>NW_027192744.1:0-600000 GCF_949987515.2 Delphinus delphis
TAGCCAAGTTTACATTCCGTGTATTAGTGATATCTTATGATGTTTCTTTTTCTGTGTGACTTACTTCAGTTAGAATCATCGTACCTGAATCCACTCATTATGCTCCTATGGGCCTGATGACATAGATTTCATTGCTGAGTGATACTGCATTGTACGTAAGTACCACAAGTTCTTTATCCATTTTTCACTTTCTGTGATATTGAACTTGTCCGGTAAACGAGGTTCTTGTAAACAGAGGCGTCCCAAACTTTGGAGTGGCTGTGTCTTTTTGATTTTAATTTCCCTAAGCTATAGGACCATAAGTGGAAGTGCCCTAGGCTCTGTTGCTTTGTTTTTTAGATGTTTCAGGAGACACCATACACTTCTCCCGAGTGTCTGTTGGCAATTTACATCCCGCCCATCAGCATAACAAGGCTCCCAGTTCTCCATGGCCTGTCCTGCCTTTCTGGATTTTACACATTTTTCAGATGGCCCTTTTGACCGGGGGGAAGTGAGACTTCATTGTAGTGCAGATTTCCTTTGCAAGCTTGCTGGGTTGGCCAAAAAGGGCGTATGCGTTTTTTCCTGAATAGATTCAGGAAAAAACGCATACGCCCTTTTTGGCCAAGTGCATCATTGTGGACGTTCTGCCTCTTTTCCTATGCTTTCAATGCAATTCCAGTCTAGCTCCTGAAATCGGTTTCCTGCAATTCTGCCCCGCTTTCAAGTCCTCTTGGCAGCCTTACTTCAGTGTATTTTTGGAGGATAGCTGTCATTTATAACTCTGCAGGTTTGTGAATTACAGTGCCCCTGAGCTCCTTTCTTCAACTCGCTTTCTTTTGAGCTGGCCGCAACACCGCAGGATGGCTTCAGGACCTAATCTTGTTCCGGCACGGCACGCTGAGCCTTTGGTTAATTCCTCTTCCTGGTGGGAAATGAGAGTTAAATTTGCCCGTCCAGACACCTCCAGCTAGCCTCTCATTGGTTCTCGCTATTCCTGTTCATCTTCCGCAGAAATTGCAAACTGGGCCAAACAGGAGGTTAAAGGGACTGACTCTCCAAGTCGGGAGAGTTTTAGTAAAGCGTCTGGAATGTTGCACCCGAGTACCAGGGGAGGAAAACTGAGACATATTTGAACACGTCTCCCGATCACATGGTTGATCATACTCTAGGTTCCACATGCATGTTTTAGCTGAAGGAAGAATACCTTAAACCTGGAGAGTTGAGACCCGTGTAATGGGTACCATGCAATATGACTTCAAAGGGTCTTCATTTGCTCACCGAACCTCTCCAATCCTATCACTGCTGCGTTTATGCCCCTGTACACATGCTTGATTCTCTTTCGGAGACATAGCAATCCATAGGTTTTAAGATACTTACTAGTCAGGTACATTCTTAGGCGTTTAATATGCGGTGTTGAGTCCATTTCATTGAGCAAGGAGTAGCTCTTGTCTATTCCATATTTGGCTTAAGGAACTTTATCTGTGCTCATTTCAATCTCTGGTTTTATGCAGCACCCCAACTCACCTTTCCCCTTAAGCAAGCATAAGTTGGTTTTCTAAATTTGAGACCCTGTTCTGTTCTGTAATTCAGTTCCTGTGTAGCCAAGTTTACATTCCGTGTATTACTGATATCTTATGATGTTTCTTTTTCTGTGTGACTTATTTCAGTTAGAATCATCATACCTGAATCCACTCATTGTGCTGCTAAGGGCCTGATGACACAGATTTCATTGCTGAGTGATATTGCTTTGTAAGTAAATACCACAAGTTCTTTATCCATTTTTCACTTTCTGCGATGTTGAACTTGTACTGTAAACGAGGTTCTTGTAAACAGAGCCGTTCCAAACTTTGGGGTGGCTGTGTCTTTTTGATTTTAATTTCCCTAAGCTATAGGACCATAAGTGGAAGTGCCCTAGGTTCTGTTGCTTTGTTTTTTAGATGTTTCAGGAAACACCATACACTTCTCCCGAGTGGTTGTTGCCAATTTACATCCCGCCCATCAGCATAACAAGGCTCCCAGTTCTCCATGGCCTGTCCTGCCTTTCTGGATTTTACACTTTTTTCAGATGGCCCTTTTGACCGGGGGGAAGTGAGACTTCATTGTAGTGCAGATTTCCTTTGCAAGCTTGCTGGGTTGGCCAAAAAGGGCGTATGCGTTTTTTCCTGAATAGATTCAGGAAAAAACGCATACGCCCTTTTTGGCCAAGTGCATCATTGTGGACGTTCTGCCTCTTTTCCTATGCTTTCAATGCAATTCCAGTCTAGCTCCTGAAATCGGTTTCCTGCAATTCTGCCCCGCTTTCAAGTCCTCTTGGCAGCCTTACTTCAGTGTATTTTTGGAGGATAGCTGTCATTTATAACTCTGCAGGTTTGTGAATTACAGTGCCCCTGAGCTCCTTTCTTCAACTCGCTTTCTTTTGAGCTGGCCGCAACACCGCAGGATGGCTTCAGGACCTAATCTTGTTCCGGCACGGCACGCTGAGCCTTTGGTTAATTCCTCTTCCTGGTGGGAAATGAGAGTTAAATTTGCCCGTCCAGACACCTCCAGCTAGCCTCTCATTGGTTCTCGCTATTCCTGTTCATCTTCCGCAGAAATTGCAAACTGGGCCAAACAGGAGGTTAAAGGGACTGACTCTCCAAGTCGGGAGAGTTTTAGTAAAGCGTCTGGAATGTTGCACCCGAGTACCAGGGGAGGAAAACTGAGACATATTTGAACACGTCTCCCGATCACATGGTTGATCATACTCTAGGTTCCACATGCATGTTTTAGCTGAAGGAAGAATACCTTAAACCTGGAGAGTTGAGACCCGTGTAATGGGTACCATGCAATATGACTTCAAAGGGTCTTCATTTGCTCACCGAACCTCTCCAATCCTATCACTGCTGCGTTTATGCCCCTGTACACATGCTTGATTCTCTTTCGGAGACATAGCAATCCATAGGTTTTAAGATACTTACTAGTCAGGTACATTCTTAGGCGTTTAATATGGGGTGTTGAGTCCATTTCATTGAGCAAGGAGTAGCTCTTGTCTATTCCATATTTGGCTTAAGGAACTTTATCTGTGCTCATTTCAATCTCTGGTTTTATGCAGCACCCCAACTCACCTTTCCCCTTAAGCAAGCATAAGTTGGTTTTCTAAATTTGAGACGCTGTTCTGTTCTGTAATTCAGTTCCTGTGTAGCCAAGTTTACATTCCGTGTATTACTGATATCTTATGATGTTTCTTTTTCTGTGTGACTTATTTCAGTTAGAATCATCATACCTGAATCCACTCATTGTGCTGCTAAGGGCCTGATGACACAGATTTCATTGCTGAGTGATATTGCTTTGTAAGTAAATACCACAAGTTCTTTATCCATTTTTCACTTTCTGCGATGTTGAACTTGTACTGTAAACGAGGTTCTTGTAAACAGAGCCGTTCCAAACTTTGGGGTGGCTGTGTCTTTTTGATTTTAATTTCCCTAAGCTATAGGACCATAAGTGGAAGTGCCCTAGGTTCTGTTGCTTTGTTTTTTAGATGTTTCAGGAAACACCATACACTTCTCCCGAGTGGTTGTTGCCAATTTACATCCCGCCCATCAGCATAACAAGGCTCCCAGTTCTCCATGGCCTGTCCTGCCTTTCTGGATTTTACACTTTTTTCAGATGGCCCTTTTGACCGGGGGGAAGTGAGACTTCATTGTAGTGCAGATTTCCTTTGCAAGCTTGCTTGGTTGGCCAAAAAGGGCGTATGCGTTTTTTCCTGAATATATTCAGGGAAAAACGCATACGCCCTTTTTGGCCAAGTGCATCATTGTGGACGTTCTGCCTCTTTTCCTATGCTTTCAATGCAATTCCAGTCTACCTCCTGAAATCGGTTTCCTGCAATTCTGCCCCGCTTTCAAGTCCTCTTGGCAGCCTTACTTCAGTCTATTTTTGGACGATAGCTGTCATTTATAACTCTGCAGGTTTGTGAATTACAGTGCCCCTGAGCTCCTTTCTTCAACTCGCTTTCTTTTGAGCTGGCCGCAACACCGCAGGATGGCTTCAGGCCCTAATCTGGTTCTGGCACAGCACGCTGAGCCTTTGGTTAATTCCTCTTCCTGGTGGGAAATGAGAGTTAAATTTGCCCGTCCAGACACCTCCAGCTAGCCTCTCATTGGTTCTCGCTATTCCTGTTCATCTTCTGCAGAAATTGCAAACTGGGCCAAACAGGAGGTTAAAGGCGCTGACTCTCCAAGTCGGGAGAGTGTTAGTAAAGCGTCTGGAATGTTGCACCCGAGTACCAGGGTACGAAAACTGAGACATATTTGAACACATCTCCCGATCACATGGTTGATCATACTCTAGGTTCCACATGCATGTTTTAGCTGAAGGAAGAATACCTTAAACCTGGAGAGTTAAGACCCGTGTAATGGGTACCATGCAATATGACTTCAAAGGGTCTTCATTTGCTCACCGAACCTCTCCAATCCTATCACTGCTGCGTTTATGCCCCTGAACACATGCTTGATTCTCTTTCGGAGACATAGCAATCCATAGGTTTTAAGATACTTACTAGTCAGGTACATTCTTAG
The DNA here is from genome assembly GCF_949987515.2 of Delphinus delphis. Lineage (NCBI taxonomy): Eukaryota > Metazoa > Chordata > Mammalia > Artiodactyla > Delphinidae > Delphinus > Delphinus delphis. The sequence goes on from NW_027192744.1 coordinate 4,539, forward strand.
GCGTTTAATATGCGGTGTTGAGTCCATTTCGTTGAGCAAGGAGTAGCTCTTGTCTATTCCATATTTGACTTAAGGAACTTTATCTGTGCTCATTTCAATCTCTGGTTTTATGCAGCACCCCAACTCACCTTTACCCTTAAGCAAGCATAAGTTGGTTTTCTAAATTTGAGACCCTGTTCTGTTCTGTAATTCAGTTCCTGTGTAGCCAAGTTTACATTCCGTGTATTACTGATATCTTATGATGTTTCTTTTTCTGTGTGACTTATTTCAGTTAGAATCATCGTACCTGAATCCACTCATTATGCTGCTACGGGCCTGATGACATAGATTTCATTGCTGAGTGATACTGCATTGTACGTAAGTACCACAAGTTCTTTATCCATTTTTCACTTTCTGTGATATAGAACTTGTACGGTAAACGAGGTTCTTGTAAACGGAGGCGTCCCAAACTTTGGGGTGGCTGTGTCTTTTTGATTTTAATTTCCCTAAGCTATAGGACCATAAGTGGAAGTGCCCTAGGCTCTGTTGCTTTGTTTTTTAGATGTTTCAGGAAACACCATACACTTCTCCAGAGTGGCTGTTGGCAATTTACATCCCGCCCATCAGCATGAGAAGGCTCCCAGTTCTCCATGGCCTGTCGTGCCTTTATGGATTTTACACTTTTTTCAGATGGCCCTTTTGACCAGGTGGAAGTGAGACTTCATTGTAGTGCAGGTTTCCTTTGCAAGCTTGCTTGGTTGGCCAAAAAGGGCGTATGCGTTTTTTCCTGAATATATTCAGGAAAAAACGCATACGCCCTTTTTGGCCAAGTGCATCATTGTGGACGTTCTGCCTCTTTTCCTATGCTTTCAATGCAATTCCAGTCTACCTCCTGAAATCGGTTTCCTGCAATTCTGCCCCGCTTTCAAGTCCTCTTGGCAGCCTTACTTCAGTCTATTTTTGGACGATAGCTGTCATTTATAACTCTGCAGTTTTGTGAATTACAGTGCCCCTGAGCTCCTTTCTTCAACTCGCTTTCTTGTGAGCTGGCCGCAACACCGCAGGATGGCTTCAGGCCCTAATCTGGTTCCGGCATGGCACGCTGAGCCTTTGGTTAATTCCTCTTCCTGGTGGGAAATGAGAGTTAAATTTGCCCGTCCAGACACCTCCAGCTAGTCTCTCATTGGTTCTCGCTATTCCTGTTCATCTTCCGCAGAAATTGCAAACTGGGCCAAACAGGAGGTTAAAGGGACTGACTCTCCAAGTGGGGACAGTGTTAGTAAAGCGTCTGGAATGTTGCACCCGAGTACCAGGGTACGAAAACTGAGACATATTTGAACACGTCTCCCGATCACATGGTTGATCATACTCTGGGTTCCACATGCATGTTTTAGCTGAAGGAAGAATACCTAAAACCTGGGTAGTTGAAACCCGTGGAATGGGTACCATGCAATATGACTTCAAAGGGTCTTCATTTGCTCACCGAACCTCTCCAATCCTATCACTGCTGCGTTTATGCCCCTGTACACATGCTTGATTCTCTTTCGGAGACATAGCAATCCATAGGTTTTAAGATACTTACTAGTCAGGTACATTCTTAGGCGTTTAATATGCGGTGTTGAGTCCATTTCGTTGAGCAAGGAGTAGCTCTTGTCTATTCCATATTTGGCTTAAGGAACTTTATCTGTGCTCATTTCAATCTCTGGTTTTATGCAGCACCCCAACTCACCTTTCCCCTTAAGCAAGCATAAGTTGGTTTTCTAAATTTGAGACCCTGTTCTGTTCTGTAATTCAGTTCCTGTGTAGCCAAGTTTACATTCCATGTATTACTGATATCTTATGATGTTTCTTTTTCTGTGTGACTTATTTCAGTTAGAATCATCATACCTGAATCCACTCATTGTGCTGCTAAGTGCCTGATGACATAGATTTCATTGCTGAGTGATATTGCTTTGTAAGTGAATACCACAACTTCTTTATCCATTTTTCACTTTCTGCGATGTTGAACTTGTACTGTAAACGAGGTTCTTGTAAACAGAGCCGTTCCAAACTTTGGGGTGGCTGTGTCTTTTTGATTTTAATTTCCCTAAGCTATAGGACCATAAGTGGAAGTGCCCTAGGCTCTGTTGCTTTGTTTTTTAGATGTTTCAGGAAACACCATACACTTCTCCCGAGTGGTTGTTGGCAATTTACATCCCGCCCATCAGCATAACAAGGCTCCCAGTTCTCAATGGCCTGTCCTGCCTTTCTGTATTTTACACTTTTTTCAGATGGCCCTTTTGACCGGGGGGAAGTGAGACTTCATTGTAGTGCAGATTTCCTTTGCAAGCTTGCTTGGTTGGCCAAAAAGGGCGTATGCGTTTTTTCCTGAATATATTCAGGAAAAAACACATACGCCCTTTTTGGCCAAGTGCATCATTGTGGACGTTCTGCCTCTTTTCCTATGCTTTCAATGCAATTCCAGTCTACCTCCTGAAATCGGTTTCCTGCAATTCTGCCCCGCTTTCAAGTCCTCTTGGCAGCCTTACTTCAGTCTATTTTTGGACGATAGCTGTCATTTATAACTCTGCAGGTTTGTGAATTACAGTGCCCCTGAGCTCCTTTCTTCAACTCGCTTTCTTTTGAGCTGGCCGCAACACCGCAGGATGGCTTCAGGCCCTAATCTGGTTCCGGCCCGGCATGCTGAGCCTTTGGTTAATTCCTCTTCCTGGTGGGAAATGAGAGTTAAATTTGCCCGTTCAGACACCTCCAGCTAGCCTCTCATTGGTTCTCGCTATTCCTGTTCATCTTCCGCAGAAATTGCAAACTGGGCCAAACAGGAGGTTAAAGGCACTGACTCTCCAAGTCGGGAGAGTGTTAGTAAAGCCTCTGGAATGTTGCACCCGAGTACCAGGGGAGGAAAACTGAGACATATTTGAACACGTCTCCCGTTCACATGGTTGATCATACTCTGGGTTCCACATGCATGTTTTAGCTGAAGGAAGAATACCTAAAACCTGGAGAGTTGAGACCCGTGTAATGGGTACCATGCAATATGACTTCAAAGGGTCTTCATTTGCTCACCGAACCTCTCCAATCCTATCACTGCTGCGTTTATGCCCCTGTACACACGCTTGATTCTCTTTTGGAGACATAGCAATCCATAGGTTTTAAGATACTTACTAGTGAGGTACATTCTTAGGCGTTTAATATGGGGTGTTGAGTCCATTTCGTTGAGCAAGGAGTAGCTCTTGTCTATTCCATATTTGGCTTAAGGAACTTTATCTGTGCTCATTTCAATCTCTGGTTTTATGCAGCACCCCAACTCACCTTTCCCCTTAAGCAAGCATAAGTTGGTTTTCTAAATTTGAGACCCTATTCTGTTTTAGAATGCAGTTCCTGTGTAGCCAAGTTTACATTCCGTGTATTAGTGATATCTTATGATGTTTCTTTTTCTGTGTGACTTATTTCAGTTAGAATCATCATACCTGAATCCACTCATTATGCTGCTAAGGGCCTGATGACATAGATTTCATTGCTGAGTGATACAGCATTGTACCTAAGTACCTCAAGTTCTTTATCCATTTTTCACTTTCTGTGATATTGAACTTGTACGGTAAACGAGGTTCTTGTAAACGGAGGCGTCCCAAACTTTGGGGTGGCTGTGTCTTTTTGATTTTAATTTCCCTAAGCTATAGGACCATAAGTGGAAGTGCCTTAGGCTCTGTTGCTTTGTTTTTTAGATGTTTCAGGAAACACCATACACTTCTCCAGAGTGGCTGTTGGCAATTTACATCCCGCCCATCAGCATAAGAAGGCTCCCAGTTCTCCATGGCCTGTCGTGCCTTTATGGATTTTACACTTTTTTCAGATGGCCCTTTTGACCAGGTGGAAGTGAGACTTCATTGTAGTGCAGGTTTCCTTTGCAAGCTTGCTTGGTTGGCCAAAAAGTGCGTATGCGTTTTTTCCTGAATATATTCAGGAAAAAACGCATATGCCCTTTTTGGCCAAGTGCATCATTGTGGACGTTCTGCCTCTTTTCCTATGCTTTCAATGCAATTCCAGTCTACCTCCTGAAATCGGTTTCCTGCAATTCTGCCCCGCTTTCAAGTCCTCTTGGCAGCCTTACTTCAGTCTATTTTTGGACGATAGCTGTCATTTATAACTCTGCAGGTTTGTGAATTACAGTGCCCCTGAGCTCCTTTCTTCAACTCGCTTTCTTGTGACCTGGCCGCAACACCGCAGGATGGCTTCAGGCCCTAATCTTGTTCCGGCACGGCACGCTGAGCCTTTGGTTAATTCCTCTTCCTGGTGGGAAATGAGAGTTAAATTTGCCCGTCCAGACACCTCCAGCTAGTCTCTCATTGGTTCTCGCTATTCCTGTTCATCTTCCGCAGAAATTGCAAACTGGGCCAAACAGGAGGTTAAAGGGACTGACTCTCCAAGTCGGGAGAGTGTTAGTAAAGCGTCTGGAATGTTGCACCCGAGTACCAGGGTACGAAAACTGAGACATATTTGAACACATCTCCCGATCACATGGTTGATCATACTCTGGGTTCCACATGCATGTTTTAGCTGAAGGAAGAATACCTAAAACCTGGGTAGTTGAAACCCGTGGAATGGGTACCATGCAATATGACTTCAAAGGGTCTTCATTTGCTCACCGAACCTCTCCAATCCTATCACTGCTGCGTTTATGCCCCTGTACACATGCTTGATTCTCTTTCGGAGACATAGCAATCCATAGGTTTTAAGATACTTACTAGTCAGGTACATTCTTAGGCGTTTAATATGCGGTGTTGAGTCCATTTCGTTGAGCAAGGAGTAGCTCTTGTCTATTCCATATTTGGCTTAAGGAACTTTATCTGTGCTCATTTCAATCTCTGGTTTTATGCAGCACCCCAACTCACCTTCCCCCTTAAGCAAGCATAAGTTGGTTTTCTAAATTTGAGACCCTGTTCTGTTTTGGAATGCAGTTCCTGTGTAGCCAAGTTTACATTCCGTGTATTAGTGATATCTTATGATGTTTCTTTTTCTGTGTGACTTATTTCAGTTAGAATCATCGTACCTGAATCCACTCATTATGATGCGACGGGCCTGATGACATAGATTTCATTGCTGAGTGATACTGCATTGTACGTAAGTACCTCAAGTTCTTTATCCATTTTTCACTTTCTGTGATATTGAACTTGTACGGTAAACGAGGTTCTTGTAAACGGACGCGTCCCAAACATTGGGGTGGCTGTGTCTTTTTGATTTTAATTTCCCTAAGCTATAGGACCATAAGTGGAAGTGCCCTAGGCTCCGTTGCTTTGTTTTTTAGATGTTTCAGGAAACACCATACACTTCTCCTGAGTGTCTGTTGGCAATTTACATCCCGCCCATCAGCATAACAAGGCTCCCAGTTCTCCATGGCCTGTCCTGCCTTTCTGGATTTTACACTTTTTTCAGATGGCCCTTTTAACCGGGGAGAAGTGAGACTTCATTGTAGTGCAGATTTCCTTTGCAAGTTTGCTTGGTTGGCCAAAAAGGGCGTATGCGTTTTTTCCTGAATATATTCAGGAAAAAACGCATACGCCCTTTTTGGCCAAGTGCATCATTGTGGACGTTCTGCCTCTTTTCCTATGCTTTCAATGCAATTCCAGTCTACCTCCTGAAATCGGTTTCCTGCAATTCTGCCCCGCTTTCAAGTCCTCTTGGCAGCCTTACTTCAGTCTATTTTTGGATGATAGCTGTCATTTATAACTCTGCAGGTTTGTGAATTACAGTGACCCTGAGCTCCTTTCTTCAACTCGCTTTCTTGTGACCTGGCCGCAACACCGCAGGATGTCTTCAGGCCCTAATCTGGTTCTGGCACGGCACGCTGAGCCTTTGGTTAATTCCTCTTCCTGGTGGGAAATGAGAGTTAAATTTGCCCATCCAGACACCTCCAGCTAGTCTCTCATTGATTCTCGCTATTCCTGTTCATCTTCCGCAGAAATTGCAAACTGGGCCAAACAGGAGGTTAAAGGGACTGACTCTCCAAGTGGGGAGAGTGTTAGTAAGCGTCTGGAATGTTGCACCCGAGTACCAGGGTACGAAAACTGAGACATATTTGAACACGTCTCCCGATCACATGGTTGATCATACTCTAGGTTCCACATGCATGTTTTAGCTGAAGGAAGAATACCTTAAACCTGGGTAGTTGAAACCCGTGGAATGGGTACCATGCAATATGACTTCAAAGGGTCTTCATTTGCTCACCGAACCTCTCCAATCCTATCACTGCTGCGTTTATGCCCCTGTACACATGCTTGATTCTCTTTCGGAGACATAGCAATCCATAGGTTTTAAGATACTTACTAGTCAGGTACATTCTTAGGCGTTTAATATGCGGTGTTGAGTCCATTTCGTTGAGCAAGGAGTAGCTCTTGTCTATTCCATATTTGGCTTAAGGAACTTTATCTGTGCTCATTTCAATCTCTGGTTTTATGCAGCACCCCAACTCACCTTTACCCTTAAGCAAGCATAAGTTGGTTTTCTAAATTTGAGACCCTGTTCTGTTCTGTAATTCAGTTCCTGTGTAGCCAAGTTTACATTCCGTGTATTACTGATATCTTATGATGTTTCTTTTTCTGTGTGACTTATTTCAGTTAGAATCATCATACCTGAATCCACTCATTGTGCTGCTAAGGGCCTGATGACACAGATTTCATTGCTGAGTGATATTGCTTTGTAAGTAAATACCACAACTTCTTTATCCATTTTTCACTTTCTGCGATGTTGAACTTGTACTGTAAACGAGGTTCTTGTAAACAGAGCCGTTCCAAACTTTGGGGTGGCTGTGTCTTTTTGATTTTAAATTCCCTAAGCTATAGGACCATAAGTGGAAGTGCCCTAGGCTCTGTTGCTTTGTTTTTTAGATGTTTCAGGAAACACCATACATTTTTCCCCAGTGGTTGTTGGCAATTTACATCCCGCCCATCAGCATAACAAGGCTCCCAGTTCTCCATGGCCTGTCCTGCCTTTCTGGATTTTACACTTTTTTCAGATGGCCCTTTTGACCGGGGGGAAGTGAGACTTCATTGTAGTGCAGATTTCCTTTGCAAGCTTGCTTGGTTGGCCAAAAAGGGCGTATGCGTTTTTTCCTGAATATATTCAGGAAAAAACACATACGCCCTTTTTGGCCAAGTGCATCATTGTGGACGTTCTGCCTCTTTTCCTATGCTTTCAATGCAATTCCAGTCTACCTCCTGAAATCGGTTTCCTGCAATTCTGCCCCGCTTTCAAGTCCTCTTGGCAGCCTTACTTCAGTCTATTTTTGGACGATAGCTGTCATTTATAACTCTGCAGGTTTGTGAATTACAGTGCCCCTGAGCTCCTTTCTTCAACTCGCTTTCTTTTGAGCTGGCCGCAACACCGCAGGATGGCTTCAGGCCCTAATCTGGTTCCGGCCCGGCATGCTGAGCCTTTGGTTAATTCCTCTTCCTGGTGGGAAATGAGAGTTAAATTTGCCCGTTCAGACACCTCCAGCTAGCCTCTCATTGGTTCTCGCTATTCCTGTTCATCTTCCGCAGAAATTGCAAACTGGGCCAAACAGGAGGTTAAAGGCACTGACTCTCCAAGTCGGGAGAGTGTTAGTAAAGCCTCTGGAATGTTGCACCCGAGTACCAGGGGAGGAAAACTGAGACATATTTGAACACGTCTCCCGTTCACATGGTTGATCATACTCTGGGTTCCACATGCATGTTTTAGCTGAAGGAAGAATACCTAAAACCTGGAGAGTTGAGACCCGTGTAATGGGTACCATGCAATATGACTTCAAAGGGTCTTCATTTGCTCACCGAACCTCTCCAATCCTATCACTGCTGCGTTTATGCCCCTGTACACACGCTTGATTCTCTTTTGGAGACATAGCAATCCATAGGTTTTAAGATACTTACTAGTGAGGTACATTCTTAGGCGTTTAATATGGGGTGTTGAGTCCATTTCGTTGAGCAAGGAGTAGCTCTTGTCTATTCCATATTTGGCTTAAGGAACTTTATCTGTGCTCATTTCAATCTCTGGTTTTATGCAGCACCCCAACTCACCTTTCCCCTTAAGCAAGCATAAGTTGGTTTTCTAAATTTGAGACCCTATTCTGTTTTAGAATGCAGTTCCTGTGTAGCCAAGTTTACATTCCGTGTATTAGTGATATCTTATGATGTTTCTTTTTCTGTGTGACTTATTTCAGTTAGAATCATCATACCTGAATCCACTCATTATGCTGCTAAGGGCCTGATGACATAGATTTCATTGCTGAGTGATACAGCATTGTACCTAAGTACCTCAAGTTCTTTATCCATTTTTCACTTTCTGTGATATTGAACTTGTACGGTAAACGAGGTTCTTGTAAACGGAGGCGTCCCAAACTTTGGGGTGGCTGTGTCTTTTTGATTTTAATTTCCCTAAGCTATAGGACCATAAGTGGAAGTGCCTTAGGCTCTGTTGCTTTGTTTTTTAGATGTTTCAGGAAACACCATACACTTCTCCAGAGTGGCTGTTGGCAATTTACATCCCGCCCATCAGCATAAGAAGGCTCCCAGTTCTCCATGGCCTGTCGTGCCTTTATGGATTTTACACTTTTTTCAGATGGCCCTTTTGACCAGGTGGAAGTGAGACTTCATTGTAGTGCAGGTTTCCTTTGCAAGCTTGCTTGGTTGGCCAAAAAGTGCGTATGCGTTTTTTCCTGAATATATTCAGGAAAAAACGCATATGCCCTTTTTGGCCAAGTGCATCATTGTGGACGTTCTGCCTCTTTTCCTATGCTTTCAATGCAATTCCAGTCTACCTCCTGAAATCGGTTTCCTGCAATTCTGCCCCGCTTTCAAGTCCTCTTGGCAGCCTTACTTCAGTCTATTTTTGGACGATAGCTGTCATTTATAACTCTGCAGGTTTGTGAATTACAGTGCCCCTGAGCTCCTTTCTTCAACTCGCTTTCTTGTGACCTGGCCGCAACACCGCAGGATGGCTTCAGGCCCTAATCTTGTTCCGGCACGGCACGCTGAGCCTTTGGTTAATTCCTCTTCCTGGTGGGAAATGAGAGTTAAATTTGCCCGTCCAGACACCTCCAGCTAGTCTCTCATTGGTTCTCGCTATTCCTGTTCATCTTCCGCAGAAATTGCAAACTGGGCCAAACAGGAGGTTAAAGGGACTGACTCTCCAAGTCGGGAGAGTGTTAGTAAAGCGTCTGGAATGTTGCACCCGAGTACCAGGGTACGAAAACTGAGACATATTTGAACACATCTCCCGATCACATGGTTGATCATACTCTGGGTTCCACATGCATGTTTTAGCTGAAGGAAGAATACCTAAAACCTGGGTAGTTGAAACCCGTGGAATGGGTACCATGCAATATGACTTCAAAGGGTCTTCATTTGCTCACCGAACCTCTCCAATCCTATCACTGCTGCGTTTATGCCCCTGTACACATGCTTGATTCTCTTTCGGAGACATAGCAATCCATAGGTTTTAAGATACTTACTAGTCAGGTACATTCTTAGGCGTTTAATATGCGGTGTTGAGTCCATTTCGTTGAGCAAGGAGTAGCTCTTGTCTATTCCATATTTGGCTTAAGGAACTTTATCTGTGCTCATTTCAATCTCTGGTTTTATGCAGCACCCCAACTCACCTTCCCCCTTAAGCAAGCATAAGTTGGTTTTCTAAATTTGAGACCCTGTTCTGTTTTGGAATGCAGTTCCTGTGTAGCCAAGTTTACATTCCGTGTATTAGTGATATCTTATGATGTTTCTTTTTCTGTGTGACTTATTTCAGTTAGAATCATCGTACCTGAATCCACTCATTATGATGCGACGGGCCTGATGACATAGATTTCATTGCTGAGTGATACTGCATTGTACGTAAGTACCTCAAGTTCTTTATCCATTTTTCACTTTCTGTGATATTGAACTTGTACGGTAAACGAGGTTCTTGTAAACGGACGCGTCCCAAACATTGGGGTGGCTGTGTCTTTTTGATTTTAATTTCCCTAAGCTATAGGACCATAAGTGGAAGTGCCCTAGGCTCCGTTGCTTTGTTTTTTAGATGTTTCAGGAAACACCATACACTTCTCCTGAGTGTCTGTTGGCAATTTACATCCCGCCCATCAGCATAACAAGGCTCCCAGTTCTCCATGGCCTGTCCTGCCTTTCTGGATTTTACACTTTTTTCAGATGGCCCTTTTAACCGGGGAGAAGTGAGACTTCATTGTAGTGCAGATTTCCTTTGCAAGTTTGCTTGGTTGGCCAAAAAGGGCGTATGCGTTTTTTCCTGAATATATTCAGGAAAAAACGCATACGCCCTTTTTGGCCAAGTGCATCATTGTGGACGTTCTGCCTCTTTTCCTATGCTTTCAATGCAATTCCAGTCTACCTCCTGAAATCGGTTTCCTGCAATTCTGCCCCGCTTTCAAGTCCTCTTGGCAGCCTTACTTCAGTCTATTTTTGGATGATAGCTGTCATTTATAACTCTGCAGGTTTGTGAATTACAGTGACCCTGAGCTCCTTTCTTCAACTCGCTTTCTTGTGACCTGGCCGCAACACCGCAGGATGTCTTCAGGCCCTAATCTGGTTCTGGCACGGCACGCTGAGCCTTTGGTTAATTCCTCTTCCTGGTGGGAAATGAGAGTTAAATTTGCCCATCCAGACACCTCCAGCTAGTCTCTCATTGATTCTCGCTATTCCTGTTCATCTTCCGCAGAAATTGCAAACTGGGCCAAACAGGAGGTTAAAGGGACTGACTCTCCAAGTGGGGAGAGTGTTAGTAAGCGTCTGGAATGTTGCACCCGAGTACCAGGGTACGAAAACTGAGACATATTTGAACACGTCTCCCGATCACATGGTTGATCATACTCTAGGTTCCACATGCATGTTTTAGCTGAAGGAAGAATACCTTAAACCTGGGTAGTTGAAACCCGTGGAATGGGTACCATGCAATATGACTTCAAAGGGTCTTCATTTGCTCACCGAACCTCTCCAATCCTATCACTGCTGCGTTTATGCCCCTGTACACATGCTTGATTCTCTTTCGGAGACATAGCAATCCATAGGTTTTAAGATACTTACTAGTCAGGTACATTCTTAGGCGTTTAATATGCGGTGTTGAGTCCATTTCGTTGAGCAAGGAGTAGCTCTTGTCTATTCCATATTTGGCTTAAGGAACTTTATCTGTGCTCATTTCAATCTCTGGTTTTATGCAGCACCCCAACTCACCTTTACCCTTAAGCAAGCATAAGTTGGTTTTCTAAATTTGAGACCCTGTTCTGTTCTGTAATTCAGTTCCTGTGTAGCCAAGTTTACATTCCGTGTATTACTGATATCTTATGATGTTTCTTTTTCTGTGTGACTTATTTCAGTTAGAATCATCATACCTGAATCCACTCATTGTGCTGCTAAGGGCCTGATGACACAGATTTCATTGCTGAGTGATATTGCTTTGTAAGTAAATACCACAACTTCTTTATCCATTTTTCACTTTCTGCGATGTTGAACTTGTACTGTAAACGAGGTTCTTGTAAACAGAGCCGTTCCAAACTTTGGGGTGGCTGTGTCTTTTTGATTTTAAATTCCCTAAGCTATAGGACCATAAGTGGAAGTGCCCTAGGCTCTGTTGCTTTGTTTTTTAGATGTTTCAGGAAACACCATACATTTTTCCCCAGTGGTTGTTGGCAATTTACATCCCGCCCATCAGCATAACAAGGCTCCCAGTTCTCCATGGCCTGTCCTGCCTTTCTGGATTTTACACTTTTTTCAGATGGCCCTTTTGACCGGGGGGAAGTGAGACTTCATTGTAGTGCAGATTTCCTTTGCAAGCTTGCTTGGTTGGCCAAAAAGGGCGTATGCGTTTTTTCCTGAATATATTCAGGAAAAAACGCATACGCCCTTTTTGGCCAAGTGCATCATTGTGGACGTTCTGCCTCTTTTCCTATGCTTTCAATGCAATTCCAGTCTACCTCCTGAAATCGGTTTCCTGCAATTCTGCCCCGCTTTCAAGTCCTCTTGGCAGCCTTACTTCAGTCTATTTTTGGACGATAGCTGTCATTTATAACTCTGCAGGTTTGTGAATTACAGTGCCCCTGAGCTCCTTTCTTCAACTCGCTTTCTTGTGAGCTGGCCGCAACACCGCAGGATGGCTTCAGGCCCTAATCTGGTTCCGGCCCGGCACGCTGAGCCTTTGGTTAATTCCTCTTCCTGGTGGGAAATGAGAGTTAAATTTGCCCGTTCAGACACCTCCAGCTAGCCTCTCATTGGTTCTCGCTATTCCTGTTCATCTTCCGCAGAAATTGCAAACTGGGCCAAACAGGAGGTTAAAGGCACTGACTCTCCAAGTCGGGAGAGTGTTAGTAAAGCGTCTGGAATGTTGCACCCGAGTACCAGGGGAGGAAAACTGAGACATATTTGAACACGTCTCCCGTTCACATGGTTGATCATACTCTGGGTTCCACATGCATGTTTTAGCTGAAGGAAGAATACCTAAAACCTGGAGAGTTGAGACCCGTGTAATGGGTACCATGCAATATGACTTCAAAGGGTCTTCATTTGCTCACCGAACCTCTCCAATCCTATCACTGCTGCATTTATGCCCCTGTACACATGCTTGATTCTCTTTTGGAGACATAACAATCCATAGGTTTTAAGATACTTACTAGTCAGGTACATTCTTAGGCGTTTAATATGGGGTGTTGAGTCCATTTCGTTGAGCAAGGAGTAGCTCTTGTCTATTCCATATTTGGCTTTAGGAACTTTATCTGTGCTCATTTCAGTCTCTGGTTTCATGCAGCACCCCAACTCACCTTTACCCTTAAGCAAGCATAAGTTGGTTTTCTAAATTTGAGACCCTGTTCTGTTTTGGAATGCAGTTCCTGTGTAGCCAAGTTTACATTCCGTGTATTAGTGATATCTTATGATGTTTCTTTTTCTGTGTGACTTATTTCACTTAGTATAATCGTGCCTCAATCCACTCATTATGCTGGTACGGGCCTGGTGACATAGATTTCATTGCTGAGTGATAATGAATTGTACGTAAGTACCTCAAGTTCTTTATCCATTTTTCACTTTCTGTGATATTGAACTTGTACGGTAAACGAGGTTCTTGTAAACGGAGGTGTCCCAAACTTTGGGGTGGCTGTGTCATTTTGATTTTAATCTCCCTAAGCTATAGGACCATAAGTGGAAGTGCCCTAGGCTCTGTTGCTTTGTTTTTTAGATGTTTCAGGAAACACCATACACTTCTCCTGAGTGTCTGTTGGCAATTTACATCCCGCCCATCAGCATAACAAGGCTCCCAGTTCTCAATGGCCTGTCCTGCCTTTCTGGATTTTACACTTTTTTCAGATGGCCCTTTTGACCGGGGGGAAGTGAGACTTCATTGTAGTGCAGATTTCCTTTGCAAGCTTGCTTGGTTGGCCAAAAAGGACGTATGCGTTTTTTCCTGAATATATTCAGGAAAAAAGGCATACGCCCTTTTTGGCCAAGTGCATCATTGTGGACGTTCTGCCTCTTTTCCTATGCTTTCAATGCAATTCCAGTCTACCTCCTGAAATCGCTTTCCTGCAATTCTGCCCCGCTTTCAAGTCCTCTTGGCAGCCTTACTTCAGTCTATTTTTGGACGATAGCTGTCATTTATAACTCTGCAGGTTTGTGAATTACAGTGCCCCTGAGCTCCTTTCTTCAACTCGCTTTCTTGTGAGCTGGCCGCAACACCGCAGGATGGCTTCAGGCCCTAATCTGGTTCCGGCCCGGCACGCTGAGCCTTTGGTTAATTCCTCTTCCTGGTGGGAAATGAGAGTTAAATTTGCCCGTTCAGACACCTCCAGCTAGCCTCTCATTGGTTCTCGCTATTCCTGTTCATCTTCCGCAGAAATTGCAAACTGGGCCAAACAGGAGGTTAAAGGCACTGACTCTCCAAGTCGGGAGAGTGTTAGTAAAGCGTCTGGAATGTTGCACCCGAGTACCAGGGCAGGAAAACTGAGACATATTTGAACACGTCTCCCGTTCACATGGTTGATCATACTCTGGGTTCCACATGCATGTTTTAGCTGAAGGAAGAATACCTAAAACCTGGAGAGTTGAGACCCGTGTAATGGGTACCATGCAATATGACTTCAAAGGGTCTTCATTTGCTCACCGAACCTCTCCAATCCTATCACTGCTGCGTTTATGCCCCTGAACACACGCTTGATTCTCTTTTGGAGACATAACAATCCATAGGTTTTAAGATACTTACTAGTCAGGTACATTCTTAGGCGTTTAATATGGGGTGTTGAGTCCATTTCGTTGAGCAAGGAGTAGCTCTTGTCTATTCCATATTTGGCTTAAGGAACTTTATCTGTGCTCATGTCAGTCTCTGGTTTTATGCAGCACCCCAACTCACCTTTACCCTTAAGCAAGCATAAGTTGTTTTTCTAAATTTGAGACCCTGTTCTGTTCTGTAATTCAGTTCCTGTGTAGCCAAGTTTACATTCCGTGTATTACTGATATCTTATGATGTTTCTTTTTCTGTGTGACTTATTTCAGTTAGAATCATCATACCTGAATCCACTCATTGTGCTGCTAAGGGCCTGATGACACAGATTTCATTGCTGAGTGATATTGCTTTGTAAGTAAATACCACAAGTTCTTTATCCATTTTTCACTTTCTGCGATGTTGAACTTGTACTGTAAACGAGGTTCTTGTAAACAGAGCCGTTCCAAACTTTGGGGTGGCTGTGTCTTTTTGATTTTAATCTCCCTAAGCTATAGGACCATAAGTGGAAGTGCCCTAGGCTCTGTTGCTTTGTTTTTTAGATGTTTCAGGAAACACCATACACTTCTCCCGAGTGGTTGTTGGCAATTTACATCCCGCCCATCAGCATAACAAGGCTCCCAGTTCTCCATGGCCTGTCCTGCCTTTCTGGATTTTACACTTTTTTCAGATGGCCCTTTTGACCGGGGGGAAGTGAGACTTCATTGTAGTGCAGATTTCCTTTGCAAGCTTGCTTGGTTGGCCAAAAAGGGCGTACGCGTTTTTTCCTGAATATATTCAGGAAAAAACGCGTACGCCCTTTTTGGCCAAGTGCATCATTGTGGACGTTCTGCCTCTTTTCCTATGCTTTCAATGCAATTCCAGTCTACCTCCTGAAATCGGTTTCCTGCAATTCTGCCCCGCTTTCAAGTCCTCTTGGCAGCCTTACTTCAGTCTATTTTTGGACGATAGCTGTCATTTATAACTCTGCAGGTTTGTGAATTACAGTGCCCCTGAGCTCCTTTCTTCAACTCGCTTTCTTTTGAGCTGGCCGCAACACCGCAGGATGGCTTCAGGCCCTAATCTAGTTCCGGCACAGCACGCTGAGCCTTTGGTTAATTCCTCTTCCTGGTGGGAAATGAGAGTTAAATTTGCCCGTCCAGACACCTCCAGCTAGCCTCTCATTGGTTCTCGCTATTCCTGTTCATCTTCTGCAGAAATTGCAAACTGGGCCAAACAGGAGGTTAAAGGCGCTGACTCTCCAAGTCGGGAGAGTGTTAGTAAAGCGTCTGGAATGTTGCACCCGAGTACCAGGGTACGAAAACTGAGACATATTTGAACACATCTCCCGATCACATGGTTGATCATACTCTAGGTTCCACATGCATGTTTTAGCTGAAGGAAGAATACCTTAAACCTGGAGAGTTAAGACCCGTGTAATGGGTACCATGCAATATGACTTCAAAGGGTCTTCATTTGCTCACCGAACCTCTCCAATCCTATCACTGCTGCGTTTATGCCCCTGAACACATGCTTGATTCTCTTTCGGAGACATAGCAATCCATAGGTTTTAAGATACTTACTAGTCAGGTACATTCTTAGGCGTTTAATATGCGGTGTTGAGTCCATTTCGTTGAGCAAGGAGTAGCTCTTGTCTATTCCATATTTGACTTAAGGAACTTTATCTGTGCTCATTTCAATCTCTGGTTTTATGCAGCACCCCAACTCACCTTTACCCTTAAGCAAGCATAAGTTGGTTTTCTAAATTTGAGACCCTGTTCTGTTCTGGAATTCAGTTCCTGTGTAGCCAAGTTTACATTCCGTGTATTACTGATATCTTATGATGTTTCTTTTTCTGTGTGACTTATTTCAGTTAGAATCATCGTACCTGAATCCACTCATTATGCTGCTACGGGCCTGATGACATAGATTTCATTGCTGAGTGATACTGCATTGTACGTAAGTACCACAAGTTCTTTATCCATTTTTCACTTTCTGTGATATAGAACTTGTACGGTAAACGAGGTTCTTGTAAACGGAGGCGTCCCAAACTTTGGGGTGGCTGTGTCTTTTTGATTTTAATTTCCCTAAGCTATAGGACCATAAGTGGCAGTGCCCGAGGCTCTGTTGCTTTGTTTTTTAGATGTTTCAGGAAACACCATACACTTCTCCAGAGTGGCTGTTGGCAATTTACATCCCGCCCATCAGCATGAGAAGGCTCCCAGTTCTCCATGGCCTGTCGTGCCTTTATGGATTTTACACTTTTTTCAGATGGCCCTTTTGACCAGGTGGAAGTGAGACTTCATTGTAGTGCAGGTTTCCTTTGCAAGCTTGCTTGGTTGGCCAAAAAGGGCGTATGCGTTTTTTCCTGAATATATTCAGGAAAAAACGCATACGCCCTTTTTGGCCAAGTGCATCATTGTGGACGTTCTGCCTCTTTTCCTATGCTTTCAATGCAATTCCAGTCTACCTCCTGAAATCGGTTTCCTGCAATTCTGCCCCGCTTTCAAGTCCTCTTGGCAGCCTTACTTCAGTCTATTTTTGGACGATAGCTGTCATTTATAACTCTGCAGTATTGTGAATTACAGTGCCCCTGAGCTCCTTTCTTCAACTCGCTTTCTTGTGAGCTGGCCGCAACACCGCAGGATGGCTTCAGGCCCTAATCTGGTTCCGGCCCGGCACGCTTAGCCTTTGGTTAATTCCTCTTCCTGGTGGGAAATGAGAGTTAAATTTGCCCGTTCAGACACCTCCAGCTAGCCTCTCATTGGTTCTCGCTATTCCTGTTCATCTTCCGCAGAAATTGCAAACTGGGCCAAACAGGAGGTTAAAGGCACTGACTCTCCAAGTCGGGAGAGTGTTAGTAAAGCGTCTGGAATGTTGCACCCGAGTACCAGGGGAGGAAAACTGAGACATATTGAAAACGTCTCCCGTTCACATGGTTGATCATACTCTGGGTTTCACATGCATGTTTTAGCTGAAGGAAGAATACCTAAAACCTGGAGAGTTGAGACCCGTGTAATGGGTACCATGCAATATGACTTCAAAGGGTCTTCATTTGCTCACCGAACCTCTCCAATCCTATCACTGCTGCGTTTATGCCCCTGTACACACGCTTGATTCTCTTTTGGAGACATAACAATCCATAGGTTTTAAGATACTTACTAGTCAGGTACATTCTTAGGCGTTTAATATGGGGTGTTGAGTCCATTTCGTTGAGCAAGGAGTAGCTCTTGTCTATTCCATATTTGGCTTAAGGAACTTTATCTGTGCTCATTTCAGTCTCTGGTTTTATGCAGCACCCCAACTCACCTTTACCCTTAAGCAAGCATAAGTTGGTTTTCTAAATTTGAGACCCTGTTCTGTTTTGGAATGCAGTTCCTGTGTAGCCAAGTTTACATTCCGTGTATTAGTGATATCTTTTGATGTTTCTTTTTCTGTGTGACTTATTTCAGTTAGAATCATCGTACCTGAATCCACTCATTATGCTGCTAAGGGCCTGATGACATAGATTTCATTGCTGAGTGATAATGCATTGTACGTAAGTACCTCAAGTTCTTTATCCATTTTTCACTTTCTGTGATATTGAACTTGTACGGTAAACGAGGTTCTTGTAAACGGAGGTGTCCCAAACTTTGGGGTGGCTGTGTCCATTTGATTTTAGTTTCCCTAAGCTATAGGACCATAAGTGGAAGTGCCCTAGGCTCTGTTGCTTTGTTTTTTAGATGTTTCAGGAAACACCATACACTTCTCCCAAGTGGTTGTTGGCAATTTACATCCCGCCCATCAGCATAACAAGGCTCCCAGTTCTCCATGGCCTGTCCTGCCTTTCTGGATTTTACACTTTTTTCAGATGGCCCTTTTAACCGGGGAGAAGTGAGACTTCATTGTAGTGCAGATTTCCTTTGCAAGTATGCTTGGTTGGCCAAAAAGGGCGTATGCGTTTTTTCCTGAATATATTCAGGAAAAAACGCATACGCCCTTTTTGGCCAAGTGCATCATTGTGGACGTTCTGCCTCTTTTCCTATGCTTTCAATGCAATTCCAGTCTACCTCCTGAAATCGGTTTCCTGCAATGCTGCCCCGCTTTCAAGTCCTCTTGTCAGCCTTACTTCAGTCTATTTTTGGACGATAGCTGTCATTTATAACTCTGCAGGTTTGTGAATTACAGTGCCCCTGAGCTCCTTTCTTCAACTCGCTTTCTTGTGACCTGGCCGCAACACTGCAGGATGGCTTCAGGCCCTAATCTGGTTCTGGCACGGCACGCTGAGCCTTTGGTTAATTCCTCTTCATGGTGGGAAATGAGAGTTAAATTTGGCCGTCCAGACACCTCCAGCTAGTCTCTCATTGGTTCTCGCTATTCCTGTTCATCTTCCGCAGAAATTGCAAACTGGGCCAAACAGGAGGTTAAAGGGACTGACTCTCCAAGTCGGGAGAGTGTTAGTAAAGCGTCTGGAATGTTGCACCCGAATACCAGGGTACGAAAACTGAGACATATTTGAACACGTCTCCCGATCACATGGTTGATCATACTCTGGGTTCCACATGCATGTTTTAGCTGAAGGAAGAATACCTAAAACCTGGGTAGTAGAAACCCGTGGAATGTGTACCATGCAATATGACTTCAATGGGTCTTCATTTGCTCACCGAACCTCTCCAATCCTATCACTGCTGTGTTTATGCCCCTGTACACATGCTTGATTCTCTTTCGGAGACATAGCAATCCATAGGTTTTAAGATACTTACTAGTCAGGTACATTCTTAGGCGTTTAATATGCGGTGTTGAGTCCATTTCGTTGAGCAAGGAGTAGCTCTTGTCTATTCCATATTTGGCTTAAGGAACTTTATCTGTGCTCATTTCAATCTCTGGTTTTATGCAGCACCCCAACTCACCTTTCCCCTTAAGCAAGCATAAGTTGTTTTTCTAAATTTGAGACCCTGTTCTGTTCTGTAATTCAGTTCCTGTGTAGCCAAGTTTACATTCCGTGTATTACTGATATCTTATGATGTTTCTTTTTCTGTGTGACTTATTTCAGTTAGAATCATCATACCTGAATCCACTCATTGTGCTGCTAAGGGCCTGATGACACAGATTTCATTGCTGAGTGATATTGCTTTGTAAGTAAATACCACAAGTTCTTTATCCATTTTTCACTTTCTGCGATGTTGAACTTGTACTGTAAACGAGGTTCTTGTAAACAGAGCCGTTCCAAACTTTGGGGTGGCTGTGTCTTTTTGATTTTAAATTCCCTAAGCTATAGGACCATAAGTGGAAGTGCCCTAGGTTCTGTTGCTTTGTTTTTTAGATGTTTCAGGAAACACCATACACTTCTCCCGAGTGGTTGTTGGCAATTTACATCCCGCCCATCAGCATAACAAGGCTCCCAGTTCTCCATGGCCTGTCCTGCCTTTCTGGATTTTACACTTTTTTCAGATGGCCCTTTTGACCGGGCGGAAGTGAGACTTCATTGTAGTGCAGATTTCCTTTGCAAGCTTGCTTGGTTGGCCAAAAAGGGCGTATGCGTTTTTTCCTGAATATATTCAGGAAAAAACGCATATGCCCTTTTTGGCCAAGTGCATCATTGTGGACGTTCTGCCTCTTTTCCTATGCTTTCAATGCAATTCCAGTCTACCTCCTGAAATCGGTTTCCTGCAATTCTGCCCCGCTTTCAAGTCCTCTTGGCAGCCTTACTTCAGTCTATTTTTGGACGATAGCTGTCATTTATAACTCTGCAGGTTTGTGAATTACAGTGCCCCTGAGCTCCTTTCTTCAACTCGCTTTCTTTTGAGCTGGCCGCAACACCGCAGTATGGCTTCAGGACCTAATCTGGTTCTGGCACAGCACGCTGAGCCTTTGGTTAATTCCTCTTCCTGGTGGGAAATGAGAGTTAAATTTGCCCGTCCAGACACCTCCAGCTAGCCTCTCATTGGTTCTCGCTATTCCTGTTCATCTTCTGCAGAAATTGCAAACTGGGCCAAACAGGAGGTTAAAGGCGCTGACTCTCCAAGTCGGGAGAGTGTTAGTAAAGCGTCTGGAATGTTGCACCCGAGTACCAGGGTACGAAAACTGAGACATATTTGAACACATCTCCCGATCACATGGTTGATCATACTCTAGGTTCCACATGCATGTTTTAGCTGAAGGAAGAATACCTTAAACCTGGAGAGTTAAGACCCGTGGAATGGGTACCATGCAATATGACTTCAAAGGGTCTTCATTTGCTCACCGAACCTCTCCAATCCTATCACTGCTGCGTTTATGCCCCTGAACACATGCTTGATTCTCTTTCGGAGACATAGCAATCCATAGGTTTTAAGATACTTACTAGTCAGGTACATTCTTAGGCGTTTAATATGCGGTGTTGAGTCCATTTCGTTGAGCAAGGAGTAGCTCTTGTCTATTCCATATTTGACTTAAGGAACTTTATCTGTGCTCATTTCAATCTCTGGTTTTAATCAGCACCACAACTCACCTTTACCCTTAAGCAAGCATAAGTTGGTTTTCTAAATTTGAGACCCTGTTCTGTTCTGTAATTCAGTTCCTGTGTAGCCAAGTTTACATTCCGTGTATTACTGATATCTTATGATGTTTCTTTTTCTGTGTGACTTATTTCAGTTAGAATCATCGTACCTGAATCCACTCATTATGCTGCTACGGGCCTGATGACATAGATTTTATTGCTGAGTGATACTGCATTGTACGTAAGTACCACAAGTTCTTTATCCATTTTTCACTTTCTGTGATATAGAACTTGTACGGTAAACGAGGTTCTTGTAAACGGAGGCGTCCCAAACTTTGGGGTGGCTGTGTCTTTTTGATTTTAATTTCCCTAAGCTATAGGACCATAAGTGGAAGTTCCCTAGGCTCTGTTGCTTTGTTTTTTAGATGTTTCAGGAAACACCATACACTTCTCCTGAGTGTCTGTTGGCATTTTACATCCCGCCCATCAGCATAACAAGGCTCCCAGTTCTCCATGGCCTGTCCTGCTATTCTGGATTTTACACTTATTTCAGATGGCACTTTTGACCGGGGAGAAGTGAGACTTCATTGTAAAGCAGATTTCCTTTGCAAGTTTGCTTGGTTGGCCAAAAAGGGCGTATGCGTTTTTTCCTGAATAGATTCAGGAAAAAACGCATACGCCCTTTTTGGCCAAGTGCATCATTGTGGACGTTCTGCCTCTTTTCCTATGCTTTCAATGCAATTCCAGTCTACCTCCTGAAATCGGTTTCCTGCAATTCTGCCCCGCTTTCAAGTCCTCTTGGCAGCCTTCCTTCAGTCTATTTTTGGACGATAGCTGTCATTTATAACTCTGCAGGTTTGTGAATTACAGTGCCCCTTAGCTCCTTTCTTCAACTCGCTTTCTTTTGAGCTGGCCGCAACACCGCAGGATGGCTTCAGGCCCTAATCTGGTTCCGGCACGGCACGCTGAGCCTTTGGTTAATTCCTCTTCCTGGTGGGAAATGAGAGTTAAATTTGCCCGTCCAGACACCTCCAGCTAGCCTCTCATTGGTTCTCGCTATTCCTGTTCATCTTCCGCAGAAATTGCAAACTGGGCCAAACAGGAGGTTAAAGGGACTGACTCTCCAAGTCGGGAGAGTGTTAGTAAAGCGTCTGGAATGTTGCACCCGAGTACCAGGGTACGAAAACTGAGACATATTTGAACACGTCTCCCGATCACATGGTTGATCATACTCTGGGTTCCACATGCATGTTTTAGCTGAAGGAAGAATACCTAAAACCTGGGTAGTTGAAACCCGTGGAATGGGTACCATGCAATATGACTTCAAAGGGTCTTCATTTGCTCACCGAACCTCTCCAATCCTATCACTGCTGCGTTTATGCCCCTGTACACATGCTTGATTCTCTTTCGGAGACATAGCAATCCATAGGTTTTAAGATACTTACTAGTCAGGTACATTCTTATGCGTTATTATGCGGTGTTGAGTCCATTTCGTTGAGCAAGGAGTAGCTCTTGTCTATTCCATATTTGGCTTAAGGAACTTTATCTGTGCTCATTTCAATCTCTAGTTTTATGCAGCACCCCAACTCACCTTTACCCTTAAGCAAGCATAAGTTGGTTTTCTAAATTTGAGACCCTGTTCTGTTCTGTAATTCAGTTCCTGTGTAGCCAAGTTTACATTCCGTGTATTACTGATATCTTATGATGTTTCCTTTTCTGTGTGACTTATTTCAGTTAGAATCATCATACCTGAATCCACTCATTGTGCTGCTAAGGGACTGATGACACAGATTTCATTGCTGAGTGATATTGCTTTGTAAGTGAATACCACAGCTTCTTTATCCATTTTTCACTTTCTGCGATGTTGAACTTGTACTGTAAACGAGGTTCTTGTAAACAGAGGCGTCCCAAACTTTGGGGTGGCTGTGTCTTTTTGATTTTAATCTCCCTAAGCTATAGGACCATAAGTGGAAGTGCCCTAGGCTCTGTTGCTTTGTTTTTTAGATGTTTCAGGAAACACCATACACTTCTTCCAAGTGTCTGTTGGCAATTTACATCCCGCCCATCAGCATAACAAGGCTCCCAGTTCTCAATGGCCTGTCTCTGCCTTTCTGGATTTTACACTTTTTTCAGATGGCCCTTTTGACCGGGGGGAAGTGAGACTTCATTGTAGTGCAGATTTCCTTTGCAAGCTTGCTTGGTTGGCCAAAAAGGGCGTATGCGTTTTTTCCTGAATATATTCAGGAAAAAATGCATACGCCCTTTTTGGCCAAGTGCATCATTGTGGACGTTCTGCCTCTTTTCCTATGCTTTCAATGCAATTCCAGTCTACCTCCTGAAATCGCTTTCCTGCAATTCTGCCCCGCTTTCAAGTCCTCTTGGCAGCCTTACTTCAGTCTATTTTTGGACGATAGCTGTCATTTATAACTCTGCAGGTTTGTGAATTACAGTGCCCCTGATCTCCTGTCTTCAACTCGCTTTCTTGTGACCTGGCCGCAACACCGCAGGATGGCTTCAGGCCCTAATCTGGTTCCGGCCAGGCATGCTGAGCCTTTGGTTAATTCCTCTTCCTGGTGGGAAATGAGAGTAAAATTTGCCCGTTCAGACACCTCCAGCTAGCCTCTCATTGGTTCTCACTATTCCTGTTCATCTTCCGCAGAAATTGCAAACTGGGCCAAACAGGAGGTTAAAGGGACTGACTCTCCAAGTGGGGAGAGTGTTAGTAAAGCGTCTGGAATGTTGCACCCGAGTACCAGGGGAGGAAAACTGAGACATATTTGAACACGTCTCCCGTTCACATGGTTGATCATACCTGGGTTCCACATGCATGTTTTAGCTGAAGGAAGAATACCTAAAACCTGGGTAGTTCAGACCCGTGTAATGGGTACCATGCAATATGACTTCAAAGGGTCTTCATTTGCTCACCGAACCTCTCCAATCCTATCACTGCTGCATTTATGCCCCTGTACATACGCTTGATTCTCTTTTGGAGACATAGCAATCCATAGGTTTTAAGATACTTACTAGTCAGGTACATTCTTAGGCGTTTAATATGGGGTGTTGAGTCCATTTCGTTGAGCAAGGAGTAGCTCTTGTCTATTCCATATTTGGCTTAAGGAACTTTATCTGTGCTCATTTCAATCTCTGGTTTTATGCAGCACCCCAACTCACCTTTCCCCTTAAGCAAGCATAAGTTGGTTTTCTAAATTTGAGACCCTATTCTGTTTTGGAATGCAGTTCCTGTGTAGCCAAGTTTACATTCCGTATATTAGTGATATCCTATGATGTTTCTTTTTCTGTGTGACTTATTTCAGTTAGAATCATCGTACCTGAATCCACTCATTATGCTGCTAAGGGCCTGATGACATAGATTTCATTGCTGAGTGATACTGCATTGTACGTAAGTACCTCAAGTTCTTTATCCATTTTTCATTTTCTGTGATATTGAACTTGTACGGTAAACGAGGTTCTTGTAAACGGAGGCGTCCCAAACTTTGGGGTGGCTGTGTCTTTTTGATTTTAATTTCCCTAAGCTATAGGACCATAAGTGGAAGTGCCCTAGGCTCTGTTGCTTTGTTTTTTAGATGTTTCAGGAAACACCATACACTTCTCCAGAGTGGCTGTTGGCAATTTACATCCCGCCCATCAGCATAAGAAGGCTCCCAGTTCTCCATGGCCTGTCGTGCCTTTATGGATTTTACACTTTTTTCAGATGGCCCTTTTGACCAGGTGGAAGTGAGACTTCATTGTAGTGCAGGTTTCCTTTGCAAGCTTGCTTGGTTGGCCAAAAAGGGCGTATGCGTTTTTTCCTGAATATATTCAGGAAAAAACGCATACGCACTTTTTGGCCAAGTGCATCATTGTGGACGTTCTGCCTCTTTTCCTATGCTTTCAATGCAATTCCAGTCTACCTCCTGAAATCGGTTTCCTGCAATTCTGCCCCGCTTTCAAGTCCTCTTGGCAGCCTTACTTCAGTCTATTTTTGGACGATAGCTGTCATTTATAACTCTGCAGTTTTGTGAATTACAGTGCCCCTGAGCTCCTTTCTTCAACTCGCTTTCTTGTGAGCTGGCCGCAACACCGCAGGATGGCTTCAGGCCCTAATCTGGTTCCGGCATGGCACACTGAGCCTTTGGTTAATTCCTCTTCCTGGTGGGAAATGAGAGTTAAATTTGCCCGTCCAGACACCTCCAGCTAGTCTCTCATTGGTTCTCGCTATTCCTGTTCATCTTCCGCAGAAATTGCAAACTGGGCCAAACAGGAGGTTAAAGGGACTGACTCTCCAAGTCGGGAGAGTGTTAGTAAAGCGTCTGGAATGTTGCACCCGAGTACCAGGGTACGAAAACTGAGACATATTTGAACACGTCTCCCGATCACATGGTTGATCATACTCTGGGTTCCACATGCATGTTTTAGCTGAAGGAAGAATACCTAAAACCTCGGTAGTAGAAACCCGTGGAATGTGTACCATGCAATATGACTTCAATGGGTCTTCATTTGCTCACCGAACCTCTCCAATCCTATCACTGCTGTGTTTATGCCCCTGTACACATGCTTGATTCTCTTTCGGAGACATAGCAATCCATAGGTTTTAAGATACTTACTAGTCAGGTACATTCTTAGGCGTTTAATATGCGGTGTTGAGTGCATTTCGTTGAGCAAGGAGTAGCTCTTGTCTATTCCATATTTGGTTTAAGGAACTTTATCTGTGCTCATTTCAATCTCTGGTTTTATGCAGCACCCCAACTCACCTTTACCCTTAAGCAAGCATAAGTTGGTTTTCTAAATTTGAGACCCTGTTCTGTTCTGTAATTCAGTTCCTGTGTAGCCAAGTTTACATTCCGTGTATTACTGATATCTTATGATGTTTCTTTTTCTGTGTGACTTATTTCAGTTAGAATCATCATACCTGAATCCACTCATTGTGCTGCTAAGGGCCTGATGACATAGAATTCATTGCTGAGTGATATTGCTTTGTAAGTGAATACCACAAATTCTTTATCCATTTTTCACTTTCTGCGATGTTGAACTTGTACTGTAAACGAGGTTCTTGTAAACAGAGGTGTCCCAAACTTTGGGGTGGCTGTGTCTTTTTGATTTTAATCTCCCTAAGCTATAGGACCATAAGTGGCAGTGCCCTAGACTCTGTTGCTTTGTTTTTTAGATGTTTCAGGAAACACCATACACTTCTCCTGAGTGTCTGTTGGCAATTTACATCCCGCCCATCAGCATAACAAGGCTCCCAGTTCTCAATGGCCTGTCCTGCCTTTCTGGATTTTACACTTTTTTCAGATGGCCCTTTTGACCGGGGGGAAGTGAGACTTCATTGTAGTGCAGATTTCCTTTGCAAGCTTGCTTGGTTGGCCAAAAAGGGCGTATGCGTTTTTTCCTGAATATATTCAGGAAAAAACGCATATGCCCTTTTTGGCCAAGTGCATCATTGTGGACGTTCTGCCTCTTTTCCTATGCTTTCAATGCAATTCCAGTCTACCTCCTGAAATCGGTTTCCTGCAATTCTGCCCCGCTTTCAAGTCCTCCTGGCAGCCTTACTTCAGTCTATTTTTGGACGATAGCTGTCATTTATAACTCTGCAGGTTTGTGAATTACAGTGCCCCTGAGCTCCTTTCTTCAACTCGCTTTCTTGTGAGCTGGCCGCAACACCGCAGGATGGCTTCAGGCCCTAATCTGGTTCTGGCCCGGCACGCTGAGCCTTTGGTTAATTCCTCTTCCTGGTGGGAAATGAGAGTTAAATTTGCCCGTTCAGACACCTCCAGCTAGCCTCTCATTGGTTCTCGCTATTCCTGTTCATCTTCCGCAGAAATTGCAAACTGGGCCAAACAGGAGGTTAAAGGCACTGACTCTCCAAGTCGGGAGAGTGTTAGTAAAGCGTCTGGAATGTTGCACCCGAGTACCAGGGGAGGAAAACTGAGACATATTTGAACACGTCTCCCGTTCACATGGTTGATCATACTCTGGGTTCCACATGCATGTTTTAGCTGAAGGAAGAATACCTAAAACCTGGAGAGTTGAGACCCGTGTAATGGGTACCATGCAATATGACTTCAAAGGGTCTTCATTTGCTCACCGAACCTCTCCAATCCTATCACTGCTGCGTTTATGCCCCTGTACACACGCTTGATTCTCTTTTGGAGACATAGCAATCCATAGGTTTTAAGATACTTACTAGTCAGGTACATTCTTAGGCGTTTAATATGGGGTGTTGAGTCCATTTCGTTGAGCAAGGAGTAGCTCTTGTCTATTCCATATTTGGCTTAAGGAACTTTATCTGTGC
This sequence comes from Delphinus delphis, assembly GCF_949987515.2. NCBI lineage: Eukaryota > Metazoa > Chordata > Mammalia > Artiodactyla > Delphinidae > Delphinus > Delphinus delphis. Next base: position 31,484 of record NW_027192744.1, read on the forward strand.
TCATTTCAGTCTCTGGTTTTATGCAGCACCCCAACTCACCTTTCCCCTTAAGCAAGCATAAGTTGGTTTTCTAAATTTGAGACCCTGTTCTGTTTTGGAATGCAGTTCCTGTGTAGCCAAGTTTACATTCCGTGTATTAGTGATATCTTATGATGTTTCTTTTTCTGTGTGAATTATTTCAGTTAGAATCATCGTACCTGAATCCACTCATTATGCTGCTAAGGGCCTGATGACATAGATTTCATTGCTGAGTGATAATGCATTGTACGTAAGTACCTCAAGTTCTTTATCCATTTTTCACTTTCTGTGATATTGAACTTGTACGGTAAACGAGGTTCTTGTAAACAGAGCCGTTCCAAACTTTGGGGTGGCTGTGTCTTTTTGATTTTAATTTCCCTAAGCTATAGGACCATAAGTGGAAGTGCCCTAGGCTCTGTTGCTTCGTTTTTTAGATGTTTCAGGAAACACCATACACTTCTCCTGAGTGTCTGTTGGCAATTTACATCCCGCCCATCAGCATAACAAGGCTCCCAGTTCTCCATGGCCTGTCCTGCCTTTCTGGATTTTACACCTTTTTCAGATGGCCCTTTTGACCGGGGGGAAGTGAGACTTCATTGTAGTGCAGATTTCCTTTGCAAGCTTGCTTGGTTGGCCAAAAAGGGCGTATGCGTTTTTTCCTGAATATATTCAGGAAAAAACGCATACGCCCTTTTTGGCCAAGTGCATCATTGTGGACGTTCTGCCTCTTTTCCTATGCTTTCAATGCAATTCCAGTGTACCTCCTGAAATCGGTTTCCTGCAATTCTGCCCCGCTTTCAAGTCCTCTTGGCAGCCTTACTTCAGTCTATTTTTGGACGATAGCTGTCATTTATAACTCTGCAGGTTTGTGAATTACAGTGCCCCTGAGCTCCTTTCTTCAACTCGCTTTCTTGTGACCTGGCCGCAACACCGCAGGATGGCTTCAGGCCCTAATCTGCTTCCGGCACGCCTCGCTGAGCCTTTGGTTAATTCCGCTTCCTGGTGGGAAATGAGAGTAAAATTTGCCCGTCCAGACACCTCCAGCTAGCCTCTCATTGGTTCTCGCTATTCCTGTTCATCTTCCGCAGAAATTGCAAACTGGGCCAAACAGGAGGTTAAAGGGACTGACTCTCCAAGTGGGGAGAGTGTTAGTAAAGCGTCTGGAATGTTGCACCCGAGTACCAGGGGAGGAAAACTGAGACATATTTGAACACGTCTCCTGTTCACATGGTTGATCATACTTGGGTTCCACTTGCATGTTTTAGCTGAAGGAACAATACCTTACACCTGGGTAGTTGAAACCCGTGGAATGGGTACCATGCAATATGACTTCAAAGGGTCTTCATTTGCTCACGAAACTCTGCAATCCTATCACTGCTGCGTTTATGCCCCTGTACACATGCTTGATTCTCTTTCGGAGACATAGCAATCCATAGGTTTTAAGATACTTACTAGTCAGGTACATTCTTAGGCGTTTAATATGCGGTGTTGAGTCCATTTCGTTGAGCAAGGAGTAGCTCTTGTCTATTCCATATTTGGCTTAAGGAACTTTATCTGTGCTCATTTCAATCTCTGGTTTTATGCAGCACCCCAACTCACCTTTACCCTTAAGCAAGCATAAGTTGGTTTTCTAAATTTGAGAACCTGTTCTGTTCTGTCATTCAGTTCCTGTGTAGCTAAGTTTACAATCCGTGTATTAGTGATATCTTATGATGTTTCTTTTTCTGTGTGACTTATTTCAGTTAGAATCATCATACCTGAATCCACTCATTGTGCTGCTAAGGGCCTGATGACACAGATTTCATTGCTGAGTGATATTGCTTTGTAAGTAAATACCACAACTTCTTTATCCATTTTTCACTTTCTGCGATGTTGAACTTGTACTGTAAACGAGGTTCTTGTAAACAGAGCCGTTCCAAACTTTGGGGTGGCTGTGTCTTTTTGATTTTAATTTCCCTAAGCTATAGGACCATAAGTGGCAGTGCCCTAGGCTCTGTTGCTTTGTTTTTTAGATGTTTCAGGAAACACCATACACTTCTCCCGAGTGTCTGTTGGCAATTTACATCCCGCCCATCAGCATAACAAGGCTCCCAGTTCTCCATGGCCTGTCCTGCCTTTCTGGATTTTACACTTTTTTCAGATGGCCCTTTTGACCGGGGGGAAGTGAGACTTCATTGTAGTGCAGATTTCCTTTGCAAGTTTGCTTGGTTGGCCAAAAAGGGCGTATGCGTTTTTTCCTGAATATATTCAGGAAAAAATGCATACGCCCTTTTTGGCCAAGTGCATCATTGTGGACGTTCTGCCTCTTTTCCTATGCTTTCAATGCAATTCCAGTCTACCTCCTGAAATCGGTTTCCTGCAATTCTGCCCCGCTTTCAAGTCCTCTTGGCAGCCTTACTTCAGTCTATTTTTGGACGATAGCTGTCATTTATAACTCTGCAGGTTTGTGAATTACAGTGCCCCTGAGCTCCTTTCTTCAACTCACTTTCTTGTGAGCTGGCCGCAACACCGCAGGATGGCTTCAGGCCCTAAACTGGTTCCGGCACGGCACGCTGAGCCTTTGGTTATTTCCTCTTCCTGGTAGGAAATGAGAGTTAAATTTGCCCGTCCAGACACCTCCACCTAGCCTCTCATTGGTTCTCGCTATTCCTGTTCATCTTCCGCAGAAATTGCAAACTGGGCCAAACAGGAGGTTAAAGGGACTGACTCTCCAAGTCGGGAGAGTGTTAGTAAAGCGTCTGGAATGTTGCACCCGAGTACCAGGGTACAAAAACTGGGACATATTTGAACACGTCTCCCGATCACATGGTTGATCATACTCTAGGTTCCACATGCATGTTTTAGCTGAAGGAAGAATACCTTAAACCTGGGTAGGTGAAACCCGTGGAATGGGTACCATGCAATATGACTTCAAAGGGTCTTCATTTGCTCACCGAACCTCTCCAATCCTATCACTGCTGCGTTTATGCCCCTGTACACATGCTTGATTCTCTTTCGGAGACATAGCAATCCATAGGTTTTAAGATACTTACTAGTCAGGTACATTTTTAGGCGTTTAATATGCGGTGTTGAGTCCATTTCGTTGAGCAAGGAGTAGCTCTTGTCTATTCCATATTTGGCTTAAGGAACTTTATCTGTGCTCATTTCAATCTCTGGTTTTATGCAGCACCCCAACTCACCTTTACCCTTAAGCAAGCATAAGTTGGTTTTCTAAATTTGAGAACCTGTTCTGTTCTGTCATTCAGTTCCTGTGTAGCTAAGTTTACAATCCGTGTATTAGTGATATCTTATGATGTTTCTTTTTCTGTGTGACTTATTTCAGTTAGAATCATCGTACCTGAATCCACTCATTATGCTGCTACGGGCCTGATGACACAGATTTCATTGCTGAGTGATACTGCATTGTACGTAAGTACCACAAGTTCTTTATCCATTTTTCACTTTCTGCGATGTTGAACTTGTACTGTAAACGAGGTTCTTGTAAACAGAGGCGTTCCAAACTTTGGGGTGGCTGTGTCTTTTTGATTTTAATTTCCCTAAGCTATAGGACCATAAGTGGAAGTGCCCTAGGCTCTGTTGCTTTGTTTTTTAGATGTTTCAGGAAACACCATACACTTCTCCCGAGTGGTTGTTGGCAATTTACATCCCGCCCATCAGCATAACAAGGCTCCCAGTTCTCCATGGCCTGTCCTGCCTTTCTGGATTTTACACTTTTTTCAGATGGCCCTTTTGACCGGGGGGAAGTGAGACTCCATTGTAGTGCAGATTTCCTTTGCAAGTTTGCTTGGTTGGCCAAAAAGGGCGTATGCGTTTTTTCCTGAATATATTCAGGAAAAAACGCATACGCCCTTTTTGGCCAAGTGCATCATTGTGGACGTTCTGCCTCTTTTCCTATGCTTTCAATGCAATTCCAGTCTACCTCCTGAAATCGGTTTCCTGCAATTCTGCCCCGCTTTCAAGTCCTCTTGGCAGCCTTACTTCAGTCTATTTTTGGACGATAGCTGTCATTTATAACTCTGCAGGTTTGTGAATTACAGTGCCCCTGAGCTCCTTTCTTCAACTCGCTTTCTTGTGAGCTGGCCGCAACACCGCAGGATGGCTTCAGGCCCTAATCTGGTTCCGGCACGGCATGCTGAGCCTTTGGTTATTTCCTCTTCCTGGTGGGAAATGAGAGTTAAATTTGCCCGTCCAGACACCTCCAGGTAGTCTCTCATTGGTTCTCGCTATTCCTGTTCATCTTCTGCAGAAATTGCAAACTGGGCCAAACAGGAGGTTAAAGGGACTGACTCTCCAAGTCGGGAGAGTGTTAGTAAAGCGTCTGGAATGTTGCACCCAAGTACCAGGGTACGAAAACTGAGACATATTTGAACACGTCTCCCGATCACATGGTTGATCATACTCTAGGTTCCACATGCATGTTTTAGCTGAAGGAAGAATACCTTAAACCTGGGTAGTTGAAACCCGTGGAATGGGTACCATGCAATATGACTTCAAAGGGTCTTCATTTGCTCACCGAACATCTCCAATCCTATCACTGCTGCGTTTATGCCCCTGTACACATGCTTGATTCTCTTTCGGACATAGCAATCCATAGGTTTTAAGATACTTACTAGTCAGGTACATTCTTAGGCGTTTAATATGCGGTGTTGAGTCCATTTCGTTGAGCAAGGAGTAGCTCTTGTCTATTCCATATTTGGCTTAAGGAACTTTATCTGTGCTCATTTCAATCTCTGGTTTTATGCAGCAATCCAACTCACCTTTCCCCTTAAGCAAGCATAAGTTGGTTTTCTAAATTTGAGAACCTGTTCTGTTTTGGAATTCAGATCCTGTGTAGCCAAGTTTACATTCCGTGTATTAGTGATATCTTATGATGTTTCTTTTTCTGTGTGAATTATTTCAGTTAGAATCATCGTACCTGAATCCACTCATGATGCTGCTATGGGCCTGATGACATAGATTTCATTGCTGAGTGATACTGCATTGTACATAAGTAACAGAAGTTCTTTATCCATTTTTCACTTTCTGTGATATTGAACTTGTACGGTAAACGAGGTTCTTGTAAACAGAGGCGTCCCAAACTTTGGGGTGGCTGTGTCTTTTTGATTTTAATTTCCCTAAGCTATAGGACCATAAGTGGAAGTGCCCTAGGCTCTGTTGCTTTGTTTTTTAGATGTTTCAGGAAACACCATACACTTCTCCCGAGTGTCTGTTGGCAATTTACATCCCGCCCATCAGCATAACAAGGCTCCCAGTTCTCCATGGCCTGTCCTGCCTTTCTGGATTTTACACTTTTTTCAGATGGCCCTTTTGACCAGGGGGAAGTGAGACTTCATTGTAGTGCAGATTTCCTTTGCAAGTTTGCTTGGTTGGCCAAAAAGGGCGTATGCGTTTTTTCCTGAATATATTCAGGAAAAAACACATACGCCCTTTTTGGCCAAGTGCATCATTGTGGACGTTCTGCCTCTTTTCCTATGCTTTCAATGCAATTCCAGTGTACCTCCTGAAATCGGTTTCCTGCAATTCTGCCCCGCTTTCAAGTCCTCTTGGCAGCCTTACTTCAGTCTATTTTTGGACGATAGCTGTCATTTATAACTCTGCAGGTTTGTGAATTACAGTGCCCCTGAGCTCCTTTCTTCAACTCGCTTTCTTGTGAGCTGGCCGCAACACCGCAGGATGGCTTCAGGCCCTAATCTGGTTCCGGCACGGCACGCTGAGCCTTTGGTTATTTCCTCTTCCTGGTGGGAAATGAGAGTTAAATTTGCCCGTTCAGACACCTCCAGGTAGTCTCTCATTGGTTCTCGCTATTCCTGTTCATCTTCCGCAGAAATTGCAAACTGGGCCAAACAGGAGGTTAAAGGGACTGACTCTCCAAGTCGGGAGAGTGTTAGTAAAGCGTCTGGAATGTTGCACCCGAGTACCAGGGTACGAAAACTGGGACATATTTGAACACGTCTCCCGATCACATGGTTGATCATACTCTAGGTTCCACATGCATGTTTTAGCTGAAGGAAGAATACCTTAAACCTGGGTAGGTGAAACCCGTGGAATGGGTACCATGCAATATGACTTCAAAGGGTCTTCATTTGCTCACCGAACCTCTCCAATCCTATCACTGCTGCGTTTATGCCCCTGTACACATGCTTGATTCTCTTTCGGAGACATAGCAATCCATAGGTTTTAAGATACTTACTAGTCAGGTACATTCTTAGGCGTTTAATATGCGGTGTTGAGTCCATTTCGTTGAGCAAGGAGTAGCTCTTGTCTATTCCATATTTGGCTTAAGGAACTTTATCTGTGCTCATTTCAATCTCTGGTTTTATGCAACACCCCAACTCACCTTTCCCCTTAAGCAAGCATAAGTTGGTTTTCTAAATTTGAGACCCTGTTCTGTTCTGTAATTCAGTTCCTGTGTAGCCAAGTTTACAATCCGTGTATTAGTGATATCTTATGATGTTTCTTTTTCTGTGTGACTTATTTCAGTTAGAATCATCGTACCTGAATCCACTCATGATGCTGCTACGGGCCTGATGACATAGATTTCATTGCTGAGTGATACTGCATTGTACGTAAGTACCACAAGTTCTTTATCCATTTTTCACTTTCTGTGATATTGAACTTGTACGGTAAACGAGGTTCTTGTAAACAGAGGCGTCCCAAACTTTGGGGTGGCTGTGTCTTTTTGATTTTAATTTCCCTAAGCTATAGGACCATAAGTGGAAGTGCCCTAGGCTCTGTTGCTTTGTTTTTTAGATGTTTCAGGAAACACCATACACTTCTCCCGAGTGGTTGTTGGCAATTTACATCCCGCCCATCAGCATAACAAGGATCCCAGTTCTCCATGGCCTGTCCTGCCTTTCTGGATTTTACACTTTTTTCAGATGGCCCTTTTGACTGGGGGGAATGAGACTTCATTGTAGTGCAGATTTCCTTTGCAAGTTTGCTTGGTTGGCCAAAAAGGGCGTATGCGTTTTTTCCTGAATATATTCAGGAAAAAACGCATACGCCCTTTTTGGCCAAGTGCATCATTGTGGACGTTCTGCCTCTTTTCCTATGCTTTCAATGCAATTCCAGTCTACCTCCTGAAATCGGTTTCCTGCAATTCTGCCCCGCTTTCAAGTCCTCTTGGCAGCCTTACTTCAGTGTATTTTTGGAGGATAGCTGTCATTTATAACTCTGCAGGTTTGTGAATTACAGTGCCCCTGAGCTCCTTTCTTCAACTCGCTTTCTTTTGAGCTGGCCGCAACACCGCAGGATGGCTTCAGGCCCTAATCTGTTTCTGGCACGGCACGCTGAGCCTTTGGTTAATTCCTCTTCCTGGTGGGAAATGAGAGTTAAATTTGCCCGTCCAGACACCTCCAGCTAGCCTCTCATTGGTTCTCGCTATTCCTGTTCAGCTTCCGCAGAAATTGCAAACTGGGCCAAACAGGAGGTTAAAGGGACTGACTCTCCAAGTCGGGAGAGTGTTAGTAAAGCGTCTGGAATGTTGCACCCGAGTACCAGGGTACGAAAACTGGGACATATTTGAACACGTCTCCCGATCACATGGTTGATCATACTCTAGGTTCCACATGCATGTTTTAGCTGAAGGAAGAATACCTTAAACCTGGGTAGGTGAAACCCGTGGAATGGGTACCATGCAATATGACTTCAAAGGGTCTTCATTTGCTCACCGAACCTCTCCAATCCTATAACTGCTGCGTTTATGCCCCTGTACACATGCTTGATTCTCTTTCGGAGACATAGCAATCCATAGGTTTTAAGATACTTACTAGACAGGTACATTCTTAGGCGTTTAATATGCGGTGTTGAGTCCATTTCGTTGAGCAAGGAGTAGCTCTTGTCTATTCCATATTTGGCTTAAGGAACTTTATCTGTGCTCATTTCAATCTCTGGTTTTATGCAGCACCCCAACTCACCTTTACCCTTAAGCAAGCATAAGTTGGTTTTCTAAATTTGAGACCCTGTTCTGTTCTGTAATTCAGTTCCTGTGTAGCCAAGTTTACATTCCGTGTATTACTGATATCTTATGATGTTTCTTTTTCTGTGTGACTTATTTCAGTTAGAATCATCATACCTGAATCCACTCATTGTGCTGCTAAGGGCCTGATGACACAGATTTCATTGCTGAGTGATATTGCTTTGTAAGTAAATACCACAACTTTTTTATCCATTTTTCACTTTCTTCGAAGTTGAACTTGTACTGTAAACGAGGTTCTTGTAAACAGAGCCGTTCGAAACTTTGGGGTGGCTGTGTCTTTTTGATTTTAAATTCCCTAAGCTATAGGACCATAAGTGGAAATGCCCTAGGCTCTGTTGCTTTGTTTTTTAGATGTTTCAGGAAACACCATACACTTCTCCCGAGTGTTTGTTGGCAGTTTACATCCCGCCCTTCAGCATAACAAGGCTCCCAGTTCTCCATGGCCTGTCCTGCCTTTCTGGATTTTACACTTTTTTCAGATGGCCCTTTTGACCGGGGGAAGTGAGACTTCATTGTAGTGCAGATTTCCTTTGCAAGCTTGCTTGGTTGGCCAAAAAGGGCGTATGCGTTTTTTCCTGAATATATTCAGGAAAAAACGCATACGCCCTTTTTGGCCAAGTGCATCATTGTGGACGTTCTGCCTCTTTTCCTATGCTTTCAATGCAATTCCAGTCTACCTCCTGAAATCAGTTTCCTGCAATTCTGCCCCGCTTTCAAGTCCTCTTGGCAGCCTTACTTCAGTCTATTTTTGGACGATAGCTGTCATTTATAACTCTGCAGGTTTGTGAATTACAGTGCCCCTGAGCTCCTTTCTTCAACTCGCTTTCTTGTGAGCTGGCCGCAACACCGCAGGATGGCTTCAGGCCCTAATCTGGTTCTGGCCCGGCACGCTGAGCCTTTGGTTAATTCCTCTTCCTGGTGGGAAATGAGAGTTAAATTTGCCCGTTCAGACACCTCCAGCTAGCCTCTCATTGGTTCTCGCTATTCCTGTTCATCTTCCGCAGAAATTGCAAACTGGGCCAAACAGGAGGTTAAAGGCACTGACTCTCCAAGTCGGGAGAGTGTTAGTAAAGCGTCTGGAATGTTGCACCCGAGTACCAGGGGAGGAAAACTGAGACATATTTGAACACGTCTCCCGTTCACATGGTTGATCATACTCTGGGTTCCACATGCATGTTTTAGCTGAAGGAAGAATACCTAAAACCTGGAGAGTTGAGACCCGTGTAATGGGTACCATGCAATATGACTTCAAAGGGTCTTCATTTGCTCACCGAACCTCTCCAATCCTATCACTGCTGCGTTTATGCCCCTGTACACACGCTTGATTCTCTTTTGGAGACATAGCAATCCATAGGTTTTAAGATACTTACTAGTCAGGTACATTCTTAGGCGTTTAATATGGGGTGTTGAGTCCATTTCGTTGAGCAAGGAGTAGCTCTTGTCTATTCCATATTTGGCTTAAGGAACTTTATCTGTGCTCATTTCAGTCTCTGGTTTTATGCAGCACCCCAACTCACCTTTCCCCTTAAGCAAGCATAAGTTGGTTTTCTAAATTTGAGACCCTGTTCTGTTTTGGAATGCAGTTCCTGTGTAGCCAAGTTTACATTCCGTGTATTAGTGATATCTTATGATGTTTCTTTTTCTGTGTGACTTATTTCAGTTAGAATCATCGTACCTGAATCCACTCATTATGCTGCTAAGGGCCTGATGACATAGATTTCATTGCTGAGTGATAATGTATTGTACGTAAGTACCTCAAGTTCTTTATCCATTTTTCACTTTCTGTGATATTGAACTTGTACGGTAAACGAGGTTCTTGTAAACAGAGCCGTTCCAAACTTTGGGGTGGCTGTGTCTTTTTGATTTTAATTTCCCTAAGCTATAGGACCATAAGTGGAAGTGCCCTAGGCTCTGTTGCTTCGTTTTTTAGATGTTTCAGGAAACACCATACACTTCTCCTGAGTGTCTGTTGGCAATTTACATCCCGCCCATCAGCATAACAAGGCTCCCAGTTCTCCATGGCCTGTCCTGCCTTTCTGGATTTTACACCTTTTTCAGATGGCCCTTTTGACCGGGGGGAAGTGAGACTTCATTGTAGTGCAGATTTCCTTTGCAAGCTTGCTTGGTTGGCCAAAAAGGGCGTATGCGTTTTTTCCTGAATATATTCAGGAAAAAACGCATACGCCCTTTTTGGCCAAGTGCATCATTGTGGACGTTCTGCCTCTTTTCCTATGCTTTCAATGCAATTCCAGTGTACCTCCTGAAATCGGTTTCCTGCAATTCTGCCCCGCTTTCAAGTCCTCTTGGCAGCCTTACTTCAGTCTATTTTTGGACGATAGCTGTCATTTATAACTCTGCAGGTTTGTGAATTACAGTGCCCCTGAGCTCCTTTCTTCAACTCGCTTTCTTGTGACCTGGCCGCAACACCGCAGGATGGCTTCAGGCCCTAATCTGGTTCCGGCACGCCTCGCTGAGCCTTTGGTTAATTCCGCTTCCTGGTGGGAAATGAGAGTAAAATTTGCCCGTCCAGACACCTCCAGCTAGCCTCTCATTGGTTCTCGCTATTCCTGTTCATCTTCCGCAGAAATTGCAAACTGGGCCAAACAGGAGGTTAAAGGGACTGACTCTCCAAGTCGGGAGAGTGTTAGTAAAGCGTCTGGAATGTTGCACCCGAGTACCAGGGTACGAAAACTGGGACATATTTGAACACGTCTCCCGATCACATGGTTGATCATACTCTAGGTTCCACATGCATGTTTTAGCTGAAGGAAGAATACCTTAAACCTGGGTAGTTGAAAGCCGTGGAATGGGTACCATGCAATATGACTTCAAAGGGTCTTCATTTGCTCACCGAACCTCTCCAATCCTATCACTGCTGCGTTTATGCCCCTGTACACATGCTTGATTCTCTTTCGGAGACATAGCAATCCATAGGTTTTAAGATACTTACTAGTCAGGTACATTTTTAGGCGTTTAATATGCGGTGTTGAGTCCATTTCGTTGAGCAAGGAGTAGCTCTTGTCTATTCCATATTTGGCTTAAGGAACTTTATCTGTGCTCATTTCAATCTCTGGTTTTATGCAGCACCCCAACTCACCTTTACCCTTAAGCAAGCATAAGTTGGTTTTCTAAATTTGAGAACCTGTTCTGTTCTGTCATTCAGTTCCTGTGTAGCTAAGTTTACAATCCGTGTATTAGTGATATCTTATGATGTTTCTTTTTCTGTGTGACTTATTTCAGTTAGAATCATCGTACCTGAATCCACTCATTATGCTGCTACGGGCCTGATGACACAGATTTCATTGCTGAGTGATACTGCATTGTACGTAAGTACCACAAGTTCTTTATCCATTTTTCACTTTCTGCGATGTTGAACTTGTACTGTAAACGAGGTTCTTGTAAACAGAGGCGTTCCAAACTTTGGGGTGGCTGTGTCTTTTTGATTTTAATTTCCCTAAGCTATAGGACCATAAGTGGAAGTGCCCTAGGCTCTGTTGCTTTGTTTTTTAGATGTTTCAGGAAACACCATACACTTCTCCCGAGTGGTTGTTGGCAATTTACATCCCGCCCATCAGCATAACAAGGCTCCCAGTTCTCCATGGCCTGTCCTGCCTTTCTGGATTTTACACTTTTTTCAGATGGCCCTTTTGACCGGGGGGAAGTGAGACTTCATTGTAGTGCAGATTTCCTTTGCAAGTTTGCTTGGTTGGCCAAAAAGGGCGTATGCGTTTTTTCCTGAATATATTCAGGAAAAAACGCATACGCCCGTTTTTGGCCAAGTGCATCATTGTGGACGTTCTGCCTCTTTTCCTATGCTTTCAATGCAATTCCAGTCTACCTCCTGAAATCGGTTTCCTGCAATTCTGCCCCGCTTTCAAGTCCTCTTGGCAGCCTTATTTCAGTCTATTTTTGGACGATAGCTGTCATTTATAACTCTGCAGGTTTGTGAATTACAGTGCCCCTGAGCTCCTTTCTTCAACTCGCTTTCTTGTGACGTGGCCGCAACACCGCAGGATGGCTTCAGGCCCTAATCTGGTTCCGGTACGGCATGCTGAGCCTTTGGTTATTTCCTCTTCCTGGTGGGAAATGAGAGTTAAATTTGCCCGTCCAGACACCTCCAGCTAGCCTCTCATTGGTTCTCGCTATTCCTGTTCATCTTCCGCAGAAATTGCAAACTGTGCCAAACAGGAGGTTAAAGGCGCTGACTCTCCAAGTGGGGAGAGTGTTAGTAAAGCGTCTGGAATGTTGCACCCGAGTACCAGGGGAGGAAAACTGAGACATATTTGAACACGTCTCCCGATCACATGGTTGATCATACTCTGGGTTCCACATGCATGTTTTAGCTGAAGGAAGAATACCTAAAACCTGGGTAGTTGAAACCCGTGGAATGGGTACCATGCAATATGACTTCAAAGGGTCTTCATTTGCTCACCGAACCTCTCCAATCCTATCACTGCTGCGTTTATGCCCCTGTACACATGCTTGATTCTCTTTCGGAGACATAGCAATCCATAGGTTTTAAGATACTTACTAGTCAGGTACATTCTTAGGCGTTTAATATGCGGTGTTCAGTCCATTTCGTTGAGCAAGGAGTAGCTCTTGTCTATTCCATATTTGGCTTAAGGAACTTTATCTGTGCTCATTTCAATCTCTGGTTTTATGCAGCAACCCAACTCACCTTTCCCCTTAAGCAAGCATAAGTTGGTTTTCTAAATTTGAGAACCTGTTCTGTTTTGGAATTCAGTTCCTGTGTAGCCAAGTTTACATTCCGTGTATTAGTGATATCTTATGATGTTTCTTTTTCTGTGTGACTTATTTCAGTTAGAATCATCGTACCTGAATCCACTCATTATGCTGCTACGGGCCTGATGACATAGATTTCATTGCTGAGTGATACTGCATTGTACGTAAGTACCACGAGTTCTTTATCCATTTTTCACTTTCTGCGATGTTGAACTTGTACTGTAAACGAGGTTCTTGTAAACAGAGCCGTTCCAAACTTTGGGGTGGCTGTGTCTTTTTGATTTTAATTTCCCTAAGCTATAGGACCATAAGTGGAAGTGCCCTAGATTCTGTTGCTTTGTTTTTTAGATGTTTCAGGAAACACCATACACTTCTCCCGAGTGTCTGTTGGCAATTTACATCCCGCCCATCAGCATAACAAGGCTCCCAGTTCTCAATGGCCTGTTGCCTTTCTGGATTTTACACTTTTTTCAGATGGCCCTTTTGACCGGGGGGAAGTGAGACTTCATTGTAGTGCAGATTTCCTTTGCAAGCTTGCTTGGTTGGCCAAAAAGGGCGTATGCGTTTTTTCCTGAATATATTCAGGAAAAAACGCATACGCCCTTTTTGGCCAAGTGCATCATTGTGGACGTTCTGCCTCTTTTCCTATGCTTTCAATGCAATTCCAGTCTACCTCCTGAAATCGGTTTCCTGCAATTCTGCCCCGCTTTCAAGTCCTCTTGGCAGCCTTACTTCAGTCTATTTTTGGACGATAGCTGTCATTTATAACTCTGCAGGTTTGTGAATTACAGTGCCCCTGAGCTCCTTTCTTCAACTCGCTTTCTTGTGACCTGGCCGCAACACCGCAGGATGGCTTCAGGCCCTAATCTGGTTCCGGCACGGCACGCTGAGCCTTTGGTTATTTCCTCTTCCTGGTGGGAAATGAGAGTTAAATTTGCCCGTCCAGACACCTCCAGCTAGCCTCTCATTGGTTCTCGCTATTCCTGTTCATCTTCCGCAGAAATTGCAAACTGGGCCAAACAGGAGGTTAAAGGCGCTGACTCTCCAAGTGGGGAGAGTGTTAGTAAAGCGTCTGGAATGTTGCACCCGAGTACCAGGGGAGGAAAACTGAGACATATTTGAACACGTCTCCCGTTCACATGGTTGATCATACTTGGGTTCCACATGCATGTTTTAGCTGAAGGAAGAATACCTTAAACCTGGAGAGTTAAGACCCGTGTAATGGGTACCATGCAATATGACTTCAAAGGGTCTTCATTTGCTCACCGAACCTCTCCAATCCTATCACTGCTGCGTTTATGCCCCTGTACACATGCTTGATTCTCTTTCGGAGACATAGCAATCCATAGGTTTTAAGATACTTACTAGTCAGGTACATTCTTAGGCGTTTAATATGCGGTGTTGAGTCCATTTCGTTGAGCAAGGAGTAGCTCTTGTCTATTCCATATTTGACTTAAGGAACTTTATCTGTGCTCATTTCAATCTCTGGTTTTATGCAGCACCCCAACTCACCTTTCCCCTTAAGCAAGCATAAGTTGGTTTTCTAAATTTGAGACCCTGTTCTGTTCTGTAATTCAGTTCCTGTGTAGCCAAGTTTACATTCCGTGTATTACTGATATCTTATGATGTTTCTTTTTCTGTGTGACTTACTTCAGTTAGAATCATCATACCTGAATCCACTCATTGTGCTGCTAAGGGCCTGATGACACAGATTTCATTGCTGAGTGATATTGCTTTGTAAGTAAATACCACAACTTCTTTATCCATTTTTCACTTTCTGCGATGTTGAACTTGTACTGTAAACGAGGTTCTTGTAAACAGAGCCGTTCCAAACTTTGGGGTGGCTGTGTCTTGTTGATTTTAATTTCCCTAAGCTATAGGACCATAAGTGGAAGTGCCGTAGGTTCTGTTGCTTTGTTTTTTAGATGTTTCAGGAAACACCATACACTTCTCCCGAGTGTCTGTTGGCAATTTACATCCCGCCCATCAGCATAACAAGGCTCCCAGTTCTCCATGGCCTGTCCTGCCTTTCTGGATTTTACACTTTTTTCAGATGGCCCTTTTGACCGGCGGGACATGAGACTTCATTGTAGTGCAGATTTCCTTTGCAAGCTTGCTTGGTTGGCCAAAAAGGGCGTATGCGTTTTTTCCTGAATATATTCAGGAAAAAACGCATACGCCCTTTTTGGCCAAGTGCATCATTGTGGACGTTCTGCCTCTTTTCCTATGCTTTCAATGCAATTCCAGTCTACCTCCTGAAATCGGTTTCCTGCAATTCTGCCCCGCTTTCAAGTCCTCTTGGCAGCCTTACTTCAGTCTATTTTTGGACGATAGCTGTCATTTATAACTCTGCAGGTTTGTGAATTACAGTGCCCCTGAGCTCCTTTCTTCAACTTGCTTTCTTGTGACCTGGCCGCAACACCGCAAGATGGCTTCAGGCCCTAATCTGGTTCCGGCACGGCACGCTGAGCCTTTGGTTATTTCCTCTTCCTGGTGGGAAATGAGAGTTAAATTTGCCCGTCCAGACACCTCCAGCTAGTCTCTCATTGGTTCTCGCTATTCCTGTTCATCTTCTGCAGAAATTGCAAACTGTGCCAAACAGGAGGTTAAAGGCGCTGACTCTCCAAGTGGGGAGAGTGTTAGTAAAGCGTCTGGAATGTTGCACCCGAGTACCAGGGGAGGAAAACTGAGACATATTTGAACACGTCTCCCGATCACATGGTTGATCATACTCTAGGTTCCACATGCATGGTTTAGCTGAAGGAAGAATACCTTAAACCTGGGTAGTTGAAACCCGTGGAATGGGTACCATGCAATATGACTTCAAAGGGTCTTCATTTGCTCACCGAACCTCTCCAATCCTATCACTGCTGCGTTTATGCCCCTGTACACATGCTTGATTCTCTTTTGGAGACATAGCAATCCATAGGTTTTAAGATACTTACTAGTCAGGTACATTCTTAGGCGTTTAATATGGGGTGTTGAGTCCATTTCGTTGAGCAAGGAGTAGCTCTTGTCTATTCCATATTTGGCTTAAGGAACTTTATCTGTGCTCATTTCAATCTCTGGTTTTATGCAGCACCCCAACTCACCTTTACCCTTAAGCAAGCATAAGTTGGTTTTCTAAATTTGAGACCCTGTTCTGTTCTGTAATTCAGTTCCTGTGTAGCCAAGTTTACATTCCGTGTATTACTGATATCTTATGATGTTTCTTTTTCTGTGTGACTTAGTTCAGTTAGAATCATCATACCTGAATCCACTCATTGTGCTGCTAAGGGCCTGATGACACAGATTTCATTGCTGAGTGATATTGCTTTGTAAGTAAATACCACAACTTCTTTATCCATTTTTCACTTTCTGCGATGTTGAACTTGTACTGTAAATGAGGTTCTTGTAAACAGAGCCGTTCCAAACTTTGGGGTGGCTGTGTCTTTTTGATTTTAATTTCCCTAAGCTATAGGACCATAAGTGGAAGTGCCCTAGGTTCTGTTGCTTTGTTTTTTAGATGTTTCAGGAAACACCATACACTTCTCCCGAGTGGTTGTTGGCAATTTACATCCCGCCCATCAGCATAACAAGGCTCCCAGTTCTCCATGGCCTGTCCTGCCTTTCTGGATTTTACACTTTTTTCAGATGGCCCTTTTGACCGGGGGGAAGTGAGACTTCATTGTAGTGCAGATTTCCTTTGCAAGCTTGCTTGGTTGGCCAAAAAGGGCGTATGCGTTTTTTCCTGAATATATTCAGGAAAAAACGCATACGCCCTTTTTGGCCAAGTGCATCATTGTGGACGTTCTGCCTCTTTTCCTATGCTTTCAATGCAATTCCAGTCTACCTCCTGAAATCGATTTCCTGCAATTCTGCCCCGCTTTCAAGTCCTCTTGGCAGCCTTACTTCAGTCTATTTTTGGACGATAGCTGTCATTTATAACTCTGCAGGTTTGTGAATTACAGTGCCCCTGAGCTCCTTTCTTCAACTCGCTTTCTTTTGAGCTGGCCGCAACACTGCAGGATGGCTTCAGGCCCTAATCTGGTTCCGGTACGGCACGCTGAGCCTTTGGTTATTTCCTCTTCCTGGTGGGAAATGAGAGTTAAATTTGCCCGTCCAGACACCTCCAGCTAGCCTCTCATCGGTTCTCGCTATTCCTGTTCATCTTCCGCAGAAATTGCAAACTGGGCCAAACAGGAGGTTAAAGGCGCTGACTCTCCAAGTGGGGAGAGTGTTAGTAAAGCGTCTGGAATGTTGCACCCGAGTACCAGGGGAGGAAAACTGAGACATATTTGAACACGTCTCCCGTTCACATGGTTGATCATACTTGGGTTCCACATGCATGTTTTAGCTGAAGGAAGAATACCTTAAACCTGGAGAGTTAAGACCCGTGGAATGGGTACCATGCAATATGACTTCAAAGGGTCTTCATTTGCTCACCGAACCTCTCCAATCCTATCACTGCTGCGTTTATGCCCCTGTACACATGCTTGATTCTCTTTCGGAGACATAGCAATCCATAGGTTTTAAGATACTTACTAGTCAGGTACATTCTTAGGCGTTTAATGTGGGGTGTTGAGTCCATTTCGTTGAGCAAGGAGTAGCTCTTGTCTATTCCATATTTGGCTTAAGGAACTTTATCTGTGCTCATTTCAATCTCTGGTTTTATGCAGCACCCCAACTCACCTTTCCCCTTAAGCAAGCATAAGTTGGTTTTCTAAATTTGAGACCCTGTTCTGTTTTGGAATGCAGTTCCTGTGTAGCCAAGTTTACATTCCGTGTATTAGTGATATCTTATGATGTTTCTTTTTCTGTGTGACTTATTTCAGTTAGAATCATCGTACCTGAATCCACTCATTATGCTGCTACGGGCCTGATGACATAGATTTCATTGCTGAGTGATACTGCATTGTACGTAAGTACCACAAGTTCTTTATCCATTTTTCACTTTCTGTGATATTGAACTTGTACGGTAAACGAGGTTCTTGTAAACGGAGGCGTCCCAAACTTTGGGGTGGCTGTGTCTTTTTGATTTTAATTTCCCTAAGCTATAGGACCATAAGTGGAAGTGCCCTAGGCTCTGTTGCTTTGTTTTTTAGATGTTTCAGGAAACACCATACACTTCTCCCGAGTGGTTGTTGGCAATTTACATCCCGCCCATCAGCATAACAAGGCTCCCAGTTCTCCATGGCCTGTCCTGCCTTTCTGGATTTTACACTTTTTTCAGATGGCCCTTTTGACCGGGGGGAAGTGAGACTTCATTGTAGTGCAGATTTCCTTTGCAAGCTTGCTTGGTTGGCCAAAAAGGGCGTATGCGTTTTTTCCTGAATATATTCAGGAAAAAACGCATACGCCCTTTTTGGCCAAGTGCATCATTGTGGACGTTCTGCCTCTTTTCCTATGCTTTCAATGCAATTCCAGTCTACCTCCTGAAATCGGTTTCCTGCAATTCTGCCCCGCTTTCAAGTCCTCTTGGCAGCCTTACTTCAGTCTATTTTTGGACGATAGCTGTCATTTATAACTCTGCAGGTTTGTGAATTACAGTGCCCCTGAGCTCCTTTCTTCAACTCGCTTTCTTGTGACCTGGCCGCAACACCGCAGGATGGCTTCAGGCCCTAAACTGGTTCCGGCACGGCACGCTGAGCCTTTGGTTATTTCCTCTTCCTGGTGGGAAATGAGAGTTAAATTTGCCCGTCCAGACACCTCCAGCTAGCCTCTCATTGGTTCTCGCTATTCCTGTTCATCTTCCGCAGAAATTGCAAACTGGGCCAAACAGGAGGTTAAAGGCGCTGACTCTCCAAGTGGGGAGAGTGTTAGTAAAGCGTCTGGAATGTTGCACCCGAGTACCAGGGGAGGAAAACTGAGACATATTTGAACACGTCTCCCGTTCACATGGTTGATCATACTTGGGTTCCACATGCATGTTTTAGCTGAAGGAAGAATACCTTAAACCTGGAGAGTTAAGACCCGTGTAATGGGTACCATGCAATATGACTTCAAAGGGTCTTCATTTGCTCACCGAACCTCTCCAATCCTATCACTGCTGCGTTTATGCCCCTGTACACATGCTTGATTCTCTTTCGGAGACATAGCAATCCATAGGTTTTAAGATACTTACTAGTCAGGTACATTCTTAGGCGTTTAATATGCGGTGTTGAGTCCATTTCGTTGAGCAAGGAGTAGCTCTTGTCTATTCCATATTTGACTTAAGGAACTTTATCTGTGCTCATTTCAATCTCTGGTTTTATGCAGCACCCCAACTCACCTTTCCCCTTAAGCAAGCATAAGTTGGTTTTCTAAATTTGAGACCCTGTTCTGTTCTGTAATTCAGTTCCTGTGTAGCCAAGTTTACATTCCGTGTATTACTGATATCTTATGATGTTTCTTTTTCTGTGTGACTTACTTCAGTTAGAATCATCATACCTGAATCCACTCATTGTGCTGCTAAGGGCCTGATGACACAGATTTCATTGCTGAGTGATATTGCTTTGTAAGTAAATACCACAACTTCTTTATCCATTTTTCACTTTCTGCGATGTTGAACTTGTACTGTAAACGAGGTTCTTGTAAACAGAGCCGTTCCAAACTTTGGGGTGGCTGTGTCTTGTTGATTTTAATTTCCCTAAGCTATAGGACCATAAGTGGAAGTGCCGTAGGTTCTGTTGCTTTGTTTTTTAGATGTTTCAGGAAACACCATACACTTCTCCCGAGTGTCTGTTGGCAATTTACATCCCGCCCATCAGCATAACAAGGCTCCCAGTTCTCCATGGCCTGTCCTGCCTTTCTGGATTTTACACTTTTTTCAGATGGCCCTTTTGACCGGCGGGACATGAGACTTCATTGTAGTGCAGATTTCCTTTGCAAGCTTGCTTGGTTGGCCAAAAAGGGCGTATGCGTTTTTTCCTGAATATATTCAGGAAAAAACGCATACGCCCTTTTTGGCCAAGTGCATCATTGTGGACGTTCTGCCTCTTTTCCTATGCTTTCAATGCAATTCCAGTCTACCTCCTGAAATCGATTTCCTGCAATTCTGCCCCGCTTTCAAGTCCTCTTGGCAGCCTTACTTCAGTCTATTTTTGGACGATAGCTGTCATTTATAACTCTGCAGGTTTGTGAATTACAGTGCCCCTGAGCTCCTTTCTTCAACTCGCTTTCTTTTGAGCTGGCCGCAACACCGCAGGATGGCTTCAGGCCCTAATCTGGTTCCGGTACGGCACGCTGAGCCTTTGGTTATTTCCTCTTCCTGGTGGGAAATGAGAGTTAAATTTGCCCGTCCAGACACCTCCAGCTAGCCTCTCATCGGTTCTCGCTATTCCTGTTCATCTTCCGCAGAAATTGCAAACTGGGCCAAACAGGAGGTTAAAGGCGCTGACTCTCCAAGTGGGGAGAGTGTTAGTAAAGCGTCTGGAATGTTGCACCCGAGTACCAGGGGAGGAAAACTGAGACATATTTGAACACGTCTCCCGTTCACATGGTTGATCATACTTGGGTTCCACATGCATGTTTTAGCTGAAGGAAGAATACCTTAAACCTGGAGAGTTAAGACCCGTGGAATGGGTACCATGCAATATGACTTCAAAGGGTCTTCATTTGCTCACCGAACCTCTCCAATCCTATCACTGCTGCGTTTATGCCCCTGTACACATGCTTGATTCTCTTTCGGAGACATAGCAATCCATAGGTTTTAAGATACTTACTAGTCAGGTACATTCTTAGGCGTTTAATATGGGGTGTTGAGTCCATTTCGTTGAGCAAGGAGTAGCTCTTGTCTATTCCATATTTGGCTTAAGGAACTTTATCTGTGCTCATTTCAATCTCTGGTTTTATGCAGCACCCCAACTCACCTTTCCCCTTAAGCAAGCATAAGTTGGTTTTCTAAATTTGAGACCCTGTTCTGTTTTGGAATGCAGTTCCTGTGTAGCCAAGTTTACATTCCGTGTATTAGTGATATCTTATGATGTTTCTTTTTCTGTGTGACTTATTTCAGTTAGAATCATCGTACCTGAATCCACTCATTATGCTGCTACGGGCCTGATGACATAGATTTCATTGCTGAGTGATACTGCATTGTACGTAAGTACCACAAGTTCTTTATCCATTTTTCACTTTCTGTGATATTGAACTTGTACGGTAAACGAGGTTCTTGTAAACGGAGGCGTCCCAAACTTTGGGGTGGCTGTGTCTTTTTGATTTTAAATTCCCTAAGCTATAGGACCATAAGTGGAAGTGCCCTAGGCTCTGTTGCTTTGTTTTTTAGATGTTTCAGGAAACACCATACACTTCTCCCGAGTGGTTGTTGGCAATTTACATCCCGCCCATCAGCATAACAAGGCTCCCAGTTCTCCATGGCCTGTCCTGCCTTTCTGGATTTTACACTTTTTTCAGATGGCCCTTTTGACCGGGGGGAAGTGAGACTTCATTGTAGTGCAGATTTCCTTTGCAAGCTTGCTTGGTTGGCCAAAAAGGGCGTATGCGTTTTTTCCTGAATATATTCAGGAAAAAACGCATACGCCCTTTTTGGCCAAGTGCATCATTGTGGACGTTCTGCCTCTTTTCCTATGCTTTCAATGCAATTCCAGTCTACCTCCTGAAATCGGTTTCCTGCAATTCTGCCCCGCTTTCAAGTCATCTTGGCAGCCTTACTTCAGTCTATTTTTGGACGATAGATGTCATTTATAACTCTGCAGGTTTGTGACTTACAGTGCCCCTGAGCTCCTTTCTTCAACTCGCTTTCTTTTGAGCTGGCCGCAACACCGCAGGATGGCTTCAGGCCCTAATCTGGTTCCGGTACGGCACGCTGAGCCTTTGGTTATTTCCTCTTCCTGGTGGGAAATGAGAGTTAAATTTGCCCGTCCAGACACCTCCAGCTAGCCTCTCATTGGTTCTCGCTATTCCTGTTCATCTTCTGCAGAAATTGCAAACTGGGCCAAACAGGAGGTTAAAGGCGCTGACTCTCCAAGTGGGGAGAGTGTTAGTAAAGCGTCTGGAATGTTGCACCCGAGTACCAGGGGAGGAAAACTGAGACATATTTGAACACGTCTCCCGTTCACATGGTTGATCATACTTGGGTTCCACATGCATGTTTTAGCTGAAGGAAGAATACCTTAAACCTGGAGAGTTAAGACCCGTGTAATGGGTACCATGCAATATGACTTCAAAGGGTCTTCATTTGCTCACCGAACCTCTCCAATCCTATCACTGCTGCGTTTATGCCCCTGTACACATGCTTGATTCTCTTTCGGAGACATAGCAATCCATAGGTTTTAAGATACTTACTAGTCAGGTACATTCTTAGGCGTTTAATATGCGGTGTTGAGTCCATTTCGTTGAGCAAGGAGTAGCTCTTGTCTATTCCATATTTGACTTAAGGAACTTTATCTGTGGTCATTTCAATCTCTGGTTTTATGCAGCACCCCAACTCACCTTTACCCTTAAGCAAGCATAAGTTGGTTTTCTAAATTTGAGACCCTGTTCTGTTCTGTAATTCAGTTCCTGTGTAGCCAAGTTTACATTCCGTGTATTACTGATATCTTATGATGTTTCTTTTTCTGTGTGACTTACTTCAGTTAGAATCATCATACCTGAATCCACTCATTGTGCTGCTAAGGGCCTGATGACACAGATTTCACTGCTGAGTGATATTGCTTTGTAAGTAAATACCACAACTTCTTTATCCATTTTTCACTTTCTGCGATGTTGAACTTGTACTGTAAACGAGGTTCTTGTAAACAGAGCCGTTCCAAACTTTGGGGTGGCTGTTTTTTTTTGATTTTAATTTCCCTAAGCTATAGG
Organism: Delphinus delphis; assembly: GCF_949987515.2. Lineage (NCBI taxonomy): Eukaryota > Metazoa > Chordata > Mammalia > Artiodactyla > Delphinidae > Delphinus > Delphinus delphis. Next base: position 54,000 of record NW_027192744.1, read on the forward strand.
ACCATAAGTGGAAGTGCCCTAGGTTCTGTTGCTTTGTATTTTAGATGTTTCAGGAAACACCATACATTTCTCCCGAGTGTCTGTTGGCAATTTACATCCCGCCCATCAGCATAACAAGGCTCCCAGTTCTCCATGGCCTGTCCTGCCTTTCTGGATTTTACACTTTTTTCAGATGGCCCTTTTGACCGGGGGGAAGTGAGACTTCATTGTAGTGCAGATTTCCTTTGCAAGCTTGCTTGGTTGGCCAAAAAGGGCGTATGCGTTTTTTCCTGAATATATTCAGGAAAAAACGCATACGCCCTTTTTGGCCAAGTGCATCATTGTGGACGTTCTGCCTCTTTTCCTATGCTTTCAATGCAATTCCAGTCTACCTCCTGAAATCGGTTTCCTGCAATTCTGCCCCACTTTCAAGTCCTCTTGGCAGCCTTACTTCAGTCTATTTTTGGACGATAGCTGTCATTTATAACTCTGCAGGTTTGTGAATTACAGTGCCCCTGAGCTCCTTTCTTCAACTCGCTTTCTTTTGAGCTGGCCGCAACACCGCAGAATGGCTTCAGGCTCTAATCTGGTTCCGGTACGGCACGCTGAGCCTTTGGTTATTTCCTCTTCCTGGTGGGAAATGAGAGTTAAATTTGCCCGTCCAGACACCTCCAGCTAGCCTCTCATTGGTTCTCGCTATTCCTGTTCATCTTCCGCAGAAATTGCAAACTGGGCCAAACAGGAGGTTAAAGGCGCTGACTCTCCAAGTGGGGAGAGTGTTAGTAAAGCGTCTCGAATGTTGCACCAGAGTACCAGGGGAGGAAAACTGAGACATATTTGAACACGTCTCCCGTTCACATGGTTCATCATACTTGGGTTCCACATGCATGTTTTAGCTGAAGGAAGAATACCTTAAACCTGGAGAGTTAAGACCCGTGTAATGGGTACCATGCAATATGACTTCAAAGGGTCTTCATTTGCTCACCGAACCTCTCCAATCCTATCACTGCTGCGTTTATGCCCCTGTACACATGCTTGATTCTGTTTCGGAGACATAGCAATCCATAGGTTTTAAGATACTTACTAGTCAGGTACATTCTTAGGCGTTTAATATGCGGTGTTGAGTCCATTTCGTTGAGCAAGGAGTAGCTCTTGTCTATTCCATATTTGACTTAAGGAACTTTATCTGTGCTCATTTCAATCTCTGGTTTTATGCAGCACCCCAACTCACCTTTCCCCTTAAGCAAGCATAAGTTGGTTTTCTAAATTTGAGACCCTGTTCTGTTCTGTAATTCAGTTCCTGTGTAGCCAAGTTTACATTCCGTGTATTACTGATATCTTATGATGTTTCTTTTTCTGTGTGACTTACTTCAGTTAGAATCATCATACCTGAATCCACTCATTGTGCTGCTAAGGGCCTGATGACACAGATTTCACTGCTGAGTGATATTGCTTTGTAAGTAAATACCACAACTTCTTTATCCATTTTTCACTTTCTGCGATGTTGAACTTGTACTGTAAACGAGGTTCTTGTAAACAGAGCCGTTCCAAACTTTGGGGTGGCTGTTTTTTTTTGATTTTAATTTCCCTAAGCTATAGGACCATAAGTGGAAGTGCCCTAGGTTCTGTTGCTTTGTATTTTAGATGTTTCAGGAAACACCATACACTTCTCCCAAGTGTCTGTTGGCAATTTACATCCCGCCCATCAGCATAACAAGGCTCCCAGTTCTCCATGGCCTGTCCTGCCTTTCTGGATTTTACACTTTTTTCAGATGGCCCTTTTGACCGGGGGGAAGTGAGACTTCATTGTAGTGCAGATTTCCTTTGCAAGCTTGCTTGGTTGGCCAAAAAGGGCGTATGCGTTTTTTCCTGAATATATTCAGGAAAAAACGCATACGCCCTTTTTGGCCAAGTGCATCATTGTGGACGTTCTGCCTCTTTTCCTATGCTTTCAATGCAATTCCAGTCTACCTCCTGAAATCGGTTTCCTGCAATTCTGCCCCGCTTTCAAGTCCTCTTGGCAGCCTTACTTCAGTCTATTTTTGGACGATAGCTGTCATTTATAACTCTGCAGGTTTGTGAATTACAGTGCCCCTGAGCTCCTTTCTTCAACTCGCTTTCTTTTGAGCTGGCCGCAACACCGCAGAATGGCTTCAGGCTCTAATCTGGTTCCGGTACGGCACGCTGAGCCTTTGGTTATTTCCTCTTCCTGGTGGGAAATGAGAGTTAAATTTGCCCGTCCAGACACCTCCAGCTAGCCTCTCATTGGTTCTCGCTATTCCTGTTCATCTTCCGCAGAAATTGCAAACTGGGCCAAACAGGAGGTTAAAGGCGCTGACTCTCCAAGTGGGGAGAGTGTTAGTAAAGCGTCTCGAATGTTGCACCCGAGTACCAGGGGAGGAAAACTGAGACATATTTGAACACGTCTCCCGTTCACATGGTTCATCATACTTGGGTTCCACATGCATGTTTTAGCTGAAGGAAGAATACCTTAAACCTGGAGAGTTAAGACCCGTGTAATGGGTACCATGCAATATGACTTCAAAGGGTCTTCATTTGCTCACCGAACCTCTCCAATCCTATCACTGCTGCGTTTATGCCCCTGTACACATGCTTGATTCTGTTTCGGAGACATAGCAATCCATAGGTTTTAAGATACTTACTAGTCAGGTACATTCTTAGGCGTTTAATATGCGGTGTTGAGTCCATTTCGTTGAGCAAGGAGTAGCTCTTGTCTATTCCATATTTGGCTTAAGGAACTTTATCTGTGCTCATTTCAATCTCTGGTTTTATGCAGCACCCCAACTCACCTTTCCCCTTAAGCAAGCATAAGTTGGTTTTCTAAATTTGAGACCCTGTTCTGTTCTGTAATTCAGTTCCTGTGTAGCCAAGTTTACATTCCGTGTATTACTGATATCTTATGATGTTTCTTTTTCTGTGTGACTTACTTCAGTTAGAATCATCATACCTGAATCCACTCATTGTGCTGCTAAGGGCCTGATGACACAGATTTCATTGCTGAGTGATACTGCTTTGTAAGTAAATACCACAACTTCTTTATCCATTTTTCACTTTCTGCGATGTTGAACTTGTACTGTAAACGAGGTTCTTGTAAACAGAGCCGTTCCAAACTTTGGGGTGGCTGTGTCTTTTTGATTTTAATTTCCCTAAGCTATAGGACCATAAGTGGAAGTGCCCTAGGTTCTGTTGCTTTGTTTTTTAGATGTTTCAGGAAACACCATACACTTCTCCCGAGTGTCTGTTGGCAATTTACATCCCGCCCATCAGCATAACAAGGCTCCCAGTTCTCCATGGCCTGTCCTGCCTTTCTGGATTTTACACTTTTTTCAGATGGCCCTTTTGACCGGGGGGAAGTGAGACTTCATTGTAGTGCAGATTTCCTTTGCAAGCTTGCTTGGTTGGCCAAAAAGGGCGTATGCGTTTTTTCCTGAATATATTCAGGAAAAAACGCATACGCCCTTTTTGGCCAAGTGCATCATTGTGGACGTTCTGCCTCTTTTCCTATGCTTTCAATGCAATTCCAGTCTACCTCCTGAAATCGGTTTCCTGCAATTCTGCCCCGCTTTCAAGTCCTCTTGGCAGCCTTACTTCAGTCTATTTTTGGACGATAGCTGTCATTTATAACTCTGCAGGTTTGTGAATTACAGTGCCCCTGAGCTCCTTTCTTCAACTCGCTTTCTTTTGAGCTGGCCGCAACACCGCAGGATGGCTTCAGGCCCTAATCTGGTCCGGTACGGCACGCTGAGCCTTTGGTTATTTCCTCTTCCTGGTGGGAAATGAGAGTTAAATTTGCCCGTCCAGACACCTCCAGCTAGCCTCTCATTGGTTCTCGCTATTCCTGTTCATCTTCCGCAGAAATTGCAAACTGGGCCAAACAGGAGGTTAAAGGCGCTGACTCTCCAAGTGGGGAGAGTGTTAGTAAAGCGTCTGGAATGTTGCACCTGAGTACCAGGGGAGGAAAACTGAGACATATTTGAACACGTCTCCCGATCACATGGTTGATCATACTCTAGGTTCCACATGCATGTTTTAGCTGAAGGAAGAATACCTTAAACCTGGGTAGTTGAAACCCGTGGAATGGGTACCATGCAATATGACTTCAAAGGGTCTTCATTTGCTCACCGAACCTCTCCAATCCTATCACTGCTGCGTTTATGCCCCTGTACACATGCTTGATTCTCTTTCGGAGACATAGCAATCCATAGGTTTTAAGATACTTACTAGTCAGGTACATTCTTAGGCGTTTAATATGCGGTGTTGAGTCCATTTCGTTGAGCAAGGAGTAGCTCTTGTCTATTCCATATTTGGCTTAAGGAATTTATCTGTGCTCATTTCAATCTCTGGTTTTATGCAGCACCCCAACTCACCTTTACCCTTAAGCAAGCATAAGTTGGTTTTCTAAATTTGAGACCCTGTTCTGTTCTGTAATTCAGTTCCTGTGTAGCCAAGTTTACATTCCGTGTATTACTGATATCTTATGATGTTTCTTTTTCTGTGTGACTTACTTCAGTTAGAATCATCATACCTGAATCCACTCATTGTGTTGCTAAGGTCCTGATGACACAGATTTCACTGCTGAGTGATATTGCTTTGTAAGTAAATACCACAACTTCTTTATCCATTTTTCACTTTCTGCGATGTTGAACTTGTACTGTAAACGAGGTTCTTGTAAACAGAGCCGTTCCAAACTTTGGGGTGGCTGTTTTTTTTTTATTTTAATTTCCCTAAGCTATAGGACCATAAGTGGATGTGCCCTAGGTTCTGTTGCTTTGTATTTTAGATGTTTCAGGAAACACCATACACTTCTCCCGAGTGTCTGTTGGCAATTTACATCCCGCCCATCAGCATAACAAGGCTCCCAGTTCTCCATGGCCTGTCCTGCCTTTCTGGATTTTACACTTTTTTCAGATGGCCCTTTTGACCGGGGGGAAGTGAGACTTCATTGTAGTGCAGATTTCCTTTGCAAGCTTGCTTGGTTGGCCAAAAAGGGCGTATGCGTTTTTTCCTGAATATATTCAGGAAAAAACGCATACGCCCTTTTTGGCCAAGTGCATCATTGTGGACGTTCTGCCTCTTTTCCTATGCTTTCAATGCAATTCCAGTCTACCTCCTGAAATCAGTTTCCTGCAATTCTGCCCCGCTTTCAAGTCCTCTTGGCAGCCTTACTTCTGTCTATTTTTGGACGATAGCTGTCATTTATAACTCTGCAGGTTTGTGAATTACAGTGCCCCTGAGCTCCTTTCTTCAACTCGCTTTCTTTTGAGCTGGCCGCAACACCGCAGAATGGCTTCAGGCCCTAATCTGGTTCCGGTACGGCACGCTGAGCCTTTGGTTATTTCCTCTTCCTGGTGGGAAATGAGAGTTAAATTTGCCCGTCCAGACACCTCCAGCTAGCCTCTCATTGGTTCTCGCTATTCCTGTTCATCTTCCGCAGAAATTGCAAACTGGGCCAAACAGGAGGTTAAAGGCGCTGACTCTCCAAGTGGGGAGAGTGTTAGTAAAGCGTCTCGAATGTTGCACCCGAGTACCAGGGGAGGAAAACTGAGACATATTTGAACACGTCTCCCGTTCACATGGTTGATCATACTTGGGTTCCACATGCATGTTTTAGCTGAAGGAAGAATACCTTAAACCTGGAGAGTTAAGACCCGTGGAATGGGTACCATGCAATATGACTTCAAAGGGTCTTCATTTGCTCACCGAACCTCTCCAATCCTATCACTGCTGCGTTTATGCCCCTGTACACATGCTTGATTCTGTTTCGGAGACATAGCAATCCATAGGTTTTAAGATACTTACTAGTCAGGTACATTCTTAGGCGTTTAATATGCGGTGTTGAGTCCATTTCGTTGAGCAAGGAGTAGCTCTTGTCTATTCCATATTTGACTTAAGGAACTTTATCTGTGCTCATTTCAATCTCTGGTTTTATGCAGCACCCCAACTCACCTTTCCCCTTAAGCAAGCATAAGTTGGTTTTCTAAATTTGAGACCCTGTTCTGTTCTGTAATTCAGTTCCTGTGTAGCCAAGTTTACATTCCGTGTATTACTGATATCTTATGATGTTTCTTTTTCTGTGTGACTTACTTCAGTTAGAATCATCATACCTGAATCCACTCATTGTGCTGCTAAGGGCCTGATGACACAGATTTCATTGCTGAGTGATACTGCTTTGTAAGTAAATACCACAACTTCTTTATCCATTTTTCACTTTCTGCGATGTTGAACTTGTACTGTAAACGAGGTTCTTGTAAACAGAGCCGTTCCAAACTTTGGGGTGGCTGTGTCTTTTTGATTTTAATTTCCCTAAGCTATAGGACCATAAGTGGAAGTGCCCTAGGTTCTGTTGCTTTGTTTTTTAGATGTTTCAGGAAACACCATACACTTCTCCCGAGTGGTTGTTGGCAATTTACATCCCGCCCATCAGCATAACAAGGCTCCCAGTTCTCCATGGCCTGTCCTGCCTTTCTGGATTTTACACTTTTTTCAGATGGCCCTTTTGACCGGGGGGAAGTGAGACTTCATTGTAGTGCAGATTTCCTTTGCAAGCTTGCTTGGTTGGCCAAAAAGGGCGTATGCGTTTTTTCCTGAATATATTCAGGAAAAAACGCATACGCCCTTTTTGGCCAAGTGCATCATTGTGGACGTTCTACCTCTTTTCCTATGCTTTCAATGCAATTCCAGTCTACCTCCTGAAATCGGTTTCCTGCAATTCTGCCCCGCTTTCAAGTCCTCTTGGCAGCCTTACTTCAGTCTATTTTTGGACGATAGCTGTCATTTATAACTCTGCAGGTTTGTGAATTACAGTGCCCCTGAGCTCCTTTCTTCAACTTGCTTTCTTGTGACCTGGCCGCAACACCGCAGGATGGCTTCAGGCCCTAAACTGGTTCCGGCACGGCACGCTGAGCCTTTGGTTATTTCCTCTTCCTGGTGGGAAATGAGAGTTAAATTTGCCCGTCCAGACACCTCCAGCTAGCCTCTCATTGGTTCTCGCTATTCCTGTTCATCTTCCGCAGAAATTGCAAACTGGGCCAAACAGGAGGTTAAAGGCGCTGACTCTCCAAGTGGGGAGAGTGTTAGTAAAGCGTCTGGAATGTTGCACCCGAGTACCAGGGGAGGAAAACTGAGACATATTTGAACACGTCTCCCGTTCACATGATTGATCATACTTGGGTTCCACATGCATGTTTTAGCTGAAGGAAGAATACCTTAAACCTGGAGAGTTAAGACCCGTGTAATGGGAACCATGCAATATGACTTCAAAGGGTCTTCATTTGCTCACCGAACCTCTCCAATCCTATCACTGCTGCGTTTATGCCCCTGTACACATGCTTGATTCTCTTTCGGAGACATAGCAATCCATAGGTTTTAAGATACTTACTAGTCAGGTACATTCTTAGGCGTTTAATATGCGGTGTTGAGTCCATTTCGTTGAGCAAGGAGTAGCTCTTGTCTATTCCATATTTGGCTTAAGGAACTTTATCTGTGCTCATTTCAATCTCTGGTTTTATGCAGCACCCCAACTCACCTTTCCCCTTAAGCAAGCATAAGTTGGTTTTCTAAATTTGAGACCCTGTTCTGTTCTGTAATTCAGTTCCTGTGTAGCCAAGTTTACATTCCGTGTATTACTGATATCTTATGATGTTTCTTTTTCTGTGTGACTTACTTCAGTTAGAATCATCATACCTGAATCCACTCATTGTGCTGCTAAGGGCCTGATGACACAGATTTCATTGCTGAGTGATACTGCTTTGTAAGTAAATACCACAACTTCTTTATCCATTTTTCACTTTCTGCGATGTTGAACTTGTACTGTAAACGAGGTTCTTGTAAACAGAGCCGTTCCAAACTTTGGGGTGGCTGTGTCTTTTTGATTTTAATTTCCCTAAGCTATAGGACCATAAGTGGAAGTGCCCTAGGTTCTGTTGCTTTGTTTTTTAGATGTTTCAGGAAACACCATACACTTCTCCCGAGTGGTTGTTGGCAATTTACATCCCGCCCATCAGCATAACAAGGCTCCCAGTTCTCCATGGCCTGTCCTGCCTTTCTGGATTTTACACTTTTTTCAGATGGCCCTTTTGACCGGGGGGAAGTGAGACTTCATTGTAGTGCAGATTTCCTTTGCAAGCTTGCTTGGTTGGCCAAAAAGGGCGTATGCGTTTTTTCCTGAATATATTCAGGAAAAAACGCATACGCCCTTTTTGGCCAAGTGCATCATTGTGGACGTTCTGCCTCTTTTCCTATGCTTTCAATGCAATTCCAGTCTACCTCCTGAAATCGGTTTCCTGCAATTCTGCCCCGCTTTCAAGTCCTCTTGGCAGCCTTACTTCAGTCTATTTCTGGACGATAGCTGTCATTTATAACTCTGCAGGTTTGTGAATTACAGTGCCCCTGAGCTCCTTTCTTCAACTTGCTTTCTTGTGACCTGGCCGCAACACCGCAGGATGGCTTCAGGCCCTAATCTGGTTCCGGCACGGCACGCTGAGCCTTTGGTTATTTCCTCTTCCTGGTGGGAAATGAGAGTTAAATTTGCCCGTCCAGACACCTCCAGCTAGCCTCTCATTGGTTCTCGCTATTCCTGTTCATCTTCCGCAGAAATTGCAAACTGGGCCAAACAGGAGGTTAAAGGCGCTGACTCTCCAAGTGGGGAGAGTGTTAGTAAAGCGTCTGGAATGTTGCACCCGAGTACCAGGGGAGGAAAACTGAGACATATTTGAACACGTCTCCCGTTCACATGATTGATCGTACTTGGGTTCCACATGCATGTTTTAGCTGAAGGAAGAATACCTTAAACCTGGAGAGTTAAGACCCGTGTAATGGGTACCATGCAATATGACTTCAAAGGGTCTTCATTTGCTCACCGAACCTCTCCAATCCTATCACTGCTGCGTTTATGCCCCTGTACACATGCTTGATTCTCTTTCGGAGACATAGCAATCCATAGGTTTTAAGATACTTACTAGTCAGGTACATTCTTAGGCGTTTAATATGCGGTGTTGAGTCCATTTCGTTGAGCAAGGAGTAGCTCTTGTCTATTCCATATTTGACTTAAGGAACTTTATCTGTGCTCATTTCAATCTCTGGTTTTATGCAGCACCCCAACTCACCTTTACCCTTAAGCAAGCATAAGTTGGTTTTCTAAATTTGAGACCCTGTTCTGTTCTGTAATTCAGTTCCTGTGTAGCCAAGTTTCCATTCCGTGTATTACTGATATCTTATGATGTTTCTTTTTCTGTGTGACTTACTTCAGTTAGAATCATCATACCTGAATCCACTCATTGTGCTGCTAAGTGCCTGAGGACACAGATTTCATTGCTGAGTGATATTGGTTTGTAAGTAAATACCACAACTTCTTTATCAATTTTTCACTTTCTGCGATGTTGAACTTGTACTGTAAACGAGGTTCTTGTAAACAGAGCCGTTCCAAACTTTGGGGTGGCTGTTTTTTTTTTATTTTAATTTCCCTAAGCTATAGGACCATAAGTGGAAGTGCCCTAGGTTCTGTTGCTTTGTATTTTAGATGTTTCAGGAAACACCATACACTTCTCCCGAGTGTCTGTTGGCAATTTACATCCCGCCCATCAGCATAACAAGGCTCCCAGTTCTCCATGGCCTGTCCTGCCTTTCTGGATTTTACACTTTTTTCAGATGGCCCTTTTGACCGGGGGGAAGTGAGACTTCATTGTAGTGCAGATTTCCTTTGCAAGCTTGCTTGGTTGGCCAAAAAGGGCGTATGCGTTTTTTCCTGAATATATTCAGGAAAAAACGCATACGCCCTTTTTGGCCAAGTGCATCATTGTGGACGTTCTGCCTCTTTTCCTATGCTTTCAATGCAATTCCAGTCTACCTCCTAAAATCGGTTTCCTGCAATTCTGCCCCGCTTTCAAGTCCTCTTGGCAGCCTTACTTCAGTCTATTTTTGGACGATAGCTGTCATTTATAACTCTGCAGGTTTGTGAATTACAGTGCCCCTGAGCTCCTTTCTTCAACTCGCTTTCTTTTGAGCTGGCCGCAACACCGCAGAATGGCTTCAGGCCCTAATCTGGTTCCGGTACGGCACGCTGAGCCTTTGGTTATTTCCTCTTCCTGGTGGGAGATGAGAGTTAAATTTGCCCGTCCAGACACCTCCAGCTAGCCTCTCATTGGTTCTCGCTATTCCTGTTCATCTTCCGCAGAAATTGCAAACTGGGACAAACAGGAGGTTAAAGGCGCTGACTCTCCAAGTGGGGAGAGTGTTAGTAAAGCGTCTCGAATGTTGCACCCGAGTACCAGGGGAGGAAAACTGAGACATATTTGAACACGTCTCCCGTTCACATGGTTGATCATACTTGGGTTCCACATGCATGTTTTAGCTGAAGGAAGAATACCTTAAACCTGGAGAGTTAAGACCCGTGTAATGGGTACCATGCAATATGACTTCAAAGGGTCTTCATTTGCTCACCGAACCTCTCCAATCCTATCACTGCTGCGTTTATGCCCCTGTACACATGCTTGATTCTGTTTCGGAGACATAGCAATCCATAGGTTTTAAGATACTTACTAGTCAGGTACATTCTTAGGCGTTTAATATGCGGTGTTGAGTCCATTTCGTTGAGCAAGGAGTAGCTCTTGTCTATTCCATATTTGACTTAAGGAACTTTATCTGTGCTCATTTCAATCTCTGGTTTTATGCAGCACCCCAACTCACCTTTACCCTTAAGCAAGCATAAGTTGGTTTTCTAAATTTGAGACCCTGTTCTGTTCTGTAATTCAGTTCCTGTGTAGCCAAGTTTACATTCCGTGTATTACTGATATCTTATGATGTTTCTTTTTCTGTGTGACTTACTTCAGTTAGAATCATCATACCTGAATCCACTCATTGTGCTGCTAAGGGCCTGATGACACAGATTTCATTGCTGAGTGATATTGCTTTGTAAGTAAATACCACAAATTCTTTATCCATTTTTCACTTTCTGCGATGTTGAACTTGTACTGTAAACGAGGTTCTTGTAAACGGAGGCGTTCCAAACTTTGGGGTGGCTGTGTCTTTTTGATTTTAATTTCCCTAAGCTATAGGACCATAAGTGGAAGTGCCCTAGGTTCTGTTGCTTTGTTTTTTAGACGTTTCAGGAAACACCATACACTTCTCCCGAGTGGTTGTTGGCAATTTACATCCCGCTCATCAGCATAACAAGGCTCCCAGTTCTCCATGGCCTGTCCTGCCTTTCTGGATTTTACACTTTTTTCAGATGGCCCTTTTGACCGGGGGGAAGTGAGACTTCATTGTAGTGCAGATTTCCTTTGCAAGCTTGCTTGGTTGGCCAAAAAGGGCGTATGCGTTTTTTCCTGAATATATTCAGGAAAAAACGCATACGCCCTTTTTGGCCAAGTGCATCATTGTGGACGTTCTGCCTCTTTTCCTATGCTTTCAATGCAATTCCAGTCTACCTCCTGAAATCGGTTTCCTGCAATTCTGCCCCGCTTTCAAGTCCTCTTGGCAGCCTTACTTCAGTCTATTTTTGGACGATAGCTGTCATTTATAACTCTGCAGGTTTGTGAATTACAGTGCCCCTGATCTCCTTTCTTCAACTTGCTTTCTTGTGACCTGGCCGCAACACCGCAGGATGGCTTCAGGCCCTAATCTGGTTCCGGCACGGCACGCTGAGCCTTTGGTTATTTCCTCTTCCTGGTGGGAAATGAGAGTTAAATTTGCCCGTCCAGACACCTCCAGCTAGTCTCTCATTGGTTCTCGCTATTCCTGTTCATCTTCTGCAGAAATTGCAAACTGTGCCAAACAGGAGGTTAAAGGCGCTGACTCTCCAAGTGGGGAGAGTGTTAGTAAAGCGTCTGGAATGTTGCACCCGAGTACCAGGGGAGAAAAACTGAGACATATTTGAACACGTCTCCCGATCACATGGTTGATCATGCTCTAGGTTCCACATGCATGTTTTAGCTGAAGGAAGAATACCTTAAACCTGGGTAGTTGAAACCTGTGGAATGGGTACCATGCAATATGACTTCAAAGGGTCTTCATTTGCTCACCGAACCTCTCCAATCCTATCACTGCTGCGTTTATGCCCCTGTACACATGCTTGATTCTCTTTCGGAGACATAGCAATCCATAGGTTTTAAGATACTTACTAGTCAGGTACATTCTTAGGCGTTTAATATGGGGTGTTGAGTCCATTTCGTTGAGCAAGGAGTAGCTCTTGTCTATTCCATATTTGGCTTAAGGAACTTTATCTGTGCTCATTTCAATCTCTGGTTTTATGCAGCACCCCAACTCACCTTTACCCTTAAGCAAGCATAAGTTGGTTTTCTAAATTTGAGACCCTGTTCTGTTTTGGAATGCAATTCCTGTGTAGCCAAGTTTACATTCCGTGTATTAGTGATATCTTATGATGTTTCTTTTTCTGTGTGACTTATTTCAGTTAGAATCATCGTACCTGAATCCACTCATTATGCTGCTACGGGCCTGATGACATAGATTTCATTGCTGAGTGATACTGCATTGTACGTAAGTACCACAAGTTCTTTATCCATTTTTCACTTTCTGTGATATTGAACTTGTACGGTAAACGAGGTTCTTGTAAACGGAGGCGTCCCAAACTTTGGGGTGGCTGTGTCTTTTTGATTTTAATTTCCCTAAGCTATAGGACCATAAGTGGAAGTGCCCTAGGCTCTGTTGCTTTGTTTTTTAGATGTTTCAGGAAACACCATACACTTCTCCCGAGTGGTTGTTGGCAATTTACATCCCGCCCATCAGCATAACAAGGCTCCCAGTTCTCCATGGCCTGTCCTGCCTTTCTGGATTTTACACTTTTTTCAGATGGCCCTTTTGACCGGGGGGAAGTGAGACTTCATTGTAGTGCAGATTTCCTTTGCAAGCTTGCTTGGTTGGCCAAAAAGGGCGTATGCGTTTTTTCCTGAATATATTCAGGAAAAAACGCATACGCCCTTTATGGCCAAGTGCATCATTGTGGACGTTCTGCCTCTTTTCCTATGCTTTCAATGCAATTCCAGTCTACCTCCTGAAATCGGTTTCCTGCAATTCTGCCCTGCTTTCAAGTCCTCTTGGCAGCCTTACTTCAGTCTATTTTTGGACGATAGCTGTCATTTATAACTCTGCAGGTTTGTGAATTACAGTGCCCCTGAGCTCCTTTCTTCAACTCGGTTTCTTTTGAGCTGGCCGCAACACCGCAGGATGGCTTCAGGCCCTAATCTGGTTCCGGTACGGCACGCTGAGCCTTTGGTTATTTCCTCTTCCTGGTGGGAAATGAGAGTTAAATTTGCCCGTCCAGACACCTCCAGCTAGCCTCTCATTGGTTCTCGCTATCCCTGTTCATCTTTCGCAGAAATTGCAAACTGTGCCAAACAGGAGGTTAAAGGCGCTGACTCTCCAAGTGGGGAGAGTGTTAGTAAAGCGTCTGGAATGTTGCACCCGAGTACCAGGGGAGGAAAACTGAGACATATTTGAACACGTCTCCCGTTCACATGGTTGATCATACTTGGGTTCCACATGCATGTTTTAGGTGAAGGAAGAATACCTTAAACCTGGGTAGTTGAAACCCGTGTAATGGGTACCATGCAATATGACTTCAAAGGGTCTTCATTTGCTCACCGAACCTCTCCAATCCTATCACTGCTGCGTTTATGCCCCTGTACACATGCTTGATTCTCTTTCGGAGACATAGCAATCCATAGGTTTTACGATACTTACTAGTTAGGTACATTCTTAGGCGTTTAATATGCGATGTTTAGTCCATTTCGTTGAGCAAGGAGTAGCCCTTGTCTATTCCATATTTGACTTAAGGAACTTTGTGCTCATTTCAATCTCTGGTTTTATGCAGCACCCCAACTCACCTTTACCCTTAAGCAAGCATAAGTTGGTTTTCTAAATTTGAGACCCTGTTCTGTTCTGTAATTCAGTTCCTGTGTAGCCAAGTTTACATTCCGTGTATTACTGATATCTTATGATGTTTCTTTTTCTGTGTGACTTACTTCAGTTAGAATCATCATACCTGAATCCACTCATTGTGCTGCTAAGGGCCTGATGACACAGATTTCATTGCTGAGTGATATTGCTTTGTAAGTAAATACCACAACTTCTTTATCCATTTTTCACTTTCTGCGATGTTGAACTTGTACTGTAAATGAGGTTCTTGTAAACAGAGCCATTCCAAACTTTGGGGTGGCTGTGTCTTTTTGATTTTAATTTCCCTAAGCTATAGGACCATAAGTGGAAGTGCCCTAGGCTCTGTTGCTTTGTTTATTAGATGTTTCAGGAAACACCATACACTTCTCCCGAGTGCCTGTTGGCAATTTACATCCCGCCCATCAGCATAACAAGGCTCCCAGTTCTCCATGGCCTGTCCTGCCTTTCTGGATTTTACACTTTTTTCAGATGGCCCTTTTGACCGGGGGGAAGTGAGACTTCATTGTAGTGCAGATTTCCTTTGCAAGCTTGCTTGGTTGGCCAAAAAGGGCGTATGCGTTTTTTCCTGAATATATTCAGGAAAAAACGCATACGCCCTTTTTGGCCAAGTGCATCATTGTGGACGTTCTGCCTCTTTTCCTATGCTTTCAATGCAATTCCTGTCTACCTCCTGAAATCGGTTTCCTGCAATTCTGCCCCGCTTTCAAGTCCTCTTGGCAGCCTTACTTCAGTCTATTTTTGGACGATAGCTGTCATTTATAACTCTGCAGGTTTGTGAATTACAGTGCCCCTGAGCTCCTTTCTTCAACTCGCTTTCTTGTGAGCTGGCCGCAACACCGCAGAATGGCTTCAGGCCCTAATCTGGTTCCGGTACGGCACGCTGAGCCTTTGGTTATTTCCTCTTCCTGTTGGGAAATGAGAGTTAAATTTGCCCGTCCAGACACCTCCAGCTAGCCTCTCATTGGTTCTCGCTATTCCTGTTCATCTTCCGCAGAAATTGCAAACTGGGCCAAACAGGAGGTTAAAGGGACTGACTCTCCAAGTGGGGAGAGTGTTAGTATAGCGTCTGGAATGTTGCACCCGAGTACCAGGGGAGGAAAACTGAGACATATTTGAATACGTCTCCCGTTCACATGGTTGATTATACTTGGGTTCCACATGCATGTTTTAGCTGAAGGAAGAATACCTTAAACCTGGAGAGTTGAGACCCGTGTAATGGGTACCATGCAATATGACTTCAAAGGGTCTTCATTTGCTCACCGAACCTCTCCAATCCTATCACTGCTGCGTTTATGCCCCTGTACACATGCTTGATTCTCTTTCGGAGACATAGCAATCCATAGGTTTTAAGATACTTACTAGTCAGGTACATTCTTAGGCGTTTAATATGCGGTGTTGAGTCCATTTCGTTGAGCAAGGAGTAGCTCTTGTCTATTCCATATTTGACTTAAGGAACTTTATCTGTGCTCATTTCAATCTCTGGTTTTATGCAGCACCCCAACTCACCTTTACCCTTAAGCAAGCATAAGTTGGTTTTCTAAATTTGAGACCCTGTTCTGTTCTGTAATTCAGTTCCTGTGTAGCCAAGTTTACATTCCGTGTATTACTGATATCTTATGATGTTTCTTTTTCTGTGTGACTTACTTCAGTTAGAATCATCATACCTGAATCCACTCATTGTGCTGCTAAGGGCCTGATGACACAGATTTCATTGCTGAGTGATATTGCTTTGTAAGTAAATACCACAACTTCTTTATCCATTTTTCACTTTCTGCGATGTTGAACTTGTACTGTAAACGAGGTTCTTGTAAACAGAGCCATTCCAAACTTTGGGGTGGCTGTGTCTTTTTGATTTTAATTTACCTAAGCTATAGTACCATAAGTGGAAGTGCCCTAGGTTCTGTTGCTTTGATTCTTAGATGTTTCAAGAAACACCATACACTTCTCCCGAGTGGTTGTTGGCAGTTTACATCCCGCCCATCAGCATAACAAGGCGCCCAGTTCTCCATGGCCTGTCCTGCCTTTCTGGATTTTACACTTTTTTCAGATGGCCCTTTTGACCGGGGGGAAGTGAGACTTCATTGTAGTGCAGATTTCCTTTGCAAGCTTGCTTGGTTGGCCAAAAAGGGCGTATGCGTTTTTTCCTGAATATATTCAGGAAAAAACGCATACGCCCTTTTTGGCCAAGTGCATCATTGTGGACGTTCTGCCTCTTTTCCTATGCTTTCAATGCAATTCCAGTCTACCTCCTGAAATCGGTTTCCTGCAATTCTGCCCCGCTTTCAAGTCCTCTTGGCAGCCTTACTTCAGTCTATTTTTGGACGATAGCTGTCATTTATAACTCTGCAGGTGTGTGAATTACAGTGCCCCTGAGCTCCTTTCTTCAACTTGCTTTCTTGTGACCTGGCCGCAACACCGCAGGATGGCTTCAGGCCCTAATCTGGTTCCGGCACGGCACGCTGAGCCTTTGGTTATTTCCTCTTCCTGGTGGGAAATGAGAGTTAAATTTGCCCGTCCAGACACCTCCAGCTAGTCTCTCATTGGTTCTCGCTATTCCTGTTCATCTTCCGCAGAAATTGCAAACTGGGCCAAACAGGAGGTTAAAGGTGCTGACTCTCCAAGTGGGGAGAGTGTTAGTAAAGCGTCTGGAATGTTGCACCCGAGTACCAGGGGAGGAAAACTGAGACATATTTGAACACGTCTCCCGTTCACATGGTTGATCATACTTGGGTTCCACATGCATGTTTTAGCTGAAGGAAGAATACCTTAAACCTGGAGAGTTAAGACCCGTGTAATGGGTACCATGCAATATGACTTCAAAGGGTCTTCATTTGCTCACCGAACCTCTCCAATCCTATCACTGCTGCGTTTATGCCCCTGTACACATGCTTGATTCTCTTTCGGAGACATAGCAATCCATAGGTTTTAAGATACTTACTAGTCAGGTACATTCTTAGGCGTTTAATATGCGGTGTTGAGTCCATTTCGTTGAGCAAGGAGTAGCTCTTGTCTATTCCATATTTGACTTAAGGAACTTTATCTGTGCTCATTTCAATCTCTGGTTTTATGCAGCACCCCAACTCACCTTTCCCCTTAAGCAAGCATAAGTTGGTTTTCTAAATTTGAGACCCTGTTCTGTTCTGTAATTCAGTTCCTGTGTAGCCAAGTTTACATTCCGTGTATTACTGATATCTTATGATGTTTCTTTTTCTGTGTGACTTACTTCAGTTAGAATCATCATACCTGAATCCACCCACTGTGCTGCTAAGGGCCTGATGACACAGATTTCATTGCTGAGTGATATTGCTTTGTAAGTAAATACCACAACTTCTTTATCCATTTTTCACTTTCTGCGATGTTGAACTTGTACTGTAAACGAGGTTCTTGTAAACAGAGCCGTTCCAAACTTTGGGGTGGCTGTGTCTTTTTGATTTTAATTTCCCTAAGCTATAGGACCATAAGTGGAAGTGCCCTAGGTTCTGTTGCTTTGTTTTTTAGATGTTTCAGGAAACACCATACACTTCTCCCAAGTGTCTGTTGGCAATTTACATCCCGCCCATCAGCATAACAAGGCTCCCAGTTCTCCATGGCCTGTCCTGCCTTTCTGGATTTTACACTTTTTTCAGATGGCCCTTTTGACCGGGGGGAAGTGAGACTTCATTGTAGTGCAGATTTCCTTTGCAAGCTTGCTTGGTTGGCCAAAAAGGGCGTATGCGTTTTTTCCTGAATATATTCAGGAAAAAACGCATACGCCCTTTTTGGCCAAGTGCATCATTGTGGACGTTCTGCCTCTTTTCCTATGCTTTCAATGCAATTCCAGTCTACCTCCTGAAATCGGTTTCCTGCAATTCTGCCCCGCTTTCAAGTCCTCTTGGCAGCCTTACTTCAGTATATTTTTGGACGATAGCTGTCATTTATAACTCTGCAGGTTTGTGAATTACAGTGCCCCTGAGCTCCTTTCTTCAACTCGGTTTCTTTTGAGCTGGCCGCAACACCGCAGGATGGCTTCAGGCCCTAATCTGGTTCCGGTACGGCACGCTGAGCCTTTGGTTATTTCCTCTTCCTGGTGGGAAATGAGACTTAAATTTGCCCGTCCAGACACCTCCAGCTAGCCTCTCATTGGTTCTCGCTATTCCTGTTCATCTTCTGCAGAAATTGCAAACTGTGCCAAACAGGAGGTTAAAGGCGCTGACTCTCCAAGTGGGGAGAGTGTTAGTAAAGCGTCTGGAATGTTGCACCCGAGTACCAGGGGAGGAAAACTGAGACATATTTGAACACGTCTCCCGTTCACATGGTTGATCATACTTGGGTTCCACATGCATGTTTTAGCTGAAGGAAGAATACCTTAAACCTGGAGAGTTGAGACCCGTGTAATGGGTACCATGCAATATGACTTCAAAGGGTCTTCATTTGCTCACCGAACCTCTCCAATCCTATCACTGCTGCGTTTATGCCCCTGTACACATGCTTGATTCTCTTTTGGAGACATAGCAATCCATAGGTTTTACGATACTTACTAGTCAGGTACATTCTTAGGCGTTTAATATGCGGTGTTGAGTCCATTTCGTTGAGCAAGGAGTAGCTCTTGTCTATTCCATATTTGACTTAAGGAACTTTATCTGTGCTCATTTCAATCTCTGGTTTTATGCAGCACCCCAACTCACCTTTACCCTTAAGCAAGCATAAGTTGGTTTTCTAAATTTGAGACCCTGTTCTGTTCTGTAATTCAGTTCCTGTGTAGCCAAGTTTCCATTCCGTGTATTACTGATATCTTATGATGTTTCTTTTTCTGTGTGACTTATTTCAGTTAGAATCATCATACCTGAATCCACTCATTGTGATGCTAAGGGCCTGATGACATAGATTTCATTGCTGAGTGATATTGCTTTGTAAGTAAATACCACAACTTCTTTATCCATTTTTCACTTTCTGCGATGTTGAACTTGTACTGTAAACGAGGTTCTTGTAAACAGAGGCGTCCCAAACTTTGTGGTGGCTGTGTCTTTTTGATTTTAATTTCCCTAAACTATAGGACCATAAGTGGAAGTGCCCTAGGCTCTGTTGCTTTGTTTTTTAGATGTTTCAGGAAACACCATACACTTCTCCCGAGTGTCTGTTGGCAATTTACATCCCGCCCATCAGCATAACAAGGCTCCCAGTTCTCCATGGCCTGTCCTGCCTTTCTGGATTTTACACTTTTTTCAGATGGCCCTTTTGACCGGGGGGAAGTGAGACTTCATTGTAGTGCAGATTTCCTTTGCAAGCTTGCTTAGTTGGCCAAAAAGGGCGTATGCGTTTTTTCCTGAATATATTCAGGAAAAAACGCATACGCCCTTTTTGGCCAAGTGCATCATTGTGGACGTTCTGCCTCTTTTCCTATGCTTTCAATGCAATTCCAGTCTACCTCCTGAAATCGGTTTCCTGCAATTCTGCCCCGCTTTCAAGTCCTCTTGGCAGCCTTACTTCAGTATATTTTTGGACGATAGCTGTCATTTATAACTCTGCAGGTTTGTGAATTACAGTGCCCCTGAGCTCCTTTCTTCAACTCGGTTTCTTTTGAGCTGGCCGCAACACCGCAGGATGGCTTCAGGCCCTAATCTGGTTCCGGTACGGCACGCTGAGCCTTCGGTTATTTCCTCTTCCTGGTGGGAAATGAGACTTAAATTTGCCCGTCCAGACACCTCCAGCTAGCCTCTCATTGGTTCTCGCTATTCCTGTTCATCTTCTGCAGAAATTGCAAACTGTGCCAAACAGGAGGTTAAAGGCGCTGACTCTCCAAGTGGGGAGAGTGTTAGTAAAGCGTCTGGAATGTTGCACCCGAGTACCAGGGGAGGAAAACTGAGACATATTTGAACACGTCTCCCGTTCACATGGTTGATCATACTTGGGTTCCACATGCATGTTTTAGCTGAAGGAAGAATACCTTAAACCTGGAGAGTTGAGACCCGTGTAATGGGTACCATGCAATATGACTTCAAAGGGTCTTCATTTGCTCACCGAACCTCTCCAATCCTATCACTGCTGCGTTTATGCCCCTGTACACATGCTTGATTCTCTTTTGGAGACATAGCAATCCATAGGTTTTACGATACTTACTAGTCAGGTACATTCTTAGGCGTTTAATATGCGGTGTTGAGTCCATTTCGTTGAGCAAGGAGTAGCTCTTGTCTATTCCATATTTGACTTAAGGAACTTTATCTGTGCTCATTTCAATCTCTGGTTTTATGCAGCACCCCAACTCACCTTTACCCTTAAGCAAGCATAAGTTGGTTTTCTAAATTTGAGACCCTGTTCTGTTCTGTAATTCAGTTCCTGTGTAGCCAAGTTTCCATTCCGTGTATTACTGATATCTTATGATGTTTCTTTTTCTGTGTGACTTATTTCAGTTAGAATCATCATACCTGAATCCACTCATTGTGATGCTAAGGGCCTGATGACATAGATTTCATTGCTGAGTGATATTGCTTTGTAAGTAAATACCACAACTTCTTTATCCATTTTTCACTTTCTGCGATGTTGAACTTGTACTGTAAACGAGGTTCTTGTAAACAGAGGCGTCCCAAACTTTGTGGTGGCTGTGTCTTTTTGATTTTAATTTCCCTAAACTATAGGACCATAAGTGGAAGTGCCCTAGGCTCTGTTGCTTTGTTTTTTAGATGTTTCAGGAAACACCATACACTTCTCCCGAGTGTCTGTTGGCAATTTACATCCCGCCCATCAGCATAACAAGGCTCCCAGTTCTCCATGGCCTGTCCTGCCTTTCTGGATTTTACACTTTTTTCAGATGGCCCTTTTGACCGGGGGGAAGTGAGACTTCATTGTAGTGCAGATTTCCTTTGCAAGCTTGCTTAGTTGGCCAAAAAGGGCGTATGCGTTTTTTCCTGAATATATTCAGGAAAAAACGCATACGCCCTTTTTGGCCAAGTGCATCATTGTGGACGTTCTGCCTCTTTTCCTATGCTTTCAATGCAATTCCAGTCTACCTCCTGAAATCGGTTTCCTGCAATTCTGCCCCGCTTTCAAGTCCTCTTGGCAGCCTTACTTCAGTCTATTTTTGGACGATAGCTGTCATTTATAACTCTGCAGGTTTGTGAATTACAGTGCCCCTGAGCTCCTTTCTTCAACTCGCTTTCTTGTGACCTGGCCGCAACACCGCAGGATGGCTTCAGGCCCTAATCTGGTTCCGGCCCGGCATGCTGAGCCTGTGGTTAATTCCTCTTCCTGGTGGGAAATGAGAGTTAAATTTGCCCGTCCAGACACCTCCAGCTAGCCTCTCATTGGTTCTCGCTATTCCTGTTCATCTTCCGCAGAAATTGCAAACTGGGCCAAACAGGAGGTTAAAGGGACTGACTCTCCAAGTGGGGAGAGTGTTAGTAAAGCGTCTGGAATGTTGCACCCGAGTACCAGGGGAGGAAAACTGAGACATATTTGAACACGTCTCCCGATCACATGGTTGATCATACTCTAGGTTCCACATGCATGTTTTAGCTGAAGGAAGAATACCTTAAACCTGGGTAGTTGAAACCCGTGGAATGGGTACCATGCAATATGACTTCAAAGGGTCTTCATTTGCTCACCGAACCTCTCCAATCCTATCACTGCTGCGTTTATGCCCCTGTACACATGCTTGATTCTCTTTCGGAGACATAGCAATCCATAGGTTTTAAGATACTTACAAGTCAGGTACATTCTTAGGCGTTTAATATGCGGTGTTGAGTCCATTTCGTTGAGCAAGGAGTAGCTCTTGTCTATTCCATATTTGGCTTAAGGAACTTTATCTGTGCTCATTTCAATCTCTGGTTTTATGCAGCAACCCAACTCACCTTTACCCTTAAGCAAGCATAAGTTGGTTTTCTAAATTTGAGACCCTGTTCTGTTCTGTAATTCAGTTCCTGTGTAGCCAAGTTTCCATTCCGTGTATTACTGATATCTTATGATGTTTCTTTTTCTGTGTGACTTATTTCAGTTAGAATCATCATACCTGAATCCACTTATTGTGCTGCTAAGGGCCTGATGACATAGATTTCATTGCTGAGTGATATTGCTTTGTAAGTGAATACCACAACTTCTTTATCCATTTTTCCCTTTCTGCGATGTTGAACTTGTACTGTAAACGAGGTTCTTGTAAACAGAGCCGTTCCAAACTTTGGGGTGGCTGTGTCTTTTTGATTTTAATTTCCCTAAGCTATAGGACCATAAGTGGAAGTGCCCTAGGCTCTGTTGCTTTGTTTTTTAGATGTTTCAGGAAACACCATACACTTCTCCCAAGTGTCTGTTGGCAATTTACATCCCGCCCATCAGCATAACAAGGCTCCCAGTTCTCAATGGCCTGTTGCCTTTCTGGATTTTACACTTTTTTCAGATGGCCCTTTTGACCGGGGGGAAGTGAGACTTCATTGTAGTGCAGATTTCCTTTGCAAGCTTGCTTGGTTGGCCAAAAAGGGCGTATGCGTTTTTTCCTGAATATATTCAGGAAAAAACGCATACGCCCTTTTTGGCCAAGTGCATCATTGTGGACGTTCTGCCTCTTTTCCTATGCTTTCAATGCAATTCCAGTCTACCTCCTGAAATCGGTTTCCTGCAATTCTGCCCCGCTTTCAAGTCCTCTTGGCAGCCTTACTTCAGTCTATTTTTGGACGATAGCTGTCATTTATAACTCTGCAGGTTTGTGAATTACAGTGCCCCTGAGCTCCTTTCTTCAACTCGCTTTCTTGTGACCTGGCCGCAACACCGCAGGATGGCTTCAGGCCCTAATCTGGTTCCGGCCCGGCATGCTGAGCCTTTGGTTAATTCCTCTTCCTGGTGGGAAATGAGAGTTAAATTTGCCCGTCCAGACACCTCCAGCTAGCCTCTCATTGGTTCTCGCTATTCCTGTTCATCTTCCGCAGAAATTGCAAACTGGGCCAAACAGGAGGTTAAAGGGACTGACTCTCCAAGTGGGGAGAGTGTTAGTAAAGCGTCTGGAATGTTGCACCCGAGTACCAGGGGAGGAAAACTGAGACATATTTGAACACGTCTCCCGATCACATGGTTGATCATACTCTAGGTTCCACATGCATGTTTTAGCTGAAGGAAGAATACCTTAAACCTGGGTAGTTGAAACCCGTGGAATGGGTACCATGCAATATGACTTCAAAGGGTCTTCATTTGCTCACCGAACCTCTCCAATCCTATCACTGCTGCGTTTATGCCCCTGTACACATGCTTGATTCTCTTTTGGAGACATAGCAATCCATAGGTTTTAAGATACTTACAAGTCAGGTACATTCTTAGGCGTTTAATATGCGGTGTTGAGTCCATTTCGTTGAGCAAGGAGTAGCTCTTGTCTATTCCATATTTGGCTTAAGGAACTTTATCTGTGCTCATTTCAATCTCTGGTTTTATGCAGCACCCCAACTCACCTTTACCCTTAAGCAAGCATAAGTTGTTTTTCTAAATTTGAGACCCTGTTCTGTTCTGTAATTCAGTTCCTGTGTAGCCAAGTTTCCATTCCGTGTATTACTGATATCTTATGATGTTTCTTTTTCTGTGTGACTTATTTCAGTTAGAATCATCATACCTGAATCCACTCATTGTGCTGCTAAGGGCCTGATGACATAGATTTCATTGCTGAGTGATATTGCTTTGTAAGTGAATACCACAACTTCTTTATCCATTTTTCCCTTTCTGCGATGTTGAACTTGTACTGTAAACGAGGTTCTTGTAAACAGAGCCGTTCCAAACTTTGGGGTGGCTGTGTCTTTTTGATTTTAATTTCCCTAAGCTATAGGACCATAAGTGGAAGTGCCCTAGGCTCTGTTGCTTTGTTTTTTAGATGTTTCAGGAAACACCATACACTTCTCCCAAGTGTCTGTTGGCAATTTACATCCCGCCCATCAGCATAACAAGGCTCCCAGTTCTCAATGGCCTGTTGCCTTTCTGAATTTTACACTTTTTTCAGATGGCCCTTTTGACCGGGGGGAAGTGAGACTTCATTGTAGTGCAGATTTCATTTGCAAGCTTGCTTGGTTGGCCAAAAAGGGCGTATGCGTTTTTTCCTGAATATATTCAGGAAAAAACGCATACGCCCTTTTTGGCCAAGTGCATCATTGTGGACGTTCTGCCTCTTTTCCTATGCTTTCAATGCAATTCCAGTCTACCTCCTGAAATCGGTTTCCTGCAATTCTGCCCCGCTTTCAAGTCCTCTTGGCAGCCTTACTTCAGTCTATTTTTGGACGATAGCTGTCATTTATAACTCTGCAGGTTTGTGAATTACAGTGCCCCTGAGCTCCTTTCTTCAACTCGCTTTCTTGTGACCTGGCCGCAACACCGCAGGATGGCTTCAGGCCCTAATCTGGTTCCGGCCCGGCATGCTGAGCCTGTGGTTAATTCCTCTTCCTGGTGGGAAATGAGAGTTAAATTTGCCCGTCCAGACACCTCCAGCTAGCCTCTCATTGGTTCTCGCTATTCCTGTTCATCTTCCGCAGAAATTGCAAACTGGGCCAAACAGGAGGTTAAAGGGACTGACTCTCCAAGTGGGGAGAGTGTTAGTAAAGCGTCTGGAATGTTGCACCCGAGTACCAGGGGAGGAAAACTGAGACATATTTGAACACGTCTCCCGATCACATGGTTGATCATACTCTAGGTTCCACATGCATGTTTTAGCTGAAGGAAGAATACCTTAAACCTGGGTAGTTGAAACCCGTGGAATGGGTACCATGCAATATGACTTCAAAGGGTCTTCATTTGCTCACCGAACCTCTCCAATCCTATCACTGCTGCGTTTATGCCCCTGTACACATGCTTGATTCTCTTTCGGAGACATAGCAATCCATAGGTTTTAAGATACTTACAAGTCAGGTACATTCTTAGGCGTTTAATATGCGGTGTTGAGTCCATTTCGTTGAGCAAGGAGTAGCTCTTGTCTATTCCATATTTGGCTTAAGGAACTTTATCTGTGCTCATTTCAATCTCTGGTTTTATGCAGCAACCCAACTCACCTTTACCCTTAAGCAAGCATAAGTTGGTTTTCTAAATTTGAGACCCTGTTCTGTTCTGTAATTCAGTTCCTGTGTAGCCAAGTTTCCATTCCGTGTATTACTGATATCTTATGATGTTTCTTTTTCTGTGTGACTTATTTCAGTTAGAATCATCATACCTGAATCCACTTATTGTGCTGCTAAGGGCCTGATGACATAGATTTCATTGCTGAGTGATATTGCTTTGTAAGTGAATACCACAACTTCTTTATCCATTTTTCCCTTTCTGCGATGTTGAACTTGTACTGTAAACGAGGTTCTTGTAAACAGAGCCGTTCCAAACTTTGGGGTGGCTGTGTCTTTTTGATTTTAATTTCCCTAAGCTATAGGACCATAAGTGGAAGTGCCCTAGGCTCTGTTGCTTTGTTTTTTAGATGTTTCAGGAAACACCATACACTTCTCCCAAGTGTCTGTTGGCAATTTACATCCCGCCCATCAGCATAACAAGGCTCCCAGTTCTCAATGGCCTGTTGCCTTTCTGGATTTTACACTTTTTTCAGATGGCCCTTTTGACCGGGGGGAAGTGAGACTTCATTGTAGTGCAGATTTCCTTTGCAAGCTTGCTTGGTTGGCCAAAAAGGGCGTATGCGTTTTTTCCTGAATATATTCAGGAAAAAACGCATACGCCCTTTTTGGCCAAGTGCATCATTGTGGACGTTCTGCCTCTTTTCCTATGCTTTCAATGCAATTCCAGTCTACCTCCTGAAATCGGTTTCCTGCAATTCTGCCCCGCTTTCAAGTCCTCTTGGCAGCCTTACTTCAGTCTATTTTTGGACGATAGCTGTCATTTATAACTCTGCAGGTTTGTGAATTACAGTGCCCCTGAGCTCCTTTCTTCAACTCGCTTTCTTGTGACCTGGCCGCAACACCGCAGGATGGCTTCAGGCCCTAATCTGGTTCCGGCCCGGCATGCTGAGCCTTTGGTTAATTCCTCTTCCTGGTGGGAAATGAGAGTTAAATTTGCCCGTCCAGACACCTCCAGCTAGCCTCTCATTGGTTCTCGCTATTCCTGTTCATCTTCCGCAGAAATTGCAAACTGGGCCAAACAGGAGGTTAAAGGGACTGACTCTCCAAGTGGGGAGAGTGTTAGTAAAGCGTCTGGAATGTTGCACCCGAGTACCAGGGGAGGAAAACTGAGACATATTTGAACACGTCTCCCGATCACATGGTTGATCATACTCTAGGTTCCACATGCATGTTTTAGCTGAAGGAAGAATACCTTAAACCTGGGTAGTTGAAACCCGTGGAATGGGTACCATGCAATATGACTTCAAAGGGTCTTCATTTGCTCACCGAACCTCTCCAATCCTATCACTGCTGCGTTTATGCCCCTGTACACATGCTTGATTCTCTTTCGGAGACATAGCAATCCATAGGTTTTAAGATACTTACAAGTCAGGTACATTCTTAGGCGTTTAATATGCGGTGTTGAGTCCATTTCGTTGAGCAAGGAGTAGCTCTTGTCTATTCCATATTTGGCTTAAGGAACTTTATCTGTGCTCATTTCAATCTCTGGTTTTATGCAGCAACCCAACTCACCTTTACCCTTAAGCAAGCATAAGTTGGTTTTCTAAATTTGAGACCCTGTTCTGTTCTGTAATTCAGTTCCTGTGTAGCCAAGTTTCCATTCCGTGTATTACTGATATCTTATGATGTTTCTTTTTCTGTGTGACTTATTTCAGTTAGAATCATCATACCTGAATCCACTTATTGTGCTGCTAAGGGCCTGATGACATAGATTTCATTGCTGAGTGATATTGCTTTGTAAGTGAATACCACAACTTCTTTATCCATTTTTCCCTTTCTGCGATGTTGAACTTGTACTGTAAACGAGGTTCTTGTAAACAGAGCCGTTCCAAACTTTGGGGTGGCTGTGTCTTTTTGATTTTAATTTCCCTAAGCTATAGGACCATAAGTGGAAGTGCCCTAGGCTCTGTTGCTTTGTTTTTTAGATGTTTCAGGAAACACCATACACTTCTCCCAAGTGTCTGTTGGCAATTTACATCCCGCCCATCAGCATAACAAGGCTCCCAGTTCTCAATGGCCTGTTGCCTTTCTGGATTTTACACTTTTTTCAGATGGCCCTTTTGACCGGGGGGAAGTGAGACTTCATTGTAGTGCAGATTTCCTTTGCAAGCTTGCTTGGTTGGCCAAAAAGGGCGTATGCGTTTTTTCCTGAATATATTCAGGAAAAAACGCATACGCCCTTTTTGGCCAAGTGCATCATTGTGGACGTTCTGCCTCTTTTCCTATGCTTTCAATGCAATTCCAGTCTACCTCCTGAAATCGGTTTCCTGCAATTCTGCCCCGCTTTCAAGTCCTCTTGGCAGCCTTACTTCAGTCTATTTTTGGACGATAGCTGTCATTTATAACTCTGCAGGTTTGTGAATTACAGTGCCCCTGAGCTCCTTTCTTCAACTCGCTTTCTTGTGACCTGGCCGCAACACCGCAGGATGGCTTCAGGCCCTAATCTGGTTCCGGCCCGGCATGCTGAGCCTTTGGTTAATTCCTCTTCCTGGTGGGAAATGAGAGTTAAATTTGCCCGTCCAGACACCTCCAGCTAGCCTCTCATTGGTTCTCGCTATTCCTGTTCATCTTCCGCAGAAATTGCAAACTGGGCCAAACAGGAGGTTAAAGGGACTGACTCTCCAAGTGGGGAGAGTGTTAGTAAAGCGTCTGGAATGTTGCACCCGAGTACCAGGGGAGGAAAACTGAGACATATTTGAACACGTCTCCCGATCACATGGTTGATCATACTCTGGGTTCCACATGCATGTTTTAGCTGAAGGAAGAATACCTTAAACCTGGGTAGTTGAAACCCGTGGAATGGGTATCATGCAATATGACTTCAAAGGGTCTTCGTTTGCTCACCGAACCTCTCCAATCCTATCACTGCTGCGTTTATGCCCCTGTACACATGCTTGATTCTCTTTCGGAGACATAGCAATCCATAGGTTTTAAGATACTTACTAGTCAGGTACATTCTTAGGCGTTTAATATGCGGTGTTGAGTCCATTTCGTTGAGCAAGGAGTAGCTCTTGTCTATTCCATATTTGGCTTAAGGAACTTTATCTGTGCTCATTTCAATCTCTGGTTTTATGCAGCACCCCAACTCACCTTTACCCTTAAGCAAGCATAAGTTGTTTTTCTAAATTTGAGACCCTGTTCTGTTCTGTAATTCAGTTCCTGTGTAGCCAAGTTTCCATTCCGTGTATTACTGATATCTTATGATGTTTCTTTTTCTGTGTGACTTATTTCAGTTAGAATCATCATACCTGAATCCACTCATTGTGCTGCTAAGGGCCTGATGACATAGATTTCATTGCTGAGTGATATTGCTTTGTAAGTGAATACCACAACTTCTTTATCCATTTTTCCCTTTCTGCGATGTTGAACTTGTACTGTAAACGAGGTTCTTGTAAACAGAGCCGTTCCAAACTTTGGGGTGGCTGTGTCTTTTTGATTTTAATTTCCCTAAGCTATAGGACCATAAGTGGAAGTGCCCTAGGCTCTGTTGCTTTGTTTTTTAGATGTTTCAGGAAACACCATACACTTCTCCCAACTGTCTTTGGCAATTTACATCCCGCCCATCAGCATAACAAGGCTCCCAGTTCTCAATGGCCTGTTGCCTTTCTGGATTTTACACTTTTTTCAGATGGCCCTTTTGACCGGGGGGAAGTGAGACTTCATTGTAGTGCAGATTTCCTTTGCAAGCTTGCTTGGTTGGCCAAAAAGGGCGTATGCGTTTTTTCCTGAATATATTCAGGAAAAAACGCATACGCCCTTTTTGGCCAAGTGCATCATTGTGGACGTTCTGCCTCTTTTCCTATGCTTTCAATGCAATTCCAGTCTACCTCCTGAAATCGGTTTCCTGCAATTCTGCCCCGCTTTCAAGTCCTCTTGGCAGCCTTACTTCAGTCTATTTTTGGACGATAGCTGTCATTTATAACTCTGCAGGTTTGTGAATTACAGTGCCCCTGAGCTCCTTTCTTCAACTCGCTTTCTTGTGACCTGGCCGCAACACCGCAGGATGGCTTCAGGCCCTAATCTGGTTCCGGCCCGGCATGCTGAGCCTTTGGTTAATTCCTCTTCCTGGTGGGAAATGAGAGTTAAATTTGCCCGTCCAGACACCTCCAGCTAGCCTCTCATTGGTTCTCGCTATTCCTGTTCATCTTCCGCAGAAATTGCAAACTGGGCCAAACAGGAGGTTAAAGGGACTGACTCTCCAAGTGGGGAGAGTGTTAGTAAAGCGTCTGGAATGTTGCACCCGAGTACCAGGGGAGGAAAACTGAGACATATTTGAACACGTCTCCCAATCACATGGTTGATCATACTCTAGGTTCCACATGCATGTTTTAGCTGAAGGAAGAATACCTTAAACCTGGGTAGTTGAAACCCGTGGAATGGGTACCATGCAATATGACTTCAAAGGGTCTTCATTTGCTCACCGAACCTCTCCAATCCTATCACTGCTGCGTTTATGCCCCTGTACACATGCTTGATTCTCTTTCGGAGACATAGCAATCCATAGGTTTTAAGATACTTACAAGTCAGGTACATTCTTAGGCGTTTAATATGCGGTGTTGAGTCCATTTCGTTGAGCAAGGAGTAGCTCTTGTCTATTCCATATTTGGCTTAAGGAACTTTATCTGTGCTCATTTCAATCTCTGGTTTTATGCAGCACCCCAACTCACCTTTACCCTTAAGCAAGCATAAGTTGTTTTTCTAAATTTGAGACCCTGTTCTGTTCTGTAATTCAGTTCCTGTGTAGCCAAGTTTCCATTCCGTGTATTACTGATATCTTATGATGTTTCTTTTTCTGTGTGACTTATTTCAGTTAGAATCATCGTACCTGAATCTACTCATTATGCTGCTACGGGCCTGATGACATAGATTTCATTGCTGAGTGATACTGCATTGTACGTAAGTACCACAAGTTCTTTATCCATTTTTCACTTTCTGCGATGTTGAACTTGTACTGTAAACGAGGTTCTTGTAAACAGAGCCGTTCCAAACTTTGGGGTGGCTGTGTCTTTTTGATTTTAATTTCCCTAAGCTATAGGACCATAAGTGGCAGTGCCCTAGGCTCTGTTGCTTTGTTTTTTAGATGTTTCAGGAAACACCATACACTTCTCCCGAGTGTCTGTTGGCAATTTACATCCCGCCCATCAGCATAAGAAGGCTCCCAGTTCTCAATGGCCTGTTGCCTTTCTGGATTTTACACTTTTTTCAGATGGCCCTTTTGACCGGGGGGAAGTGAGACTTCATTGTAGTGCAGATTTCCTTTGCAAGCTTGCTTGGTTGGCCAAAAAGGGCGTATGCGTTTTTTCCTGAATATATTCAGGAAAAAACGCATACGCCCTTTTTGGCCAAGTGCATCATTGTGGACGTTCTGCCTCTTTTCCTATGCTTTCAATGCAATTCCAGTCTACCTCCTGAAATCGGTTTCCTGCAATTCTGCCCCGCTTTCAAGTCCTCTTGGCAGCCTTACTTCAGTCTATTTTTGGACGATAGCTGTCATTTATAACTCTGCAGGTTTGTGAATTACAGTGCCCCTGAGCTCCTTTCTTCAACTCGCTTTCTTGTGACCTGGCCGCAACACCGCAGGATGGCTTCAGGCCCTAATCTGGTTCCGGCACGGCACACTGAGCGTTTGGTTATTTCCTCTTCCTGGTGGGAAATGAGAGTTAAATTTGCCCGTCCAGACACCTCCAGCTAGCCTCTCATTGGTTCTCGCTATTCCTGTTCATCTTCCGCAGAAATTGCAAACTGGGCCAAACAGGAGGTTAAAGGCGCTGACTCTCCAAGTGGGGAGAGTGTTAGTAAAGCGTCTGGAATGTTGCACCCGAGTACCAGGGGAGGAAAAATGAGACATATTTGAACACGTCTCCCGTTCACATGGTTGATCATACTCTAGGTTCCACATGCATGTTTTAGCTGAAGGAAGAATACCTTAAACCTGGGTAGTTGAAACCCGTGGAATGGGTACCATGCAATATGACTTCAAAGGGTCTTCATTTGCTCACCGAACCTCTCCAATCCTATCACTGCTGCGTTTATGCCCCTGTACACATGCTTGATTCTCTTTTGGAGACATAGCAATCCATAGGTTTTAAGATACTTACTAGTCAGGTACATTCTTAGGCGTTTAATATGGGGTGTTGAGTCCATTTCGTTGAGCAAGGAGTAGCTCTTGTCTATTCCATATTTGGCTTAAGGAACATTAACTGTGCTCATTTCAATCTCTGGTTTTATGCAGCACCCCAACTCACCTTTACCCTTAAGCAAGAATAAGTTGGTTTTCTAAATTTGAGACCCTGTTCTGTTCTGTAATTCAGTTCCTGTGTAGCCAAGTTTACATTCCGTGTATTACTGATATCTTATGATGTTTCTTTTTCTGTGTGACTTATTTCAGTTAGAATCATCATACCTGAATCCACTCATTGTGCTGCTAAGGGCCTGATGACACAGATTTCATTGCTGAGTGATATTGCTTTGTAAGTAAATACCACAACTTCTTTATCCATTTTTCCCTTTCTGCGATGTTGAACTTGTACTGTAAACGAGGTTCTTGTAAACAGAGCCGTTCCAAACTTTGGGGTGGCTGTGTCTTTTTGATTTTAATTTCCCTAAGCTATAGGACCATAAGTGGAAGTGCCCTAGGTTCTGTTGCTTTGTTTTTTAGATGTTTCAGGAAACACCATACACTTCTCCCGAGTGGTTGTTGGCAATTTACATCCCGCCCATCAGCATAACAAGGCTCCCAGTTCTCCATGGCCTGTCCTGCCTTTCTGGATTTTACACTTTTTTCAGATGGCCCTTTTGACCGGGGGGAAGTGAGACTTCATTGTAGTGCAGATTTCCTTTGCAAGCTTGCTTGGTTGGCCAAAAAGGGCGTATGCGTTTTTTCCTGAATATATTCAGGAAAAAACGCATACGCCCTTTTTGGCCAAGTGCATCATTGTGGACGTTCTGCCTCTTTTCCTATGCTTTCAATGCAATTCCAGTCTACCTCCTGAAATCGGTTTCCTGCAATTCTGCCCCGCTTTCAAGTCCTCTTGGCAGCCTTACTTCAGTCTATTTTTGGACGATAGCTGTCATTTATAACTCTGCAGGTTTGTGAATTACAGTGCCCCTGAGCTCCTTTCTTCAACTCGCTTTCTTGTGACCTGGCCGCAACACCGCAGGATGGCTTCAGGCCCTAATCTGGTTCCGGCCCGGCATGCTGAGCCTTTGGTTAATTCCTCTTCCTGGTGGGAAATGAGAGTTAAATTTGCCCGTCCAGACACCTCCAGCTAGCCTCTCATTGGTTCTCGCTATTCCTGTTCATCTTCCGCAGAAATTGCAAACTGGGCCAAACAGGAGGTTAAAGGGACTGACTCTCCAAGTCGGGAGAGTGTTAGTAAAGCATCTGGAATGTTGCACCCGAGTACCAGGGGAGGAAAACTGAGACATATTTGAACACGTCTCCCGTTCACATGGTTGATCATACTCTGGGTTTCACATGCATGTTTTAGCTGAAGGAAGAATACCTTAAACCTGGAGAGTTGAGACCCGTGGAATGGGTACCATGCAATATGACTTCAAAGGGTCTTCATTTGCTCACCGAACCTCTCCAATCCTATCACTGCTGCGTTTATGCCCCTGTACACATGCTTGATTCTCTTTCGGAGACATAGCAATCCATAGGTTTTAAGATACTTACAAGTCAGGTACATTCTTAGGCGTTTAATATGCGGTGTTGAGTCCATTTCGTTGAGCAAGGAGTAGCTCTTGTCTATTCCATATTTGGCTTAAGGAACTTTATCTGTGCTCATTTCAATCTCTGGTTTTATGCAGCACCCCAACTCACCTTTACCCTTAAGCAAGCATAAGTTGGTTTTCTAAATTTGAGACCCTGTTCTGTTCTGTAATTCAGTTCCTGTGTAGCCAAGTTTCCATTCCGTGTATTACTGATATCTTATGATGTTTCTTTTTCTGTGTGACTTATTTCAGTTAGAATCATCATACCTGAATCCACTCATTGTGCTGCTAAGGGCCTGATGACATAGATTTCATTGCTGAGTGATATTGCTTTGTAAGTGAATACCACAACTTCTTTATCCATTTTTCCCTTTCTGCGATGTTGAACTTGTACTGTAAACGAGGTTCTTGTAAACAGAGCCGTTCCAAACTTTGGGGTGGCTGTGTCTTTTTGATTTTAATTTCCCTAAGCTATAGGACCATAAGTGGAAGTGCCCTAGGCTCTGTTGCTTTGTTTTTTAGATGTTTCAGGAAACACCATACACTTCTCCCAAGTGTCTGTTGGCAATTTACATCCCGCCCATCAGCATAACAAGGCTCCCAGTTCTCAATGGCCTGTTGCCTTTCTGGATTTTACACTTTTTTCAGATGGCCCTTTTGACCGGGGGGAAGTGAGACTTCATTGTAGTGCAGATTTCCTTTGCAAGCTTGCTTGGTTGGCCAAAAAGGGCGTATGCGTTTTTTCCTGAATATATTCAGGAAAAAACGCATACGCCCTTTTTGGCCAAGTGCATCATTGTGGACGTTCTGCCTCTTTTCCTATGCTTTCAATGCAATTCCAGTCTACCTCCTGAAATCGGTTTCCTGCAATTCTGCCCCGCTTTCAAGTCCTCTTGGCAGCCTTACTTCAGTCTATTTTTGGACGATAGCTGTCATTTATAACTCTGCAGGTTTGTGAATTACAGTGCCCCTGAGCTCCTTTCTTCAACTCGCTTTCTTGTGACCTGGCCGCAACACCGCAGGATGGCTTCAGGCCCTAATCTGGTTCCGGCCCGGCATGCTGAGCCTTTGGTTAATTCCTCTTCCTGGTGGGAAATGAGAGTTAAATTTGCCCGTCCAGACACCTCCAGCTAGCCTCTCATTGGTTCTCGCTATTCCTGTTCATCTTCCGCAGAAATTGCAAACTGGGCCAAACAGGAGGTTAAAGGGACTGACTCTCCAAGTGGGGAGAGTGTTAGTAAAGCGTCTGGAATGTTGCACCCGAGTACCAGGGGAGGAAAACTGAGACATATTTGAACACGTCTCCCGATCACATGGTTGATCATACTCTAGGTTCCACATGCATGTTTTAGCTGAAGGAAGAATACCTTAAACCTGGGTAGTTGAAACCCGTGGAATGGGTACCATGCAATATGACTTCAAAGGGTCTTCATTTGCTCACCGAACCTCTCCAATCCTATCACTGCTGCGTTTATGCCCCTGTACACATGCTTGATTCTCTTTCGGAGACATAGCAATCCATAGGTTTTAAGATACTTACAAGTCAGGTACATTCTTAGGCGTTTAATATGCGGTGTTGAGTCCATTTCGTTGAGCAAGGAGTAGCTCTTGTCTATTCCATATTTGGCTTAAGGAACTTTATCTGTGCTCATTTCAATCTCTGGTTTTATGCAGCACCCCAACTCACCTTTACCCTTAAGCAAGCATAAGTTGTTTTTCTAAATTTGAGACCCTGTTCTGTTCTGTAATTCAGTTCCTGTGTAGCCAAGTTTCCATTCCGTGTATTACTGATATCTTATGATGTTTCTTTTTCTGTGTGACTTATTTCAGTTAGAATCATCGTACCTGAATCTACTCATTATGCTGCTACGGGCCTGATGACATAGATTTCATTGCTGAGTGATACTGCATTGTACGTAAGTACCACAAGTTCTTTATCCATTTTTCACTTTCTGCGATGTTGAACTTGTACTGTAAACGAGGTTCTTGTAAACAGAGCCGTTCCAAACTTTGGGGTGGCTGTGTCTTTTTGATTTTAATTTCCCTAAGCTATAGGACCATAAGTGGCAGTGCCCTAGGCTCTGTTGCTTTGTTTTTTAGATGTTTCAGGAAACACCATACACTTCTCCCGAGTGTCTGTTGGCAATTTACATCCCGCCCATCAGCATAAGAAGGCTCCCAGTTCTCAATGGCCTGTTGCCTTTCTGGATTTTACACTTTTTTCAGATGGCCCTTTTGACCGGGGGGAAGTGAGACTTCATTGTAGTGCAGATTTCCTTTGCAAGCTTGCTTGGTTGGCCAAAAAGGGCGTATGCGTTTTTTCCTGAATATATTCAGGAAAAAACGCATACGCCCTTTTTGGCCAAGTGCATCATTGTGGACGTTCTGCCTCTTTTCCTATGCTTTCAATGCAATTCCAGTCTACCTCCTGAAATCGGTTTCCTGCAATTCTGCCCCGCTTTCAAGTCCTCTTGGCAGCCTTACTTCAGTCTATTTTTGGACGATAGCTGTCATTTATAACTCTGCAGGTTTGTGAATTACAGTGCCCCTGAGCTCCTTTCTTCAACTCGCTTTCTTGTGACCTGGCCGCAACACCGCAGGATGGCTTCAGGCCCTAATCTGGTTCCGGCACGGCACACTGAGCGTTTGGTTATTTCCTCTTCCTGGTGGGAAATGAGAGTTAAATTTGCCCGTCCAGACACCTCCAGCTAGCCTCTCATTGGTTCTCGCTATTCCTGTTCATCTTCCGCAGAAATTGCAAACTGGGCCAAACAGGAGGTTAAAGGCGCTGACTCTCCAAGTGGGGAGAGTGTTAGTAAAGCGTCTGGAATGTTGCACCCGAGTACCAGGGGAGGAAAAATGAGACATATTTGAACACGTCTCCCGTTCACATGGTTGATCATACTCTAGGTTCCACATGCATGTTTTAGCTGAAGGAAGAATACCTTAAACCTGGGTAGTTGAAACCCGTGGAATGGGTACCATGCAATATGACTTCAAAGGGTCTTCATTTGCTCACCGAACCTCTCCAATCCTATCACTGCTGCGTTTATGCCCCTGTACACATGCTTGATTCTCTTTTGGAGACATAGCAATCCATAGGTTTTAAGATACTTACTAGTCAGGTACATTCTTAGGCGTTTAATATGGGGTGTTGAGTCCATTTCGTTGAGCAAGGAGTAGCTCTTGTCTATTCCATATTTGGCTTAAGGAACATTAACTGTGCTCATTTCAATCTCTGGTTTTATGCAGCACCCCAACTCACCTTTACCCTTAAGCAAGAATAAGTTGGTTTTCTAAATTTGAGACCCTGTTCTGTTCTGTAATTCAGTTCCTGTGTAGCCAAGTTTACATTCCGTGTATTACTGATATCTTATGATGTTTCTTTTTCTGTGTGACTTATTTCAGTTAGAATCATCATACCTGAATCCACTCATTGTGCTGCTAAGGGCCTGATGACACAGATTTCATTGCTGAGTGATATTGCTTTGTAAGTAAATACCACAACTTCTTTATCCATTTTTCACTTTCTGCGATGTTGAACTTGTACTGTAAACGAGGTTCTTGTAAACAGAGCCGTTCCAAACTTTGGGGTGGCTGTGTCTTTTTGATTTTAATTTCCCTAAGCTATAGGACCATAAGTGGAAGTGCCCTAGGTTCTGTTGCTTTGTTTTTTAGATGTTTCAGGAAACACCATACACTTCTCCCGAGTGGTTGTTGGCAATTTACATCCCGCCCATCAGCATAACAAGGCTCCCAGTTCTCCATGGCCTGTCCTGCCTTTCTGGATTTTACACTTTTTTCAGATGGCCCTTTTGACCGGGGGGAAGTGAGACTTCATTGTAGTGCAGATTTCCTTTGCAAGCTTGCTTGGTTGGCCAAAAAGGGCGTATGCGTTTTTTCCTGAATATATTCAGGAAAAAACGCATACGCCCTTTTTGGCCAAGTGCATCATTGTGGACGTTCTGCCTCTTTTCCTATGCTTTCAATGCAATTCCAGTCTACCTCCTGAAATCGGTTTCCTGCAATTCTGCCCCGCTTTCAAGTCCTCTTGGCAGCCTTACTTCAGTCTATTTTTGGACGATAGCTGTCATTTATAACTCTGCAGGTTTGTGAATTACAGTGCCCCTGAGCTCCTTTCTTCAACTCGCTTTCTTGTGACCTGGCCGCAACACCGCAGGATGGCTTCAGGCCCTAATCTGGTTCCGGCCCGGCATGCTGAGCCTTTGGTTAATTCCTCTTCCTGGTGGGAAATGAGAGTTAAATTTGCCCGTCCAGACACCTCCAGCTAGCCTCTCATTGGTTCTCGCTATTCCTGTTCATCTTCCGCAGAAATTGCAAACTGGGCCAAACAGGAGGTTAAAGGGACTGACTCTCCAAGTCGGGAGAGTGTTAGTAAAGCATCTGGAATGTTGCACCCGAGTACCAGGGGAGGAAAACTGAGACATATTTGAACACGTCTCCCGTTCACATGGTTGATCATACTCTGGGTTTCACATGCATGTTTTAGCTGAAGGAAGAATACCTTAAACCTGGGTAGTTGAAACCCGTGGAATGGGTACCATGCAATATGACTTCAAAGGGTCTTCATTTGCTCACCGAACCTCTCCAATCCTATCACTGCTGCGTTTATGCCCCTGTACACATGCTTGATTCTCTTTCGGAGACATAGCAATCCATAGGTTTTAAGATACTTACAAGTCAGGTACATTCTTAGGCGTTTAATATGCGGTGTTGAGTCCATTTCGTTGAGCAAGGAGTAGCTCTTGTCTATTCCATATTTGGCTTAAGGAACTTTATCTGTGCTCATTTCAATCTCTGGTTTTATGCAGCACCCCAACTCACCTTTACCCTTAAGCAAGCATAAGTTGGTTTTCTAAATTTGAGACCCTGTTCTGTTCTGTAATTCAGTTCCTGTGTAGCCAAGTTTCCATTCCGTGTATTACTGATATCTTATGATGTTTCTTTTTCTGTGTGACTTATTTCAGTTAGAATCATCATACCTGAATCCACTCATTGTGCTGCTAAGGGCCTGATGACATAGATTTCATTGCTGAGTGATATTGCTTTGTAAGTGAATACCACAACTTCTTTATCCATTTTTCCCTTTCTGCGATGTTGAACTTGTACTGTAAACGAGGTTCTTGTAAACAGAGCCGTTCCAAACTTTGGGGTGGCTGTGTCTTTTTGATTTTAATTTCCCTAAGCTATAGGACCATAAGTGGAAGTGCCCTAGGCTCTGTTGCTTTGTTTTTTAGATGTTTCAGGAAACACCATACACTTCTCCCAAGTGTCTGTTGGCAATTTACATCCCGCCCATCAGCATAACAAGGCTCCCAGTTCTCAATGGCCTGTTGCCTTTCTGGATTTTACACTTTTTTCAGATGGCCCTTTTGACCGGGGGGAAGTGAGACTTCATTGTAGTGCAGATTTCCTTTGCAAGCTTGCTTGGTTGGCCAAAAAGGGCGTATGCGTTTTTTCCTGAATATATTCAGGAAAAAACGCATACGCCCTTTTTGGCCAAGTGCATCATTGTGGACGTTCTGCCTCTTTTCCTATGCTTTCAATGCAATTCCAGTCTACCTCCTGAAATCGGTTTCCTGCAATTCTGCCCCGCTTTCAAGTCCTCTTGGCAGCCTTACTTCAGTCTATTTTTGGACGATAGCTGTCATTTATAACTCTGCAGGTTTGTGAATTACAGTGCCCCTGAGCTCCTTTCTTCAACTCGCTTTCTTGTGACCTGGCCGCAACACCGCAGGATGGCTTCAGGCCCTAATCTGGTTCCGGCCCGGCATGCTGAGCCTTTGGTTAATTCCTCTTCCTGGTGGGAAATGAGAGTTAAATTTGCCCGTCCAGACACCTCCAGCTAGCCTCTCATTGGTTCTCGCTATTCCTGTTCATCTTCCGCAGAAATTGCAAACTGGGCCAAACAGGAGGTTAAAGGGACTGACTCTCCAAGTGGGGAGAGTGTTAGTAAAGCGTCTGGAATGTTGCACCCGAGTACCAGGGGAGGAAAACTGAGACATATTTGAACACGTCTCCCGATCACATGGTTGATCATACTCTGGGTTCCACATGCATGTTTTAGCTGAAGGAAGAATACCTTAAACCTGGGTAGTTGAAACCCGTGGAATGGGTACCATGCAATATGACTTCAAAGGGTCTTCGTTTGCTCACCGAACCTCTCCAATCCTATCACTGCTGCGTTTATGCCCCTGTACACATGCTTGATTCTCTTTCGGAGACATAGCAATCCATAGGTTT
This sequence comes from Delphinus delphis, assembly GCF_949987515.2. Taxonomy (NCBI): domain Eukaryota; kingdom Metazoa; phylum Chordata; class Mammalia; order Artiodactyla; family Delphinidae; genus Delphinus; species Delphinus delphis. The sequence goes on from NW_027192744.1 coordinate 92,936, forward strand.
TAAGATACTTACAAGTCAGGTACATTCTTAGGCGTTTAATATGCGGTGTTGAGTCCATTTCGTTGAGCAAGGAGTAGCTCTTGTCTATTCCATATTTGGCTTAAGGAACTTTATCTGTGCTCATTTCAATCTCTGGTTTTATGCAGCACCCCAACTCACCTTTACCCTTAAGCAAGCATAAGTTGTTTTTCTAAATTTGAGACCCTGTTCTGTTCTGTAATTCAGTTCCTGTGTAGCCAAGTTTCCATTCCGTGTATTACTGATATCTTATGATGTTTCTTTTTCTGTGTGACTTATTTCAGTTAGAATCATCATACCTGAATCCACTCATTGTGCTGCTAAGGGCCTGATGACATAGATTTCATTGCTGAGTGATATTGCTTTGTAAGTGAATACCACAACTTCTTTATCCATTTTTCCCTTTCTGCGATGTTGAACTTGTACTGTAAACGAGGTTCTTGTAAACAGAGCCGTTCCAAACTTTGGGGTGGCTGTGTCTTTTTGATTTTAATTTCCCTAAGCTATAGGACCATAAGTGGAAGTGCCCTAGGCTCTGTTGCTTTGTTTTTTAGATGTTTCAGGAAACACCATACACTTCTCCCAAGTGTCTTTGGCAATTTACATCCCGCCCATCAGCATAACAAGGCTCCCAGTTCTCAATGGCCTGTTGCCTTTCTGGATTTTACACTTTTTTCAGATGGCCCTTTTGACCGGGGGGAAGTGAGACTTCATTGTAGTGCAGATTTCCTTTGCAAGCTTGCTTGGTTGGCCAAAAAGGGCGTATGCGTTTTTTCCTGAATATATTCAGGAAAAAACGCATACGCCCTTTTTGGCCAAGTGCATCATTGTGGACGTTCTGCCTCTTTTCCTATGCTTTCAATGCAATTCCAGTCTACCTCCTGAAATCGGTTTCCTGCAATTCTGCCCCGCTTTCAAGTCCTCTTGGCAGCCTTACTTCAGTCTATTTTTGGACGATAGCTGTCATTTATAACTCTGCAGGTTTGTGAATTACAGTGCCCCTGAGCTCCTTTCTTCAACTCGCTTTCTTGTGACCTGGCCGCAACACCGCAGGATGGCTTCAGGCCCTAATCTGGTTCCGGCCCGGCATGCTGAGCCTTTGGTTAATTCCTCTTCCTGGTGGGAAATGAGAGTTAAATTTGCCCGTCCAGACACCTCCAGCTAGCCTCTCATTGGTTCTCGCTATTCCTGTTCATCTTCCGCAGAAATTGCAAACTGGGCCAAACAGGAGGTTAAAGGGACTGACTCTCCAAGTGGGGAGAGTGTTAGTAAAGCGTCTGGAATGTTGCACCCGAGTACCAGGGGAGGAAAACTGAGACATATTTGAACACGTCTCCCGATCACATGGTTGATCATACTCTAGGTTCCACATGCATGTTTTAGCTGAAGGAAGAATACCTTAAACCTGGGTAGTTGAAACCCGTGGAATGGGTACCATGCAATATGACTTCAAAGGGTCTTCATTTGCTCACCGAACCTCTCCAATCCTATCACTGCTGCGTTTATGCCCCTGTACACATGCTTGATTCTCTTTCGGAGACATAGCAATCCATAGGTTTTAAGATACTTACAAGTCAGGTACATTCTTAGGCGTTTAATATGCGGTGTTGAGTCCATTTCGTTGAGCAAGGAGTAGCTCTTGTCTATTCCATATTTGGCTTAAGGAACTTTATCTGTGCTCATTTCAATCTCTGGTTTTATGCAGCACCCCAACTCACCTTTACCCTTAAGCAAGCATAAGTTGTTTTTCTAAATTTGAGACCCTGTTCTGTTCTGTAATTCAGTTCCTGTGTAGCCAAGTTTCCATTCCGTGTATTACTGATATCTTATGATGTTTCTTTTTCTGTGTGACTTATTTCAGTTAGAATCATCGTACCTGAATCTACTCATTATGCTGCTACGGGCCTGATGACATAGATTTCATTGCTGAGTGATACTGCATTGTACGTAAGTACCACAAGTTCTTTATCCATTTTTCACTTTCTGCGATGTTGAACTTGTACTGTAAACGAGGTTCTTGTAAACAGAGCCGTTCCAAACTTTGGGGTGGCTGTGTCTTTTTGATTTTAATTTCCCTAAGCTATAGGACCATAAGTGGCAGTGCCCTAGGCTCTGTTGCTTTGTTTTTTAGATGTTTCAGGAAACACCATACACTTCTCCCGAGTGTCTGTTGGCAATTTACATCCCGCCCATCAGCATAAGAAGGCTCCCAGTTCTCAATGGCCTGTTGCCTTTCTGGATTTTACACTTTTTTCAGATGGCCCTTTTGACCGGGGGGAAGTGAGACTTCATTGTAGTGCAGATTTCCTTTGCAAGCTTGCTTGGTTGGCCAAAAAGGGCGTATGCGTTTTTTCCTGAATATATTCAGGAAAAAACGCATACGCCCTTTTTGGCCAAGTGCATCATTGTGGACGTTCTGCCTCTTTTCCTATGCTTTCAATGCAATTCCAGTCTACCTCCTGAAATCGGTTTCCTGCAATTCTGCCCCGCTTTCAAGTCCTCTTGGCAGCCTTACTTCAGTCTATTTTTGGACGATAGCTGTCATTTATAACTCTGCAGGTTTGTGAATTACAGTGCCCCTGAGCTCCTTTCTTCAACTCGCTTTCTTGTGACCTGGCCGCAACACCGCAGGATGGCTTCAGGCCCTAATCTGGATCCGGCCCGGCATGCTGAGCCTTTGGTTAATTCCTCTTCCTGGTGGGAAATGAGAGTTAAATTTGCCCGTCCAGACACCTCCAGCTAGCCTCTCATTGGTTCTCGCTATTCCTGTTCATCTTCCGCAGAAATTGCAAACTGGGCCAAACAGGAGGTTAAAGGGACTGACTCTCCAAGTGGGGAGAGTGTTAGTAAAGCGTCTGGAATGTTGCACCCGAGTACCAGGGGAGGAAAACTGAGACATATTTGAACACGTCTCCCGATCACATGGTTGATCATACTCTAGGTTCCACATGCATGTTTTAGCTGAAGGAAGAATACCTTAAACCTGGGTAGTTGAAACCCGTGGAATGGGTACCATGCAATATGACTTCAAAGGGTCTTCATTTGCTCACCGAACCTCTCCAATCCTATCACTGCTGCGTTTATGCCCCTGTACACATGCTTGATTCTCTTTCGGAGACATAGCAATCCATAGGTTTTAAGATACTTACAAGTCAGGTACATTCTTAGGCGTTTAATATGCGGTGTTGAGTCCATTTCGTTGAGCAAGGAGTAGCTCTTGTCTATTCCATATTTGGCTTAAGGAACTTTATCTGTGCTCATTTCAATCTCTGGTTTTATGCAGCACCCCAACTCACCTTTACCCTTAAGCAAGCATAAGTTGTTTTTCTAAATTTGAGACCCTGTTCTGTTCTGTAATTCAGTTCCTGTGTAGCCAAGTTTCCATTCCGTGTATTACTGATATCTTATGATGTTTCTTTTTCTGTGTGACTTATTTCAGTTAGAATCATCGTACCTGAATCTACTCATTATGCTGCTACGGGCCTGATGACATAGATTTCATTGCTGAGTGATACTGCATTGTACGTAAGTACCACAAGTTCTTTATCCATTTTTCACTTTCTGCGATGTTGAACTTGTACTGTAAACGAGGTTCTTGTAAACAGAGCCGTTCCAAACTTTGGGGTGGCTGTGTCTTTTTGATTTTAATTTCCCTAAGCTATAGGACCATAAGTGGCAGTGCCCTAGGCTCTGTTGCTTTGTTTTTTAGATGTTTCAGGAAACACCATACACTTCTCCCGAGTGTCTGTTGGCAATTTACATCCCGCCCATCAGCATAAGAAGGCTCCCAGTTCTCAATGGCCTGTTGCCTTTCTGGATTTTACACTTTTTTCAGATGGCCCTTTTGACCGGGGGGAAGTGAGACTTCATTGTAGTGCAGATTTCCTTTGCAAGCTTGCTTGGTTGGCCAAAAAGGGCGTATGCGTTTTTTCCTGAATATATTCAGGAAAAAACGCATACGCCCTTTTTGGCCAAGTGCATCATTGTGGACGTTCTGCCTCTTTTCCTATGCTTTCAATGCAATTCCAGTCTACCTCCTGAAATCGGTTTCCTGCAATTCTGCCCCGCTTTCAAGTCCTCTTGGCAGCCTTACTTCAGTCTATTTTTGGACGATAGCTGTCATTTATAACTCTGCAGGTTTGTGAATTACAGTGCCCCTGAGCTCCTTTCTTCAACTCGCTTTCTTGTGACCTGGCCGCAACACCGCAGGATGGCTTCAGGCCCTAATCTGGATCCGGCCCGGCATGCTGAGCCTTTGGTTAATTCCTCTTCCTGGTGGGAAATGAGAGTTAAATTTGCCCGTCCAGACACCTCCAGCTAGCCTCTCATTGGTTCTCGCTATTCCTGTTCATCTTCCGCAGAAATTGCAAACTGGGCCAAACAGGAGGTTAAAGGGACTGACTCTCCAATTGGGGAGAGTGTTAGTAAAGCGTCTGGAATGTTGCACCCGAGTACCAGGGGAGGAAAACTGAGACATATTTGAACACGTCTCCCGATCACATGGTTGATCATACTCTGGGTTCCACATGCATGTTTTAGCTGAAGGAAGAATACCTAAAACCTGTGTAGTTGAAACCCGTGGAATGGGTATCATGCAATATGACTTCAAAGGGTCTTCGTTTGCTCACCGAACCTCTCCAATCCTATCACTGCTGCGTTTATGCCCCTGTACACATGCTTGATTCTCTTTCGGAGACATAGCAATCCATAGGTTTTAAGATACTTACTAGTCAGGTACATTCTTAGGCGTTTAATATGCGGTGTTGAGTCCATTTCGTTGAGCAAAGAGTAGCTCTTGTCTATTCCATATTTGGCTTAAGGAACTTTATCTGTGCTCATTTCAATCTCTGGTTTTATGCAGCACCCCAACTCACCTTTACCCTTAAGCAAGCATAAGTTGTTTTTCTAAATTTGAGACCCTGTTCTGTTCTGTAATTCAGTTCCTGTGTAGCCAAGTTTCCATTCCGTGTATTACTGATATCTTATGATGTTTCTTTTTCTGTGTGACTTATTTCAGTTAGAATCATCATACCTGAATCCACTCATTGTGCTGCTAAGGGCCTGATGACATAGATTTCATTGCTGAGTGATATTGCTTTGTAAGTGAATACCACAACTTCTTTATCCATTTTTCCCTTTCTGCGATGTTGAACTTGTACTGTAAACGAGGTTCTTGTAAACAGAGCCGTTCCAAACTTTGGGGTGGCTGTGTCTTTTTGATTTTAATTTCCCTAAGCTATAGGACCATAAGTGGAAGTGCCCTAGGCTCTGTTGCTTTGTTTTTTAGATGTTTCAGGAAACACCATACACTTCTCCCAAGTGTCTTTGTCAATTTACATCCCGCCCATCAGCATAACAAGGCTCCCAGTTCTCAATGGCCTGTTGCCTTTCTGGATTTTACACTTTTTTCAGATGGCCCTTTTGACCGGGGGGAAGTGAGACTTCATTGTAGTGCAGATTTCCTTTGCAAGCTTGCTTGGTTGGCCAAAAAGGGCGTATGCGTTTTTTCCTGAATATATTCAGGAAAAAACGCATACGCCCTTTTTGGCCAAGTGCATCATTGTGGACGTTCTGCCTCTTTTCCTATGCTTTCAATGCAATTCCAGTCTACCTCCTGAAATCGGTTTCCTGCAATTCTGCCCCGCTTTCAAGTCCTCTTGGCAGCCTTACTTCAGTCTATTTTTGGACGATAGCTGTCATTTATAACTCTGCAGGTTTGTGAATTACAGTGCCCCTGAGCTCCTTTCTTCAACTCGCTTTCTTGTGACCTGGCCGCAACACCGCAGGATGTCTTCAGGCCCTAATCTGGTTCCGGCCCGGCATGCTGAGCCTTTGGTTAATTCCTCTTCCTGGTGGGAAATGAGAGTTAAATTTGCCCGTCCAGACACCTCCAGCTAGCCTCTCATTGGTTCTCGCTATTCCTGTTCATCTTCCGCAGAAATTGCAAACTGGGCCAAACAGGAGGTTAAAGGGACTGACTCTCCAAGTGGGGAGAGTGTTAGTAAAGCGTCTGGAATGTTGCACCCGAGTACCAGGGGAGGAAAACTGAGACATATTTGAACACGTCTCCCGATCACATGGTTGATCATACTCTAGGTTCCACATGCATGTTTTAGCTGAAGGAAGAATACCTTAAACCTGGGTAGTTGAAACCCGTGGAATGGGTACCATGCAATATGACTTCAAAGGGTCTTCATTTGCTCACCGAACCTCTCCAATCCTATCACTGCTGCGTTTATGCCCCTGTACACATGCTTGATTCTCTTTCGGAGACATAGCAATCCATAGGTTTTAAGATACTTACAAGTCAGGTACATTCTTAGGCGTTTAATATGCGGTGTTGAGTCCATTTCGTTGAGCAAGGAGTAGCTCTTGTCTATTCCATATTTGGCTTAAGGAACTTTATCTGTGCTCATTTCAATCTCTGGTTTTATGCAGCACCCCAACTCACCTTTACCCTTAAGCAAGCATAAGTTGTTTTTCTAAATTTGAGACCCTGTTCTGTTCTGTAATTCAGTTCCTGTGTAGCCAAGTTTCCATTCCGTGTATTACTGATATCTTATGATGTTTCTTTTTCTGTGTGACTTATTTCAGTTAGAATCATCGTACCTGAATCTACTCATTATGCTGCTACGGGCCTGATGACATAGATTTCATTGCTGAGTGATACTGCATTGTACGTAAGTACCACAAGTTCTTTATCCATTTTTCACTTTCTGCGATGTTGAACTTGTACTGTAAACGAGGTTCTTGTAAACAGAGCCGTTCCAAACTTTGGGGTGGCTGTGTCTTTTTGATTTTAATTTCCCTAAGCTATAGGACCATAAGTGGCAGTGCCCTAGGCTCTGTTGCTTTGTTTTTTAGATGTTTCAGGAAACACCATACACTTCTCCCGAGTGTCTGTTGGCAATTTACATCCCGCCCATCAGCATAAGAAGGCTCCCAGTTCTCAATGGCCTGTTGCCTTTCTGGATTTTACACTTTTTTCAGATGGCCCTTTTGACCGGGGGGAAGTGAGACTTCATTGTAGTGCAGATTTCCTTTGCAAGCTTGCTTGGTTGGCCAAAAAGGGCGTATGCGTTTTTTCCTGAATATATTCAGGAAAAAACGCATACGCCCTTTTTGGCCAAGTGCATCATTGTGGACGTTCTGCCTCTTTTCCTATGCTTTCAATGCAATTCCAGTCTACCTCCTGAAATCGGTTTCCTGCAATTCTGCCCCGCTTTCAAGTCCTCTTGGCAGCCTTACTTCAGTCTATTTTTGGACGATAGCTGTCATTTATAACTCTGCAGGTTTGTGAATTACAGTGCCCCTGAGCTCCTTTCTTCAACTCGCTTTCTTGTGACCTGGCCGCAACACCGCAGGCTGGCTTCAGGCCCTAATCTGGTTCCGGCACGGCACACTGAGCGTTTGGTTATTTCCTCTTCCTGGTGGGAAATGAGAGTTAAATTTGCCCGTCCAGACACCTCCAGCTAGCCTCTCATTGGTTCTCGCTATTCCTGTTCATCTTCCGCAGAAATTGCAAACTGGGCCAAACAGGAGGTTAAAGGCGCTGACTCTCCAAGTGGGGAGAGTGTTAGTAAAGCGTCTGGAATGTTGCACCCGAGTACCAGGGGAGGAAAAATGAGACATATTTGAACACGTCTCCCGTTCACATGGTTGATCATACTCTAGGTTCCACATGCATGTTTTAGCTGAAGGAAGAATACCTTAAACCTGGGTAGTTGAAACCCGTGGAATGGGTACCATGCAATATGACTTCAAAGGGTCTTCATTTGCTCACCGAACCTCTCCAATCCTATCACTGCTGCGTTTATGCCCCTGTACACATGCTTGATTCTCTTTTGGAGACATAGCAATCCATAGGTTTTAAGATACTTACAAGTCAGGTACATTCTTAGGCGTTTAATATGGGGTGTTGAGTCCATTTCGTTGAGCAAGGAGTAGCTCTTGTCTATTCCATATTTGGCTTAAGGAACATTAACTGTGCTCATTTCAATCTCTGGTTTTATGCAGCACCCCAACTCACCTTTACCCTTAAGCAAGAATAAGTTGGTTTTCTAAATTTGAGACCCTGTTCTGTTCTGTAATTCAGTTCCTGTGTAGCCAAGTTTACATTCCGTGTATTACTGATATCTTATGATGTTTCTTTTTCTGTGTGACTTATTTCAGTTAGAATCATCATACCTGAATCCACTCATTGTGCTGCTAAGGGCCTGATGACACAGATTTCATTGCTGAGTGATATTGCTTTGTAAGTAAATACCACAACTTCTTTATCCATTTTTCACTTTCTGCGATGTTGAACTTGTACTGTAAACGAGGTTCTTGTAAACAGAGCCGTTCCAAACTTTGGGGTGGCTGTGTCTTTTTGATTTTAATTTCCCTAAGCTATAGGACCATAAGTGGAAGTGCCCTAGGTTCTGTTGCTTTGTTTTTTAGATGTTTCAGGAAACACCATACACTTCTCCCGAGTGGTTGTTGGCAATTTACATCCCGCCCATCAGCATAACAAGGCTCCCAGTTCTCCATGGCCTGTCCTGCCTTTCTGGATTTTACACTTTTTTCAGATGGCCCTTTTGACCGGGGGGAAGTGAGACTTCATTGTAGTGCAGATTTCCTTTGCAAGCTTGCTTGGTTGGCCAAAAAGGGCGTATGCGTTTTTTCCTGAATATATTCAGGAAAAAACGCATACGCCCTTTTTGGCCAAGTGCATCATTGTGGACGTTCTGCCTCTTTTCCTATGCTTTCAATGCAATTCCAGTCTACCTCCTGAAATCGGTTTCCTGCAATTCTGCCCCGCTTTCAAGTCCTCTTGGCAGCCTTACTTCAGTCTATTTTTGGACGATAGCTGTCATTTATAACTCTGCAGGTTTGTGAATTACAGTGCCCCTGAGCTCCTTTCTTCAACTCGCTTTCTTGTGACCTGGCCGCAACACCGCAGGATGGCTTCAGGCCCTAATCTGGTTCCGGCCCGGCATGCTGAGCCTTTGGTTAATTCCTCTTCCTGGTGGGAAATGAGAGTTAAATTTGCCCGTCCAGACACCTCCAGCTAGCCTCTCATTGGTTCTCGCTATTCCTGTTCATCTTCCGCAGAAATTGCAAACTGGGCCAAACAGGAGGTTAAAGGGACTGACTCTCCAAGTCGGGAGAGTGTTAGTAAAGCATCTGGAATGTTGCACCCGAGTACCAGGGGAGGAAAACTGAGACATATTTGAACACGTCTCCCGTTCACATGGTTGATCATACTCTGGGTTTCACATGCATGTTTTAGCTGAAGGAAGAATACCTTAAACCTGGAGAGTTGAGACCCGTGGAATGGGTACCATGCAATATGACTTCAAAGGGTCTTCATTTACTCACCAAACCTCTCCAATCCTATCACTGCTGCGTTTATGCCCCTGTACAGACGCTTGATTCTCTTTTGGAGACATAGCAATCCATAGGTTTTAAGATACTTACTAGTCAGGTACATTCTTAGCCGTTTAATATGGGGTGTTGAGTCCATTTCGTTGAGCAAGGAGTAGCTCTTGTCTATTCCATATTTGGCTTAAGGAACTTTATCTGTGCTCATTTCAATCTCTGGTTTTATGCAGCACTCCAACTCACCTTTACCCTTAAGCAAGAATAAGTTGGTTTTCTAAATTTGAGACCCTGTTCTGTTCTGTAATTCAGTTCCTGTGTAGCCAAGTTTACATTCCGTGTATTACTGATATCTTATGATATTTCTTTTTCTGTGTGACTTATTTCAGTTAGAAGCATCATACCTGAATCCACTCATTGTGCTGCTAAGGGCCTGATGACACAGATTTCATTGCTGAGTGATATTGCTTTGTAAGTAAATACCACAACTTCTTTATCCATTTTTCACTTTCTGCGATGTTGAACTTGTACTGTAAACGAGGTTCTTGTAAACAGAGCCGTTCCAAACTTTGGGGTGGCTGTGTCTTTTTGATTTTAATTTCCCTAAGCTATAGGACCATAAGTGGAAGTGCCCTAGGCTCTGTTGCTTTGTTTTTTAGATGTTTCAGGAAACACCATACACTTCTCCCGAGTGTCTGTTGGCAATTTACATCCCGCCTATCAGCATAACAAGGCTCCCAGTTCTCAATGGCCTGTTGCCTTTCTGGATTTTACACTTTTTTCAGATGGCCCTTTTGACCGGGGGGAAGTGAGACTTCATTGTAGTGCAGATTTCCTTTGCAAGCTTGCTTGGTTGGCCAAAAAGGGCGTATGCGTTTTTTCCTGAATATATTCCGGAAAAAACGCATACGCCCTTTTTGGCCAAGTGCATCATTGTGGACGTTCTGCCTCTTTTCCTATGCTTTCAATGCAATTCCAGTCTACCTCCTGAAATCGGTTTCCTGCAATTCTGCCCCGCTTTCAAGTCCTCTTGGCAGCCTTACTTCAGTCTATTTTTGGACGATAGCTGTCATTTATAACTCTGCAGGTTTGTGAATTACAGTGCCCCTGAGCTCCTTTCTTCAACTCGCTTTCTTGTGACCTGGCCGCAACACCGCAGGATGGCTTCAGGCCCTAATCTGGTTCCGGCACGGCATGCTGAGCCTTTGGTTAATTCCTCTTCCTGGTGGGAAATGAGAGTTAAATTTGCCCGTCCAGACACCTCCAGGTAGCCTCTCATTGGTTCTCGCTATTCCTGTTCATCTTCCGCAGAAATTGCAAACTGGGCCAAACAGGAGGTTAAAGGGACTGACTCTCCAAGTGGGGAGAGTGTTAGTAAAGCGTCTGGAATGTTGCACCCGAGTACCAGGGTACGAAAACTGAGACATATTTGAACACGTCTCCCGATGACATGGTTGATCATACTTGGGTTACACATGCATGTTTTAGCTGAAGGAAGAATACCTTAAACCTGGAGAGTTGAGACCCGTGGAATGGGTACCATGCAATATGACTTCAAAGGGTCTTCATTTGCTCACCAAACCTCTCCAATCCTATCACTGCTGCGTTTATGCCCCTGTACACATGCTTGATTCTCTTTTGGAGACATAGCAATCCATAGGTTTTAAGATACTTACAAGTCAGGTACATTCTTAGGCGTTTAATATGCGGTGTTGAGTCCATTTCGTTGAGCAAGGAGTAGCTCTTGTCTATTCCATATTTGGCTTAAGGAACTTTATCTGTGCTCATTTCAATCTCTGGTTTTATGCAGCACCCCAACTCACCTTTACCCTTAAGCAAGCATAAGTTGGTTTTCTAAATTTGAGACCCTGTTCTGTTCTGTAATTCAGTTCCTGTGTAGCCAAGTTTCCATTCCGTGTATTACTGATATCTTATGATGTTTCTTTTTCTGTGTGACTTATTTCAGTTAGAATCATCATACCTGAATCCACTCATTGTGCTCCTAAGGGCCTGATGACACACATTTCATTGCTGAGTGATATTGCTTTGTAAGTAAATACCACAACTTCTTTATCCATTTTTCACTTTCTGCGATGTTGAACTTGTACTGTAAACGAGGTTCTTGTAAACAGAGCCATTCCAAACTTTGGGGTGGCTGTGTCTTTTTGATTTTAATTTCCCTAAGCTATAGGACCATAAGTGGAAGTGCCCTAGGCTCTGTTGCTTTGTTTTTTAGATGTTTCAGGAAACACCATACACTTCTCCCGAGTGTCTGTTGGCAATTTACATCCCGCCCATCAGCATAACAAGGCTCCCAGTTCTCAATGGCCTGTTGCCTTTCTGGATTTTACACTTTTTTCAGATGGCCCTTTTGACCGGGGGGAAGTGAGACTTCATTGTAGTGCAGATTTCCTTTGCAAGCTTGCTTGGTTGGCCAAAAAGGGCGTATGCGTTTTTTCCTGAATATATTCAGGAAAAAACGCATACGCCCTTTTTGGCCAAGTGCATCATTGTGGACGTTCTGCCTCTTTTCCTATGCTTTCAATGCAATTCCAGTCTACCTCCTGAAATCGGTTTCCTGCAATTCTGCCCCACTTTCAAGTCCTCTTGGCAGCCTTACTTCAGTCTATTTTTGGACGATAGCTGTCATTTATAACTCTGCAGGTTTGTGAATTACAGTGCCCCTGAGCTCCTTTCTTCAACTCGCTTTCTTTTGAGCTGGCCGCAACACCGCAGGATGCTTTCAGGCCCTAATCTGGTTCCGGTACGGCACGCTGAGCCTTTGGTTATTTCCTCTTCCTGGTGGGAAATGAGAGTTAAATTTGCCCGTCCAGACACCTCCAGCTAGTCTCTCATTGGTTCTCGCTATTCCTGTTCATCTTCCGCAGAAATTGCAAACTGGGCCAAACAGGAGGTTAAAGGCGCTGACTCTCCAAGTGGGGAGAGTGTTAGTAAAGCGTCTGGAATGTTGCACCCGAGTACCAGGGGAGGAAAACTGAGACATATTTGAACACGTCTCCCGTTCACATGGTTGATCATACTCTGGGTTCCACATGCATATTTTAGCTGAAGGAAGAATACCTAAAACCTGGGTAGTTGAAACCCGTGGAATGGGTACCATGCAATATGACTTCAAAGGGTCTTCATTTGCTCACCGAACCTCTCCAATCCTATCACTGCTGCGTTTATGCCCCTGTACACATGCTTGATTCTCTTTCGGAGACATAGCAATCCATAGGTTTTAAGATACTTACTAGTCAGGTACATTCTTAGGCGTTTAATATGCGGTGTTGAGTCCATTTCGTTGAGCAAGGAGTAGCTCTTGTCTATTCCATATTTGGCTTAAGGAACTTTATCTGTGCTCATTTCAATCTCTGGTTTTATGCAGCAACCCAACTCACCTTCCCCCTTAAGCAAGCATAAGTTGGTTTTCTAAATTTGAGAACCTGTTCTGTTTTGGAATTCAGTTACTGTGTAGCCAAGTTTACATTCCGTGTATTAGTGATATCTTATGATGTTTCTTTTTCTGTGTGACTTATTTCAGTTAGAATCATCGTATCTGAATCTACTCATTATGCTGCTACGGGCCTGATGACATAGATTTCATTGCTGAGTGATACTGCATTGTACGTAAGTACCACAAGTTCTTTATCCATTTTTCACTTTCTGCGATGTTGAACTTGTACTGTAAACGAGGTTCTTGTAAACAGAGCCGTTCCAAACTTTGGGGTGGCTGTGTCTTTTTGATTTTAATTTCCCTAAGCTATAGGACCATAAGTGGCAGTGCCCTAGGCTCTGTTGCTTTGTTTTTTAGATGTTTCAGGAAACACCATACACTTCTCCCGAGTGTCTGTTGGCAATTTACATCCCGCCCATCAGCATAACAAGGCTCCCAGTTCTCCATGGCCTGTCCTGCCTTTCTGGATTTTACACTTTTTTCAGATGGCCCTTTTGACCAGGGGGAAGTGAGACTTCATTGTAGTGCAGATTTCCTTTGCAAGCTTGCTTGGTTGGCCAAAAAGGGCGTATGCGTTTTTTCCTGAATATATTCAGGAAAAAACGCATACGCCCTTTTTGGCCAAGTGCATCATTGTGGACGTTCTGCCTCTTTTCCTATGCTTTCAATGCAATTCCAGTCTACCTCCTGAAATCGGTTTCCTGCAATTCTGCCCCGCTTTCAAGTCCTCTTGGCAGCCTTACTTCAGTCTATTTTTGGACGATAGCTGTCATTTATAACTCTGCAGGTTTGTGAATTACAGTGCCCCTGAGCTCCTTTCTTCAACTTGCTTTCTTGTGACCTGGCCGCAACACCGCAGGATGGCTTCAGGCCCTAATCTGGTTCCGGCACGGCACGCTGAGCCTTTGGTTATTTCCTCTTCCTGGTGGGAAATGAGAGTTAAATTTGCCCGTCCAGACACCTCCAGCTAGCCTCTCATTGGTTCTCGCTATTCCTGTTCATCTTCCGCAGAAATTGCAAACTGGGCCAAACAGGAGGTTAAAGGCGCTGACTCTCCAAGTGGGGAGAGTGTTAGTAAAGCGTGTGGAATGTTGCACCCGAGTACCAGGGGAGGAAAACTGAGACATATTTGAACACGTCTCCCGTTCACATGGTTGATCATACTTGGGTTCCACATGCATGTTTTAGCTGAAGGAAGAATGCCTTAAACCTGGAGAGTTAAGACCCGTGTAATGGGTACCATGCAATATGACTTCAAAGGGTCTTCATTTGCTCACCGAACCTCTCCAATCCTATCACTGCTGCGTTTATGTCTCTGTACACATGCTTGATTCTCTTTCGGAGACATAGCAATCCATAGGTTTTAAGATACTTACTAGTCAGGTACATTCTTAGGCGTTTAATATGCGGTGTTGAGTCCATTTCATTGAGCAAGGAGTAGCTATTGTCTATTCCATATTTGACATAAGGAACTTTATCTGTGCTCATTTCAATCTCTGGTTTTATGCAGCACCCCAACTCACCTTTACACTTAAGCAAGCATAAGTTGGTTTTCTAAATTTGAGACCCTGTTCTGTTCTGTAATTCAGTTCCTGTGTAGCCAAGTTTACATTCCGTGTATTACTGATATCTTATGATGCTTCTTTTTCTGTGTGACTTATTTCAGTTAGAATCATCACACCTGAATCCACTCATTGTGCTGCTAAGGGCCTGATGACACAGATTTCATTGCTGAGTGATATTGCTTTGTAAGTAAATACCACAACTTCTTTATCCATTTTTCACTTTCTGCGATGTTGAACTTGTACTGTAAACGAGGTTCTTGTAAACAGAGCCGTTCCAAACTTTGGGGTGGCTGTGTCTTTTTGATTTTAATTTCCCTAAGCTATAGGACCATAAGTGGAAGTGCCCTAGGTTCTGTTGCTTTGTTTTTTAGATGTTTCAGGAAACACCATACACTTCTCCCGAGTGGTTGTTGGCAATTTACATCCCGCCCATCAGCATAACAAGGCTCCCAGTTCTCCATGGCCTGTCCTGCCTTTCTGGATTTTACACTTTTTTCAGATGGCCCTTTTGACCGGGGGGAAGTGAGACTTCATTGTAGTGCAGATTTCCTTTGCAAGCTTGCTTGGTTGGCCAAAAAGGGCGTATGCGTTTTTTCCTGAATATATTCAGGAAAAAACGCATATGCCCCTTTTGGCCAAGTGCATCATTGTGGACGTTCTGCCTCTTTTCCTATGCTTTCAATGCAATTCCAGTCTACCTCCTGAAATCGGTTTCCTGCAATTCTGCCCCGCTTTCAAGTCCTCTTGGCAGCCTTACTTCAGTCTATTTTTGGACGATAGCTGTCATTTATAACTCTACAGGTTTGTGAATTACAGTGCCCCTGAGCTCGTTTCTTCAACTCGGTTTCCTTTGAGCTGGCCGCAACACCGCAGGATGCTTTCAGGCCCTAATCTGGTTCCGGTACGGCACGCTGAGCCTTTGGTTATTTCCTCTTCCTGGTGGGAAATGAGAGTTAAATTTGCCCGTCCAGACACCTCCAGCTAGCCTCTCATTGGTTCTCGCTATTCCTGTTCATCTTCCGCAGAAATTGCAAACTGGGCCAAACAGGAGGTTAAAGGCGCTGACTCTCCAAGTGGGGAGAGTGTTAGTAAAGCGTCTGGAATGTTGCACCCGAGTACCAGGGGAGGAAAACTGAGACATATTTGAACACGTCTCCCGTTCACATGGTTGATCATACTTGGGTTCCACATGCATGTTTTAGCTGAAGGAAGAATACCTTAAACCTTGAGAGTTGAGACCCGTGTAATGGGTACCATGCAATATGACTTCAAAGGGTCTTCATTTGCTCACCGAACCTCTCCAATCCTATCACTGCTGCGTTTATGCCCCTGTACACATGCTTGATTCTCTTTTGGAGAACTAGCAATCCATAGGTTTTACGATACTTACTAGTCAGGTACATTCTTAGGCGTTTAATATGCGGTGTTGAGTCCATTTCGTTGAGCAAGGAGTAGCTCTTGTCTATTCCATATTTGACTTAAGGAACTTTATCTGTGCTCATTTCAATCTCTGGTTTTATGCAGCACCCCAACTCACCTTTACCCTTAAGCAAGCATAAGTTGGTTTTCTAAATTTGAGACCCTGTTCTGTTCTGTAATTCAGTTCCTGTGTAGCCACGTTTACATTCCGTGTATTACTGATATCTTATGATGCTTCTTTTTCTGTGTGACTTATTTCAGTTAGAATCATCATACCTGAATCCACTCATTGTGCTGCTAAGGGCCTGATGACACAGATTTCATTGCTGAGTGATATTGCTTTGTAAGTAAATACCACAACTTCTTTATCCATTTTTCACTTTCTGCGATGTTGAACTTGTACTGTAAACGAGGTTCTTGTAAACAGAGCCGTTCCAAACTTTGGGGTGGCTGTGTCTTTTTGATTTTAATTTCCCTAAGCTATAGGACCATAAGTGGAAGTGCCCTAGGTTCTGTTGCTTTGTTTTTTAGATGTTTCAGGAAACACCATACACTTCTCCCGAGTGGTTGTTGGCAATTTACATCCCGCCCATCAGCATAACAAGGCTCCCAGTTCTCCATGGCCTGTCCTGCCTTTCTGGATTTTACACTTTTTTCAGATGGCCCTTTTGACCGGGGGGAAGTGAGACTTCATTGTAGTGCAGATTTCCTTTGCAAGCTTGCTTGGTTGGCCAAAAAGGGCGTATGCGTTTTTTCCTGAATATATTCAGGAAAAAACGCATACGCCCTTTTTGGCCAAGTGCATCATTGTGGACGTTCTGCCTCTTTTCCTATGCTTTCAATGCAATTCCAGTCTACCTCCTGAAATCGGTTTCCTGCAATTCTGCCCCGCTTTCAAGTCCTCTTGGCAGCCTTACTTCAGTCTATTTTTGGACGATAGCTGTCATTTATAACTCTGCAGGTTTGTGAATTACAGTGCCCCTGAGCTCCTTTCTTCAACTCGGTTTCTTTTGAGCTGGCCGCAACACCGCAGGATGGCTTCAGGCCCTAATCTGGTTCCGGTACGGCACGCTGAGCCTTTGGTTATTTCCTCTTCCTGTTGGGAAATGAGAGTTAAATTTGCCCATCCAGACACCTCCAGCTAGCCTCTCATTGGTTCTCGCTATTCCTGTTCATCTTCCGCAGAAATTGCAAACTGTGCTAAACAGGAGGTTAAAGGCGCTGACTCTCCAAGTGGGGAGAGTGTTAGTAAAGCGTCTGGAATGTTGCACCCGAGTACCAGGGGAGGAAAACTGAGACATATTTGAACACGTCTCCCGATCACATGGTTGATCATACTCTGGGTTCCACATGCATGTTTTAGCTGAAGGAAGAATACCTAAAACCTGGGTAGTTGAAACCCGTGGAATGGGTACCATGCAATATGACTTCAAAGGGTCTTCATTTGCTCACCGAACCTCTCCAATCCTATCACTGCTGCGTTTATGCCCCTGTACACATGCTTGATTCTCTTTCGGAGACATAGCAATCCATAGGTTTTAAGATACTTACTAGTCAGGTACATTCTTAGGCGTTTAATATGCGGTGTTGAGTCCATTTCGTTGAGCAAGGAGTAGCTCTTGTCTATTCCATATTTGGCTTAAGGAACTTTATCTGTGCTCATTTCAATCTCTGGTTTTATGCAGCAACCCAACTCACCTTTCCCCTTAAGTAAGCATAAGTTGGTTTTCTAAATTTGAGAACCTGTTCTGTTTTGGAATTCAGTTCTTGTGTAGCCAAGTTTACATTCCGTGTATTAGTGATATCTTATGATGTTTCTTTTTCTGTGTGACCCATTTCAGTTAGAATCATCGTACCTGAATCTACTCATTATGCTGCTACGGGCCTGATGACATAGATTTCATTGTTGAGTGATACTGCATTGTACGTAAGTACCACAAGTTCTTTATCCATTTTTCTCTTTCTGCGATGTTGAACTTGTACTGTAAACGAGGTTCTTGTAAACAGAGCCGTTCCAAACTTTGGGGTGGCTGTGTCTTTTTGATTTTAATTTCCCTAAGCTATAGGACCATAAGTGGAAGTGCCCTAGGCTCTGTTGCTTTGTTTTTTAGATGTTTCAGGAAACACCATACACTTCTCCCGAGTGTCTGTTGGCAATTTACATCCCGCCCATCAGCATAACAAGGCTCCCAGTTCTCCATGGCCTGTCCTGCCTTTCTGGATTTTACACTTTTTTCAGATGGCCCTTTTGACCGGGGGAAAGTGAGACTTCATTGTAGTGCAGATTTCCTTTGCAAGCTTGCTTGGTTGGCCAAAAAGGGCGTATGCGTTTTTTCCTGAATATATTCAGGAAAAAACGCTTACGCCCTTTTTGGCCAAGTGCATCATTGTGGACGTTCTGCCTCTTTTCCTATGCTTTCAATGCAATTCCAGTCTACCTCCTGAAATCGGTTTCCTGCAATTCTGCCCCGCTTTCAAGTCCTCTTGGCAGCCTTACTTCAGTCTATTTTTGGACGATAGCTGTCATTTATAACTCTGCAGGTTTGTGAATTACAGTGCCCCTGAGCTCCTTTCTTCAACTCGCTTTCTTGTGACCTGGCCGCAACACCGCAGGATGGCTTCAGGCCCTAATCTGGTTCCGGCATGGCACGCTGAGCCTTTGGTTAATTCCTCTTCTTGGTAGGAAATGAGAGTTAAATTTGCCCGTCCAGACACCTCCAGCTAGTCTCCATTGGTTCTCGCTATTCCTGTTCATCTTCCGCAGAAATTGCAAACTGGGCCAAACAGGAGGTTAAAGGGACTGACTCTCCAAGTGGGGAGAGTGTTAGTAAAGCGTCTGGAATGTTGCACCCGAGTACCAGGGTACGAAAACTGAGACATATTTGAACACGTCTCCCGATCACATGGTTGATCATACTCTAGGTTCCACATGCATGTTTTAGCTGAAGGAAGAATACCTTAAACCTGGGTAGTTGAAACCCGTGGAATGGGTACCATGCAATATGACTTCAAAGGGTCTTCATTTGCTCACCGAACCTCTCCAATCCTATCACTGCTGCGTTTATGCCCCTGTACACATGCTTGATTCTCTTTTGGAGACATAGCAATCCATAGGTTTTAAGATACTTACAAGTCAGGTACATTCTTAGGCGTTTAATATGCGGTGTTGAGTCCATTTCGTTGAGCAAGGAGTAGCTCTTGTCTATTCCATATTTGGCTTAAGGAACTTTATCTGTGCTCATTTCAATCTCTGGTTTTATGCAGCACCCCAACTCACCTTTACCCTTAAGCAAGCATAAGTTGTTTTTCTAAATTTGAGACCCTGTTCTGTTCTGTAATTCAGTTCCTGTGTAGCCAAGTTTCCATTCCGTGTATTACTGATATCTTATGATGTTTCTTTTTCTGTGTGACTTATTTCAGTTAGAATCATCATACCTGAATCCACTCATTGTGCTGCTAAGGGCCTGATGACACAGATTTCATTGCTGAGTGATATTGCTTTGTAAGTAAATACCACAAGTTCTTTATCCATTTTTCACTTTCTGCGATGTTGAACTTGTACTGTAAACGAGGTTCTTGTAAACAGAGCCGTTCCAAACTTTGGGGTGGCTGTGTCTTTTTGATTTTAAATTCCCTAAGCTATAGGACCATAAGTGGAAGTGCCCTAGGCTCTGTTGCTTTGTTTTTTAGATGTTTCAGGAAACACCATACACTTCTCCCAAGTGTCTGTTGGCAATTTACATCCCGCCCATCAGCATAACAAGGCTCCCAGTTCTCAATGGCCTGTTGCCTTTCTGGATTTTACACTTTTTTCAGATGGCCCTTTTGACCGGGGGGAAGTGAGACTTCATTGTAGTGCAGATTTCCTTTGCAAGCTTGCTTGGTTGGCCAAAAAGGGCGTATGCGTTTTTTCCTGAATATATTCAGGAAAAAACGCATACGCCCTTTTTGGCCAAGTGCATCATTGTGGACGTTCTGCCTCTTTTCCTATGCTTTCAATGCAATTCCAGTCTACCTCCTGAAATCGGTTTCCTGCAATTCTGCCCCGCTTTCAAGTCCTCTTGGCAGCCTTACTTCAGTCTATTTTTGGACGATAGCTGTCATTTATAACTCTGCAGGTTTGTGAATTACAGTGCCCCTGAGCTCCTTTCTTCAACTCGCTTTCTTGTGACCTGGCCGCAACACCGCAGGATGGCTTCAGGCCCTAATCTGGTTCCGGCCCGGCATGCTGAGCCTTTGGTTAATTCCTCTTCCTGGTGGGAAATGAGAGTTAAATTTGCCCGTCCAGACACCTCCAGCTAGCCTCTCATTGGTTCTCGCTATTCCTGTTCATCTTCCGCAGAAATTGCAAACTGGGCCAAACAGGAGGTTAAAGGCGCTGACTCTCCAAGTGGGGAGAGTGTTAGTAAAGCGTCTGGAATGTTGCACCCGAGTACCAGGGGAGGAAAACTGAGACATATTTGAACACGTCTCCCATTCAGATGGTTGATCATACTTGGGTTCCACATGCATGTTTTGGCTGAAGGAAGAATACCTTAAACCTAGAGAGTTAAGACCCGTGTAATGGGTACCATGCAATATGACTTCAAAGGGTCTTCATTTGCTCACCGAACCTCTCCAATCCTATCACTGCTGCGTTTATGCCCCTGTACACATGCTTGATTCTCTTTCGGAGACATAGCAATCCATAGGTTTTAAGATACTTACTAGTCAGGTACATTCTTAGGCGTTTAATATGCGGTGTTGAGTCCATTTCGTTGAGCAAGGAGTAGCTCTTGTCTATTCCATATTTGACTTAAGGAACTTTATCTGTGCTCATTTCAATCTCTGGTTTTATGCAGCACCCCAACTCACCTTTCCCCTTAAGCAAGCATAAGTTGGTTTTCTAAATTTGAGACCCTGTTCTGTTCTGTAATTCAGTTCCTGTGTAGCCAAGTTTACATTCCGTGTATTACTGATATCTTATGATGTTTCTTTTTCTGTGTGACTTATTTCAGTTAGAATCATCGTACCTGAATCCACTCATTATGCTGTTACGGGCCTGGTGACATAGATTTCATTGCTGAGAGATACTGCATTGTACGTAAGTACCACAAGTTCTTTATCCATTTTTCACTTTCTGCGATGTTGAACTTGTACTGTAAACGAGGTTCTTGTAAACAGAGGCATCCCAAACTTTGGGGTGGCTGTGTCTTTTTGATTTTAATTTCCCTAAGCTATAGGACCATAAGTGGCAGTGCCCTAGGCTCTGTTGCTTTGTTTTTTAGATGTTTCAGGAAACACCATACACTTCTCCCGAGTGTCTGTTGGCAATTTACATCCCGCCCATCAGCATAACAAGGCTCCCAGTTCTCCATGGCCTGTCCTGCCTTTCTGGATTTTACACTTTTTTCAGATGGCCCTTTTGACCGGGGGGAAGTGAGACTTCATTGTAGTGCAGATTTCCTTTGCAAGCTTGCTTGGTTGGCCAAAAAGGGCGTATGCGTTTTTTCCTGAATATATTCAGGAAAAAACGCATACGCCCTTTTTGGCCAAGTGCATCATTGTGGACGTTCTGCCTCTTTTCCTATGCTTTCAATGCAATTCCAGTCTACCTCCTGAAATCGGTTTCCTGCAATTCTGCCCCGCTTTCAAGTCCTCTTGGCAGCCTTACTTCAGTCTATTTTTGGACGATAGCTGTCATTTATAACTCTGCAGGTTTGTGAATTACAGTGCCCCTGAGCTCCTTTCTTCAACTCGCTTTCTTGTGACCTGGCCGCAACACCGCAGGATGGCTTCAGGCCCTAATCTGGTTCCGGCACGGCATGCTGAGCCTTTGGTTAATTCCTCTTCCTGGTGGGAAATGAGAGTTAAATTTGCCCGTCCAGACACCTCCAGCTAGCCTCTCATTGGTTCTCGCTATTCCTGTTCATCTTCCGCAGAAATTGCAAACTGGGCCAAACAGGAGGTTAAAGGGACTGACTCTCCAAGTCGGGAGAGTGTTAGTAAAGCGTCTGGAATGTTGCACCCGAGTACCAGGGGAGGAAAACTGAGACATATTTGAACACGTCTCCCGTTCACATGGTTGATCATACTTGGGTTCCACATGCATGTTTTAGCTGAAGGAAGAATACCTTAAACCTGGAGAGTTGAGACCCGTGTAATGGGTACCATGCAATATGACTTCAAAGGGTCTTCATTTGCTCACCGAACCTCTCCAATCCTATCACTGCTGCGTTTATGCCCCTGTACACATGCTTGATTCTCTTTTGGAGACATAGCAATCCATAGGTTTTACGATACTTACTAGTCAGGTACATTCTTAGGCGTTTAATATGCGGTGTTGAGTCCATTTCGTTGAGCAAGGAGTAGCTCTTGTCTATTCCATATTTGACTTAAGGAACTTTATCTGTGCTCATTTCAATCTCTGGTTTTATGCAGCACCCCAACTCACCTTTACCCTTAAGCAAGCATAAGTTGGTTTTCTAAATTTGAGACCCTGTTCTGTTCTGTAATTCAGTTCCTGTGTAGCCAAGTTTACATTCCGTGTATTACTGATATCTTATGATGTTTCTTTTTCTGTGTGACTTATTTCAGTTAGAATCATCATACCTGAATCCACTCATTGTGATGCTAAGGGCCTGATGACATAGATTTCATTGCTGAGTGATATTGCTTTGTAAGTAAATACCACAACTTCTTTATCCATTTTTCACTTTCTGCGATGTTGAACTTGTACTGTAAACGAGGTTCTTGTAAACAGAGGCGTCCCAAACTTTGGGGTGGCTGTGTCTTTTTGATTTTAATTTCCCTAAGCTATAGGACCATAAGTGGCAGTGCCCTAGGCTCTGTTGCTTTGTTTTTTAGATGTTTCAGGAAACACCATACACTTCTCCTGAGTGGTTGTTGGCAATTTACATCCCGCCCATCAGCATAACAAGGCTCCCAGTTCTCCATGGCCTGTCCTGCCTTTCTGGATTTTACACTTTTTTCAGATGGCCCTTTTGACCGGGGGGAAGTGAGACTTCATTGTAGTGCAGATTTCCTTTGCAAGCTTGCTTGGTTGGCCAATAAGGGCGTATGCGTTTTTTCCTGAATATATTCAGGAAAAAACGCATACGCCCTTTTTGGCCAAGTGCATCATTGTGGACGTTCTGCCTCTTTTCCTATGCTTTCAATGCAATTCCAGTCTACCTCCTGAAATCGGTTTCCTGCAATTCTGCCCCGCTTTCAAGTCCTCTTGGCAGCCTTACTTCAGTCTATTTTTGGACGATAGCTGTCATTTATAACTCTGCAGGTTTGTGAATTACAGTGCCCCTGAGCTCCTTTCTTCAACTCGTTTTCTTGTGACCTGGCCGCAACACCGCAGGATGTCTTCAGGCCCTAATCTGGTTCCGGCCCGGCACGCTGAGCCTTTGGTTATTTCCTCTTCCTGGTGGGAAATGAGAGTTAAATTTGCCCGTCCAGACACCTCCAGCTAGCCTCTCATTGGTTCTCGCTATTCCTGTTCATCTTCCGCAGAAATTGCAAACTGTGCCAAACAGGAGGTTAAAGGCGCTGACTCTCCAAGTGGGGAGAGTGTTAGTAAAGCGTCTGGAATGTTGCACCCGAGTACCAGGGGAGGAAAACTGAGATATATTTGAACACGTCTCCCGTTCATATGGTTGATCATACTCTGGGTTCCACATGCATGTTTTAGCTGAAGGAAGAATACCTTAAACCTGGAGAGTTGAGACCCGTGGAATGGGTACCATGCAATATGACTTCAAAGGGTCTTCATTTGCTCACCAAACCTCTCCAATCCTATCACTGCTGCGTTTATGCCCCTGTACACATGCTTGATTCTCTTTTGGAGACATAGCAATCCATAGGTTTTAAGATACTTACTAGTCAGGTACATTCTTAGGCGTTTAATATGGGGTGTTGAGTCCATTTCGTTGAGCAAGGAGTAGCTCTTGTCTATTCCATATTTGGCTTAAGGAACTTTATCTGTGCTCATTTCAATCTCTGGTTTTATGCAGCACCCCAACTCACCTTTCCCCTTAAGCAAGCATAAGTTGGTTTTCTAAATTTGAGACCCTGTTCTGTTTTGGAATGCAGTTCCTGTGTAGCCAAGTTTACATTCCGTGTATTAGTGATATCTTATGATGTTTCTTTTTCTGTGTGACTTATTTCAGTTAGAATCATCGTACCTGAATCCACTCATTATGCTGCTATGGGCCTGATGACATAGATTTCATTGCTGAGTGATACTGCATTGTACGTAAGTACCACAAGTTCTTTATCCATTTTTCACTTTCTGTGATATTGAACTTGTACGGTAAACGAGGTTCTTGTAAACGGAGGCGTCCCAAACTTTGGGGTGGCTGTGTCTTTTTGATTTTAATTTCCCTAAACTATAGGACCATAAGTGGCAGTGCCCTAGGCTCTGTTGCTTTGTTTTTTAGATGTTTCAGGAAACACCATACACTTCTCCCGAGTGTCTGTTGGCAATTTACATCCCGCCCATCAGCATAACAAGGCTCCCAGTTCTCCATGGCCTGTCCTGCCTTTCTGGATTTTACACTTTTTTCAGATGGCCCTTTTGACCGGGGGGAAGTGAGACTTCATTGTAGTGCAGATTTCCTTTGCAAGCTTGCTTGGTTGGCCAAAAAGTGCGTATGCATTTTTTCCTGAATATATTCAGGAAAAAACGCATACGCCCTATTTGGCCAAGTGCATCATTGTGGACGTTCTGCCTCTTTTCCTATGCTTTCAATGCAATTCCAGTCTACCTCCTGAAATCGGTTTCCTGCAATTCTGCCCCGCTTTCAAGTCCTCTTGGCAGCCTTACTTCAGTCTATTTTTGGACGATAGCTGTCATTTATAACTCTGCAGGTTTGTGAATTACAGTGCCCCTGAGCTCCTTTCTTCAACTCGCTTTCTTGTGACCTGGCCGCAACACCGCAGGATGGCTTCAGGCCCTAATCTGGTTCCGGCATGGCACGCTGAGCCTTTGGTTAATTCCTCTTCCTGGTGGGAAATGAGAGTTAAATTTGCCCGTCCAGACACCTCCAGCTAGTCTCCATTGGTTCTCGCTATTCCTGTTCATCTTCCGCAGAAATTGCAAACTGGGCCAAACAGGAGGTTAAAGGGACTGACTCTCCAAGTCGGGAGAGTGTTAGTAAAGCGTCTGGAATGTTGCACCCGAGTACCAGGGTACGAAAACTGAGACATATTTGAACACGTCTCCCGATCACATGGTTGATCATACTCTAGGTTCCACATGCATGTTTTAGCTGAAGGAAGAATACCTTAAACCTGGGTAGTTGAAACCCGTGGAATGGGTACCATGCAATATGACTTCAAAGGGTCTTCATTTGCTCACCGAACCTCTCCAATCCTATCACTGCTACGTTTATGCCCCTGTACACATGCTTGATTCTCTTTTGGAGACATAGCAATCCATAGGTTTTAAGATACTTACAAGTCAGGTACATTCTTAGGCGTTTAATATGCAGTGTTGAGTCCATTTCGTTGAGCAAGGAGTAGCTCTTGTCTATTCCATATTTGGCTTAAGGAACTTTATCTGTGCTCATTTCAATCTCTGGTTTTATGCAGCACCCCAACTCACCTTTCCCCTTAAGCAAGCATAAGTTGTTTTTCTAAATTTGAGACCCTGTTCTGTTCTGTAATTCAGTTCCTGTGTAGCCAAGTTTCCATTCCGTGTATTACTGATATCTTATGATGTTTCCTTTTCTGTGTGACTTATTTCAGTTAGAATCATCATACCTGAATCCACTCATTGTGCTGCTAAGGGCCTGATGACACAGATTTCATTGCTGAGTGATATTGCTTTGTAAGTAAATACCACAACTTCTTTATCCATTTTTCACTTTCTGCGATGTTGAACTTGTACTGTAAACGAGGTTCTTGTAAACAGAGCCGTTCCAAACTTTGGGGTGGCTGTGTCTTTTTGATTTTAAATTCCCTAAGCTATAGGACCATAAGTGGAAGTGCCCTAGGCTCTGTTGCTTTGTTTTTTAGATGTTTCAGGAAACACCATACACTTCTCCCAAGTGTCTGTTGGCAATTTACATCCCGCCCATCAGCATAACAAGGCTCCCCGTTCTCAATGGCCTCTTGCCTTTCTGGATTTTACACTTTTTTCAGATGGCCCTTTTGACCGGGGGGAAGTGAGACTTCATTGTAGTGCAGATTTCCTTTGCAAGCTTGCTTGGTTGGCCAAAAAGGGCGTATGCGTTTTTTCCTGAATATATTCAGGAAAAAACGCATACGCCCTTTTTGGCCAAGTGCATCATTGTGGACGTTCTGCCTCTTTTCCTATGCTTTCAATGCAATTCCAGTCTACCTCCTGAAATCGGTTTCCTGCAATTCTGCCCCGCTTTCAAGTCCTCTTGGCAGCCTTACTTCAGTCTATTTTTGGACGATAGCTGTCATTTATAACTCTGCAGGTATGTGAATTACAGTGCCCCTGAGCTCCTTTCTTCAACTCGGTTTCTTTTGAGCTGGCCGCAACACCGCAGGATGCCTTCAGGCCCTAATCTGGTTCCGGTACGGCATGCTGAGCCTTTGGTTAATTCCTCTTCCTGGTGGGAAATGAGAGTTAAATTTGCCCGTCCAGACACCTCCAGCTAGCCTCTCATTGGTTCTCGCTATTCCTGTTCATCTTCCGCAGAAATTGCAAACTGGGCCAAACAGGAGGTTAAAGGGACTGACTCTCCAAGTGGGGAGAGTGTTAGTAAAGCGTCTGGAATGTTGCACCCGAGTACCAGGGGAGGAAAACTGAGACATATTTGAACACGTCTCCCGATCACATGGTTGATCATACTCTAGGTTCCACATGCATGTTTTAGCTGAAGGAAGAATACCTTAAACCTGGGTAGTTGAAACCCGTGGAATGGGTACCATGCAATATGACTTCAAAGGGTCTTCATTTGCTCACCGAACCTCTCCAATCCTATCACTGCTGCGTTTATGCCCCTGTACACATGCTTGATTCTCATTCGGAGACATAGCAATCCATAGGTTTTAAGATACTTACAAGTCAGGTACATTCTTAGGCGTTTAATATGCGGTGTTGAGTCCATTTTGTTGAGCAAGGAGTAGCTCTTGTCTATTCCATATTTGGCTTAAGGAACTTTATCTGTGCTCATTTCAATCTCTGGTTTTATGCAGCACCCCAACTCACCTTTCCCCTTAAGCAAGCATAAGTTGGTTTTCTAAATTTGAGACCCTGTTCTGTTCTGTAATTCAGTTCCTAGGTAGCCAAGTTTCCATTCCATGTATTACTGATATCTTATGATGTTTCTTTTTCTGTGTGACTTATTTCAGTTAGAATCATCATACCTGAATCCACTCATTGTGCTGCTAAGGGCCTGATGACATAGATTTCATTGCTGAGTGATACTGCATTGTACGTAAGTACCACAACATCTTTATCCATTTTTCACTTTCTGCGATGTTGAACTTGTACTGTAAATGAGATTCTTGTAAACAGAGCCGTTCCAAACTTTGGGGTGGCTGTGTCTTTTTGATTTTAATTTCCCTAAGCTATAGGACCATAAGTGGAAGTGCCCTAGGCTCTGTTGCTTTGTTTTTTAGATGTTTCAGGAAACACCATACACTTCTCCCAAGTGTCTGTTGGCAATTTACATCCCGCCCATCAGCATAACAAGGCTCCCAGTTCTCAAATGCCTGTTGCCTTTCTGGATTTTACACTTTTTTCAGATGGCCCTTTTGACCGGGGGGAAGTGAGACTTCATTGTAGTGCAGATTTCCTTTGCAAGCTTGCTTGGTTGGCCAAAAAGGGCGTATGCGTTTTTTCCTGAATATATTCAGGAAAAAACGCATACGCCCTTTTTGGCCAAGTGCATCATTGTGGACGTTCTGCCTCTTTTCCTATGCTTTCAATGCAATTCCAGTCTACCTCCTGAAATCGGTTTCCTGCAATTCTGCCCCGCTTTCAAGTCCTCTTGGCAGCCTTACTTCAGTCTATTTTTGGACGATAGCTGTCATTTATAACTCTGCAGGTTTGTGAATTACAGTGCCCCTGAGCTCCTTTCTTCAGCTCGCTTTCTTGTGACCTGGCCGCAACACCGCAGGATGGCTTCAGGCCGTAATCTGGTTCCGGCCCGGCATGCTGAGCCTTTGGTTAATTCCTCTTCCTGGTGGGAAATGAGAGTTAAATTTGCCCGTTCAGACACCTCCAGCTAGTCTCTCATTGGTTCTCGCTATTCCTGTTCATCTTCCGCAGAAATTGCAAACTGGGCCAAACAGGAGGTTAAAGGGACTGACTCTCCAAGTGGGGAGAGTGTTAGTAAAGCGTCTGGAATGTTGCACCCGAGTACCAGGGGAGGAAAACTGAGACATATTTGAACACGTCTCCCGATCACATGGTTGATCATACTCTAGGTTCCACATGCATGTTTTAGCTGAAGGAAGAATACCTTAAACCTGGGTAGTTGAAACCCGTGGAATGGGTACCATGCAATATGATTTCAAAGGGTCTTCATTTGCTCACCGACCTCTCCAAACCTATCACTGCTGCGTTTATGCCCCTGTACACATGCTTGATTCTCTTTTGGAGACATAGCAATCCATAGGTTTTACGATACTTACTATTCAGGTACATTCTTAGGTGTTTAATATGCGGTGTTCAGTCCATTTCGTTGAGCAAGGAGTAGCTCTTGTCTATTCCATATTTGACTTAAGGAACTTTATCTGTGCTCATTTCAATCTCTGGTTTTATGCAGCACCCCAACTCACCTTTACCCTTAAGCAAGCATAAGTTGGTTTTCTAAATTTGAGACCCTGTTCTGTTCTGTAATTCAGTTCCTGTGTAGCCAAGTTTACATTCCGTGTATTACTGATATCTTATGATGTTTCTTTTTCTGTGTGACTTATTTCAGTTAGAATCATCATACCTGAATCCACTCATTGTGATGCTAAGGGCCTGATGACATAGATTTCATTGCTGAGTGATATTGCTTTGTAAGTAAATACCACAACTTCTTTATCCATTTTTCACTTTCTGTGATGTTGAACTTGTACTGTAAACGAGGTTCTTGTAAACAGAGGCGTCCCAAACTTTGGGGTGGCTGTGTCTTTTTGATTTTAATATCCCTAAGCTATAGGACCATAAGTGGCAGTGCCCTAGGCTCTGTTGCTTTGTTTTTTAGATGTTTCAGGAAACACCATACACTTCTCCCGAGTGGTTGTTGGCAATTTACATCCCGCCCATCAGCATAACAAGCCTCCCAGTTCTCAATGGCCTGTTGCCTTTCTGGATTTTACACTTTTTTCAGATGGCCCTTTTGACCGGGGGGAAGTGAGACTTCATTGTAGTGCAGATTTCCTTTGCAAGCTTGCTTGGTTGGCCAAAAAGGGCGTATGCGTTTTTTCCTGAATATATTCAGGAAAAAACGCATACGCCCTTTTTGGCCAAGTGCATCATTGTGGACGTTCTGCCTCTTTTCCTATGCTTTCAATGCAATTCCAGTCTACCTCCTGAAATCGGTTTCCTGCAATTCTGCCCCGCTTTCAAGTCCTCTTGGCAGCCTTACTTCAGTCTATTTTTGGACGATAGCTGTCATTTATAACTCTGCAGGTTTGTGAATTACAGTGCCCCTGAGCTCCTTTCTTCAACTCGCTTTCTTGTGACCTGGCCGCAACACCGCAGGATGGCTTCAGGCCCTAATCTGGTTCCGGTACGGCATGCTGAGCTTTTGGTTAATTCCTTTTCCTGGTGGGAAATGAGAGTTAAATTTGCCCGTTCAGACACCTCCAGCTAGTCTCTCATTGGTTCTCGCTATTCCTGTTCATCTTCCGCAGAAATTGCAAACTGGGCCAAACAGGAGGTTAAAGGGACTGACTCTCCAAGTGGGGAGAGTGTTAGTAAAGCGTCTGGAATGTTGCACCCGAGTACCAGGGGAGGAAAACTGAGACATATTTGAACACGTCTCCCGATCACATGGTTGATCATACTCTAGGTTCCACATGCATGTTTTAGCTGAAGGAAGAATACCTTAAACCTGGGTAGTTGAAACCCGTGGAATGGGTGCCATGCAATATGATTTCAAAGGGTCTTCATTTGCTCACCGAACCTCTCCAATCCTATCACTGCTGCGTTTATGCCCCTGTACACATGCTTGATTCTCTTTCGGAGACATAGCAATCCATAGGTTTTAAGATACTTACTAGTCAGGTACATTCTTAGGCGTTTAATATGGGGTGTTGAGTCCATTTCATTGAGCAAGGAGTAGCTCTTGTCTATTCCATATTTGGCTTAAGGAACTTTATCTGTGCTCATTTCAATCTCTGGTTTTATGCAGCACCCCAACTCACCTTTACCCTTAAGCAAGCATAAGTTGGTTTTCTAAATTTGAGACCCTGTTCTGTTCTGTAATTCAGTTCCTGTGTAGCCAAGTTTACATTCCGTGTATTACTGATATCTTATGATGTTTCTTTTTCTGTGTGACTTATTTCAGTTAGAATCATCATACCTGAATCCACTCATTGTGATGCTAAGGGCCTGATGACATAGATTTCATTGCTGAGTGATATTGCTTTGTAAGTAAATACCACAACTTCTTTATCCATTTTTCACTTTCTGCGATGTTGAACTTGTACTGTAAACGAGGTTCTTGTAAACAGAGGCGTCCCAAACTTTGGGGTGGCTGTGTCTTTTTGATTTTAATTTCCCTAAGCTATAGGACCATAAGTGGCAGTGCCCTAGGCTCTGTTGCTTTGTTTTTTAGATGTTTCAGGAAACACCATACACTTCTCCCGAGTGGTTGTTGGCAATTTACATCCCGCCCATCAGCATAACAAGGCTCCCAGTTCTCAATGGCCTGTTGCCTTTCTGGATTTTACACTTTTTTCAGATGGCCCTTTTGACCGGGGGGAAGTGAGACTTCATTGTAGTGCAGATTTCCTTTGCAAGCTTGCTTGGTTGGTCAAAAAGTGCGTATGCGTTTTTTCCTGAATATATTCAGGAAAAAACGCATACGCCCTTTTTGGCCAAGTGCATCATTGTGGACGTTCTGCCTCTTTTCCTATGCTTTCAATGCAATTCCAGTCTACCTCCTGAAATCGGTTTCCTGCAATTCTGCCCCGCTTTCAAGTCCTCTTGGCAGCCTTACTTCAGTCTATTTTTGGACGATAGCTGTCATTTATAACTCTGCAGGTTTGTGAATTACAGTGCCCCTGAGCTCCTTTCTTCAACTCGCTTTCTTGTGACCTGGCCGCAACACCGCAGGATGGCTTCAGGCCCTAATCTGGTTCCGGCCTGGCATGCTGAGCCTTTGGTTAATTCCTTTTCCTGGTGGGAAATGAGAGTTAAATTTGCCCGTTCAGACACCTCCAGCTAGTCTCTCATTGGTTCTCGCTATTCCTGTTCATCTTCCGCAGAAATTGCAAACTGGGCCAAACAGGAGGTTAAAGGGACTGACTCTCCAAGTGGGGAGAGTGTTAGTAAAGCGTCTGGAATGTTGCACCCGAGTGCCAGGGGAGGAAAACTGAGACATATTTGAACACGTCTCCCGATCACATGGTTTATCATACTCTAGGTTCCACATGCATGTTTTAGCTGAAGGAAGAATACCTTAAACCTGGGTAGTTGAAACGCGTGGAATGGGTGCCATGCAATATGATTTCAAAGGGTCTTCATTTGCTCACCGAACCTCTCCAATCCTATCACTGCTGCGTTTATGCCCCTGTACACATGCTTGATTCTCTTTCGGAGACATAGCAATCCATAGGTTTTAAGATACTTACTAGTCAGGTACATTCTTAGGCGTTTAATATGGGGTGTTGAGTCCATTTCATTGAGCAAGGAGTAGCTCTTGTCTATTCCATATTTGGCTTAAGGAACTTTATCTGTGCTCATTTCAATCTCTGGTTTTATGCAGCACCCCAACTCACCTTTACCCTTAAGCAAGAATAAGTTGGTTTTCTAAATTTGAGACCCTGTTCTGTTCTGTAATTCAGTTCCTGTGTAGCCAAGTTTCCATTCCGTGTATTACTGATATCTTATGATGTTTCTTTTTCTGTGTGACTTATTTCAGTTAGAATCATCATACCTGAATCCACTCATTGTGCTGCTAAGGGCCTGATGACACAGATTTCATTGCTGAGTGATATTGCTTTGTAAGTAAATACCACAACTTCTTTATCCATTTTTCACTTTCTGCGATGTTGAACTTGTACTGTAAACGAGGTTCTTGTAAACAGAGCCGTTCCAAACTTTGGGGTGGCTGTGTCTTTTTGATTTTAATTTCCCTAAGCTATAGGACCATAAGTGGAAGTGCCCTAGGTTCTGTTGCTTTGTTTTTTAGATGTTTCAGGAAACACCATACACTTCTCCCGAGTGGTTGTTGGCAATTTACATCCCGCCCATCAGCATAACAAGGCTCCCAGTTCTCCATGGCCTGTCCTGCCTTTCTGGATTTTACACTTTTTTCAGATTGCCCTTTTGACCGGGGGGAAGTGAGACTTCATTGTAGTGCAGATTTCCTTTGCAAGCTTGCTTGGTTGGCCAAAAAGGGCGTATGCGTTTTTTCCTGAATATATTCAGGAAAAAACGCATACGCCCTTTTTGGCCAAGTGCATCATTGTGGACGTTCTGCCTATTTTCCTATGCTTTCAATGCAATTCCAGTCTACCTCCTGAAATCGGTTTCCTGCAATTCTGCCCCGCTTTCAAGTCCTCTTGGCAGCCTTACTTCAGTCTATTTTTGGACGATAGCTGTCATTTATAACTCTGCAGGTTTGTGAATTACAGTGCCCCTGAGCTCCTTTCTTCAACTCGCTTTCTTGTGACCTGGCCGCAACACCGCAGGATGGCTTCAGGCCCTAATCTGGTTCCGGCCCGGCATGCTGAGCCTTTGGTTAATTCCTCTTCCTGGTGGGAAATGAGAGTTAAATATGCCCGTCCAGACACCTCCAACTAGCCTCTCATTGGTTCTCGCTATTCTTGTTCATCTTCCGCAGAAATTGCAAACTGGGCCAAACAGGAGGTTAAAGGCGCTGACTCTCCAAGTGGGGAGAGTGTTAGTAAAGCGTCTGGAATGTTGCACCCGAGTACCAGGGGAGGAAAACTGAGACATATTTGAACACGTCTCCTGATCACATGGTTGATCATACTCTAGGTTCCACATGCATGTTTTAGCTGAAGGAAGAATACCTTAAACCTGGGTAGTTGAAACCCGTGGAATGGGTACCATGCAATATGACTTCTAAGGGTCTTCATTTGCCACCCAACCTCTCCAATCCTATCACTGCTGCGTTTATGCCCCTGTACACATGCTTGATTCTCTTTCGGAGACATAGCAATCCATAGGTTTTAAGATACTTACAAGTCAGGTACATTCTTAGGCGTTTAATATGCGGTGTTGAGTCCATTTCGTTGAGCAAGGAGTAGCTCTTGTCTATTCCATATTTGGCTTAAGGAACTTTATCTGTGCTCATTTGAATCTCTGGTTTTATGCAGCACCCCAACTCACCTTTACCCTTAAGCAAGCATAAGTTGTTTTTCTAAATTTGAGACCCTGTTCTGTTCTGTAATTCAGTTCCTGTGTAGCCAAGTTTCCATTCCGTGTATTACTGATATCTTATGATGTTTCTTTTTCTGTGTGACTTATTTCAGTTAGAATCATCATACCTGAATCCACTCATTGTGCTGCTAAGGGCCTGATGACACAGATTTCATTGCTGAGTGATATTGCTTTGTAAGTAAATACCACAACTTCTTTATCCATTTTTCACTTTCTGCGATGTTGAACTTGTACTGTAAACGAGGTTCTTGTAAACAGAGCCGTTCCAAACTTTGGGGTGGCTGTGTCTTTTTGATTTCAAATTCCCTAAGCTATAGGACCATAAGTGGAAGTGCCCTAGGCTCTGTTGCTTTGTTTTTTAGATGTTTCAGGAAACACCATACACTTCTCCCAAGTGTCTGTTGGCAATTTACATCCCGCCCATCAGCATAACAAGGCTCCCAGTTCTCCATGGCCTGTCCTGCCTTTCTGGATTTTACACTTTTTTCAGATGGCCCTTTTGACCGGGGGGAAGTGAGACTTCATTGTAGTGCAGATTTCCTTTGCAAGCTTGCTTGGTTGGCCAAAAAGGGCGTATGCGTTTTTTCCTGAATATATTCAGGAAAAAACGCATACGCCCTTTTTGGCCAAGTGCATCATTGTGGACGTTCTGCCTCTTTTCCTATGCTTTCAATGCAATTCCAGTCTACCTCCTGAAATCGGTTTCCTGCAATTCTGCCCCGCTTTCAAGTCCTCTTGGCAGCCTTACTTCAGTCTATTTTTCGATGATAGCTGTCATTTATAACTCTGCAGGTTTGTGAATTACAGTGCCCCTGAGCTCCTTTCTTCAACTCGCTTTCTTGTGACCTGGCCGCAACACCGCAGGATGGCTTCAGGCCCTAATCTGGTTCCGACCCGGCATGCTGAGCCTTTGGTTAATTCCTCTTCCTGGTGGGAAATGAGAGTTAAATTTGCCCGTCCAGACACCTCCAGCTAGCCTCTCATTGGTTCTCGCTATTCCTGTTCATCTTCCGCAGAAATTGCAAACTGGGCCAAACAGGAGGTTAAAGGGACTGACTCTCCAAGTGGGGAGAGTGTTAGTAAAGCGTCTGGAATGTTGCACCCGAGTACCAGGGGAGGAAAACTGAGACATATTTGAACTCGTCTCCCGATCACATGGTTGATCATACTCTAGGTTCCACATGCATGTTTTAGCTGAAGGAAGAATACCTTAAACCTGGGTAGTTGAAACCCGTGGAATGGGTACCATGCAATATGACTTCAAAGGGTCTTCATTTGCTCACCGAACCTCTCCAATCCTATCACTGCTGCGTTTATGCCCCTGTACACATGCTTGATTCTCTTTCGGAGACATAGCAATCCATAGGTTTTAAGATACTTACAAGTCAGGTACATTCTTAGGCGTTTAATATGCGGTGTTGAGTCCATTTCGTTGAGCAAGGAGTAGCTCTTGTCTATTCCATATTTGGCTTAAGGAACTTTATCTGTGCTCATTTCAATCTCTGGTTTTATGCAGCACCCCAACTCACCTTTACCCTTAAGCAAGCATAAGTTGTTTTTCTAAATTTGAGACCCTGTTCTGTTCTGTAATTCAGTTCCTGTGTAACCAAGTTTCCATTCCGTGTATTACTGATATCTTATGATGTTTCTTTTTCTGTGTGACTTATTTCAGTTAGAATCATCATACCTGAATCCACTCATTGTGCTGCTAAGGGCCTGATGACATAGATTTCATTGCTGAGTGATATTGCTTTGTAAGTGAATACCACAACTTCTTTATCCATTTTTCACTTTCTGCGATGTTGAACTTGTACGGTAAACGAGGTTCTTGTAAACAGAGCCGTTCCAAACTTTGGGGTGGCTGTGTCTTTTTGATTTTAATTTCCCTAAGCTATAGGACCATAAGTGGAAGTGACCTAGGCTCTGTTGCTTTGTTTTTTAGATGTTTCAGGAAACACCATACACTTCTCCCAAGTATCTGTTGGCAATTTACATCCCGCCCATCAGCATAACAAGGCTCCCCGTTCTCAATGGCCTGTTGCCTTTCTGGATTTTACACTTTTTTCAGATGGCCCTTTTGACCGGGGGGAAGTGAGACTTCATTGTAGTGCAGATTTCCTTTGCAAGCTTGCTTGGTTGGCCAAAAAGGGCGTATGCGTTTTTTCCTGAATATATTCAGGAAAAAACGCATACGCCCTTTTCGGCCAAGTGCATCATTGTGGACGTTCTGCCTCTTTTCCTATGCTTTCAATGCAATTCCAGTCTACCTCCTGAAATCGGTTTCCTGCAATTCTGCCCTGCTTTCAAGTCCTCTTGGCAGCCTTACTTCAGTCTATTTTTGGACGATAGCTGTCATTTATAACTCTGCAGGTTTGTGAATTACAGTGCCCCTGAGCTCCTTTCTTCAACTCGCTTTCTTTTGAGCTGGCCGCAACACCGCAGGATGGCTTCAGGCCCTAATCTGGTTCCGGTACGGCATGCTGAGCCTTTGGTTATTTCCTCTTCCTGGTGGGAAATGAGAGTTAAATTTGCCTGTCCAGACACCTCCAGCTAGTCTCTCATTGGTTCTCGCTATTCCTGTTCATCTTCCGCAGCAATTGCAAACTGGGTCAAACAGGAGGTTAAAGGCGCTGACTCTCCAAGTGGGGAGAGTGTTAGTAAAGCGTCTGGAATGTTGCACCCGAGTACCAGGGGAGGAAAACTGAGACATATTTGAACACGTCTCCCGTTCACATGGTTGATCATACTTGGGTTCCACATGCATGTTTTAGCTGAAGGAAGAATACCTTAAACCTGGAGAGTTGAGACCCGTGTAATGGGTACCATGCAATATGACTTCAAAGGGTCTTCATTTGCTCACCGAACCTCTCCAATCCTATCACTGCTGCGTTTATGCCCCTGTACACACGCTTGATTCTCTTTCGGAGACATAGCAATCCATAGGTTTTAAGATACTTACTAGTCAGGTACATTCTTAGGCGTTTAATATGGGGTGTTGAGTCCATTTCGTTGAGCAAGGAGTAGCTCTTGTCTATTCCATATTTGGCTTAAGGAACTTTATCTGTGCTCATTTCAATCTCTGGTTTTATGCAGCACCCCAACTCACCTTTACCCTTAAGCAAGCATAAGTTGTTTTTCTAAATTTGAGACCCTGTTCTGTTCTGTAATTCAGTTCCTGTTTAGCCAAGTTTCCATTCCATGTATTACTGATATCTTATGATGTTTCTTTTTCTGTGTGACTTATTTCAGTTAGAATCATCATACCTGAATCCACTCATTGTGCTGCTAAGGGCCTGATGACATAGATTTCATTGCTGAGTGATATTGCTTTGTAAGTGAATACCACAACTTCTTTATCCATTTTTCACTTTCTGCGATGTTGAACTTGTACGGTAAACGAGGTTCTTGTAAACAGAGCCGTTCCAAACTTTGGGGTGGCTGTGTCTTTTTGATTTTAATTTCCCTAAGCTATAGGACCATAAGTGGAAGTGACCTAGGCTCTGTTGCTTTGTTTTTTAGATGTTTCAGGAAACACCATACACTTCTCCTGAGTGGTTGTTGGCAATTTACATCCCGCCCATCAGCATAACAAGGCTCCCAGTTCTCCATGGCCTGTCCTGCCTTTCTGGATTTTACACTTTTCTCACATGGCCCTTTTGACCGGGGGGAAGTGAGACTTCATTGTAGTGCAGATTTCCTTTGCAAGCTTGCTTGGTTGGCCAAAAAGGGCGTATGCGTTTTTTCCTGAATATATTCAGGAAAAAACGCATACGCCCTTTTTGGCCAAGTGCATCATTGTGGACGTTCTGCCTCTTTTCCTATGCTTTCAATGCAATTCCAGTCTACCTCCTGAAATCGGTTTCCTGCAATTCTGCCCCGCTTTCAAGTCCTCTTGGCAGCCTTACTTCAGTCTATTTTTGGATGATAGCTGTCATTTATAACTCTGCAGGTTTGTGAATTACAGTGCCCCTGAGCTCCATTCTTCAACTCGCTTTCTTGTGACCTGGCCGCAACACCGCAGGATGGCTTCAGGCCCTAATCTGGTTCCGACCCGGCATGCTGAGCCTTTGGTTAATTCCTCTTCCTGGTGGGAAATGAGAGTTAAATTTGCCCGTCCAGACACCTCCAGCTAGCCTCTCATTGGTTCTCGCTATTCCTGTTCATCTTCCGCAGAAATTGCAAACTGGGCCAAACAGGAGGTTAAAGGGACTGACTCTCCAAGTGGGGAGAGTGTTAGTAAAGCGTCTGGAATGTTGCACCCGAGTACCAGAGGAGGAAAACTGAGACATATTTGAACCCGTCTCCCGATCACATGGTTGATCATACTCTAGGTTCCACATGCATGTTTTAGCTGAAGGAAGAATACCTTAAACCTGGGTAGTTGAAACCCGTGGAATGGGTACCATGTAATATGACTTCAAAGGGTCTTCATTTGCTCACCAAACCTCTGCAATCCTATCACTGCTGCGTTTATGCCCCTGTACACATGCTTGATTCTCTTTCGGAGACATAGCAATCCATAGGTTTTAAGATACTTACAAGTCAGGTACATTCTTAGGCGTTTAATATGCGGTGTTGAGTCCATTTCGTTGAGCAAGGAGTAGCTCTTGTCTATTCCATATTTGGCTTAAGGAACTTTATCTGTGCTCATTTCAATCTCTGGTTTTATGCAGCACCCCAACTCACCTTTCCCCTTAAGCAAGCATAAGTTGGTTTTCTAAATTTGAGACCCTGTTCTGTTCTGTAATTCAGTTCCTGTGTAGCCAAGTTTACATTCCGTGTATTACTGATATCTTATGATGTTTCTTTTTCTGTGTGACTTATTTCAGTTAGAATCATCATACCTGAATCCACTCATTGTGCTGCTAAGGGCCTGATGACACAGATTTCATTGCTGAGTGATATTGCTTTGTAAGTGAATACCACAACTTCTTTATCCATTTTTCACTTTCTGCGATGTTGAACTTGTACTGTAAACGAGGTTCTTGTAAACAGAGCCGTTCCAAACTTTGGGGTGGCTGTGTCTTTTTGATTTTAATTTCCCTAAGCTATATGACCATAAGTGGAAGAGCCCTAGGTTCTGTTGCTTTGTTTTTTAGATGTTTCAGGAAACACCATACACTTCTCCTGAGTGGTTGTTGGCAATTTACATCCCGCCCATCAGCATAACAAGGCTCCCAGTTCTCCATGGCCTGTCCTGCCTTTCTGGATTTTACACTTTTCTCACATGGCCCTTTTGACCGGGGGGAAGTGAGACTTCATTGTAGTGCAGATTTCCTTTGCAAGCTTGCTTGGTTGGCCAAAAAGGGCGTATGCGTTTTTTCCTGAATATATTCAGGAAAAAACGCATACGCCCTTTTTGGCCAAGTGCATCATTGTGGACGTTCTGCCTCTTTTCCTATGCTTTCAATGCAATTCCAGTCTACCTCCTGAAATCGGTTTCCTGCAATTCTGCCCCGCTTTCAAGTCCTCTTGGCAGCCTTACTTCAGTCTATTTTTGGACGATAGCTGTCATTTATAACTCTGCAGGTTTGTGAATTACAGTGCCCCTGAGCTCCTTTCTTCAACTCGCTTTCTTGTGACCTGGCCGCAACACCGCAGGATGGCTTCAGGCCCTAATCTGGTTCCGGCCTGGCATGCTGAGCCTTTGGTTAATTCCTCTTCCTGGTGGGAAATGAGAGTTAAATTTGCCCGTCCAGACACCTCCAGCTAGCCTCTCATTGGTTCTCGCTATTCCTGTTCATCTTCCGCAGAAATTGCAAACTGGGCCAAACAGGAGGTTAAAGGGACTGACTCTCCAAGTGGGGAGAGTGTTAGTAAAGCGTCTGGAATGTTGCACCCGAGTACCAGGGGAGGAAAACTGAGACATATTTGAACACGTCTCCCATTCACATGGTTGATCATACTCTAGGTTCCACATGCATGTTTTAGCTGAAGGAAGAATACCTTAAACCTGGGTAGTTGAAACCCGTGGAATGGGTACCATGCAATATGACTTCAAAGGGTCTTCATTTGCTCACCGAACCTCTCCAATCCTATCACTGCTGCGTTTATGCCCCTGTACACATGCTTGATTCTCTTTTGGAGACATAGCAATCCATAGGTTTTAAGATACTTACAAGTCAGGTACATTCTTAGGCGTTTAATATGCAGTGTTGAGTCCATTTCATTGAGCAAGGAGTAGCTCTTGTCTATTCCATATTTGGCTTAAGGAACTTTATCTGTGCTCATTTCAATCTCTGGTTTTATGCAGCACCCCAACTCACCTTTACCCTTAAGCAAGCATAAGTTGTTTTTCTAAATTTGAGACCCTGTTCTGTTCTGTAATTCAGTTCCTGTGTAACCAAGTTTCCATTCCGTGTATTACTGATATCTTATGATGTTTCTTTTTCTGTGTGACTTATTTCAGTTAGAATCATCATACCTGAATCCACTCATTGTGCTGCTAAGGGCCTGATGACATAGATTTCATTGCTGAGTGATATTGCTTTGTAAGTGAATACCACAACTTCTTTATCCATTTTTCACTTTCTGCGATGTTGAACTTGTACTGTAAACGAGGTTCTTGTAAACAGAGCCGTTCCAAACTTTGGGGTGGCTGTGTCTTTTTGATTTTAATTTCCCTAAGCTATAGGACCATAAGTGGAAGTGACCTAGGCTCTGTTGCTTTGTTTTTTAGATGTTTCAGGAAACACCATACACTTCTCCCAAGTATCTGTTGGCAATTTACATCCCGCCCATCAGCATAACAAGGCTCCCCGTTCTCAATGGCCTGTTGCCTTTCTGGATTTTACACTTTTTTCAGATGGCCCTTTTGACCGGGGGGAAGTGAGACTTCATTGTAGTGCAGATTTCCTTTGCAAGCTTGCTTGGTTGGCCAAAAAGGGCGTATGCGTTTTTTCCTGAATATATTCAGGAAAAAACGCATACGCCCTTTTTGGCCAAGTGCATCATTGTGGACGTTCTGCCTCTTTTCCTATGCTTTCAATGCAATTCCAGTCTACCTCCTGAAATCGGTTTCCTGCAATTCTGCCCCGCTTTCAAGTCCTCTTGGCAGCCTTACTTCAGTCTATTTTTGGACGATAGCTGTCATTTATAACTCTGCAGGTTTGTGAATTACAGTGCCCCTGAGCTCCTTTCTTCAACTCGCTTTCTTTTGAGCTGGCCGCAACACCGCAGGATGGCTTCAGGCCCTAATCTGGTTCCGGTACGGCATGCTGAGCCTTTGGTTATTTCCTCTTCCTGGTGGGAAATGAGAGTTAAATTTGCCTGTCCAGACACCTCCAGCTAGTCTCTCATTGGTTCTCGCTATTCCTGTTCATCTTCCGCAGCAATTGCAAACTGGGTCAAACAGGAGGTTAAAGGCGCTGACTCTCCAAGTGGGGAGAGTGTTAGTAAAGCGTCTGGAATGTTGCACCCGAGTACCAGGGGAGGAAAACTGAGACATATTTGAACACGTCTCCCGTTCACATGGTTGATCATACTTGGGTTCCACATGCATGTTTTAGCTGAAGGAAGAATACCTTAAACCTGGAGAGTTGAGACCCGTGTAATGGGTACCATGCAATATGACTTCAAAGGGTCTTCATTTGCTCACCGAACCTCTCCAATCCTATCACTGCTGCGTTTATGCCCCTGTACACACGCTTGATTCTCTTTCGGAGACATAGCAATCCATAGGTTTTAAGATACTTACTAGTCAGGTACATTCTTAGGCGTTTAATATGGGGTGTTGAGTCCATTTCATTGAGCAAGGAGTAGCTCTTGTCTATTCCATATTTGGCTTAAGGAACTTTATCTGTGCTCATTTCAATCTCTGGTTTTATGCAGCACCCCAACTCACCTTTACCCTTAAGCAAGCATAAGTTGTTTTTCTAAATTTGAGACCCTGTTCTGTTCTGTAATTCAGTTCCTGTGTAGCCAAGTTTCCATTCCGTGTATTACTGATATCTTATGATGTTTCTTTTTCTGTGTGACTTATTTCAGTTAGAATCATCATACCTGAATCCACTCATTGTGCTGCTAAGGGCCTGATGACATAGATTTCATTGCTGAGTGATATTGCTTTGTAAGTGAATACCACAACTTCTTTATCCATTTTTCACTTTCTGCGATGTTGAACTTGTACGGTAAACGAGGTTCTTGTAAACAGAGCCGTTCCAAACTTTGGGGTGGCTGTGTCTTTTTGATTTTAATTTCCCTAAGCTATAGGACCATAAGTGGAAGTGCCCTAGGCTCTGTTGCTTTGTTTTTTAGATGTTTCAGGAAACACCATACACTTCTCCCAAGTGTCTGTTGGCAATTTACATCCCGCCCATCAGCATAACAAGGCTCCCAGTTCTCAATGGCCTGTTGCCTTTCTGGATTTTACACTTTTTTCAGATGGCCCTTTTGACTGGGGGGAAGTGAGACTTCATTGTAGTGCAGATTTCCTTTGCAAGCTTGCTTGGTTGGCCAAAAAGGGCGTATGCGTTTTTTCCTGAATATATTCAGGGAAAAACGCATACGCCCTTTTTGGCCAAGTGCATCATTGTGGACGTTCTGCCTCTTTTCCTATGCTTTCAATGCAATTCCAGTCTACCTCCTGAAATCGGTTTCCTGCAATTCTGCCCCGCTTTCAAGTCCTCTTGGCAGCCTTACTTCAGTCTATTTTTGGACGATAGCTGTCATTTATAACTCTGCAGGTTTGTGAATTACAGTGCCCCTGAGCTCCTTTCTTCAACTCGCTTTCTTGTGACCTGGCCGCAACACCGCAGGATGGCTTCAGGCCCTAATCTGGTTCCGGCATGGCACGCTGAGCCTTTGGTTAATTCCTCTTCCTGGTGGGAAATGAGAGTTAAATTTGCCCGTCCAGACACCTCCAGCTAGCCTCTCATTGGTTCTCGCTATTCCTGTTCATCTTCCGCAGAAATTGCAAACTGGGCCAAACAGGAGGTTAAAGGGACTGACTCTCCAAGTGGGGAGAGTGTTAGTAAAGCGTCTGGAATGTTGCACCCGAGTACCAGGGGAGGAAAACTGAGACATATTTGAACACGTCTCCCATTCACATGGTTGATCATACTCTAGGTTCCACATGCATGTTTTAGCTGAAGGAAGAATACCTTAAACCTGGGTAGTTGAAACCCGTGGAATGGGTACCATGCAATATGACTTCAAAGGGTCTTCATTTGCTCACCGAACCTCTCCAATCCTATCACTGCTGCGTTTATGCCCCTGTACACATGCTTGATTCTCTTTCGGAGACATAGCAATCCATAGGTTTTAAGATACTTACAAGTCAGGTACATTCTTAGGCGTTTAATATGCAGTGTTGAGTCCATTTCGTTGAGCAAGGAGTAGCTCTTGTCTATTCCATATTTGGCTTAAGGAACTTTATCTGTGCTCATTTCAATCTCTGGTTTTATGCAGCACCCCAACTCACCTTTACCCTTAAGCAAGCATAAGTTGTTTTTCTAAATTTGAGACCCTGTTCTGTTCTGTAATTCAGTTCCTGTGCAGCCAAGTTTCCATTCCGTGTATTACTGATATCTTATGATGTTTCTTTTTCTGTGTGACTTATTTCAGTTAGAATCATCATACCTGAATCCACTCATTGTGCTGCTAAGGGCCTGATGACATAGATTTCATTGCTGAGTGATATTGCTTTGTAAGTGAATACCACAACTTCTTTATCCATTTTTCACTTTCTGCGATGTTGAACTTGTACTGTAAACGAGGTTCTTGTAAACAGAGCCGTTCCAAACTTTGGGGTGGCTGTGTCTTTTTGATTTTAATTTCCCTAAGCTATATGACCATAAGTGGAAGTGCCCTAGGTTCTGTTGCTTTGTTTTTTAGATGTTTCAGGAAACACCATACACTTCTCCCGAGTGGTTGTTGGCAATTTACATCCCGCCCATCAGCATAACAAGGCTCCCAGTTCTCCATGGCCTGT
This sequence comes from Delphinus delphis, assembly GCF_949987515.2. Classification (NCBI taxonomy): domain Eukaryota; kingdom Metazoa; phylum Chordata; class Mammalia; order Artiodactyla; family Delphinidae; genus Delphinus; species Delphinus delphis. Next base: position 136,222 of record NW_027192744.1, read on the forward strand.
CCTGCCTTTCTGGATTTTACACTTTTTTCAGATGGCCCTTTTGACCGGGGGGAAGTGATACTTCATTGTAGTGCAGATTTCCTTTGCAAGCTTGCTTGGTTGGCCAAAAAGGGCGTATGCGTTTTTTCCTGAATATATTCAGGAAAAAACGCATACGCCCTTTTTGGCCAAGTGCATCATTGTGGACGTTCTGCCTCTTTTCCTATGCTTTCAATGCAATTCCAGTCTACCTCCTGAAATCGGTTTCCTGCAATTCTGCCCCGCTTTCAAGTCCTCTTGGCAGCCTTACTTCAGTCTATTTTTGGACGATAGCTGTCATTTATAACTCTGCAGGTTTGTGAATTACAGTGCCCCTGAGCTCCTTTCTTCAACTCGCTTTCTTGTGACCTGGCCGCAACACCGCAGGATGGCTTCAGGCCCTAATCTGGTTGCGGCACGGCACGCTGAGCCTTTGGTTATTTCCTCTTCCTGGTGGGAAATGAGAGTTAAATTTGCCCGTGCAGACACCTCCAGCTAGCCTCTCATTGGTTCTCGCTATTCCTGTTCATCTTCCGCAGAAATTGCAAACTGGGCCAAACGGGAGGTTAAAGGGACTGACTCTCCAAGTGGGGAGAGTGTTAGTAAAGCGTCTGGAATGTTGCACCCGAGTACCAGGGGAGGAAAACTGAGACATATTTGAACACGTCTCCCGTTCACATGGTTGATCATACTTGGGTTCCACATGCATGTTTTAGCTGAAGGAAGAATACCTTAAACCTGGAGAGTTGAGACCCGTGTAATGGGTACCATGCAATATGACTTCAAAGGGTCTTCATTTGCTCACGAACCTCTCCAATCCTATCACTGCTGCGTTTATGCCCCTGTACACATGCTTGATTCTCTTTTGGAGACATAGCAATCCATAGGTTTTACGATACTTACAAGTCAGGTACATTCTTAGGCGTTTAATATGCGGTGTTGAGTCCATTTCGTTGAGCAAGGAGTAGCTCTTGTCTATTCCATATTTGACTTAAGGAACTTTATCTGTGCTCATTTCAATCTCTGGTTTTATGCAGCACCCCAACTCACCTTTACCCTTAAGCAAGCATAAGTTGGTTTTCTAAATTTGAGACCCTGTTCTGTTCTGTAATTCAGTTCCTGTGTAGCCAAGTTTACATTCCGTGTATTACTGATATCTTATGATGTTTCTTTTTCTGTGTGACTTATTTCAGTTAGAATCATCATACCTGAATCCACTCATTGTGCTGCTAAGGGCCTGATGACACAGATTTCATTGCTGAGTGATATTGCTTTGTAAGTAAATACCACAACTTCTTTATCCATTTTTCAATTTCTGCGATGTTGAACTTGTACTGTAAACGAGGTTCTTGTAAACAGAGCCGTTCCAAACTTTGGGGTGGCTGTGTCTTTTTGATTTTAAATTCCCTAAGCTATAGGACCATAAGTGGAAGTGCCCTAGGCTCTGTTGCTTTGTTTTTTAGATGTTTCAGGAAACACCATACACTTCTCCTGAGTGGTTGTTGGCAATTTACATCCCGCCCATCAGCATAACAAGGCTCCCAGTTCTCCATGGCCTGTCCTGCCTTTCTGGATTTTACACTTTTTTCAGATGGCCCTTTTGACCGGGGGGAAGTGAGACTTCATTGTAGTGCAGATTTCCTTTGCAAGCTTGCTTGGTTGGCCAAAAAGGGCGTATGCGTTTTTTCCTGAATATATTCAGGAAAAAACGCATACGCCCTTTTTGGCCAAGTGCATCATTGTGGACGTTCTGCCTCTTTTCCTATGCTTTCAATGCAATTCCAGTCTACCTCCTGAAATCGGTTTCCTGCAATTCTGCCCCGCTTTCAAGTCCTCTTGGCAGCCTTACTTCAGTCTATTTTTGGACAATAGCTGTCATTTATAACTCTGCAGGTTTGTGAATTACAGTGCCCCTGAGCTCCTTTCTTCAACTCGCTTTCTTGTGACCTGGCCCCAACACCGCAGGATGGCTTCAGGCCCTAATCTGGTTCCGGCCCGGCATGCTGAGCCTTTGGTTAATTCCTCTTCCTGGTGGGAAATGAGAGTTAAATTTGCCCGTCCAGACACCTCCAGCTAGCCTCTCATTGGTTCTCGCTATTCCTGTTCATCTTCCGCAGAAATTGCAAACGGGGCCAAACAGGAGGTTAAAGGTGCTGACTCTCCAAGTGGGGAGAGTGTTAGTAAAGCGTCTGGAATGTTGCACCCGAGTACCAGGGGAGGAAAACTGAGACATATTTGAACACGTCTCCCGTTCACATGGTTGATCATACTTGGGTTCCACATGCATGTTTTAGCTGAAGGAAGAATACCTTAAACCTGGAGAGTTGAGACCCGTGTAATGGGTACCATGCAATATGACTTCAAAGGGTCTTCATTTGCTCACCGAACCTCTCCAATCCTATCACTGCTGCGTTTATGCCCCTGTACACACGCTTGATTCTCTTTTGGAGACATAGCAATCCATAGGTTTTAAGATACTTACTAGTCAGGTACATTCTTAGGCGTTTAATATGGGGTGTTGAGTCCATTTCGTTGAGCAAGGAGTAGCTCTTGTCTATTCCATATTTGGCTTAAGGAACTTTATCTGTGCTCATTTCAATCTCTGGTTTTATGCAGCACCCCAACTCACCTTCCCCCTTAAGCAAGCATAAGTTGGTTTTCTAAACTTGAGACACTGTTCTGTTTTGTAATTCAGTTCATGTGTAGCCAAGTTCACATTCTGTGTATTAGTGATACCTTATGATGTTTCTTTTCTGTGTGACTTATTTCAGTTCGAATCATCATACCTGCATCCACTCATTATGCTGCTACGGGCCTGATGACATAGATTTCATTGCTGAGTGATATTGCATTGTACGTAAGTACCACAATTTCTTTATCCATTTTTCACTTTCTGCGATATTGAACTTGTACTGTAAACGAGGTTCTTGTAAACAGAGCCGTCCCAAACTTTGGGGTGGCTGTGTCTTTTTGATTTTAATTTCCCTAAGCTATAGGACCATAAGTGGAAGTGCCCTAGGCTCTGTTGCTTTGTTTTTTAGATGTTTCAGGAAACACCATACACTTCTCCAGAGTGGCTGTTGGCAATTTACATCCCGCCCATCAGCATAAGAAGGCTCCCAGTTCTCCATGGCCTGTCGTGCCTTTATGGATTTTACACTTTTTTCAGATGGCCCTTTTGACCGGGGGGAAGTGAGACTTCATTGTAGTGCAGATTTCCTTTGCAAGCTTGCTTGGTTGGCCAAAAAGTGCGTATGCGTTTTTTCCTGAATATATTCAGGAAAAAACACATATGCCCTTTTTGGCCAAGTGCATCATTGTCGAGTTTCTGACTCTCTTCATATGCTTTCAATGCAATTCCAGTCTACCTCCTGAAATCGGTTTCCTGCAATTCTGCCTTGCTTTCAATGCCTCTTCATAGCCTTACCTCAATATATTTTTTAAAAATAGTTGGTCTTTATAACTCTGCAGGGTTTTGAATTGCAGTGGCCCTTAGCTCCATTTTTTAGCTCTTATTTTTGTGGTATTGCCCCATAACCAAAGGATTCCTTGAAGCCCTATTTTTCTTCTGGGGCACCTGCTGTGCCTTTGGTTAATTCTTCTTACTGATGTGATATTAGAGTGACATGTGCCCATTGAAACCGCTACAGCTATTTTCTCACTGGTTCCCCCTATTCCCATTCATCCTCTGCACTAACTGCAGACTGTGCGATACCAGAACTTAAAGGCATTGACTCCATGTGGGGATGTTGTTAGTAAAGCGGCTGGAATGTCGATCCGGAGCCCCAGGAGAGGAAAAATGAGGTGCGTTTTAGAAACCTTTCCCGATCATATGGTATACCAGTCGCTGGGTTTCCCAAGCATGGTTTAGCTGTAGGAAGATTCCCTTCAACCTGGAGTGTTGGGACCCTTGGACTGAGTAGCATGAAGTATTGCATTAAACTTTCGGCAGTTGCTCACCAAAGCTCACCAATCCTGTCAGCCCCAAGTGTCCAGCCTTATGTCTTATCCAGCTGTGGGTTTATATGTGGTCAATCCAGGTTGCATCACAGCCCCTGAGCGAATTTTGTAAGAATTTTTCTCTCTTTCATTGTTTCAGCGTTTTGTTTTTAAAATTTATTTCTATAATGGGGTTTAGCTCCTTTTCACTGCTGTGTTTGTGCCGCTCTGCACACACTTGATTCCCTTATGGAGATATATCAATACATGGGTTTTAAGATTCTTATTCCTCAGATATATTTCTCTGCGGTGTATAGGGTGTGTTGAGGCCTGTTCATTGAGCAAGGTGTAGATCTTGTCTAATACCTATTTGGTTTATTGAACGGTATCTGTGCTAATTTCAAACTCTGGTTTTATGCATCACCCCACCTCTCCTTTCCCCTTAAGCTGACATAAGTGTGTTTTCTAAATGTGAGACACTGTTCTGTTCTGTAATTCATTTCTTGTGCAGCCATATTTACCCTCCCTCTATAAGTGATATCTTATGATATGTTTCTTTTTCTGTTTGACTTATTTCAAGTAGTATTATCGGACCTAAATCCACTCTTTATCCTTCTACTAGCCTTATTACATTGATTTCATGGTGAAGAGATATTCCATTGTACATAAGTACCACATCTTCTTTATCCATTGTTCTCTTTCCTGGGATATTTAAGGTGTACTGAAGTTGAGGTTCTTGTAAACAGAGTAGCCCTAAACTGTGGTGTGCTTGTGTCTTGTTGATTTTTAGACTTCCCTAGATATACTCCCATGATTGGAAGTGTCCTATGCTCTGTAGCTCTGTTTTTTAGATGATTTAGGAACCACCATACACTTCTCCAGAGTGGCTCTCGGCAGTTCACACACTGCCCATCAGCGTATAAAGGCTCCCTGTTCTCCATGGCCTGTCCTGCATTTCTGGTTTTTACAATTTTTTAGGATGGCCCTTTTGACCGGTGGGAAGTGAGACTTCTTTGTTGTGCACATTTGCATTGCTTGCTTGCTTCGTTGCCCATAAAGTGCGTATGCGTTTTTTCCTGGATATAATCAGGAAAAAACGCATACGCCCTTTTGGGCCAACTGCATCATTGTCGAAATTCTGCCGCTTTTCATGTGCGTTAAAGACGAGTCCAATCTATCTCTTGAAATCTGTTTCTTGCAATTCTGTCTTGCATTCAGATCCTCTTCTTTGCCTTACCTCAACATATTTTTGGACGTTAGTTTTCATTTATAACTCTGCAGGTTTGTGAATTGCAGTGACCCTGAGCTCCATTTTTTAAGTTGCTCTTTTGTGAGCTGGCCTCAAACCCGCAGGATTGCTTCAGGCCCTATTTTGGCTCCGGCGAGGCAGGCTGAGCCTTTCTTTAATTCTTATTCTTAATGGGAAATTAGAGTGATATGTGCCCGTCCAAACCCCTACAACTCTTCTCTCATTGGTTCCCCCTCTTCCCGTTCATCCTCCTCACAATTTGCAAAATGTGTGAAACAGAAGTTTAAATGTGCTGATTCTCCAAGTGGGGAGATTCTAAGTAGCGTGGCTGGAATGGTGAACAGGAGCACCAGGAGAGGATAAATGAGGTGCATTTTAGACACATCTCCCGATCACATGGTGTACAGTCCTCTGGGTTTTCCATGCATGTTTTAGCTGTAGGAAGATCCCTTGAACCTGCAGATTTGGGACCCATTGAATGGGTACCAGGTAGTATTACTTTAAAGGGTGTGCATTTCCTCACCCAACCTCACATTTCTCTTAGCGCAAACAGTTTCCAGCCTTATGTCTCATCCTGCTGTGGGTCTAGATGTGTTCAATCCATGTTGCATCACCGTCCCTGAGGAAAAGTTGTAAGAGGTTTTCTCTGTCTCTCTGTCGTTTATTTTTTTCAATTTATTACTATATTGGTTACAGCTGATTTTCAAAGCTCTGTTTCTTGCTGCTGTACATCCACTTGATTCGCGTACAGAGAGACATCAATAAATTCTTTTTCAGATTCTTACCAGTCGTATATATTCTTTTCCGGTGACTTGAGTGTGCTGAGTGCAGTTCTTTTAGCTACCGTGTAGGTCTTGTTGATTATCAGTTTGGTATTTGGAATGGTATCTTTGCTAATTTCAACCTCCTGGATGATGCCTCACCCCTCCCCACCTTTCCCGTTTAGCAGCCTTATGCGTGTTTTCTACATATTTGACTATGTTTTTGTTTTGTAATTTATTTCATGTGTAGCCATTTTGGATTCCACCTTTAAGTGATATCTTATGATATGTGTCTTTTTCTTTTTGAATTCTGTCACTTAGAATGATCATACGTAACTCCTCCGGAGTTGTTACAACTGGCCATATTTCATTGATTTCCAGGCTGAATAATATTCCACTCTACCTAAGTACCACATCTCTATCCATTTTTTCCCTCCAGAGACATTTAAGTTATATCCTAGTCGAGGATCTTTTAAACAGAGAGGGGGTAAACATTGGGGTGCCTGTGTCCTCTCGATTTTTGTTTTTCCCAAGATATACGCCCATGAGTGCAAGTGCCCTATGCTCTGTAGCTCATTTTTTAGATGCTTTAGTAAACACAATACACTTCTCCAGAATGGCCGTTGGCAATATACATTTCCACTATAAGTCTCACAGGGCTCCCTCTTCTCGTTGCCCTGTCCTGCATTTCTGTTGTTTACGCTTTATGAGGATGGCTCTTCTGACTGATGCGAAGTGATATCTTTTGTAGTATTGACTTCCAGTGCCCACCTGTTTGGTTGGCTAAAAAAGTGTATGCCCTTTTCTTGAATATATACAGAAAAGAACGCATACACCCTTTTTGGCCAACTGCAATGTTGGCAATGTTCAGCTCCTTTTCTTGTGCTTAATGGCGAGTCCTTTCTACCTCCTCAAATCCCTTTCCTGCCATTCTCCCTTGCTTACAAGTCCTTTTCTCTGACTTCCCTCAAGACATTTTTCAGTGATGGATATTTTCAACTCTGCAGTTTTGTGAATTTTACTGCCCCTGAGTTCCATTGTTCAACTCGTGTTTATGGGAACTGGCCACAAAGCAGCGGGATTTCCTCAAGCCCTATACTGTTTCCATGGGCAACCCTAGCCTTTGGTCAATTCGTCTTCCTGATTGGAAATTAGAGTGACATGTGCCTGTCTGAACACCTAGGACTTGTCTCTCATTGTTCCTCATCCTTCCGCTTCATCCTCTGGACAAATTCCAAACTGTACGCAACAGGATGTTGACAGTGCTGACATCTCCAAGTGGGGAGACTGTTAGTAAAGACGCTGGAGGGGTGAACCCGAGCACCAGGAGATGAGGAGATGAGATGCCTTTTCCAAACTCTTCCCGATCAGACGGTATACCATCCTCTGGGTGTGACAGACATGTTTTAGCAGTAGGAAGAGTCCCATTCATGTAAGGAGAACACCAGGGCTTTTTCAAAATCAGTGTCTCCCCGAAACCCAAACTGGGGAAGTTTTTAAGCTACGGCTACACATATGTTCATTAAGGGCCTTGGGAAGTAGGCAGAGTCCAAACTTTAGATGATTGAAGTCTTCAGGGTCAGAAGCACTCACCACCAGCTTCCCTTAGGCTACACTTTAACTGTCATTGATAGATGATGTCAATAAAAATATCTATTCTTTTTCAGATTATTTCCCCTTATAGGTTATTGCAAAATGTTGAGTGTAGTTCCCTGTGCTATACAGTAGTTCCTTGTTGATGATCTATTTTATACATAGCAGTGTGTATGTGTTCATTCCAAACTGTTAATTTATCCCTCCTCCCACCTTTCCCCTTTGGTAATAATAAATTATAAGATTTTATACTTCTCAGAAATGGGGGAGCTGAAAGAGAGGTATCATTTTCAATGGAAAAGCATTTAAAACAAGATTGAAGGTTTAACCAAGATTATTAGCTGTACATCCTTGGAAAGAAATCACTTCGTTTCTCTAATATTGACCTGACAAATAAGACAAACCTTTTCACTGAACTTGCTTATAAAAAGTGATGGAAATATCAAATGGAAGTGTTAAAAACATCTTATTTTACCCGAGCCTTATACACTGTTCTATGTTAACTACAGTTTGGCTCACACATCTGTTCATTGAGGTTACAATAGTCTCAATTTCTGTTACTGATCCTCCAGAGTGGACCCCAACAAGTGTCCCCCTGCCCAGTGTCATTGGGGCCAACAGATCGAGACTGAGTTTGGTTCACAAGCAAAGGAAACTTTATATTTTGATCAGAGAATGGAGAGGTGAGAGCATGCACTACCCCGTGGGCTGTGGGCTGGGCTGCTGTGTAGAGATCCTGTCAGAGTCAGTGGGAGGGAGGGAGGCGGCGGAGCTCTCGAGGGCCGGGTTGGCTGTAGCTCAGGCTCTATATCGTGGAGTCTGCACTGGGCCCCAGGAGCTGAGGTGTCGACCCAGCCATTCTGCACTAGGAAATCTGGTCTGAAGTGCCGGGTGTGGAACCTCTGCATGCGGGACCCTAGGAGCACGTGAAATTAGACAAAGCACAAAGGATAAAAAAGGTTAGACTTGACTTTATTGCCCAGATTCTATTTTTATCTCCCAGGGATTTTTAATGGGCTTTGCTGGGGACAAACCCCTCCTCTGCCTTTTGTCCCGTTCCTCATTCTTGGAGTGCTGAGGGTGCAGACCCTTCTTCTGTAACTGCTGAGTGCTGAGTTGGGAGCCCTCATACCCTGGGGCGAGGGTCAGAGCTTCTCCCCAGCAGCCTCCCGGTGACGTTGATTGTCCCCAGGACCCCTGCCTCCCTGCTCGTCCACCTGAGCACCAGCATTGGAAGTGTTATAGATTCTAATGACCTTTAAGGGTCCAGGAAAGAGATGTGCAGAGACGCTGTGGGGGCCGGTTTCACCCCGCCCCACATTTGTTCGGCCACCTTAGGCTGACCGTCTCTGCCAGCCTAGATGCTCTGAGCAGTAGTCTGCGCTTTCTTCAGTTAGGCCCCTGAATTAACGTACAAAGAGCACCAGGTGTCAGAGCCCTGCCCGCTCAACTCCCAGACAGTCCAGGGTCAGTGGTGATCAAGGACCATGATGGCTACTGAGTCAACAGCCTTTTGAAGTAAACAGGAGTCCAGCCGGTCTTATTGGCCACCATCATCACGGTGTCTGTAGGCTTTTCTATGGTGACAGTGTGGTATACTGTTCCCCCGCCAAGATTATTAGCTCCCCTCTGGGTGCAGTAAGTCCTGCAAGCAGTAGTCTACTCTTTTGGGACACACTCTTGTTGTTTTATGAGAGAAACTCCAGGTCAAGTGATGTTCACATGAGTCGTCATGGTGCCCTGTTGCCCCCGGTTATCTCTCTGGATGTTGGAGTTGGAGGGCCTCCTCACTCGAGGTCGGTGTGCCCATGGAGCGAACCCTGCAACTTCAGGGCATGGTTGGTGGTTAGGATCACCACGTGGGGTCCTTTTCCCTTAGGAGGGAGGTGGCCTTTTGGGCTGCTGATTTCCAGGTTTTTAGATACCGCCAGTATCTTGGCCAGATGTGGCAGTGGGCCAAGCCCCTTAGTGACCGTAGTTTATCCTACCTGGATGGCATTCTTGCATTGTTCCATTTCAAGTGGTCCCAGTTTTTGCACTAATTCTCCAATGGCGATTCACCTTTCACCGGGAATGTAAAGGTCAAAGGGTTTAGCTAAATTAGGGAGTTCCAGGGCAAGGGTCTGAATTGACTGCTCTTTCCATTCTTGAAAGGCCACTTCTGGATTCTATTCAAAAGGATCATCATCTTTTCCTTTCAGTGTTTCATATAGAGGCCCAGCTAGTAGACTGTAGCTAGGGATCCAGAAGCAGCAAACCCTGGCCTCCCCAGGAACCCCTAAGCTGTCTTCTAGTTTTAGAAAGGGGTAAGGCTGAAAATGGTTTCTTCCCTTTCCTGGGATGGGCTTCTCTGACCTTCTGTGAGAATGAAGCCCAGGCAGGTCACCGCAGTCTGTGATATTTGAGCTTTTTCTTGGACAACTTCTATCCTTTATTGGCTTGGTAGTTCAGAGGCCTCCTTAGTAGGGCTGGTGATCAGAATGTCGTCTGCATATTGAAGGAGGGTTTCCTTTTCCAGAGGTAGAACTTTTAGGTCTTTAGCTAAGCTTTCCCCAAAGATGGTGTGGGAATTTTTGCACCCTTGGGGCCAGACGGCCCGGAAGTATTGTTTTAGTTGTATGTTGAGTCCTGCCACTCACAAGCCAAAATTTCTTGTGACTCTGGGACTAATGGAATACAAAAGAAGGCATCATTGAAGACTAATACAGAATACCATGTCCTGGTGGTTGGTAGAATGACCAGCAGGGTGTAGGAATTAGGAGCAACTGGAGGTATATCCTCGGTGGCTTCACTGACTGTCCTGACATCCTTTACCAGGTCCCCAGCAGCCCATGGGGCTCTCGTGGTCAGACCAATCCCAGAATATGGAGCTCACCTGGGCAGGTACCCCACCCCCACCCCAGCCCACGGGGCTCTCGTGGTCAGGCCCCTCCCAGGATACAGAGCTACCCTTGCAGGTACCGTGGCAGGGCTGGGCACACAGGAACCGTGCACATAGCCCTCATTGCAGAGCACCCCCAGCTCACCTGTCGCTCAGAGCTGACACAGAGCACCTCAGAGCAGGACTTGAACTAACAAACAGCAGCTGCGACAGGTCTGTGACCCTGGGCATCACTCCGTGAGGCCTCCCTCCACCTGGTCTTCCAGAGACTTCCACTGCACCCGGGGCACCAGGCCTCTGTCTCCAACCACCACCCACCCCTCCTCTCCCTGACTCCTGGGTTCCTCTCATTAGGAGAGGGTTTTCTTGAAGTTGTCTCCCACTCATGGGCCAGATAAAATGATTAGAAAACAAGCCAAAGCTGCAGCCCCTTGTCTATCCTGACTCTCAGGAGCCCACACCTGTTCCTTGGACCTGGCCGGTTCAGCAAGTTCCATTTTCTGCAACTGTGAGCCCCTGAGGGGTGATGATTGGCTGACCTGGGCAGCCTTACCGTGCCGGCCAGCCCTCCCCAGGTGTGCCTGGGTTGAGATCAATATAAATACCACTCCAGGCAGCAAGAGCCCCTGCAGCCGTGCCTGACGCCATTTTCTCTGCCCTGTCAGCAGTCTCGGGGCTGGGCTGGTGGGAGGGAGTGAGAGGCCACGGCTTTGTGGGTGGCCCAGTGTGAGTGGGGCTCTGCTGGACTTTCTGCAGCAGTTGCCAGGCTGCCACCTGCTAAAGAAGAGGATGTGTCACCCATACCTGCTGCTGGAATTTCTCCCTGGGCAGAGGTGAGGAAGGAAAAAAGCAGTGGGGGCAGGGACAGGACGGGTATCTCAGGCAGGGAAATGGAAATCTTCCAGAAGAGCACCCAGGGCCAGGACCATCCTGGCTGGCCTGCAGGCACCAAGTCGGCCGGCATGCTGTCACTCGTGTGGCTCTATGGCCCTTCCTCTAGGCTTTCAAGTCCTTGTATATATTCAGGTGTTTTACCTGGGACGGGTGGGAATAGTTCAGCAGCAACTGGCCTGGGGCTCAGCTCACGTTTACTCACAGATGCCTCGGCACGGTGCCCCAGCTTTGCAATGAGGACGCTTGTTGCGTGGGGGCTGCTGGCTGAATGGGAGACGATTCCCCACCACTGACCAACTTCAGAATTGTTTACAACTGGAGCAAGTGCCCTGATACGGTTTTCCTCTGTGTAACTGGTGGGTTCTGTGTTTTTTTTCTCTTTTTCGTTTTTGGTTCAAGGTAGATTTTATTCCTCTTTTTTGTATTTACAGATATAAGCATGGAAATAATTTATTCATATAAATACATGTATGTGCAGGGAATAATTGTTTTTTCTGTTTTATTTTTTAAATTTTATTTCTTTTTAATTTTGAATTTTATTTTATATTTTTATACAGCAGGTTCTTATTGGTTATCTATTTTATACATATAAATGTATACATGCCAATCCCAGTCTCTCAACTCCTCCCACCACCACCCCCCCAACAGCTTTCCCCCCTTGTTGTCCATACGTTTGTTGTCTACATCTGTTGCTCTATTTATGCCTTGCAAAATGGTTAATCTGTACAGTTTTTCTAGGTTCCACATATATGCATGAATATACAAGATTTGTTTTTCTCTTTCTGACTTACTTCACTCTGTATGACAGTCTCTAGATCCATCGACGTCTCTACAAATGACCCAATTTCATTCCTTTTCATGGCTTAGTAATATTCCATTTTATATATGTACCACAGCTTTATGCATTCGTCTGTCTGTGGGCATTTAGGTTGCTTCCATTACCTCGATATTGTAAATAGTGATGCAATGAACATTGCGGTGAATGACTCTTTTTGATTTATGGTTTTGTCTGGGTATATGTCCAGTACTGGGATTGCTGTATCATATGGTAATTCTATTGTTAGTTTCTTAAGAAATTCCATATTGTTCTCCATAATGACTGTATCAATTTATATTCCCAACAATAGTGGAAGAGGGTTCCTTTTCTCCACACCCTTTCCAGCATTTTTTGTTTGTAGATTTTCAATGATGCCTATTCTACCAGGTGTGAGGTGATACCTCATTGTTGAATCCATTTCGTTGAGCAAGGGGTAGCTCTTGTCTATTACATATTTGGCTTATGGAATGGTATCTGTGCTAATTTCAAACTCTGCTTTTATGCAGCACCCCAACTCACCTTCCCCCTTATGCAGGCATAAGTTGGTTTTCTAAACTTGAGACCCTGTTCTGTTTTGTAATTCAGTTCATGTGTAGCCAAGTTCACATTCCGTGTATTAGTGATACCTTATGATGTTTCTTTTTCTGTGTGACTTATTTCACTTAGAATCATCGTGCCTCAATGCACTCATTATGCTGGTACGGGCCTGGTGACATAGATTTCATTGCTGAGTGGTATTCTGTTGTACATAAGTACCGCAACTTCTTTATCCATTATTTGCTCTCTGGGATATTTAACTTGTGCCGTAGAAGAGATTTCTGTAAAAAGAGCCATCCCAAATTTTGGGGTTGCTGTGTCTTTTTGATATTAATTTCCCTAAGCTATAGGACCATAAGTGGAAGTGCCCTAGGCTCTGTTGCTTTGTTTTTTAGATGTTTCAGGAAACACCATACACATCTCCCGAGTGTCTGTTGGCAATTTACATCCCGCCCATCAGCATAACAAGGCTCCCAGTTCTCCATGGCCTGTCCTGCCTTTCTGGGTTTTACACTTTTTTCAGATGGCCCTTTTGACCGGGGGGAAGTGAGACTTCATTGTAGTGCAGATTTCCTTTGCAAGCTTGCTTGGTTGGCCAAAAAGGGCGTATGCGTTTTTTCCTGAATATATTCAGGAAAAAACGCATACGCCCTTTTGGCCAAGTGCATCATTGTGGACGTTCTGCCTCTTTTCCTATGCTTTCAATGCAATTCCAGTCTACCTCCTGAAATCGGTTTCCTGCAATTCTGCCCCGCTTTCAAGTCCTCTTGGTAGCCTTACTTCAGTATATTTTTGGACGATAGCTGTCATTTATAACTCTGCAGGTTTGTGAATTACAGTGCCCCTGAGCTCCTTTCTTCAACTCGCTTTCTTGTGACCTGGCCGCAACACCGCAAGATGGCTTCAGGCCCTAATCTGGTTCCGGCCCGGCACGCTGAGCCTTTGGTTAATTCCTCTTCCTGGTGGGAAATGAGAGTTAAATTTGCCCGTTCAGACACCTCCAGCTAGCCTCTCATTGGTTCTCGCTATTCCTGTTCATCTTCCGCAGAAATTGCAAACTGGGCCAAACAGGAGGTTAAAGGCGCTGACTTTTCAAGTGGGGAGAGTGTTAGTAAAGCGTCTGGAATGTTGCACCCGAGTACCAGGGGAGGAAAACTGAGACATATTTGAACACGTCTCCCGTTCACATGGTTGATCATACTCTGGGTTCCACATGCATGTTTTAGCTGAAGGAAGAATACCTAAAACCTGGAGAGTTGAGACCCGTGGAATGGGTACCATGCAATATGACTTCAAAGGGTCTTCATTTGCTCACCGAACCTCTCCAATCCTATCACTGCTGCGTTTATGCCCCTGTACACATGCTTGATTCTCTTTCGGAGACATAGCAATCCATAGGTTTTAAGATACTTACTAGTCAGGTACATTCTTAGGCGTTTAATATGGGGTGTTGAGTCCATTTCGTTGAGCAAGGAGTAGCTCTTGTCTATTCCATATTTGGCTTAAGGAACTTTATCTGTGCTCATTTCAATCTCTGGTTTTATGCAGCACCCCAACTCACCTTTCCCCTTAAGCAAGCATAAGTTGGTTTTCTAAATTTGAGACCCTGTTGTGTTCTGTAATTCAGTTCCTGTGTAGCCAAGTTTACATTCCGTGTATTACTGATATCTTATGATGTTTCTTTTTCTGTGTGACTTATTTCAGTTAGAATCATCATACCTGAATCCACACTCATTGTGCTGCTAAGGGCCTGATGACACAGATTTCATTGCTGAGTGATATTGCTTTGTAAGTAAATACCACAACTTCTTTATCCATTTTTCAATTTCTGCGATGTTGAACTTGTACTGTAAACGAGGTTCTTGTAAACAGAGCCGTTCCAAACTTTGGGGTGGCTGTGTCTTTTTGATTTTAAATTCCCTAAGCTATAGGACCATAAGTGGAAGTGCCCTAGGCTCTGTTGCTTTGTATTTTAGATGTTTCAAGAAACACCATACACTTCTCCCGAGTGGTTGTTGGCAATTTACATCCCGCCCATCAGCATAACAAGGCTCCCAGTTCTCCATGGCCTGTCCTGCCTTTCTGGATTTTACACTTTTTTCAGATGGCCCTTTTGACCGCGGGGAAGTGAGACTTCATTGTAGTGCAGATTTCCTTTGCAAGCTTGCTTGGTTGGCCAAAAAGGGCGTATGCGTTTTTTCCTGAATATATTCAGGAAAAAACGCATACGCCCTTTTTGGCCAAGTGCATCATTGTGGACGTTCTGCCTCTTTTCCTATGCTTTCAATGCAATTCCAGTCTACCTCCTGAAATCGGTTTCCTGCAATTCTGCCCCGCTTTCAAGTCCTCTTGGCAGCCTTACTTCAGTCTATTTTTGGACGATAGCTGTCATTTATAACTCTGCAGGTTTGTGAATTACAGTGCTCCTGAGCTCCTTTCTTTAACTCGCTTTCTTGTGACCTGGCCGCAACACCGCAGGATGTCTTCAGGCCCTAATCTGGTTCTGGCACGGCACGCTGAGCCTTTGGTTAATTCCTCTTCCTGGTGGGAAATGAGAGTTAAATTTGCCCGTCCAGACACCTCCAGCTAGCCTCTCATTGGTTCTCGCTATTCCTGTTCATCTTCCGCAGAAATTGCAAACTGGGCCAAACAGGAGGTTAAAGGCGCTGACTTTTCAAGTGGGGAGAGTGTTAGTAAAGCGTCTGGAATGTTGCACCCGAGTACCAGGGGAGGAAAACTGAGACATATTTGAACACGTCTCCCGTTCACATGGTTGATCATACTTGGGTTCCACATGCATGTTTTAGCTGAAGGAAGAATACCTAAAACCTCGGTAGTTGAAACCCGTGGAATGGGTACCATGCAATATGACTTCAAAGGGTCTTCATTTGCTCACCGAACCTCTCCAATCCTATCACTGCTGCGTTTATGCCCCTGTACACATGCTTGATTCTCTTTCGGAGACATAGCAATCCATAGGTTTTAAGATACTTACTAGTCAGGTACATTCTTAGGCGTTTAATATGCGGTGTTGAGTCCATTTCGTTGAGCAAGGAGTAGCTCTTGTCTATTCCATATGTGGCTTAAGGAACTTTATCTGTGCTCATTTCAATCTCTGGTTTTATGCAGCACCCCAACTCACCTTTTCCCTAAAGCAAGCATAAGTTGGTTTTCTAAATTTGAGACCCTGTTCTGTTCTGTAATTCAGTTCCTGTGTAGCCAAGTTTACATTCCGTGTATTACTGATATCTTATGATGTTTCTTTTTCTGTGTGACTTATTTCAGTTAGAATCATCATACCTGAATCCACTCATTGTGCTGCTAAGGGCCTGATGACACAGATTTCATTGCTGAGTGATATTGCTTTGTAAGTAAATACCACAACTTCTTTATCCATTTTTCACTTTCTGCGATGTTGAACTTGTACTGTAAACGAGGTTCTTGTAAACAGAGGCGTCCCAAACTTTGGGGTGGCTGTGTCTTTTTGATTTTAATTTCCCTAAGCTATAGGACCATAAGTGGCAGTGCCCTAGGCTCTGTTGCTTTGTTTTTTAGATGTTTCAGGAAACACCATACACTTCTCCCAAGTGTCTGTTGGCAATTTACATCCCGCCCATCAGCATAACAAGGCTCCCAGTTCTCCATGGCCTGTCCTGCCTTTCTGGATTTTACACTGTTTTCAGATGGCCCTTTTGACCGGGGGGAAGTGAGACTTCATTGTAGTGCAGATTTCCTTTGCAAGCTTGCTTGGTTGGCCAAAAAGGGCGTATGCGTTTTTTCCTGAATATATTCAGGAAGAAACGCATATGCCCTTTTTGGCCAAGTGCATCATTGTGGACGTTCTGCCTCTTTTCCTATGCTTTCAATGCAATTCCAGTCTACCTCCTGAAATCGGTTTCCTGCAATTCTGCCCCGCTTTCAAGTCCTCTTGGCAGCCTTACTTCAGTCTATTTTTGGACGATAGCTGTCATTTATAACTCTGCAGGTTTGTGAATTACAGTGCCCCTGAGCTCCTTTCTTCAACTCGCTTTCTTTTGAGCTGGCTGCAACACCGCAGGATGGCTTCAGGCCCTAATCTGGTTCCGGTACGGCACGCTGAGCCTTTGGTTAATTCCTCTTCCTGGTGGGAAATGAGAGTTAAATTTGCCCGTCCAGACACCTCCAGCTAGCCTCTCATTCGTTCTCGCTATTCCTGTTCATCTTCCGCAGAAATTGCAAACTGGGCCAAACAGGAGGTTAAAGGCGCTGACTTTCCAAGTGGGGAGAGTGTTAGTAAAGCGTCTGGAATGTTGCACCCGAGTACCAGGGGAGGAAAACTGAGACATATTTGAACACGTTTCCCGTTCACATGGTTGATCATACTTGGGTTCCACATGCATGTTTTAGCTGAAGGAAGAATACCTAAAACCTGGGTAGTTGAAACCCGTGGAATGGGTACCATGCAATATGACTTCAAAGGGTCTTCATTTGCTCACCGAACCTCTCCAATCCTATCACTGCTGCGTTTATGCCCCTGTACACATGCTTGATTCTCTTTCGGAGACATAGCAATCCATAGGTTTTAAGATACTTACTAGTCAGGTACATTCTTAGGCGTTTAATATGCGGTGTTGAGTCCATTTCGTTGAGCAAGGAGTAGCTCTTGTCTATTCCATATTTGGCTTAAGGAACTTTATCTGTGCTCATTTCAATCTCTGGTTTTATGCAGCACCCCAACTCACCTTTACCCTTAAGCAAGCATAAGTTGGTTTTCTAAATTTGAGACCCTGTTCTGTTCTGTAATTCAGTTCCTGTGTAGCCAAGTTTACATTCCGTGTATTACTGATATCTTATGATGTTTCTTTTTCTGTGTGACTTATTTCAGTTAGAATCATCATACCTGAATCCACTCATTGTGCTTCTAAGGGCCTGATGACATAGATTTCATTGCTGAGTGATATTGCTTTGTAAGTGAATACCACAACTTCTTTATCCATTTTTCACTTTCTGCGATGTTGAACTTGTACTTTAAACGAGGTTCTTGTAAACAGAGCCGTTCCAAACTTTGCGGTGGCTGTGTCTTTTTGATTTTAATTTCCCTAAGCTATAGGACCATAAGTGGAAGTGCCCTAGGCTCTGTTGCTTTGTTTTTTAGATGTTTCAGGAAACACCATACACTTCTCCCGAGTGGTTGTTGGCAATTTACATCCCGCCCATCAGCATAACAAGGCTCCCAGTTCTCCATGGCCTGTCCTGCCTTTCTGGATTTTACACTTTTTTCAGATGGCCCTTTTGACCGGGGGGAAGTGAGACTTCATTGTAGTGCAGATTTCCTTTGCAAGCTTGCTTGGTTGGCCAAAAAGGGCGTATGCGTTTTTTCCTGAATATATTCAGGAAAAAACGCATACGCCCTTTTTGGCCAAGTGCATCATTGTGGACGTTCTGCCTCTTTTCCTATGCTTGCAATGCAATTCCAGTCTACCTCCTGAAATCGGTTTCCTGCAATTCTGCCCCGCTTTCAAGTCCTCTTGGCAGCCTTACTTCAGTCTATTTTTGGACGATAGCTGTCATTTATAACTCTGCAGGTTTGTGAATTACAGTGCCCCTGAGCTCCTTTCTTCAACTCGCTTTCTTTTGAGTTGGCCGCAACACCGCATGATGGCTTCAGGCCCTAATCTGGTTCCGGTACGGCACGCTGAGCCTTTGGTTATTTCCTCTTCCTGGTGGGAAATGAGAGTTAAATTTGCCCGTCCAGACACCTCCAGCTAGCCTCTCATTTGTTCTCGCTATTCCTGTTCATCTTCCGCAGAAATTGCAAACTGGGCCAAACAGGAGGTTAAAGGGACTGACTCTCCAAGTGGGGAGAGTGTTAGTAAAGCGTCTGGAATGTTGCACCCGAGTACCAGGGGAGGAAAACTGAGACATATTTGAACACGTCTCCCGATCTCATGGTTGATCATACTCTGGGTTCCACATGCATGTTTTAGCTGAAGGACGAATACCTAAAATCTGCGTAGTTGAAACCCGTGGAATGAGTACCATGCCATATGAATTCAAAGGGTCTTCATTTGCTCACTGAACCTCTCCAATCCTATCACTGCTGCGTTTATGCCCCTGTACACATGCTTGATTCTCTTTCGGAGACATAGCAATCTATAGGTTTTAAGATATTTACTAGTCAGGTACATTCTTAGGCGTTTAATATGCGGTGTTGAGTCCATTTCGTTGAGCAAGGAATAGCTCTTGTCTATTCCATATTTGGCTTAAGGAACTTTGTGCTCATTTCAATCTCTGGTTTTATGCAGCACCCCAACTCACCTTTCCCCTAAAGCAAGCATAAGTTGGTTTTCTAAATTTGAGACCCTGTTCTGTTCTGTAATTCAGTTCCTGTGTAGCCAAGTTTACATTCCGTGTATTAGTGATATCTTATGATGTTTCTTTTTCTGTGTGACTTATTTCAGTTAGAATCATCATACGTGAATCCACTCATTGTGCTGCTAAGGGCCTGAGGACACAGATTTCATTGCTGAGTGATATTGCTTTGTAAGTAAATACCACAACTTCTTTATCCATTTTTCACTTTCTGCGATGTTGAACTTGTACTGTAAACGAGGTTCTTGTAAACAGAGGCGTCCCAAACTTTGGGGTGGCTGTGTGTTTTTGATTTTAAATTCCCTAAGCTATAGGACCATAAGTGGAAGTGCCCTAGGCTCTGTTGCTTTGTTTTTTAGATGTTTCAGGAAACACCATACACTTCTCCCGAGTGGTTGTTGGCAATTTACATCCCACCCATCAGCATAACAAGGCTCCCAGTTTTCCATGGCCTGTCCTGCCTTTCTGGATTTTACACTTTTTTCAGATGGCCCTTTTGACCGGGGGGAAGTGAGACTTCATTGTAGTGCAGATTTCCTTTGCAAGCTTGCTTGGTTGGCCAAAAAGGGCGTATGCGTTTTTTCCTGAATATATTCAGGAAAAAACGCATACGCCCTTTTTGGCCAAGTGCATCATTGTGGACGTTCTGCCTCTTTTCCTATGCTTGCAATGCAATTCCAGTCTACCTCCTGAAATCGGTTTCCTGCAATTCTGCCCCGCTTTCAAGTCCTCTTGGCAGCCTTACTTCAGTCTATTTTTGGACGATAGCTGTCATTTATAACTCTGCAGGTTTGTGAATTACAGTGCCCCTGAGCTCCTTTCTTCAACTCGCTTTCTTGTGACCTGGCCGCAACACCACAGGATGGCTTCAGGCCCTAATCTGGTTCCGGCACGGCATGCTGAGCCTTTGGTTATTTCCTCTTCCTGGTGGGAAATGAGAGTTAAATTTGCCCGTCCAGACACCTCCAGCTAGTCTCTCATTGGTTCTCGCTATTCCTGTTCATCTTCCGCAGAAATTGCAAACTGGGCCAAACAGGAGGTGTAAGGCGCTGACTTTCCAAGTGGAGAGAGTGTTACTAAAGCGTCTGGAATGTTGCACCCGAGTACCAGGGGAGGAAAACTGAGACATATTTGAACACGTCTCCCGTTCACATGGTTGATCATACTTGGGTTCCACATGCATGTTTTAGCTGAAGGAAGAATACCTTAAACCTGGGTAGTTGAAACCCGTGGAATGGGTACCATGCAATATGCCTTCAAAGGGTCTTCATTTGCTCACCGAACCTCTCCAATCCTATCACTGCTGCGTTTATGCCCCTGTACACATGCTTGATTCTCTTTCGGAGACATAGCAATCCATAGGTTTTAAGATACTTACTAGTCAGGTACATTCTTAGGCGTTTAATATGCGGTGTTGAGTCCATTTTGTTGAGCAAGGAGTAGCTCTTGTCTATTCCATATTTGGCTTAAGGAACTTTATCTATGCTCATTTCAATCTCTGGTTTTATGCAGCACCCCAACTCACCTTTCCCCTTAAGCAAGCATAAGTTGGTTTTCTAAATTTGAGACCCTGTTCTGTTCTGTAATTCAGTTCCTGTGTAGCCAAGTTTACATTCCGTGTATTACTGATATCTTATGATGTTTCTTTTTCTGTGTGACTTATTTCAGTTAGAATCATCATACCTGAATCCACTCATTGTGCTGCTAAGGTCCTGATGACACAGATTTCAATGCTGAGTGATATTGCTTTGTAAGTAAATACCACAACTTTTTTATCCATTTTTCACTTTCTGCGATGTTGAACTTGTACTGTAAACGAGGTTCTTGTAAACAGAGCCGTTCGAAACTTTGGGGTGGCTGTGTCTTTTTGATTTTAAATTCCCTAAGCTATAGGACCATAAGTGGAAGTGCCCTAGGCTCTGTTGCTTTGTTTTTTAGATGTTTCAGGAAACACCATACACTTCTCCCGAGTGTTTGTTGGCACTTTACATCCCGCCATTCAGCATAACAAGGCTCCCAGTTCTCCATGGCCTGTCCTGCCTTTCTGGATTTTACACTTTTTTCAGATGGCCCTTTTGACCGGGGGGAAGTGAGACTTCATTGTAGTGCAGATTTCCTTTGCAAGCTTGCTTGGTTGGCCAAAAAGGGCGTATGCGTTTTTTCCTGAATATATTCAGGAAAAAACGCATACGCCCTTTTTGGCCAAGTGCATCATTGTGGACGTTCTGCCTCTTTTCCTATGCTTTCAATGCAATTCCAATCTACCTCCTGAAATCGGTTTCCTGCAATTCTGCCCCGCTTTCAAGTCCTCTTGGCAGCCTTACTTCAGTCTATTTTTGGACGATAGCTGTCATTTATAACTCTGCAGGTTTGTGAATTACAGTGCCCCTGAGCTCCTTTCTTCAACTCGCTTTCTTTTGAGCTGGCCGCAACACCGCAGGATGGCTTCAGGCCCTAATCTGGTTCCGGCACGGCACGCTGAGCCTTTGGTTATTTCCTCTTCCTGGTGGGAAATGAGAGTTAAATTTGCCCGTCCAGACACCTCCAGCTAGCCTCTCATTGGTTCTCGCTATTCCTGTTCATCTTCCGCAGAAATTGCAAACTGGGCCAAACAGGAGGTTAAAGGCGCTGACTTTTCAAGTGGGGAGAGTGTTAGTAAAGCGTCTGGAATGTTGCACCCGAGTACCAGGGGAGGAAAACTGAGACATATTTGAACACGTCTCCCGTTCACATGGTTGATCATACTTGGGTTCCACATGCATGTTTTAGCTGAAGGAAGAATACCTAAAACCTGGGTAGTTGAAACCCGTGGAATGGGTACCATGCAATATGACTTCAAAGGGTCTTCATTTGCTCACCGAACCTCTCCAATCCTATCACTGCTGCGTTTATGCCCCTGTACACATGCTTGATTCTGTTTCGGAGACATAGCAATCCATAGGTTTTAAGATACTTACTAGTCAGGTACATTCTTAGGCGTTTAATATGCGGTGTTGAGTCCATTTCGTTGAGCAAGGAGTAGCTCTTGTCTATTCCATATTTGGCTTAAGGAACTTTATCTGTGCTCATTTCAATCTCTGGTTTTATGCAGCACCCCAACTCACCTTTACCCTTAAGCAAGCATAAGTTGGTTTTCTAAATTTGAGACCCTGTTCTGTTCTGTAATTCAGTTCCTGTGTAGCCAAGTTTACATTCCGTGTATTACTGATATCTTATGATGTTTCTTTTTCTGTGTGACTTATTTCAGTTAGAATCATCGTACCTGAATCCACTCATTATGCTGCTACGGGCCTGATGACATAGATTTCATTGCTGAGTGATACTGAATTGTACTTAAGTACCACAAGTTCTTTATCCATTTTTCACTTTCTGCGATGTTGAACTTCTACTGTAAACGAGGTTCTTGTAAACAGAGCCGTTCGAAACTTTGGGGTGGCTGTGTCTTTTTGATTTTAAATTCCCTAAGCTATAGGACCATAAGTGGAAGTGCCCTAGGCTCTGTTGCTTTGTTTTTTAGATGTTTCAGGAAACACCATACACTTCTCCCGAGTGTTTGTTGGCAATTTACATCCCGCCTTTCAGCATAACAAGGCTCCCAGTTCTCCATGGCCTGTCCTGCCTTTCTGGATTTTACACTTTTTTCAGATGGCCCTTTTGACCGGGGGGAAGTGAGACTTCATTGTAGTGCAGATTTCCTTTGCAAGCTTGCTTGGTTGGCCAAAAAGGGCGTATGCGTTTTTTCCTGAATATATTCAGGAAAAAACGCATACGCCCTTTTTGGCCAAGTGCATCATTGTGGACGTTCTGCCTCTTTTCCTATGCTTTCAATGCAATTCCAGTCTACCTCCTGAAATCGGTTTCCTGCAATTCTGCTCCGCTTTCAAGTCCTCTTGGCAGCCTTACTTCAGTCTATTTTTGGACGACAGCTGTCATTTATAACTCTGCAGGTTTGTGAATTACAGTGCCCCTGAGCTCCTTTCTTCAACTCGCTTTCTTTTGAGCTGGCCGCAACACCGCAGGATGGCTTCAGGCCCTAATCTGGTTCCGGCACGGCACGCTGAGCCTTTGGTTATTTCCTCTTCCTGGTGGGAAATGAGAGTTAAATTTGCCCGTCCAGACACCTCCAGCTAGCCTCTCATTGGTTCTCGCTATTCCTGTTCATCTTCTGCAGAAATTGCAAACTGGGCCAAACAGGAGGTTAAAGGCGCTGACTTTTCTAGTGGGGAGAGTGTTAGTAAAGCGTCTGGAATGTTGCACCCGAGTACCAGGGGAGGAAAACTGAGACATATTTGAACACGTCTCCCGTTCACATGGTTGATCATACTTGGGTTCCACATGCATGTTTTAGCTGAAGGAAGAATACCTAAAACCTGGGTAGTTGAAACCCGTGGAATGGGTACCATGCAATATGACTTCAAAGGGTCTTCATTTGCTCACCGAACCTCTCCAATCCTATCACTGCTGCGTTTATGCCCCTGTACACATGCTTGATTCTGTTTCGGAGACATAGCAATCCATAGGTTTTAAGATACTTACTAGTCAGGTATATTCTTAGGCGTTTAATATGCGGTGTTGAGTCCATTTCGTTGAGCAAGGAGTAGCTCTTGTCTATTCCATATTTGGCTTAAGGAACTTTATCTGTGCTCATTTCAATCTCTGGTTTTATGCAGCACCCCAACTCACCTTTCCCCTTAAGCAAGCATAAGTTGGTTTTCTAAATTTGAGACCCTGTTCTGTTCTGTAATTCAGTTCCTGTGTAGCCAAGTTTACATTCTGTGTATTACTGATATCTTATGATGTTTCTTTTTCTGTGTGACTTATTTCAGTTAGAATCATCATACCTGAATCCACTCATTGTGCTGCTAAGGGCCTGATGACATAGATTTCATTGCTGAGTGATATTGCTTTGTAAGTAAATACCACAACTTCTTTATCCATTTTTCAATTTCTGCGATGTTGAACTTGTACTGTAAACGAGGTTCTTGTAAACAGAGCCATTCCAAACTTTGGGGTGGCTGTGTCTTTTTGATTTTAAATTCCCTAAGCTATAGGACCATAAGTGGAAGTGCCCTAGGCTCTGTTGCTTTGTTTTTTAGATGTTTCAGGAAACACCATACCCTTCTCCGGAGTGGTTGTTGGCAATTTACATCCCGCCCATCAGCATAACAAGGCTCCCAGTTCTCCATGGCCTGTCCTGCCTTTCTGGATTTTACACTTTTTTCAGATGGCCCTTTTGACCGGGGGGAAGTGAGACTTCATTGTAGTGCAGATTTCCTTTGCAAGCTTGCTTGGTTGGCCAAAAAGGGCGTATGCGTTTTTTCCTGAATATATTCAGGAAAAAACGCATACGCCCTTTTTGGCCAAGTGCATCATTGTGGACGTTCTGCCTCTTTTCCTATGCTTGCAATGCAATTCCAGTCTACCTCCTGAAATCGGTTTCCTGCAATTCTGCCCCGCTTTCAAGTCCTCTTGGCAGCCTTACTTCAGTCTATTTTTGGACGATAGCTGTCATTTATAACTCTGCAGGTTTGTGAATTACAGTGCCCCTGAGCTCCTTTCTTCAACTCGCTTTCTTGTGACCTGGCCGCAACACCGCAGGATGTCTTCAGGCCCTAATCTGGTTCTGGCACGGCACGCTGAGCCTTTGGTTAATTCCTCTTCCTGGTGGGAAATGAGAGTTAAATTTGCCCATCCAGACACCTCCAGCTAGTCTCTCATTGGTTCTCGCTATTCCTGTTCATCTTCCGCAGAAATTGCAAACTGGGCCAAACAGGAGGTTAAAGGGACTGACTCTCCAAGTGGGGAGAGTGTTAGTAAAGCGTCTGGAATGTTGCACCCGAGTACCAGGGTACGAAAACTGAGACATATTTGAACACGTCTCCCGATCACATGGTTGATCATACTCTAGGTTCCACATGCATGTTTTAGCTGAAGGAAGAATACCTTAAACCTGGGTAGTTGAAACCCGTGGAATGGGTACCATGCAATATGACTTCAAAGGGTCTTCATTTGCTCACCGAACCTCTCCAATCCTATCACTGCTGCGTTTATGCCCCTGTACACATGCTTGATTCTCTTTCGGAGACATAGCAATCCATAGGTTTTAAGATACTTACTAGTCAGGTACATTCTTAGGCGTTTAATATGCGGTGTTGAGTCCATTTCGTTGAGCAAGGAGTAGCTCTTGTCTATTCCATATTTGGCTTAAGGAACTTTATCTGTGCTCATTTCAATCTCTGGTTTTATGCAGCACCCCAACTCACCTTTCCCCTTAAGCAAGCATAAGTTGGTTTTCTAAATTTGAGACCCTGTTCTGTTCTGTAATTCAGTTCCTGTGTAGCCAAGTTTACATTCCATGTATTACTGATATCTTATGATGTTTCTTTTTCTGTGTGACTTATTTCAGTTAGAATCATCATACCTGAATCCACTCATTGTGCTGCTAAGGGCCTGATGACACAGATTTCATTGCTGAGTGATATTGCTTTGTAAGTAAATACCACAACTTCTTTATCCATTTTTCAATTTCTGTGATGTTGAACTTGTACTGTAAACGAGGTTCTTGTAAACAGAGCCGTTCCAAACTTTGGGGTGGCTGTGTCTTTTTGATTTTAAATTCCCTAAGCTATAGGACCATAAGTGGAAGTGCCCTAGGCTCTGTTGCTTTGTTTTTTAGATGTTTCAGGAAACACCATACACTTCTCCCGAGTGGTTGTTGGCAATTTACATCCCGCCCATCAGCATAACAAGGCTCCCAGTTCTCCATGGCCTGTCCTGCCTTTCTGGATTTTACACTTTTTTCAGATGGCCCTTTTGACCGGGGGGAAGTGAGACTTCATTGTAGTGCAGATTTCCTTTGCAAGCTTGCTTGGTTGGCCAAAAAGGGCGTATGCGTTTTTTCCTGAATATATTCAGGAAAAAACGCATACGCCCTTTTTGGCCAAGTGCATCATTGTGGACGTTCTGCCTCTTTTCCTATGCTTGCAATGCAATTCCAGTCTACCTCCTGAAATCGGTTTCCTGCAATTCTGCCCCGCTTTCAAGTCCTCTTGGCAGCCTTACTTCAGTCTATTTTTGGACGATAGCTGTCATTTATAACTCTGCAGGTTTGTGAATTACAGTGCCCCTGAGCTCCTTTCTTCAACTCGCTTTCTTTTGAGCTGACCGCAACACCGCAGGATGGCTTCAGGCCCTAATCTGGTTCCGGCACGGCACGCTGAGCCTTTGGTTATTTCCTCTTCCTGGTGGGAAATGAGAGTTAAATTTGCCCGTCCAGACACCTCCAGCTAGCCTCTCATTGGTTCTCGCTATTCCTGTTCATCTTCCACAGAAATTGCAAACTGGGACAAACAGGAGGTTAAAGGCGCTGACTTTCCAAGTGGGGAGAGTGTTAGTAAAGCGTCTGGAATGTTGCACCCGAGTACCAGGGGAGGAAAACTGAGACATATTTGAACACGTCTCCCGTTCACATGGTTGATCATACTTGGGTTCCACATGCATGTTTTAGCTGAAGGAAGAATACCTAAAACCTGGGTAGTTGAAACCCGTGGAATGGGTACCATGCAATATGACTTCAAAGGGTCTTCATTTGCTCACCGAACCTCTCCAATCCTATCACTGCTGCGTTTATGCCCCTGTACACATGCTTGATTCTGTTTCGGAGACATAGCAATCCATAGGTTTTAAGATACTTACTAGTCAGGTACATTCTTAGGCGTTTAATATGCGGTGTTGAGTCCATTTCGTTGAGCAAGGAGTAGCTCTTGTCTATTCCATATTTGGCTTAAGGAACTTTATCTGTGCTCATTTCAATCTCTGGTTTTATGCAGCACCCCAACTCACCTTTCCCCTTAAGCAAGCATAAGTTGGTTTTCTAAATTTGAGACCCTGTTCTGTTCTGTAATTCAGTTCCTGTGTAGCCAAGTTTACATTCCGTGTATTAGTGATATCTTATGATGTTTCTTTTTCTGTGTGACTTATTTCAGTTAGAATCATCGTACCTGAATCCACTCATTATGCTGCTTAGGGCCTGATGACATAGATTTCATTGCTGAGTGATACTGCATTGTACGTAAGTACCACAAGTTCTTTATCCATTTTTCACTTTCTGCGATGTTGAACTTGTACTGTAAACGAGGTTCTTGTAAACAGAGCCGTTCGAAACTTTGGGGTGGCTGTGTCTTTTTGATTTTAAATTCCCTAAGCTATAGGACCATAAGTGGAAGTGCCCTAGGCTCTGTTGCTTTGTTTTTTAGATGTTTCAGGAAACACCATACACTGCTCCCGAGTGTTTGTTGGCAATTTACATCCCGCCCTTCAGCATAACAAGGCTCCCAGTTCTCCATGGCCTGTCCTGCCTTTCTGGATTTTACACTTTTTTCAGATGGCCCTTTTGACCGGGGGGAAGTGAGACTTCATTGTAGTGCAGATTTCCTTTGCAAGCTTGCTTGGTTGGCCAAAAAGGGCGTATGCGTTTTTTCCTGAATATATTCAGGAAAAAACGCATACGCCCTTTTTGGCCAAGTGCATCATTGTGGACGTTCTGCCTCTTTTCCTATGCTTTCAATGCAATTCCAGTCTACCTCCTGAAATCGGTTTCCTGCAATTCTGCCCCGCTTTCAAGTCCTCTTGGCAGCCTTACTTCAGTCTATTTTTGGACGATAGCTGTCATTTATAACTCTGCAGGTTTGTGAATTACAGTGCCCCTGAGCTCCTTTCTTCAACTCGCTTTCTTGTGACCTGGCCGCAACACCGCAGGATGTCTTCAGGCCCTAATCTGGTTCTGGCACGGCACGCTGAGCCTTTGGTTAATTCCTCTTCCTGGTGGGAAATGAGAGTTAAATTTGCCCATCCAGACACCTCCAGCTAGTCTCTCATTGGTTCTCGCTATTCCTGTTCATCTTCCACAGAAATTGCAAACTGGGCCAAACAGGAGGTTAAAGGGACTGACTCTCCAAGTGGGGAGAGTGTTAGTAAAGCGTCTGGAATGTTGCACCCGAGTACCAGGGTACGAAAACTGAGACATATTTGAACACGTCTCCCGATCACATGGTTGATCATACTCTAGGTCCCACATGCATGTTTTAGCTGAAGGAAGAATACCTTAAACCTGGGTAGTTGAAACCCGTGGAATGGGTACCATGCAATATGACTTCAAAGGGTCTTCATTTGCTCACAGAACCTCTCCAATCCTATCACTGCTGCGTTTATGCCCCTGTACACATGCTTGATTCTGTTTCGGAGACATAGCAATCCATAGGTTTTAAGATACTTACTAGTCAGGTACATTCTTAGGCGTTTAATATGCGGTGTTGAGTCCATTTCGTTGAGCAAGGAGTAGCTCTTGTCTATTCCATATTTGGCTTAAGGAACTTTATCTGCGCTCATTTCAATCTCTGGTTTTATGCAGCACCCCAACTCACCTTTCCCCTTAAGCAAGCATAAGTTGGTTTTCTAAATTTGAGACCCTGTTCTGTTCTGTAATTCAGTTCCTGTGTAGCCAAGTTTACATTCCGTGTATTAGTGATATCTTATGATGTTTCTTTTTCTGTGTGACTTATTTCAGTTAGAATCATCGTACCTGAATCCACTCATTATGCTGCTATGGGCCTGATGACATAGATTTCATTGCTGAGTGATACTGCATTGTACGTAAGTACCACAAGTTCTTTATCCATTTTTCAATTTCTGCGATGTTGAACTTCTACTGTAAACGAGGTTCTTGTAAACAGAGCCGTTCGAAACTTTGGGGTGGCTGTGTCTTTTTGATTTTAAATTCCCTAAGCTATAGGACCATAAGTGGAAGTGCCCTAGGCTCTGTTGCTTTGTTTTTTAGATGTTTCAGGAAACACCATACACTTCTCCCGAGTGTTTGTTGGCAATTTACATCCCGGCCTTCAGCATAACAAGGCTCCCAGTTCTCCATGGCCTGTCCTGCCTTTCTGGATTTTACACTTTTTTCAGATGGCCCTTTTGACCGGGGGGAAGTGAGACTTCATTGTAGTGCAGATTTCCTTTGCAAGCTTGCTTGGTTGGCCAAAAAGGGCGTATGCGTTTTTTCCTGAATATATTCAGGAAAAAACGCATACGCCCTTTTTGGCCAAGTGCATCATTGTGGACGTTCTGCCTCTTTTCCTATGCTTTCAATGCAATTCCAGTCTACCTCCTGAAATCGGTTTCCTGCAATTCTGCCCCGCTTTCAAGTCCTCTTGGCAGCCTTACTTCAGTCTATTTTTGGACAATAGCTGTCATTTATAACTCTGCAGGTTTGTGAATTACAGTGCCCCTGAGCTCCTTTCTTCAACTCGCTTTCTTTTGAGCTGGCCGCAACACCGCAGGATGGCTTCAGGCCCTAATCTGGTTCCGGCACGGCACGCTGAGCCTTTGGTTATTTCCTCTTCCTGGTGGGAAATGAGAGTTAAATTTGCCCGTCCAGACACCTCCAGCTAGCCTCTCATTGGTTCTCGCTATTCCTGTTCATCTTCCGCAGAAATTGCAAACTGGGCCAAACAGGAGGTTAAAGGCGCTGACTTTCCAAGTGGGGAGAGTGTTAGTAAAGCGTCTGGAATGTTGCACCCGAGTACCAGGGGAGGAAAACTGAGACATATTTGAACACGTCTCCCGTTCACATGGTTGATCATACTTGGGTTCCACATGCATGTTTTAGCTGAAGGAAGAATACCTAAAACCTGGGTAGTTGAAACCCGTGGAATGGGTACCATGCAATATGACTTCAAAGGGTCTTCATTTGCTCACCGAACCTCTCCAATCCTATCACTGCTGCGTTTATGCCCCTGTACACATGCTTGATTCTGTTTCGGAGACATAGCAATCCATAGGTTTTAAGATACTTACTAGTCAGGTACATTCTTAGGCGTTTAATATGGGGTGTTGAGTCCATTTCGTTGAGCAAGGAGTAGCTCTTGTCTATTCCATATTTGGCTTAAGGAACTTTATCTGTGCTCATTTCAATCTCTGGTTTTATGCAGCACCCCAACTCACCTTTCCCCTTAAGCAAGCATAAGTTGGTTTTCTAAATTTGAGACCCTGTTCTGTTCTGTAATTCAGTTCCTGTGTAGCCAAGTTTACATTCCGTGTATTAGTGATATCTTATGATGTTTCTTTTTCTGTGTGACTTATTTCAGTTAGAATCATCGTACCTGAATCCACTCATTATGCTGCTTAGGGCCTGATGACATAGATTTCATTGCTGAGTGATACTGCATTGTACGTAAGTACCACAAGTTCTTTATCCATTTTTCACTTTCTGCGATGTTGAACTTGTACTGTAAACGAGGTTCTTGTAAACAGAGCCGTTCGAAACTTTGGGGTGGCTGTGTCTTTTTGATTTTAAATTCCCTAAGCTATAGGACCATAAGTGGAAGTGCCCTAGGCTCTGTTGCTTTGTTTTTTAGATGTTTCAGGAAACACCATACACTGCTCCCGAGTGTTTGTTGGCAATTTACATCCCGCCCTTCAGCATAACAAGGCTCCCAGTTCTCCATGGCCTGTCCTGCCTTTCTGGATTTTACACTTTTTTCAGATGGCCCTTTTGACCGGGGGGAAGTGAGACTTCATTGTAGTGCAGATTTCCTTTGCAAGCTTGCTTGGTTGGCCAAAAAGGGCGTATGCGTTTTTTCCTGAATATATTCAGGAAAAAACGCATACGCCCTTTTTGGCCAAGTGCATCATTGTGGACGTTCTGCCTCTTTTCCTATGCTTTCAATGCAATTCCAGTCTACCTCCTGAAATCGGTTTCCTGCAATTCTGCCCCGCTTTCAAGTCCTCTTGGCAGCCTTACTTCAGTCTATTTTTGGACGATAGCTGTCATTTATAACTCTGCAGGTTTGTGAATTACAGTGCCCCTGAGCTCCTTTCTTCAACTCGCTTTCTTGTGACCTGGCCGCAACACCGCAGGATATCTTCAGGCCCTAATCTGGTTCTGGCATGGCACGCTGAGCCTTTGGTTAATTCCTCTTCCTGGTGGGAAATGAGAGTTAAATTTGCCCATCCAGACACCTCCAGCTAGTCTCTCATTGGTTCTCGCTATTCCTGTTCATCTTCCACAGAAATTGCAAACTGGGCCAAACAGGAGGTTAAAGGGACTGACTCTCCAAGTGGGGAGAGTGTTAGTAAAGCGTCTGGAATGTTGCACCCGAGTACCAGGGTACGAAAACTGAGACATATTTGAACACGTCTCCCGATCACATGGTTGATCATACTCTAGGTCCCACATGCATGTTTTAGCTGAAGGAAGAATACCTTAAACCTGGGTAGTTGAAACCCGTGGAATGGGTACCATGCAATATGACTTCAAAGGGTCTTCATTTGCTCACAGAACCTCTCCAATCCTATCACTGCTGCGTTTATGCCCCTGTACACATGCTTGATTCTCTTTCGGAGACATAGCAATCCATAGGTTTTAAGATACTTACTAGTCAGGTACATTCTTAGGCGTTTAATATGCGGTGTTGAGTCCATTTCGTTGAGCAAGGAGTAGCTCTTGTCTATTCCATATTTGGCTTAAGGAACTTTATCTGCGCTTATTTCAATCTCTGGTTTTATGCAGCACCCCAACTCACCTTTACCCTTAAGCAAGCATAAGTTGGTTTTCTAAATTTGAGACCCTGTTCTGTTCTGTAATTCAGTTCCTGTGTAGCCAAGTTTCCATTCCGTGTATTAGTGATATCTTATGATGTTTCTTTTTCTGTGTGACTTATTTCAGTTAGAATCATCGTACCTGAATCCACTCATTATGCTGCTACGGGCCTGATGACATAGATTTCATTGCTGAGTGATACTGCATTGTACGTAAGTACCACAAGTTCTTTATCCATTTTTCACTTTCTGCGATGTTGAACTTGTACTGTAAACGAGGTTCTTGTAAACAGAGCCGTTCCAAACTTTGGGGTGGCTGTGTCTTTTTGATTTTAATTTCCCTAAGCTATAGGACCATAAGTGGAAGTGCCCTAGGCTCTGTTGCTTTGTTTTTTAGATGTTTCAGGAAACACCATACACTTCTCCCGAGTGTTTGTTGGCAATTTACATCCCGCCCTTCAGCATAACAAGGCTCCCAGTTCTCCATGGCCTGTCCTGCCTTTCTGGATTTTACACTTTTTTCAGATGGCCCTTTTGACCGGGGGGAAGTGAGACTTCATTGTAGTGCAGATTTCCTTTGCAAGCTTGCTTGGTTGGCCAAAAAGGGCGTATGCGTTTTTTCCTGAATATATTCAGGAAAAAACGCATACGCCCTTTTTGGCCAAGTGCATCATTGTGGACGTTCTGCCTCTTTTCCTATGCTTTCAATGCAATTCCAGTCTACCTCCTGAAATCGGTTTCCTGCAATTCTGCCCCGCTTTCAAGTCCTCTTGGCAGCCTTACTTCAGTCTATTTTTGGACGATAGCTGTCATTTATAACTCTGCAGGTTTGTGAATTACAGTGCCCCTGAGCTCCTTTCTTCAACTCGCTTTCTTTTGAGCTGGCCGCAACACCGCAGGATGGCTTCAGGCCCTAATCTGGTTCCGGCACGGCACGCTGAGCCTTTGGTTATTTCCTCTTCCTGGTGGGAAATGAGAGTTAAATTTGCCCGTCCAGACACCTCCAGCTAGCCTCTCATTGGTTCTCGCTATTCCTGTTCATCTTCCGCAGAAATTGCAAACTGGGCCAAACAGGAGGTTAAAGGCGCTGACTTTCCAAGTGGGGAGAGTGTTAGTAAAGCGTCTGGAATGTTGCACCCGAGTACCAGGGGAGGAAAACTGAGACATATTTGAACACGTCTCCCGTTCACATGGTTGATCATACTTGGGTTCCACATGCATGTTTTAGCTGAAGGAAGAATACCTAAAACCTGGGTAGTTGAAACCCGTGGAATGGGTACCATGCAATATGACTTCAAAGGGTCTTCATTTGCTCACCGAACCTCTCCAATCCTATCACTGCTGCGTTTATGCCCCTGTACACATGCTTGATTCTGTTTCGGAGACATAGCAATCCATAGGTTTTAAGATACTTACTAGTCAGGTACATTCTTAGGCGTTTAATATGCGGTGTTGAGTCCATTTCGTTGAGCAAGGAGTAGCTCTTGTCTATTCCATATTTGGCTTAAGGAACTTTATCTGTGCTCATTTCAATCTCTGGTTTTATGCAGCACCCCAACTCACCTTTCCCCTTAAGCAAGCATAAGTTGGTTTTCTAAATTTGAGACCCTGTTCTGTTCTGTAATTCAGTTCCTGTGTAGCCAAGTTTACATTCCGTGTATTAGTGATATCTTATGATGTTTCTTTTTCTGTGTGACTTATTTCAGTTAGAATCATCGTACCTGAATCCACTCATTATGCTGCTTAGGGCCTGATGACATAGATTTCATTGCTGAGTGATACTGCATTGTACGTAAGTACCACAAGTTCTTTATCCATTTTTCACTTTCTGCGATGTTGAACTTGTACTGTAAACGAGGTTCTTGTAAACAGAGCCGTTCGAAACTTTGGGGTGGCTGTGTCTTTTTGATTTTAAATTCCCTAAGCTATAGGACCATAAGTGGAAGTGCCCTAGGCTCTGTTGCTTTGTTTTTTAGATGTTTCAGGAAACACCATACACTGCTCCCGAGTGTTTGTTGGCAATTTACATCCCGCCCTTCAGCATAACAAGGCTCCCAGTTCTCCATGGCCTGTCCTGCCTTTCTGGATTTTACACTTTTTTCAGATGGCCCTTTTGACCGGGGGGAAGTGAGACTTCATTGTAGTGCAGATTTCCTTTGCAAGCTTGCTTGGTTGGCCAAAAAGGGCGTATGCGTTTTTTCCTGAATATATTCAGGAAAAAACGCATACGCCCTTTTTGGCCAAGTGCATCATTGTGGACGTTCTGCCTCTTTTCCTATGCTTTCAATGCAATTCCAGTCTACCTCCTGAAATCGGTTTCCTGCAATTCTGCCCCGCTTTCAAGTCCTCTTGGCAGCCTTACTTCAGTCTATTTTTGGACGATAGCTGTCATTTATAACTCTGCAGGTTTGTGAATTACAGTGCCCCTGAGCTCCTTTCTTCAACTCGCTTTCTTGTGACCTGGCCGCAACACCGCAGGATATCTTCAGGCCCTAATCTGGTTCTGGCATGGCACGCTGAGCCTTTGGTTAATTCCTCTTCCTGGTGGGAAATGAGAGTTAAATTTGCCCATCCAGACACCTCCAGCTAGTCTCTCATTGGTTCTCGCTATTCCTGTTCATCTTCCACAGAAATTGCAAACTGGGCCAAACAGGAGGTTAAAGGGACTGACTCTCCAAGTGGGGAGAGTGTTAGTAAAGCGTCTGGAATGTTGCACCCGAGTACCAGGGTACGAAAACTGAGACATATTTGAACACGTCTCCCGATCACATGGTTGATCATACTCTAGGTCCCACATGCATGTTTTAGCTGAAGGAAGAATACCTTAAACCTGGGTAGTTGAAACCCGTGGAATGGGTACCATGCAATATGACTTCAAAGGGTCTTCATTTGCTCACAGAACCTCTCCAATCCTATCACTGCTGCGTTTATGCCCCTGTACACATGCTTGATTCTCTTTCGGAGACATAGCAATCCATAGGTTTTAAGATACTTACTAGTCAGGTACATTCTTAGGCGTTTAATATGCGGTGTTGAGTCCATTTCGTTGAGCAAGGAGTAGCTCTTGTCTATTCCATATTTGGCTTAAGGAACTTTATCTGCGCTTATTTCAATCTCTGGTTTTATGCAGCACCCCAACTCACCTTTACCCTTAAGCAAGCATAAGTTGGTTTTCTAAATTTGAGACCCTGTTCTGTTCTGTAATTCAGTTCCTGTGTAGCCAAGTTTACATTCCGTGTATTAGTGATATCTTATGATGTTTCTTTTTCTGTGTGACTTATTTCAGTTAGAATCATCGTACCTGAATCCACTCATTATGCTGCTACGGGCCTGATGACATAGATTTCATTGCTGAGTGATACTGCATTGTACGTAAGTACCACAAGTTCTTTATCCATTTTTCACTTTCTGCGATGTTGAACTTGTACTGTAAACGAGGTTCTTGTAAACAGAGCCGTTCCAAACTTTGGGGTGGCTGTGTCTTTTTGATTTTAATTTCCCTAAGCTATAGGACCATAAGTGGAAGTGCCCTAGGCTCTGTTGCTTTGTTTTTTAGATGTTTCAGGAAACACCATACACTTCTCCCGAGTGTTTGTTGGCAATTTACATCCCGCCCTTCAGCATAACAAGGCTCCCAGTTCTCCATGGCCTGTCCTGCCTTTCTGGATTTTACACTTTTTTCAGATGGCCCTTTTGACCGGGGGGAAGTGAGACTTCATTGTAGTGCAGATTTCCTTTGCAAGCTTGCTTGGTTGGCCAAAAAGGGCGTATGCGTTTTTTCCTGAATATATTCAGGAAAAAACGCATACGCCCTTTTTGGCCAAGTGCATCATTGTGGACGTTCTGCCTCTTTTCCTATGCTTTCAATGCAATTCCAGTCTACCTCCTGAAATCGGTTTCCTGCAATTCTGCCCCGCTTTCAAGTCCTCTTGGCAGCCTTACTTCAGTCTATTTTTGGACGATAGCTGTCATTTATAACTCTGCAGGTTTGTGAATTACAGTGCCCCTGAGCTCCTTTCTTCAACTCGCTTTCTTTTGAGCTGGCCGCAACACCGCAGGATGGCTTCAGGCCCTAATCTGGTTCCGGCACGGCACGCTGAGCCTTTGGTTATTTCCTCTTCCTGGTGGGAAATGAGAGTTAAATTTGTCCGTCCAGACACCTCCAGCTAGCCTCTCATTGGTTCTCGCTATTCCTGTTCATCTTCCGCAGAAATTGCAAACTGAGACAAACAGGAGGTTAAAGGCGCTGACTTTCCAAGTGGGGAGAGTGTTAGTAAAGCGTCTGGAATGTTGCACCCGAGTACCAGGGGAGGAAAACTGAGACATATTTGAACACGTCTCCCGTTCACATGGTTGATCATACTTGGGTTCCACATGCATGTTTTAGCTGAAGGAAGAATACCTAAAACCTGGGTAGTTGAAACCCGTGGAATGGGTACCATGCAATATGACTTCAAAGGGTCTTCATTTGCTCACCGAACCTCTCCAATCCTATCACTGCTGCGTTTATGCCCCTGTACACATGCTTGATTCTGTTTCGGAGACATAGCAATCCATAGGTTTTAAGATACTTACTAGTCAGGTACATTCTTAGGCGTTTAATATGGGGTGTTGAGTCCATTTCGTTGAGCAAGGAGTAGCTCTTGTCTATTCCATATTTGGCTTAAGGAACTTTATCTGTGCTCATTTCAATCTCTGGTTTTATGCAGCACCCCAACTCACCTTTCCCCTTAAGCAAGCATAAGTTGGTTTTCTAAATTTGAGACCCTGTTCTGTTCTGTAATTCAGTTCCTGTGTAGCCAAGTTTACATTCCGTGTATTAGTGATATCTTATGATGTTTCTTTTTCTGTGTGACTTATTTCAGTTAGAATCATCGTACCTGAATCCACTCATTATGCTGCTTAGGGCCTGATGACATAGATTTCATTGCTGAGTGATACTGCATTGTACGTAAGTACCACAAGTTCTTTATCCATTTTTCACTTTCTGCGATGTTGAACTTGTACTGTAAACGAGGTTCTTGTAAACAGAGCCGTTCCAAACTTTGGGGTGGCTGTGTCTTTTTGATTTTAATTTCCCTAAGCTATAGGACCATAAGTGGAAGTGCCCTAGGCTCTGTTTCTTTGTTTTTTAGATGTTTCAGGAAACACCATACCCTTCTCCTGAGTGGTTGTTGGCAATTTACATCCCGCCCATCAGCATAACAAGGCTCCCAGTTCTCCATGGCCTGTCCTGCCTTTCTGGATTTTACACTTTTTTCAGATGGCCCTTTTGACCGGGGGGAAGTGAGACTTCATTGTAGTGCAGATTTCCTTTGCAAGCTTGCTTGGTTGGCCAAAAAGGGCGTATGCGTTTTTTCCTGAATATATTCAGGAAAAAACGCATATGCCCTTTTTGGCCAAGTGCATCATTGTGGACGTTCTGCCTCTTTTCCTATGCTTGCAATGCAATTCCAGTCTACCTCCTGAAATCGGTTTCCTGCAATTCTGCCCCGCTTTCAAGTCCTCTTGGCAGCCTTACTTCAGTCTATTTTTGGACGATAGCTGTCATTTATAACTCTGCAGGTTTGTGAATTACAGTGCCCCTGAGCTCCTTTCTTCAACTCGCTTTCTTGTGACCTGGCCGCAACACCGCAGGATGTCTTCAGGCCCTAATCTGGTTCTGGCACGGCACGCTGAGCCTTTGGTTAATTCCTCTTCCTGGTGGGAAATGAGAGTTAAATTTGCCCATCCAGACACCTCCAGCTAGTCTCTCATTGGTTCTCGCTATTCCTGTTCATCTTCCACAGAAATTGCAAACTGGGCCAAACAGGAGGTTAAACGGACTGACTCTCCAAGTGGGGAGAGTGTTAGTAAAGCGTCTGGAATGTTGCACCCGAGTACCAGGGTACGAAAACTGAGACATATTTGAACACGTCTCCCGATCACATGGTTGATCATACTCTAGGTTCCACATGCATGTTTTAGCTGAAGGAAGAATACCTAAAACCTGGGTAGTTGAAACCCGTGGAATGGGTACCATGCAATATGACTTCAAAGGGTCTTCATTTGCTCACCGAACCTCTCCAATCCTATCACTGCTGCGTTTATGCCCCTGTACACATGCTTGATTCTCTTTCGGAGACATAGCAATCCATAGGTTTTAAGATACTTACTAGTCAGGTACATTCTTAGGCGTTTAATATGCGGTGTTGAGTCCATTTCGTTGAGCAAGGAGTAGCTCTTGTCTATTCCATATTTGTCTTAAGGAACTTTATCTGTGCTCATTGCAATCTCTGGTTTTATGCAGCACCCCAACTCACCTTTCCCCTTAAGCAAGCATAAGTTGGTTTTCTAAATTTGAGACCCTGTTCTGTTCTGTAATTCAGTTCCTGTGTAGCCAAGTTTACATTCCGTGTATTACTGATATCTTATGATGTTTCTTTTTCTGTGTGACTTATTTCAGTTAGAATCATCATACCTGAATCCACTCATTGTGCAGCTAAGGGCCTGATGACACAGATTTCATTGCTGAGTGATACTGCATTGTACGTAAGTACCACAAGTTCTTTATCCATTTTTCACTTTCTGCGATGTTGAACTTCTACTGTAAACGAGGTTCTTGTAAACAGAGCCGTTCGAAACTTTGGGGTGGCTGTGTCTTTTTGAT
This sequence comes from Delphinus delphis, assembly GCF_949987515.2. NCBI lineage: Eukaryota > Metazoa > Chordata > Mammalia > Artiodactyla > Delphinidae > Delphinus > Delphinus delphis. The sequence goes on from NW_027192744.1 coordinate 174,508, forward strand.
TTTAAATTCCCTAAGCTATAGGACCATAAGTGGAAGTGCCCTAGGCTCTGTTGCTTTGTTTTTTAGATGTTTCAGGAAACACCATACACTGCTCCCGAGTGTTTGTTGGCAATTTACATCCCGCCCTTCAGCATAACAAGGCTCCCAGTTCTCCATGGCCTGTCCTGCCTTTGTGGATTTTACACTTTTTTCAGATGGCCCTTTTGACCGGGGGGAAGTGAGACTTCATTGTAGTGCAGATTTCCTTTGCAAGCTTGCTTGGTTGGCCAAAAAGGGCGTATGCGTTTTTTCCTGAATATATTCAGGAAAAAACGCATACGCCCTTTTTGGCCAAGTGCATCATTGTGGACGTTCTGCCTCTTTTCCTATGCTTTCAATGCAATTCCAGTCTACCTCCTGAAATCGGTTTCCTGCAATTCTGCCCCGCTTTCAAGTCCTCTTGGCAGCCTTACTTCAGTCTATTTTTGGACGATAGCTGTCATTTATAACTCTGCAGGTTTGTGAATTACAGTGCCCCTGAGCTCCTTTCTTCAACTCGCTTTCTTTTGAGCTGGCCGCAACACCGCAGGATGGCTTCAGGCCCTAATCTGGTTCCGGCACGGCACGCTGAGCCTTTGGTTATTTCCTCTTCCTGGTGGGAAATGAGAGTTAAATTTGCCCGTCCAGACACCTCCAGCTAGCCTCTCATTGGTTCTCGCTATTCCTGTTCATCTTCCGCAGAAATTGCAAACTGGGACAAACAGGAGGTTAAAGGCGCTGACTTTCCAAGTGGGGAGAGTGTTAGTAAAGCGTCTGGAATGTTGCACCCGAGTACCAGGGGAGGAAAACTGAGACATATTTGAACACGTCTCCCGTTCACATGGTTGATCATACTTGGGTTCCACATGCATGTTTTAGCTGAAGGAAGAATACCTAAAACCTGGGTAGTTGAAACCCGTGGAATGGGTACCATGCAATATGACTTCAAAGGGTCTTCATTTGCTCACCGAACCTCTCCAATCCTATCACTGCTGCGTTTATGCCCCTGTACACATGCTTGATTCTGTTTCGGAGACATAGCAATCCATAGGTTTTAAGATACTTACTAGTCAGGTACATTCTTAGGCGTTTAATATGCGGTGTTGAGTCCATTTCGTTGAGCAAGGAGTAGCTCTTGTCTATTCCATATTTGGCTTAAGGAACTTTATCTGTGCTCATTTCAATCTCTGGTTTTATGCAGCACCCCAACTCACCTTTCCCCTTAAGCAAGCATAAGTTGGTTTTCTAAATTTGAGACCCTGTTCTGTTCTGTAATTCAGTTCCTGTGTAGCCAAGTTTACATTCCGTGTATTAGTGATATCTTATGATGTTTCTTTTTCTGTGTGACTTATTTCAGTTAGAATCATCGTACCTGAATCCACTCATTATGCTGCTTAGGGCCTGATGACATAGATTTCATTGCTGAGTGATACTGCATTGTACGTAAGTACCACAAGTTCTTTATCCATTTTTCACTTTCTGCGATGTTGAACTTGTACTGTAAACGAGGTTCTTGTAAACAGAGCCGTTCGAAACTTTGGGGTGGCTGTGTCTTTTTGATTTTAAATTCCCTAAGCTATAGGACCATAAGTGGAAGTGCCCTAGGCTCTGTTGCTTTGTTTTTTAGATGTTTCAGGAAACACCATACACTGCTCCCGAGTGTTTGTTGGCAATTTACATCCCGCCCTTCAGCATAACAAGGCTCCCAGTTCTCCATGGCCTGTCCTGCCTTTCTGGATTTTACACTTTTTTCAGATGGCCCTTTTGACCGGGGGGAAGTGAGACTTCATTGTAGTGCAGATTTCCTTTGCAAGCTTGCTTGGTTGGCCAAAAAGGGCGTATGCGTTTTTTCCTGAATATATTCAGGAAAAAACGCATACGCCCTTTTTGGCCAAGTGCATCATTGTGGACGTTCTGCCTCTTTTCCTATGCTTTCAATGCAATTCCAGTCTACCTCCTGAAATCGGTTTCCTGCAATTCTGCCCCGCTTTCAAGTCCTCTTGGCAGCCTTACTTCAGTCTATTTTTGGACGATAGCTGTCATTTATAACTCTGCAGGTTTGTGAATTACAGTGCCCCTGAGCTCCTTTCTTCAACTCGCTTTCTTTTGAGCTGGCCGCAACACCGCAGGATGGCTTCAGGCCCTAATCTGGTTCCGGCACGGCACGCTGAGCCTTTGGTTATTTCCTCTTCCTGGTGGGAAATGAGAGTTAAATTTGCCCGTCCAGACACCTCCAGCTAGCCTCTCATTGGTTCTCGCTATTCCTGTTCATCTTCCGCAGAAATTGCAAACTGGGACAAACAGGAGGTTAAAGGCGCTGACTTTCCAAGTGGGGAGAGTGTTAGTAAAGCGTCTGGAATGTTGCACCCGAGTACCAGGGGAGGAAAACTGAGACATATTTGAACACGTCTCCCGTTCACATGGTTGATCATACTTGGGTTCCACATGCATGTTTTAGCTGAAGGAAGAATACCTAAAACCTGGGTAGTTGAAACCCGTGGAATGGGTACCATGCAATATGACTTCAAAGGGTCTTCATTTGCTCACCGAACCTCTCCAATCCTATCACTGCTGCGTTTATGCCCCTGTACACATGCTTGATTCTGTTTCGGAGACATAGCAATCCATAGGTTTTAAGATACTTACTAGTCAGGTACATTCTTAGGCGTTTAATATGCGGTGTTGAGTCCATTTCGTTGAGCAAGGAGTAGCTCTTGTCTATTCCATATTTGGCTTAAGGAACTTTATCTGTGCTCATTTCAATCTCTGGTTTTATGCAGCACCCCAACTCACCTTTCCCCTTAAGCAAGCATAAGTTGGTTTTCTAAATTTGAGACCCTGTTCTGTTCTGTAATTCAGTTCCTGTGTAGCCAAGTTTACATTCCGTGTATTAGTGATATCTTATGATGTTTCTTTTTCTGTGTGACTTATTTCAGTTAGAATCATCGTACCTGAATCCACTCATTATGCTGCTACGGGCCTGATGACATAGATTTCATTGATGAGTGATACTGCATTGTACGTAAGTACCACAAGTTCTTTATCCATTTTTCAATTTCTGCGATGTTGAACTTCTACTGTAAACGAGGTTCTTGTAAACAGAGCCGTTCGAAACTTTGGGGTGGCTGTGTCTTTTTGATTTTAAATTCCCTAAGCTATAGGACCATAAGTGGAAGTGCCCTAGGCTCTGTTGCTTTGTTTTTTAGATGTTTCAGGAAACACCATACACTGCTCCCGAGTGTTTGTTGGCAATTTACATCCCGCCCTTCAGCATAACAAGGCTCCCAGTTCTCCATGGCCTGTCCTGCCTTTGTGGATTTTACACTTTTTTCAGATGGCCCTTTTGACCGGGGGGAAGTGAGACTTCATTGTAGTGCAGATTTCCTTTGCAAGCTTGCTTGGTTGGCCAAAAAGGGCGTATGCGTTTTTTCCTGAATATATTCAGGAAAAAACGCATACGCCCTTTTTGGCCAAGTGCATCATTGTGGACGTTCTGCCTCTTTTCCTATGCTTTCAATGCAATTCCAGTCTACCTCCTGAAATTGGTTTCCTGCAATTCTGCCCCGCTTTCAAGTCCTCTTGGCAGCCTTACTTCAGTCTATTTTTGGACGATAGCTGTCATTTATAACTCTGCAGGTTTGTGAATTACAGTGCCCCTGAGCTCCTTTCTTCAACTCGCTTTCTTTTGAGCTGGCCGCAACACCGCAGGATGGCTTCAGGCCCTAATCTGGTTCCGGCACGGCACGCTGAGCCTTTGGTTATTTCCTCTTCCTGGTGGGAAATGAGAGTTAAATTTGCCCGTCCAGACACCTCCAGCTAGCCTCTCATTGGTTCTCGCTATTCCTGTTCATCTTCCGCAGAAATTGCAAACTGGGACAAACAGGAGGTTAAAGGCGCTGACTTTCCAAGTGGGGAGAGTGTTAGTAAAGCGTCTGGAATGTTGCACCCGAGTACCAGGGGAGGAAAACTGAGACATATTTGAACACGTCTCCCGTTCACATGGTTGATCATACTTGGGTTCCACATGCATGTTTTAGCTGAAGGAAGAATACCTAAAACCTGGGTAGTTGAAACCCGTGGAATGGGTACCATGCAATATGACTTCAAAGGGTCTTCATTTGCTCACCGAACCTCTCCAATCCTATCACTGCTGCGTTTATGCCCCTGTACACATGCTTGATTCTGTTTCGGAGACATAGCAATCCATAGGTTTTAAGATACTTACTAGTCAGGTACATTCTTAGGCGTTTAATATGCGGTGTTGAGTCCATTTCGTTGAGCAAGGAGTAGCTCTTGTCTATTCCATATTTGGCTTAAGGAACTTTATCTGTGCTCATTTCAATCTCTGGTTTTATGCAGCACCCCAACTCACCTTTCCCCTTAAGCAAGCATAAGTTGGTTTTCTAAATTTGAGACCCTGTTCTGTTCTGTAATTCAGTTCCTGTGTAGCCAAGTTTACATTCCGTGTATTAGTGATATCTTATGATGTTTCTTTTTCTGTGTGACTTATTTCAGTTAGAATCATCGTACCTGAATCCACTCATTATGCTGCTTAGGGCCTGATGACATAGATTTCATTGCTGAGTGATACTGCATTGTACGTAAGTACCACAAGTTCTTTATCCATTTTTCACTTTCTGCGATGTTGAACTTGTACTGTAAACGAGGTTCTTGTAAACAGAGCCGTTCGAAACTTTGGGGTGGCTGTGTCTTTTTGATTTTAAATTCCCTAAGCTATAGGACCATAAGTGGAAGTGCCCTAGGCTCTGTTGCTTTGTTTTTTAGATGTTTCAGGAAACACCATACACTGCTCCCGAGTGTTTGTTGGCAATTTACCTCCCGCCCTTCAGCATAACAAGGCTCCCAGTTCTCCATGGCCTGTCCTGCCTTTCTGGATTTTACACTTTTTTCAGATGGCCCTTTTGACCGGGGGGAAGTGAGACTTCATTGTAGTGCAGATTTCCTTTGCAAGCTTGCTTGGTTGGCCAAAAAGGGCGTATGCGTTTTTTCCTGAATATATTCAGGAAAAAACGCATACGCCCTTTTTGGCCAAGTGCATCATTGTGGACGTTCTGCCTCTTTTCCTATGCTTTCAATGCAATTCCAGTCTACCTCCTGAAATCGGTTTCCTGCAATTCTGCCCCGCTTTCAAGTCCTCTTGGCAGCCTTACTTCAGTCTATTTTTGGACGATAGCTGTCATTTATAACTCTGCAGGTTTGTGAATTACAGTGCCCCTGAGCTCCTTTCTTCAACTCGCTTTCTTTTGAGCTGGCCGCAACACCGCAGGATGGCTTCAGGCCCTAATCTGGTTCCGGCACGGCACGCTGAGCCTTTGGTTATTTCCTCTTCCTGGTGGGAAATGAGAGTTAAATTTGCCCGTCCAGACACCTCCAGCTAGCCTCTCATTGGTTCTCGCTATTCCTGTTCATCTTCCGCAGAAATTGCAAACTGGGACAAACAGGAGGTTAAAGGCGCTGACTTTCCAAGTGGGGAGAGTGTTAGTAAAGCGTCTGGAATGTTGCACCCGAGTACCAGGGGAGGAAAACTGAGACATATTTGAACACGTCTCCCGTTCACATGGTTGATCATACTTGGGTTCCACATGCATGTTTTAGCTGAAGGAAGAATACCTAAAACCTGGGTAGTTGAAACCCGTGGAATGGGTACCATGCAATATGACTTCAAAGGGTCTTCATTTGCTCACCGAACCTCTCCAATCCTATCACTGCTGCGTTTATGCCCCTGTACACATGCTTGATTCTGTTTCGGAGACATAGCAATCCATAGGTTTTAAGATACTTACTAGTCAGGTACATTCTTAGGCGTTTAATATGCGGTGTTGAGTCCATTTCGTTGAGCAAGGAGTAGCTCTTGTCTATTCCATATTTGGCTTAAGGAACTTTATCTGTGCTCATTTCAATCTCTGGTTTTATGCAGCACCCCAACTCACCTTTCCCCTTAAGCAAGCATAAGTTGGTTTTCTAAATTTGAGACCCTGTTCTGTTCTGTAATTCAGTTCCTGTGTAGCCAAGTTTACATTCCGTGTATTAGTGATATCTTATGATGTTTCTTTTTCTGTGTGACTTATTTCAGTTAGAATCATCGTACCTGAATCCACTCATTATGCTGCTTAGGGCCTGATGACATAGATTTCATTGCTGAGTGATACTGCATTGTACGTAAGTACCACAAGTTCTTTATCCATTTTTCACTTTCTGCGATGTTGAACTTGTACTGTAAACGAGGTTCTTGTAAACAGAGCCGTTCGAAACTTTGGGGTGGCTGTGTCTTTTTGATTTTAAATTCCCTAAGCTATAGGACCATAAGTGGAAGTGCCCTAGGCTCTGTTGCTTTGTTTTTTAGATGTTTCAGGAAACACCATACACTGCTCCCGAGTGTTTGTTGGCAATTTACCTCCCGCCCTTCAGCATAACAAGGCTCCCAGTTCTCCATGGCCTGTCCTGCCTTTCTGGATTTTACACTTTTTTCAGATGGCCCTTTTGACCGGGGGGAAGTGAGACTTCATTGTAGTGCAGATTTCCTTTGCAAGCTTGCTTGGTTGGCCAAAAAGGGCGTATGCGTTTTTTCCTGAATATATTCAGGAAAAAACGCATACGCCCTTTTTGGCCAAGTGCATCATTGTGGACGTTCTGCCTCTTTTCCTATGCTTGCAATGCAATTCCAGTCTACCTCCTGAAATCGGTTTCCTGCAATTCTGCCCCGCTTTCAAGTCCTCTTGGCAGCCTTACTTCAGTCTATTTTTGGACGATAGCTGTCATTTATAACTCTGCAGGTTTGTGAATTACAGTGCCCCTGAGCTCCTTTCTTCAACTCGCTTTCTTGTGACCTGGCCGCAACACCGCAGGATGTCTTCAGGCCCTAATCTGGTTCTGGCACGGCACGCTGAGCCTTTGGTTAATTCCTCTTCCTGGTGGGAAATGAGAGTTAAATTTGCCCATCCAGACACCTCCAGCTAGTCTCTCATTGGTTCTCGCTATTCCTGTTCATCTTCCGCAGAAATTGCAAACTGGGCCAAACAGGAGGTTAAAGGGACTGACTCTCCAAATGGGGAGAGTGTTAGTAAAGCGTCTGGAATGTTGCACCCGAGTACCAGGGTACGAAAACTGAGACATATTTGAACACATCTCCCGATCACATGGTTGATCATACTCTAGGTTCCACATGCATGTTTTAGCTGAAGGAAGAATACCTTAAACCTGGGTAGTTGAAACCCGTGGAATGGGTACCATGCAATATGACTTCAAAGGGTCTTCATTTGCTCACCGAACCTCTCCAATCCTATCACTGCTGCGTTTATGCCCCTGTACACATGCTTGATTCTCTTTCGGAGACATAGCAATCCATAGGTTTTAAGATACTTACTAGTCAGGTACATTCTTAGGCATTTAATATGCGGTGTTGAGTCCATTTCGTTGAGCAAGGAGTAGCTCTTGTCTATTCCATATTTGGCTTAAGGAACTTTATCTGTGCTCATTTCAATCTCTGGTTTTATGCAGCACCCCAACTCACCTTTCCCCTTAAGCAAGCATAAGTTGGTTTTCTAAATTTGAGACCCTGTTCTGTTCTGTAATTCAGTTCCTGTGTAGCCAAGTTTACATTCCGTGTATTAGTGATATCTTATGATGTTTCTTTTTCTGTGTGACTTATTTCAGTTAGAATCATCGTACCTGAATCCACTCATTATGCTGCTACGGGCCTGATGACATAGATTTCATTGCTGAGTGATACTGCATTGTACGTAAGTACCACAAGTTCTTTATCCATTTTTCAATTTCTGCGATGTTGAACTTCTACTGTAAACGAGGTTCTTGTAAACAGAGCCGTTCGAAACTTTGGGGTGGCTGTGTCTTTTTGATTTTAAATTCCCTAAGCTATAGGACCATAAGTGGAAGTGCCCTAGGCTCTGTTGCTTTGTTTTTTAGATGTTTCAGGAAACACCATACACTGCTCCCGAGTGTTTGTTGGCAATTTACATCCCGCCCTTCAGCATAACAAGGCTCCCAGTTCTCCATGGCCTGTCCTGCCTTTCTGGATTTTACACTTTTTTCAGATGGCCCTTTTGACCGGGGGGAAGTGAGACTTCATTGTAGTGCAGATTTCCTTTGCAAGCTTGCTTGGTTGGCCAAAAAGGGCGTATGCGTTTTTTCCTGAATATATTCAGGAAAAAACGCATACGCCCTTTTTGGCCAAGTGCATCATTGTGGACGTTCTGCCTCTTTTCCTATGCTTTCAATGCAATTCCAGTCTACCTCCTGAAATCGGTTTCCTGCAATTCTGCCCCGCTTTCAAGTCCTCTTGGCAGCCTTACTTCAGTCTATTTTTGGACGATAGCTGTCATTTATAACTCTGCAGGTTTGTGAATTACAGTGCCCCTGAGCTCCTTTCTTCAACTCGCTTTCTTTTGAGCTGGCCGCAACACCGCAGGATGGCTTCAGGCCCTAATCTGGTTCCGGCACGGCACGCTGAGCCTTTGGTTATTTCCTCTTCCTGGTGGGAAATGAGAGTTAAATTTGCCCGTCCAGACACCTCCAGCTAGCCTCTCATTGGTTCTCGCTATTCCTGTTCATCTTCCGCAGAAATTGCAAACTGGGACAAACAGGAGGTTAAAGGCGCTGACTTTCCAAGTGGGGAGAGTGTTAGTAAAGCGTCTGGAATGTTGCACCCGAGTACCAGGGGAGGAAAACTGAGACATATTTGAACACGTCTCCCGTTCACATGGTTGATCATACTTGGGTTCCACATGCATGTTTTAGCTGAAGGAAGAATACCTAAAACCTGGGTAGTTGAAACCCGTGGAATGGGTACCATGCAATATGACTTCAAAGGGTCTTCATTTGCTCACCGAACCTCTCCAATCCTATCACTGCTGCGTTTATGCCCCTGTACACATGCTTGATTCTGTTTCGGAGACATAGCAATCCATAGGTTTTAAGATACTTACTAGTCAGGTACATTCTTAGGCGTTTAATATGCGGTGTTGAGTCCATTTCGTTGAGCAAGGAGTAGCTCTTGTCTATTCCATATTTGGCTTAAGGAACTTTATCTGTGCTCATTTCAATCTCTGGTTTTATGCAGCACCCCAACTCACCTTTCCCCTTAAGCAAGCATAAGTTGGTTTTCTAAATTTGAGACCCTGTTCTGTTCTGTAATTCAGTTCCTGTGTAGCCAAGTTTACATTCCGTGTATTAGTGATATCTTATGATGTTTCTTTTTCTGTGTGACTTATTTCAGTTAGAATCATCGTACCTGAATCCACTCATTATGCTGCTTAGGGCCTGATGACATAGATTTCATTGCTGAGTGATACTGCATTGTACGTAAGTACCACAAGTTCTTTATCCATTTTTCACTTTCTGCGATGTTGAACTTGTACTGTAAACGAGGTTCTTGTAAACAGAGCCGTTCGAAACTTTGGGGTGGCTGTGTCTTTTTGATTTTAAATTCCCTAAGCTATAGGACCATAAGTGGAAGTGCCCTAGGCTCTGTTGCTTTGTTTTTTAGATGTTTCAGGAAACACCATACACTGCTCCCGAGTGTTTGTTGGCAATTTACCTCCCGCCCTTCAGCATAACAAGGCTCCCAGTTCTCCATGGCCTGTCCTGCCTTTCTGGATTTTACACTTTTTTCAGATGGCCCTTTTGACCGGGGGGGAAGTGAGACTTCATTGTAGTGCAGATTTCCTTTGCAAGCTTGCTTGGTTGGCCAAAAAGGGCGTATGCGTTTTTTCCTGAATATATTCAGGAAAAAACGCATACGCCCTTTTTGGCCAAGTGCATCATTGTGGACGTTCTGCCTCTTTTCCTATGCTTGCAATGCAATTCCAGTCTACCTCCTGAAATCGGTTTCCTGCAATTCTGCCCCGCTTTCAAGTCCTCTTGGCAGCCTTACTTCAGTCTATTTTTGGACGATAGCTGTCATTTATAACTCTGCAGGTTTGTGAATTACAGTGCCCCTGAGCTCCTTTCTTCAACTCGCTTTCTTGTGACCTGGTCGCAACACCACAGGATGTCTTCAGGCCCTAATCTGGTTCTGGCACGGCACGCTGAGCCTTTGGTTAATTCCTCTTCCTGGTGGGAAATGAGAGTTAAATTTGCCCATCCAGACACCTCCAGCTAGTCTCTCATTGGTTCTCGCTATTCCTGTTCATCTTCCGCAGAAATTGCAAACTGGGCCAAACAGGAGGTTAAAGGGACTGACTCTCCAAGTGGGGAGAGTGTTAGTAAAGCGTCTGGAATGTTGCACCCGAGTACCAGGGTACGAAAACTGAGACATATTTGAACACATCTCCCGATCACATGGTTGATCATACTCTAGGTTCCACATGCATGTTTTAGCTGAAGGAAGAATACCTTAAACCTGGGTAGTTGAAACCCGTGGAATGGGTACCATGCAATATGACTTCAAAGGGTCTTCATTTGCTCACCGAACCTCTCCAATCCTATCACTGCTGCGTTTATGCCCCTGTACACATGCTTGATTCTCTTTCGGAGACATAGCAATCCATAGGTTTTAAGATACTTACTAGTCAGGTACATTCTTAGGCATTTAATATGCGGTGTTGAGTCCATTTCATTGAGCAAGGAGTAGCTCTTGTCTATTCCATATTTGGCTTAAGGAACTTTATCTGTGCTCATTTCAATCTCTGGTTTTATGCAGCACCCCAACTCACCTTTCCCCTTAAGCAAGCATAAGTTGGTTTTCTAAATTTGAGACCCTGTTCTGTTCTGTAATTCAGTTCCTGTGTAGCCAAGTTTACATTCCGTGTATTAGTGATATCTTATGATGTTTCTTTTTCTGTGTGACTTATTTCAGTTAGAATCATCGTACCTGAATCCACTCATTATGCTGCTACGGGCCTGATGACATAGATTTCATTGCTGAGTGATACTGCATTGTACGTAAGTACCACAAGTTCTTTATCCATTTTTCAATTTCTGCGATGTTGAACTTCTACTGTAAACGAGGTTCTTGTAAACAGAGCCGTTCGAAACTTTGGGGTGGCTGTGTCTTTTTGATTTTAAATTCCCTAAGCTATAGGACCATAAGTGGAAGTGCCCTAGGCTCTGTTGCTTTGTTTTTTAGATGTTTCAGGAAACACCATACACTTCTCCCGAGTGTTTGTTGGCAATTTACATCCCGCCCTTCAGCATAACAAGGCTCCCAGTTCTCCATGGCCTGTCCTGCCTTTCTGGATTTTACACTTTTTTCAGATGGCCCTTTTGACCGGGGGGAAGTGAGACTTCATTGTAGTGCAGATTTCCTTTGCAAGCTTGCTTGGTTGGCCAAAAAGGGCGTATGCGTTTTTTCCTGAATATATTCAGGAAAAAACGCATACGCCCTTTTTGGCCAAGTGCATCATTGTGGACGTTCTGCCTCTTTTCCTATGCTTTCAATGCAATTCCAGTCTACCTCCTGAAATCGGTTTCCTGCAATTCTGCCCCGCTTTCAAGTCCTCTTGGCAGCCTTACTTCAGTCTATTTTTGGACGATAGCTGTCATTTATAACTCTGCAGGTTTGTGAATTACAGTGCCCCTGAGCTCCTTTCTTCAACTCGCTTTCTTTTGAGCTGGCCGCAACACCGCAGGATGGCTTCAGGCCCTAATCTGGTTCCGGCACGGCACGCTGAGCCTTTGGTTATTTCCTCTTCCTGGTGGGAAATGAGAGTTAAATTTGCCCGTCCAGACACCTCCAGCTAGCCTCTCATTGGTTCTCGCTATTCCTGTTCATCTTCCGCAGAAATTGCAAACTGGGCCAAACAGGAGGTTAAAGGCGCTGACTTTCCAAGTGGGGAGAGTGTTAGTAAAGCGTCTGGAATGTTGCACCCGAGTACCAGGGGAGGAAAACTGAGACATATTTGAACACGTCTCCCGTTCACATGGTTGATCATACTTGGGTTCCACATGCATGTTTTAGCTGAAGGAAGAATACCTAAAACCTGGGTAGTTGAAACCCGTGGAATGGGTACCATGCAATATGACTTCAAAGGGTCTTCATTTGCTCACCGAACCTCTCCAATCCTATCACTGCTGCGTTTATGCCCCTGTACACATGCTTGATTCTGTTTCGGAGACATAGCAATCCATAGGTTTTAAGATACTTACTAGTCAGGTACATTCTTAGGCGTTTAATATGCGGTGTTGAGTCCATTTCGTTGAGCAAGGAGTAGCTCTTGTCTATTCCATATTTGGCTTAAGGAACTTTATCTGTGCTCATTTCAATCTCTGGTTTTATGCAGCACCCCAACTCACCTTTACCCTTAAGCAAGCATAAGTTGGTTTTCTAAATTTGAGACCCTGTTCTGTTCTGTAATTCAGTTCCTGTGTAGCCAAGTTTCCATTCCGTGTATTACTGATATCTTATGATGTTTCTTTTTCTGTGTGACTTATTTCAGTTAGAATCATCATACCTGAATCCACTCATTGTGCTGCTAAGGTCCTGAAGACACAGATTTCATTGCTGAGTGATATTGCTTTGTAAGTAAATACCACAACTTTTTTATCCATTTTTCACTTTCTGCGATGTTGAACTTGTACTGTAAACGAGGTTCTTGTAAACAGAGCTGTTCGAAACTTTGGGGTGGCTGTGTCTTTTTGATTTTAAATTCCCTAAGCTATAGGACCATAAGTGGAAGTGCCCTAGGCTCTGTTGCTTTGTTTTTTAGATGTTTCAGGAAACACCATACACTGCTCCCGAGTGTTTGTTGGCAATTTACATCCCGCCCTTCAGCATAACAAGGCTCCCAGTTCTCCATGGCCTGTCCTGCCTTTCTGGATTTTACACTTTTTTCAGATGGCCCTTTTGACCGGGGGGAAGTGAGACTTCATTGTAGTGCAGATTTCCTTTGCAAGCTTGCTTGGTTGGCCAAAAAGGGCGTATGCGTTTTTTCCTGAATATATTCAGGAAAAAACGCATACGCCCTTTTTGGCCAAGTGCATCATTGTGGACGTTCTGCCTCTTTTCCTATGCTTTCAATGCAATTCCAGTCTACCTCCTGAAATCGGTTTCCTGCAATTCTGCCCCGCTTTCAAGTCCTCTTGGCAGCCTTACTTCAGTCTATTTTTGGACGATAGCTGTCATTTATAACTCTGCAGGTTTGTGAATTACAGTGCCCCTGAGCTCCTTTCTTCAACTCGCTTTCTTGTGACATGGCCGCAACACCGCAGGATGTCTTCAGGCCCTAATCTGGTTCTGGCACGGCACGCTGAGCCTTTGGTTAATTCCTCTTCCTGGTGGGAAATGAGAGTTAAATTTGCCCATCCAGACACCTCCAGCTAGTCTCTCATTGGTTCTCGCTATTCCTGTTCATCTTCCACAGAAATTGCAAACTGGGCCAAACAGGAGGTTAAAGGGACTGACTCTCCAAGTGGGGAGAGTGTTAGTAAAGCGTCTGGAATGTTGCACCCGAGTACCAGGGTACGAAAACTGAGACATATTTGAACACGTCTCCCGATCACATGGTTGATCATACTCTAGGTCCCACATGCATGTTTTAGCTGAAGGAAGAATACCTTAAACCTGGGTAGTTGAAACCCGTGGAATGGGTACCATGCAATATGACTTCAAAGGGTCTTCATTTGCTCACAGAACCTCTCCAATCCTATCACTGCTGCGTTTATGCCCCTGTACACATGCTTGATTCTCTTTCGGAGACATAGCAATCCATAGGTTTTAAGATACTTACTAGTCAGGTACATTCTTAGGCGTTTAATATGCGGTGTTGAGTCCATTTCGTTGAGCAAGGAGTAGCTCTTGTCTATTCCATATTTGGCTTAAGGAACTTTATCTGTGCTCATTTCAATCTCTGGTTTTATGCAGCACCCCAACTCACCTTTCCCCTTAAGCAAGCATAAGTTGGTTTTCTAAATTTGAGACCCTGTTCTGTTCTGTAATTCAGTTCCTGTGTAGCCAAGTTTACATTCCGTGTATTAGTGATATCTTATGATGTTTCTTTTTCTGTGTGACTTATTTCAGTTAGAATCATCGTACCTGAATCCACTCATTATGCTGCTTAGGGCCTGATGACATAGATTTCATTGCTGAGTGATACTGCATTGTACGTAAGTACCACAAGTTCTTTATCCATTTTTCACTTTCTGCGATGTTGAACTTGTACTGTAAACGAGGTTCTTGTAAACAGAGCCGTTCGAAACTTTGGGGTGGCTGTGTCTTTTTGATTTTAAATTCCCTAAGCTATAGGACCATAAGTGGAAGTGCCCTAGGCTCTGTTGCTTTGTTTTTTAGATGTTTCAGGAAACACCATACACTTCTCCCGAGTGTTTGTTGGCAATTTACATCCCGCCCTTCAGCATAACAAGGCTCCCAGTTCTCCATGGCCTGTCCTGCCTTTCTGGATTTTACACTTTTTTCAGATGGCCCTTTTGACCGGGGGGAAGTGAGACTTCATTGTAGTGCAGATTTCCTTTGCAAGCTTGCTTGGTTGGCCAAAAAGGGCGTATGCGTTTTTTCCTGAATATATTCAGGAAAAAACGCATACGCCCTTTTTGGCCAAGTGCATCATTGTGGACGTTCTGCCTCTTTTCCTATGCTTTCAATGCAATTCCAGTCTACCTCCTGAAATCGGTTTCCTGCAATTCTGCCCCGCTTTCAAGTCCTCTTGGCAGCCTTACTTCAGTCTATTTTTGGACGATAGCTGTCATTTATAACTCTGCAGGTTTGTGAATTACAGTGCCCCTGAGCTCCTTTCTTCAACTCGCTTTCTTGTGACGTGGCCGCAACACCGCAGGATGTCTTCAGGCCCTAATCTGGTTCTGGCACGGCACGCTGAGCCTTTGGTTAATTCCTCTTCCTGGTGGGAAATGAGAGTTAAATTTGCCCATCCAGACACCTCCAGCTAGTCTCTCATTGGTTCTCGCTATTCCTGTTCATCTTCCACAGAAATTGCAAACTGGGCCAAACAGGAGGTTAAAGGGACTGACTCTCCAAGTGGGGAGAGTGTTAGTAAAGCGTCTGGAATGTTGCACCCGAGTACCAGGGTACGAAAACTGAGACATATTTGAACACGTCTCCCGATCACATGGTTGATCATACTCTAGGTCCCACATGCATGTTTTAGCTGAAGGAAGAATACCTTAAACCTGGGTAGTGGAAACCCGTGGAATGGGTACCATGCAATATGACTTCAAAGGGTCTTCATTTGCTCACAGAACCTCTCCAATCCTATCACTGCTGCGTTTATGCCCCTGTACACATGCTTGATTCTCTTTCGGAGACATAGCAATCCATAGGTTTTAAGATACTTACTAGTCAGGTACATTCTTAGGCGTTTAATATGCGGTGTTGAGTCCATTTCGTTGAGCAAGGAGTAGCTCTTGTCTATTCCATATTTGGCTTAAGGAACTTTATCTGCGCTCATTTCAATCTCTGGTTTTATGCAGCACCCCAACTCACCTTTCCCCTTAAGCAAGCATAAGTTGGTTTTCTAAATTTGAGACCCTGTTCTGTTCTGTAATTCAGTTCCTGTGTAGCCAAGTTTACATTCCGTGTATTAGTGATATCTTATGATGTTTCTTTTTCTGTATGACTTATTTCAGTTAGAATCATCGTACCTGAATCCACTCATTATGCTGCTACGGGCCTGATGACATAGATTTCATTGCTGAGTGATACTGCATTGTACGTAAGTACCACAAGTTCTTTATCCATTTTTCACTTTCTGCGATGTTGAACTTGTACTGTAAACGAGGTTCTTGTAAACAGAGCCGTTCCAAACTTTGGGGTGGCTGTGTCTTTTTTATTTTAATTTCCCTAAGCTATAGGACCATAAGTGGAAGTGCCCTAGGCTCTGTTGCTTTGTTTTTTAGATGTTTCAGGAAACACCATACACTTCTCCCGAGTGGTTGTTGGCAATTTACATCCCGCCCATCAGCATAACAAGGCTCCCAGTTCTCCATGGCCTGTCCTGCCTTTCTGGATTTTACACTTTTTTCAGATGGCCCTTTTGACCGGGGGGAAGTGAGACTTCATTGTAGTGCAGATTTCCTTTGCAAGCTTGCTTGGTTGGCCAAAAAGGGCGTATGCGTTTTTTCCTGAATATATTCAGGAAAAAACGCACACGCACTTTTTGGCCAAGTGCATCATTGTGGACGTTCTGCCTCTTTTCCTATGCTTGCAATGCAATTCCAGTCTACCTCCTGAAATCGGTTTCCTGCAATTCTGCCCCGCTTTCAAGTCCTCTTGGCAGCCTTACTTCAGTCTATTTTTGGACGATAGCTGTCATTTATAACTCTGCAGGTTTGTGAATTACAGTGCCCCTGAGCTCCTTTCTTCAACTCGCTTTCTTGTGACCTGGCCGCAACACCGCAGGATGTCTTCAGGCCCTAATCTGTTCCGGAACGGCATGCTGAGCCTTTGGTTATTTCCTCTTCCTGGTGGGAAATGAGAGTTAAATTTGCCCGTCCAGACACCTCCAGCTAGTCTCTCATTGGTTCTCGCTATTCCTGTTCATCTTCCGCAGAAATTGCAAACTGGGCCAAACAGGAGGTTAAAGGCACTGACTTTCCAAGTGGGGAGAGTGTTAGTAAAGCATCTGGAATGTTGCACCCGAGTACCAGGGGAGGAAAACTGAGACATATTTGAACACGTCTCCCGTTCACATGGTTGATCATACTTGGGTTCCACATGCATGTTTTAGCTGAAGGAAGAATACCTTAAACCTGTGTATTTGAAACCCGTTGAATGGGTACCATGCAATATGACTTCAAAGGGTCTTCATTTGCTCACCGAACCTCTCCAATCCTATCACTGCTGCATTTATGCCCCTGTACACATGCTTGATTCTGTTTCGGAGACATAGCAATCCATAGGTTTTAAGATACTTACTAGTCAGGTACATTCTTAGGCGTTTAATATGCGGTGTTGAGTCCATTTCGTTGAGCAAGGAGTAGCTCTTGTCTATTCCATATTTGGCTTAAGGAACTTTATCTGTGCTCATTTCAATCTCTGGTTTTATGCAGCACCCCAACTCACCTTTACCCTTAAGCAAGCATAAGTTGGTTTTCTAAATTTGAGACCCTGTTCTGTTCTGTAATTCAGTTCCTGTGTAGCCAAGTTTCCATTCCGTGTATTACTGATATCTTATGATGTTTCTTTTTCTGTGTGACTTATTTCAGTTAGAATCATCATACCTGAATCCACTCATTGTGCTGCTAAGGTCCTGAAGACACAGATTTCATTGCTGAGTGATATTGCTTTGTAAGTAAATACCACAACTTTTTTATCCATTTTTCACTTTCTGCGATGTTGAACTTGTACTGTAAACGAGGTTCTTGTAAACAGAGCTGTTCGAAACTTTGGGGTGGCTGTGTCTTTTTGATTTTAAATTCCCTAAGCTATAGGACCATAAGTGGAAGTGCCCTAGGCTCTGTTGCTTTGTTTTTTAGATGTTTCAGGAAACA
The DNA here is from genome assembly GCF_949987515.2 of Delphinus delphis. Taxonomy (NCBI): domain Eukaryota; kingdom Metazoa; phylum Chordata; class Mammalia; order Artiodactyla; family Delphinidae; genus Delphinus; species Delphinus delphis. Next base: position 191,962 of record NW_027192744.1, read on the forward strand.
CCATACACTTCTCCCCAGTGGCTGTTGGCAATTTACATCCCGCCCATCAGCATAACAAGGCTCCCAGTTCTCCATGGCCTGTCCTGCCTTTCTGGATTTTACACTTTTTTCAGATGGCCCTTTTGACCGGGGGGAAGTGAGACTTCATTGTAGTGCAGATTTGCTTTGCAAGCTTGCTTGGTTGGCCAAAAAGGGCGTATGCGTTTTTTCCTGAATATATTCAGGAAAAAACGCATACGCCCTTTTTGGCCAAGTGCATCATTGTGGACGTTCTGCCTCTTTTCCTATGCTTTCAATGCAATTCCAGTCTACCTCCTGAAATCGGTTTCCTGCAATTCTGCCCCGCTTTCAAGTCCTCTTGGCAGCCTTACTTCAGTCTATTTTTGGACGATAGCTGTCATTTATAACTCTGCAGGTTTGTGAATTACAGTGCCCCTGAGCTCCTTTCTTCAACTCGCTTTCTTGTGACCTGGCCGCAACACCGCAGGATGGCTTCAGGCCCTAATCTGGTTCCGGCACGGCACGCTGAGCCTTTGGTTATTTCCTCTTCCTGGTGGGAAATGAGAGTTAAATTTGCCCGTCCAGACACCTCCAGCTAGCCTCTCATTGGTTCTCGCTATTCCTGTTCATCTTCCGCAGAAATTGCAAACTGGGCCAAACAGGAGGTTAAAGGCGCTGACTTTCCAAGTGGGGAGAGTGTCAGTAAAGCGTCTGGAATGTTGCACCCGAGTACCAGGGGAGGAAAACTGAGACATATTTGAACACGTCTCCCGTTCACATGGTTGATCATACTTGGGTTCCACATGCATGTTTTAGCTGAAGGAAGAATACCTAAAACCTGGGTAGTTGAAACCCGTGGAATGGGTACCATGCAATATGACTTCAAAGGGTCTTCATTTGCTCACCGAACCTCTCCAATCCTATCACTGCTGCGTTTATGCCCCTGTACACATGCTTGATTCTGTTTCGGAGACATAGCAATCCATAGGTTTTAAGATACTTACTAGTCAGGTACATTCTTAGGCGTTTAATATGCGGTGTTGAGTCCATTTCGTTGAGCAAGGAGTAGCTCTTGTCTATTCCATATTTGGCTTAAGGAACTTTATCTGTGCTCATTTCAATCTCTGGTTTTATGCAGCACCCCAACTCACCTTTCCCCTTAAGCAAGCATAAGTTGGTTTTCTAAATTTGAGACCCTGTTCTGTTCTGTAATTCAGTTCCTGTGTAGCCAAGTTTACATTCCGTGTATTACTGATATCTTATGATGTTTCTTTTTCTGTGTGACTTATTTCAGTTAGAATCATCATACCTGAATCCACTCATTGTGCTGCTAAGGGCCTGATGACACAGATTTCATTGCTGAGTGATATTGCTTTGTAAGTAAATACCACAACTTCTTTATCCATTTTTCAATTTCTGCGATGTTGAACTTGTACTGTAAACGAGGTTCTTGAAACTGAGCCGTTCCAAACTTTGGGGTGGCTATGTCTTTTTGATTTTAAATTCCCTAAGCTATAGGACCATAAGTGGAAGTGCCCTAGGCTCTGTTGCTTTGTTTTTTAGATGTTTCAGGAAACACCATACACTTCTCCCGAGTGGTTGTTGGCAATTTACATCCCGCCCATCAGCATAACAAGGCTCCCAGTTCTCCATGGCCTGTCCTGCCTTTCTGGATTTTACACTTTTTTCAGATGGCCCTTTTGACCGCGGGGAAGTGAGACTTCATTGTAGTGCAGATTTCCTTTGCAAGCTTGCTTGGTTGGCCAAAAAGGGCGTATGCGTTTTTTCCTGAATATATTCAGGAAAAAACGCATACGCCCTTTTTGGCCAAGTGCATCATTGTGGACGTTCTGCCTCTTTTCCTATGCTTTCAATGCAATTCCAGTCTACCTCCTGAAATCGGTTTCCTGCAATTCTGCCCCGCTTTCAAGTCCTCTTGGCAGCCTTACTTCAGTATATTTTTGGACGATAGCTGTCATTTATAACTCTGCAGGTTTGTGAATTACAGTGCCCCTGAGCTCCTTTCTTCAACTCGCTTTCTTGTGACCTGCCCGAAACACCGCAGGATGTCTTCAGGCCCTAATCTGGTTCTGGCACGGCATGCTGAGCCTTTGGTTAATTCCTCTTCCTGGTGGGAAATGAGAGTTAAATTTGCCCATCCAGACACCTCCAGCTAGTCTCTCATTGGTTCTCGCTATTCCTGTTCATCTTCCACAGAAATTGCAAACTGGGCCAAACAGGAGGTTAAAGGGACTGACTCTCCAAGTGGGGAGAGTGTTAGTAAAGCGTCTGGAATGTTGCACCCGAGTAGCAGGGTACGAAAACTGAGACATATTTGAACACGTCTCCCGATCACATGGTTGATCATACTCTAGGTTCCACATGCATGTTTTAGCTGAAGGAAGAATACCTAAAACCTGGGTAGTTGAAACCCGTGGAATGGGTACCATGCAATATGACTTCAAAGGGTCTTCATTTGCTCACCGAACCTCTCCAATCCTATCACTGCTGCGTTTATGCCCCTGTACACATGCTTGATTCTGTTTCGGAGACATAGCAATCCATAGGTTTTAAGATACTTACTAGTCAGGTACATTCTTAGGCGTTTAATATGCGGTGTTGAGTCCATTTCGTTGAGCAAGGAGTAGCTCTTGTCTATTCCATATTTGGCTTAAGGAACTTTATCTGTGCTCATTTCAATCTCTGGTTTTATGCAGCACCCCAACTCACCTTTCCCCTTAAGCAAGCATAAGTTGGTTTTCTAAATTTGAGACCCTGTTCTGTTCTGTAATTCAGTTCCTGTGTAGCCAAGTTTACATTCCGTGTATTACTGATATCTTATGATGTTTCCTTTTCTGTGTGACTTATTTCAGTTAGAATCATCATACCTGAATCCACTCATTGTGCTGCTAAGGGCCTGATGACACAGATTTCATTGCTGAGTGATATTGCTTTGTAAGTAAATACCACAACTTCTTTATCCATTTTTCACTTTCTGCGATGTTGAACTTGTACTGTAAACGAGGTTCTTGTAAACAGAGCCGTTCCAAACTTTGGGGTGGCTGTGTCTTTTTGATTTTAATTTCCCTTAGCTATAGGACCATAAGTGGAAGTGCCCTAGGTTCTGTTGCTTTGTTTTTTAGATGTTTCAGGAAACACCATACACTTCTCCCGAGTGGTTGTTGGCAATTTACATCCCGCCCATCAGCATAACAAGGCTCCCAGTTCTCCATGGCCTGTCCTGCCTTTCTGGATTTTACACTTTTTTCAGATGGCCCTTTTGACCGGGGGGAAGTGAGACTTCATTGTAGTGCAGATTTCCTTTGCAAGCTTGCTTGGTTGGCCAAAAAGGGCGTATGCGTTTTTTCCTGAATATATTCAGGAAAAAACGCATACGCCCTTTTTGGCCAAGTGCATCATTGTGGACGTTCTGCCTCTTTTCCTATGCTTTCAATGCAATTCCAGTCTACCTCCTGAAATCGGTTTCCTGCAATTCTGCCCCGCTTTCAAGTCCTCTTGGCAGCCTTACTTCAGTCTATTTTTGGACGATAGCTGTCATTTATAACTCTGCAGGTTTGTGAATTACAGTGCCCCTGAGCTCCTTTCTTCAACTCGCTTTCTTGTGAGCTGGCCGCAACACCGCAGGATGGCTTCAGGCCCTAATCTGGTTCCGGCACGGCACGCTGAGCCTTTGGTTAATTCCTCTTCCTGGTGGGAAATGAGAGTTAAATTTGGCCGTCCAGACACCTCCAGCTAGTCTCTCATTGGTTCTCGCTATTCCTGTTCATCTTCCGCAGAAATTGCGAACTGGGCCAAACAGGAGGTTAAAGGCGCTGACTTTCCAGGTGGGGAGAGTGTTAGTAAAGCGTCTGGAATGTTGCACCCGAGTACCAGGGTACGAAAACTGAGACATATTTGAACACGTCTCCCGATCACATGGTTGATCATACTCTGGGTTCCACATGCATGTTTTAGCTGAAGGAAGAATACCTAAAACCTGGGTAGTTGAAACCCGTGGAATGGGTACCATGCAATATGACTTCAATGGGTCTTCATTTCCTCACCAAATCTCTCCAATCCTATCACTGCTGCGTTTATGCCCCTGTACACATGCTTGATTCACTTTCGGAGACATAGCAATCCATAGGTTTTAAGATACTTACTAGTCAGGTACATTCTTAGGCGTTTAATATGCGGTGTTGAGTCCATTTCGTTGAGCAAGGAGTAGCTCTTGTCTATTCCATATTTGGCTTAAGGAACTTTATCTGTGCTCATTTCAATCTCTGGTTTTATGCAGCACCCCAACTCACCTTTCCCCTTAAGCAAGCATAAGTTGGTTTTCTAAATTTGAGACCCTGTTCTGTTCTGTAATTCAGTTCCTGTGTAGCCAAGTTTACATTCCGTGTATTACTGATATCTTATGATGTTTCTTTTTCTGTGTGACTTATTTCAGTTAGAATCATCATACCTGAATCCACTCATTGTGCTGCTAAGGGCCTGATGACATAGATTTCATTGCTGAGTGATATTGCTTTGTAAGTGAATACCACAACTTCTTTATCCATTTTTCACTTTCTGCGATGTTGAACTTGTATTGTAAAGGAGGTTCTTGTAAACAGAGGCGTCTCAAACTTTGGGGTGGCTGTGTCTTTTTGATTTTAATTTCCCTAAGCTATAGGACCATAAGTGGAAGTGCCCTAGGCTCTGTTGCTTTGTTTTTTAGATGTTTCAGGAAACACCATACACTTCTCCCAAGTGTCTGTTGGCAATTTACATCCCGCCCATCAGCATAACAAGGCTCCCAGTTCTCAATGGCCTGTCCTGCCTTTCTGGATTTTACACTTTTTTCAGATGGCCCTTTTGACCGGGGGGAAGTGAGACTTCATTGTAGTGCAGATTTCCTTTGCAAGCTTGCTTGGTTGGCCAAAAAGGGCGTATGCGTTTTTTCCTGAATATATTCAGGAAAAAACGCATACGCCCTTTTTGGCCAAGTGCATCATTGTGGACGTTCTGCCTCTTTTCCTATGCTTTCAATGCAATTCCAGTCTACCTCCTGAAATCGGTTTCCTGCAATTCTGCCCCGCTTTCAAGTCCTCTTGGCAGCCTTACTTCAGTCTATTTTTGGACGATAGCTGTCATTTATAACTCTGCAGGTTTGTGAATTACAGTGCCCCTGAGCTCCTTTCTTCAACTTGCTTTCTTGTGACCTGGCCGCAACACCGCAGGATGGCTTCAGGCCCTAATCTGGTTCCGGCCCGGCACGCTGAGCCTTTGGTTAATTCCTCTTCCTGGTGGGAAATGAGAGTTAAATTTGCCCGTTCAGACACCTCCAGCTAGCCTCTCATTGGTTCTTGCTATTCCTGTTCCTCTTCCGCAGAAATTGCAAACTGGGCCAAACAGGAGGTTAAAGGCACTGACTCTCCAAGTCGGGAGAGTGTTAGTAAAGCGTCTGGAATGTTGCACCCGAGTACCAGGGGAGGAAAACTGAGACATATTTGAACACGTCTCCCGTTCACATGGTTGATCATACTCTGGGTTCCACATGCATGTTTTAGCTGAAGGAAGAATACCTAAAACCTGGAGAGTTGAGACCCGTGTAATGGGTACCATGCAATATGACTTCAAAGGGTCTTCATTTGCTCACCGAACCTCTCCAATCCTATCACTGCTGCGTTTATGCCCCTGTACACACACTTGATTCTCTTTTGGAGACATAGCAATCCATAGGTTTTAAGATACTTACTAGTCAGGTACATTCTTAGGCGTTTAATATGGGGTGTTGAGTCCATTTCGTTGAGCAAGGAGTAGCTCTTGTCTATTCCATATTTGGCTTAAGGAACTTTATCTGTGCTCATTTCAATCTCTGGTTTTATGCAGCACGCCAACTCACCTTTCCCCTTAAGCAAGCATAAGTTGGTTTTCTAAATTTGAGACCCTGTTCTGTTTTGGAATGCATTTCCTGTGTAGCCAAGTTTACATTCCGTGTATTAGTGATATCTTATGATGTTTCTTTTTCTGTGTGACTTATTTCAGTTAGAATCATCGTACCTGAATCCACTCATTATGCTGCTAAGGGCCTGATGACATAGATTTCATTGCTGAGTGATACTGCATTGTACGTAAGTACCTCAAGTTCTTTATCCATTTTTCACTTTCTGTGATATTGAACTTGTACGGTAAACGAGGTTCTTGTAAACGGAGGCGTCCCAAACTTTGGGGTGGCTGTGTCTTTTTGATTTTAATTTCCCTAAGCTATAGGACCATAAGTGTAAGTGCCCTAGGCTCTGTTGCTTTGTTTTTTAGATGTTTCAGGAAACACCATACACTTCTCCCAAGTGTCTGTTTGCAATTTACATCCCGCCCATCAGCATAAGAAGGCTCCCAATTCTCAATGGCCTGTCCTGCCTTTCTGGATTTTACACTTTTTTCAGATGATCCTTTTGACCGGGGGGAAGTGAGACTTCATTGTAGTGCAGATTTCCTTTGCAAGCTTGCTTGGTTGGCCAAAAAGGGCGTATGCGTTTTTTCCTGAATATATTCAGGAAAAAACGCATACGCCCTTTTTGGCCAAGTGCATCATTGTGGACGTTCTGCCTCTTTTCCTATGCTTTCAATGCAATTCCAGTCTACCTCCTGAAATCGGTTTCCTGCAATTCTGCCCCGCTTTCAAGTCCTCTTGGCAGCCTTACTTCAGTCTATTTTTGGACGATAGCTGTCATTTATAACTCTGCAGGTTTGTGAATTACAGTGCCCCTGAGCTCCTTTCTTCAACTTGCTTTCTTGTGACCTGGCCGCAACACCGCAGGATGGCTTCAGGCCCTAATCTGGTTCCAGCACGGCACGCTGAGCCTTTGGTTAATTCCTCTTCCTGGTGGGAAATGAGAGTTAAATTTGCCCGTTCAGACACCTCCAGCTAGCCTCTCATTGGTTCTCGCTATTCCTGTTCATCTTCCGCAGAAATTGCAAACTGGGCCAAACAGGAGGTTAAAGGCACTGACTCTCCAAGTCGGGAGAGTGTTAGTAAAGCGTCTGGAATGTTGCACCCGAGTACCAGGGGAGGAAAACTGAGACATATTTGAACACGTCTCCCGTTCACATGGTTGATCATACTCTGGGTTCCACATGCATGTTTTAGCTGAAGGAAGAATACCTAAAACCTGGAGAGTTGAGACCCGTGTAATGGGTACCATGCAATATGACTTCAAAGGGTCTTCATTTGCTCACCGAACCTCTCCAATCCTATCACTGCTGCGTTTATGCCCCTGTACACACGCTTGATTCTCTTTTGGAGACATAGCAATCCATAGGTTTTAAGATACTTACTAGTCAGGTACATTCTTAGGCGTTTAATATGGGGTGTTGAGTCCATTCCGTTGAGCAAGGAGTAGCTCTTGTCTATTCCATATTTGGCTTAAGGAACTTTATCTGTGCTCATTTCAATCTCTGGTTTTATGCAGCACGCCAACTCACCTTTCCCCTTAAGCAAGCATAAGTTGGTTTTCTAAATTTGAGACCCTGTTCTGTTTTGGAATGCAGTTCCTGTGTAGCCAAGTTTACATTCCGTGTATTAGTGATATCTTATGATGTTTCTTTTTCTGTGTGACTTATTTCAGTTAGAATCATCGTACCTGAATCCACTCATTATGCTGCTAAGGGCCTGATGACATAGATTTCATTGCTGAGTGATACTGCATTGTACGTAAGTACCTCAAGTTCTTTATCCATTTTTCACTTTCTGTGATATTGAACTTGTACGGTAAACGAGGTTCTTGTAAACGGAGGTGTCCCAAACTTTGGGGTGGCTGTGTCTTTTTGATTTTAATTTCCCTAAGCTATAGGACCATAAGTGGAAGTGCCCTCGGCTCTGTTGCTTTGTTTTTTAGATGTTTCAGGAAACACCATACACTTCTCCCAAGTGTCTGTTGGCAATTTACATCCCGCCCATCAGCATAAGAAGGCTCCCAATTCTCAATGGCCTATCCTGCCTTTCTGGATTTTACACTTTTTTCAGATGGCCCTTTTGACCGGGGGGAAGTGAGACTTCATTGTAGTGCAGATTTCCTTTGCAAGCTTGCTTGGTTGGCCAAAAAGGGCGTATGCGTTTTTTCCTGAATATATTCAGGAAAAAACGCATACGCCCTTTTTGGCCAAGTGCATCATTGTGGACGTTCTGCCTCTTTTCCTATGCTTTCAATGCAATTTCAGTCTACCTCCTGAAATCGGTTTCCTGCAATTCTGCCCCGCTTTCAAGTCCTCTTGGCAGCCTTACTTCAGTCTATTTTTGGACGATAGCTGTCATTTATAACTCTGCAGGTTTGTGAATTACAGTGCCCCTGAGCTCCTTTCTACAACTCGCTTTCTTGTGAGCTGGCCGCAACACCGCAGGATGGCTTCAGGCCCTAATCTTGTTCCGGCACGGCACGCTGAGCCTTTGGTTAATTCCTCTTCCTGGTGGGAAATGAGAGTTAAATTTGCCCGTCCAGACACCTCCAGCTAGTCTCTCATTGGTTCTCGCTATTCCTGTTCATCTTCCGCAGAAATTGCAAACTGGGCCAAACAGGAGGTTAAAGGCGCTGACTTTCCAAGTGGGGAGAGTGTTAGTAAAGCGTCTGGAATGTTGCACCCGAGTACCAGGGGAGGAAAACTGAGACATATTTGAACACGTCTCCCGTTCACATGGTTGATCATACTTGGGTTCCACATGCATGTTTTAGCTGAAGGAAGAATACCTAAAACCTGGGTAGTTGAAACCCGTGGAATGGGTACCATGCAATATGACTTCAAAGGGTCTTCATTTGCTCACGAACCTCTCCAATCCTATCACTGCTGCGTTTATGCCCCTGTACACATGCTTGATTCTCTTTCGGAGACATAGCAATCCATAGGTTTTAAGATACTTACTAGTCAGGTACATTCTTAGGCATTTAATATGCGGTGTTGTGTCCATTTCGTTGAGCAAGGAGTAGCTCTTGTCTATTCCATATTTGGCTTAAGGAACTTTATCTGTGCTCATTTCAATCTCTGGTTTTATGCAGCACCCCAACTCACCTTTCCCCTTAAGCAAGCATAAGTTGGTTTTCTAAATTTGAGACCCTGTTCTGTTCTGTAATTCAGTTCCTGTGTAGCCAAGTTTACATTCCGTGTATTACTGATATCTTATGATGTTTCTTTTTCTGTGTGACTTATTTCAGTTAGAATCATCATACCTGAATCCACTCATTGTGCTGCTAAGGGCCTGATGACACAGATTTCATTGCTGAGTGATATTGCTTTGTAAGTAAATACCACAACTTCTTTATCCATTTTTCAATTTCTGCGATGTTGAACTTGTACTGTAAACGAGGTTCTTGTAAACAGAGCCGTTCGAAACTTTGGGGTGGCTGTGTCTTTTTGATTTTAAATTCCCTAAGCTATAGGACCATAAGTGGAAGTGCCCTAGGCTCTGTTGCTTTGTTTTTTAGATGTTTCAGGAAACACCATACACTTCTCCCGAGTGGTTGTTGGCAATTTACATCCCGCCCATCAGCATAACAAGGCTCCCTGTTCTCCATGGCCTGTCCTGCCTTTCTGGATTTTACACTTTTTTCAGATGGCCCTTTTGACCGGGGGGAAGTGAGACTTCATTGTAGTGCAGATTTCCTTTGCAAGCTTGCTTGGTTGGCCAAAAAGGGCGTATGCGTTTTTTCCTGAATATATTCAGGAAAAAACGCATACGCCCTTTTTGGCCAAGTGCATCATTGTGGACGTTCTGCCTCTTCTCCAATGCTTTCAATGCAATTCCAGTCTACCTCCTGAAATCGGTTTCCTGCAATTCTGCCCCGCTTTCAAGTCCTCTTGGCAGCCTTACTTCAGTCTATTTTTGGACGATAGCTGTCATTTATAACTCTGCAGGTTTGTGAATTACAGTGCCCCTGAGCTGCTTTCTTCAACTCGCTTTCTTGTGACCTGGCCGCAACACCGCAGGATGGCTTCAGGCCCTAATCTGGTTCCGGCACGGCATGCTGAGCCTTTGGTTATTTCCTCTTTCTGGTGGGAAATGAGAGTTAAATTTGCCCGTCCAGACACCTCCAGCTAGTCTCTCATTGGTTCTCGCTATTCCTGTTCATCTTCCGCAGAAATTGCAAACTGGGCCAAACAGGAGGTTAAAGGCGCTGACTTTCCAAGTGGGGAGAGTGTTAGTAAAGCGTCTGGAATGTTGCACCCGAGTACCAGGGTACGAAAACTGAGACATATTTGAACACGTCTCCCGATGACATGGTTGATCATACTCTAGGTTCCACATGCATGTTTTAGCTGAAGGAAGAATACCTTAAACCTGGGTAGTTGAAACCCGTGGAATGGGTACCATGCAATATGACTTCAAAGGGTCTTCATTTGCTCACCGAACCTCTCCAATCCTATCACTGCTGCGTTTATGCCCCTGTACACATGCTTGATTCTCTTTCGGAGACATAGCAATCCATAGGTTTTAAGATACTTACTAGTCAGGTACATTCTTAGGCATTTAATATGCGGTGTTGAGTCCATTTCGTTGAGCAAGGAGTAGCTCTTGTCTATTCCATATTTGGCTTAAGGAACTTTATCTGTGCTCATTTCAATCTCTGGTTTTATGCAGCACCCCAACTCACCTTTCCCCTTAAGCAAGCATAAGTTGGTTTTCTAAATTTGAGACCCTGTTCTGTTCTGTAATTCAGTTCCTGTGTAGCCAAGTTTACATTCCGTGTATTAGTGATATCTTATGATGTTTCTTTTTCTGTGTGACTTATTTCAGTTAGAATCATCGTACCTGAATCCACTCATTATGCTGCTATGGGCCTGATGACATAGATTTCATTGCTGAGTGATATTGCATTGTACGTAAGTACCACAAGTTCTTTATCCATTTTTCAATTTCTGCGATGTTGAACTTCTACTGTAAACGAGGTTCTTGTAAACAGAGCCGTTCCAAACTTTGGGGTGGCTGTGTCTTTTTGATTTTAATTTCCCTTAGCTATAGGACCATAAGTGGAAGTGCCCTAGGTTCTGTTGCTTTGTTTTTTAGATGTTTCAGGAAACACCATACACTTCTCCCGAGTGGTTGTTGGCAATTTACATCCCGCCCATCAGCATAACAAGGCTCCCAGTTCTCCATGGCCTGTCCTGCCTTTCTGGATTTTACACTTTTTTCAGATGGCCCTTTTGACCGGGGGGAAGTGAGACTTCATTGTAGTGCAGATTTCCTTTGCAAGCTTGCTTGGTTGGCCAAAAAGGGCGTATGCGTTTTTTCCTGAATATATTCAGGAAAAAACGCATACGCCCTTTTTGGCCAAGTGCATCATTGTGGACGTTCTGCCTCTTTTCCTATGCTTTCAATGCAATTCCAGTCTACCTCCTGAAATCGGTTTCCTGCAATTCTGCCCCGCTTTCAAGTCCTCTTGGCAGCCTTACTTCAGTCTATTTTTGGACGATAGCTGTCATTTATAACTCTGCAGGTTTGTGAATTACAGTGCCCCTGAGCTCCTTTCTTCAACTCGCTTTCTTTTGAGCTGGCCGCAACACCGCAGGATGGCTTCAGGCCCTAATCTGGTTCCGGCACGGCACGCTGAGCCTTTGGTTATTTCCTCTTCCTGGTGGGAAATGAGAGTTAAATTTGCCCGTCCAGACACCTCCAGCTAGCCTCTCATTGGTTCTCGCTATTCCTGTTCATCTTCCGCAGAAATTGCAAACTGGGACAAACAGGAGGTTAAAGGCGCTGACTTTCCAAGTGGGGAGAGTGTTAGTAAAGCGTCTGGAATGTTGCACCCGAGTACCAGGGGAGGAAAACTGAGACATATTTGAACACGTCTCCCGTTCACATGGTTGATCATACTTGGGTTCCACATGCATGTTTTAGCTGAAGGAAGAATACCTAAAACCTGGGTAGTTGAAACCCGTGGAATGGGTACCATGCAATATGACTTCAAAGGGTCTTCATTTGCTCACCGAACCTCTCCAATCCTATCACTGCTGCGTTTATGCCCCTGTACACATGCTTGATTCTGTTTCGGAGACATAGCAATCCATAGGTTTTAAGATACTTACTAGTCAGGTACATTCTTAGGCGTTTAATATGCGGTGTTGAGTCCATTTCGTTGAGCAAGGAGTAGCTCTTGTCTATTCCATATTTGGCTTAAGGAACTTTATCTGTGCTCATTTCAATCTCTGGTTTTATGCAGCACCCCAACTCACCTTTCCCCTTAAGCAAGCATAAGTTGGTTTTCTAAATTTGAGACCCTGTTCTGTTCTGTAATTCAGTTCCTGTGTAGCCAAGTTTACATTCCGTGTATTACTGATATCTTATGATGTTTCTTTTTCTGTGTGACTTATTTCAGTTAGAATCATCATACCTGAATCCACTCATTGTGCTGCTAAGGGCCTGATGACACAGATTTCATTGCTGAGTGATATTGCTTTGTAAGTAAATACCACAACTTCTTTATCCATTTTTCAATTTCTGCGATGTTGAACTTGTACTGTAAACGAGGTTCTTGTAAACAGAGCCGTTCGAAACTTTGGGGTGGCTGTGTCTTTTTGATTTTAAATTCCCTAAGCTATAGGACCATAAGTGGAAGTGCCCTAGGCTCTGTTGCTTTGTTTTTTAGATGTTTCAGGAAACACCATACACTTCTCCCGAGTGGTTGTTGGCAATTTACATCCCGCCCATCAGCATAACAAGGCTCCCAGTTCTCCATGGCCTGTCCTGCCTTTCTGGATTTTACACTTTTTTCAGATGGCCCTTTTGACCGGGGGGAAGTGAGACTTCATTGTAGTGCAGATTTCCTTTGCAAGCTTGCTTGGTTGGCCAAAAAGGGCGTATGCGTTTTTTCCTGAATATATTCAGGAAAAAACGCATACGCCCTTTTTGGCCAAGTGCATCATTGTGGACGTTCTGCCTCTTTTCCTATGCTTGCAATGCAATTCCTGTCTACCTCCTGAAATCGGTTTCCTGCAATTCTGCCCCGCTTTCAAGTCCTCTTGGCAGCCTTACTTCAGTCTATTTTTGGACGATAGCTGTCATTTATAACTCTGCAGGTTTGTGAATTACAGTGCCCCTGAGCTCCTTTCTTCAACTCGCTTTCTTGTGACCTGGCCGCAACACCGCAGGATGTCTTCAGGCCCTAATCTGGTTCTGGCACGGCACGCTGAGCCTTTGGTTAATTCCTCTTCCTGGTGGGAAATGAGAGTTAAATTTGCCCATCCAGACACCTCCAGCTAGTCTCTCATTGGTTCTCGCTATTCCTGTTCATCTTCCACAGAAATTGCAAACTGGGCCAAACAGGAGGTTAAAGGGACTGACTCTCCAAGTGGGGAGAGTGTTAGTAAAGCGTCTGGAATGTTGCACCCGAGTACCAGGGTACGAAAACTGAGACATATTTGAACACGTCTCCCGATCACATGGTTGATCATACTCTAGGTTCCACATGCATGTTTTAGCTGAAGGAAGAATACCTTAAACCTGGGTAGTTGAAACCCGTGGAATGGGTACCATGCAATATGACTTCAAAGGGTCTTCATTTGCTCACCGAACCTCTCCAATCCTATCACTGCTGCGTTTATGCCCCTGTACACATGCTTGATTCTCTTTCGGAGACATAGCAATCCATAGGTTTTAAGATACTTACTAGTCAGGTACATTCTTAGGCATTTAATATGCGGTGTTGAGTCCATTTCGTTGAGCAAGGAGTAGCTCTTGTCTATTCCATATTTGGCTTAAGGAACTTTATCTGTGCTCATTTCAATCTCTGGTTTTATGCAGCACCCCAACTCACCTTTACCCTTAAGCAAGCATAAGTTGGTTTTCTAAATTTGAGACCCTGTTCTGTTCTGTAATTCAGTTCCTGTGTAGCCAAGTTTACATTCCGTGTATTACTGATGTTTTATGATGTTTCTTTTTCTGTGTGACTTATTTCAGTTAGAATCATCGTACCTGAATCCACTCATTATGCTGCTACGGGCCTGATGACATAGATTTCATTGCTGAGTGATACTGCATTGTACGTAAGTACCACAAGTTCTTTATCCATTTTTCAATTTCTGCGATGTTGAACTTCTACTGTAAACGAGGTTCTTGTAAACAGAGCCGTTCGAAACTTTGGGGTGGCTGTGTCTTTTTGATTTTAAATTCCCTAAGCTATAGGACCATAAGTGGAAGTGCCCTAGGCTCTGTTGCTTTGTTTTTTAGATGTTTCAGGAAACACCATACACTTCTCCCGAGTGTTTGTTGGCAATTTACATCCCGCCCTTCAGCATAACAAGGCTCCCAGTTCTCCATGGCCTGTCCTGCCTTTCTGGATTTTACACTTTTTTCAGATGGCCCTTTTGACCGGGGGGAAGTGAGACTTCATTGTAGTGCAGATTTCCTTTGCAAGCTTGCTTGGTTGGCCAAAAAGGGCGTATGCGTTTTTTCCTGAATATATTCAGGAAAAAACGCATACGCCCTTTTTGGCCAAGTGCATCATTGTGGACGTTCTGCCTCTTTTCCTATGCTTTCAATGCAATTCCAGTCTACCTCCTGAAATCGGTTTCCTGCAATTCTGCCCCGCTTTCAAGTCCTCTTGGCAGCCTTACTTCAGTCTATTTTTGGACGATAGCTGTCATTTATAACTCTGCAGGTTTGTGAATTACAGTGCCCCTGAGCTCCTTTCTTCAACTCGCTTTCTTTTGAGCTGGCCGCAACACCGCAGGATGGCTTCAGGCCCTAATCTGGTTCCGGCATGGCACGCTGAGCCTTTGGTTATTTCCTCTTCCTGGTGGGAAATGAGAGTTAAATTTGCCCGTCCAGACACCTCCAGCTAGCCTCTCATTGGTTCTCGCTATTCCTGTTCATCTTCCGCAGAAATTGCAAACTGGGACAAACAGGAGGTTAAAGGCGCTGACTTTCCAAGTGGGGAGAGTGTTAGTAAAGCGTCTGGAATGTTGCACCCGAGTACCAGGGGAGGAAAACTGAGACATATTTGAACACGTCTCCCGTTCACATGGTTGATCATACTTGGGTTCCACATGCATGTTTTAGCTGAAGGAAGAATACCTAAAACCTGGGTAGTTGAAACCCGTGGAATGGGTACCATGCAATATGACTTCAAAGGGTCTTCATTTGCTCACCGAACCTCTCCAATCCTATCACTGCTGCGTTTATGCCCCTGTACACATGCTTGATTCTGTTTCGGAGACATAGCAATCCATAGGTTTTAAGATACTTACTAGTCAGGTACATTCTTAGGCGTTTAATATGCGGTGTTGAGTCCATTTCGTTGAGCAAGGAGTAGCTCTTGTCTATTCCATATTTGGCTTAAGGAACTTTATCTGTGCTCATTTCAATCTCTGGTTTTATGCAGCACCCCAACTCACCTTTCCCCTTAAGCAAGCATAAGTTGGTTTTCTAAATTTGAGACCCTGTTCTGTTCTGTAATTCAGTTCCTGTGTAGCCAAGTTTACATTCCGTGTATTACTGATATCTTATGATGTTTCTTTTTCTGTGTGACTTATTTCAGTTAGAATCATCATACCTGAATCCACTCATTGTGCTGCTAAGGGCCTGATGACACAGATTTCATTGCTGAGTGATATTGCTTTGTAAGTAAATACCACAACTTCTTTATCCATTTTTCAATTTCTGCGATGTTGAACTTGTACTGTAAACGAGGTTCTTGTAAACAGAGCCGTTCGAAACTTTGGGGTGGCTGTGTCTTTTTGATTTTAAATTCCCTAAGCTATAGGACCATAAGTGGAAGTGCCCTAGGCTCTGTTGCTTTGTTTTTTAGATGTTTCAGGAAACACCATACACTTCTCCCGAGTGGTTGTTGGCAATTTACATCCCGCCCATCAGCATAACAAGGCTCCCAGTTCTCCATGGCCTGTCCTGCCTTTCTGGATTTTACACTTTTTTCAGATGGCCCTTTTGACCGGGGGGAAGTGAGACTTCATTGTAGTGCAGATTTCCTTTGCAAGCTTGCTTGGTTGGCCAAAAAGGGCGTATGCGTTTTTTCCTGAATATATTCAGGAAAAAACGCATACGCCCTTTTTGGCCAAGTGCATCATTGTGGACGTTCTGCCTCTTTTCCTATGCTTGCAATGCAGTTCCAGTCTACCTCCTGAAATCGGTTTCCTGCAATTCTGCCCCACTTTCAAGTCCTCTTGGCAGCCTTACTTCAGTCTATTTTTGGACGATAGCTGTCATTTATAACTCTGCAGGTTTGTGAATTACAGTGCCCCTGAGCTCCTTTCTTCAACTCGCTTTCTTTTGAGCTGGCCGCAACACCGCAGGATGGCTTCAGGCCCTAATCTGGTTCTGGCACGGCACGCTGAGCCTTTGGTTAATTCCTCTTCCTGGTGGGAAATGAGAGTTAAATTTGCCCATCCAGACACCTCCAGCTAGTCTCTCATTGGTTCTCGCTATTCCTGTTCATCTTCCACAGAAATTGCAAACTGGGCCAAACAGGAGGTTAAAGGGACTGACTCTCCAAGTGGGGAGAGTGTTAGTAAAGCGTCTGGAATGTTGCACCCGAGTACCAGGGTACGAAAACTGAGACATATTTGAACACGTCTCCCGATCACATGGTTGATCATACTCTAGGTTCCACATGCATGTTTTAGCTGAAGGAAGAATACCTTAAACCTGGGTAGTTGAAACCCGTGGAATGGGTACCATGCAATATGACTTCAAAGGGTCTTCATTTGCTCACCGAACCTCTCCAATCCTATCACTGCTGCGTTTATGCCCCTGTACACATGCTTGATTCTGTTTCGGAGACATAGCAATCCATAGGTTTTAAGATACTTACTAGTCAGGTACATTCTTAGGCATTTAATATGCGGTGTTGAGTCCATTTCGTTGAGCAAGGAGTAGCTCTTGTCTATTCCATATTTGGCTTAAGGAACTTTATCTGTGCTCATTTCAATCTCTGGTTTTATGCAGCACCCCAACTCACCTTTACCCTTAAGCAAGCATAAGTTGGTTTTCTAAATTTGAGACCCTGTTCTGTTCTGTAATTCAGTTCCTGTGTAGCCAAGTTTCCATTCCGTGTATTAGTGATATCTTATGATGTTTCTTTTTCTGTGTGACTTATTTCAGTTAGAATCATCATATCTGAATCCACTCATTATGCTGCTACGGGCCTGATGACATAGATTTCATTGCTGAGTGATACTGCATTGTACGTAAGTACCACAAGTTCTTTATCCATTTTTCACTTTCTGCGATGTTGAACTTCTACTGTAAACGAGGTTCTTGTAAACAGAGCTGTTCGAAACTTTGGGGTGGCTGTGTCTTTTTGATTTTAAATTCCCTAAGCTATAGGACCATAAGTGGAAGTGCCCTAGGCTCTGTTGCTTTGTTTTTTAGATGTTTCAGGAAACACCATACACTTCTCCCGAGTGTTTGTTGGCAATTTACATCCCGCCCTTCAGCATAACAAGGCTCCCAGTTCTCCATGGCCTGTCCTGCCTTTCTGGATTTTACACTTTTTTCAGATGGCCCTTTTGACCGGGGGGAAGTGAGACTTCATTGTAGTGCAGATTTCCTTTGCAAGCTTGCTTGGTTGGCCAAAAAGGGCGTATGCGTTTTTTCCTGAATATATTCAGGAAAAAACGCATACGCCCTTTTTGGCCAAGTGCATCATTGTGGACGTTCTGCCTCTTTTCCTATGCTTTCAATGCAATTCCAGTCTACCTCCTGAAATCGGTTTCCTGCAATTCTGCCCCGCTTTCAAGTCCTCTTGGCAGCCTTACTTCAGTCTATTTTTGGACGATAGCTGTCATTTATAACTCTGCAGGTTTGTGAATTACAGTGCCCCTGAGCTCCTTTCTTCAACTCGCTTTCTTTTGAGCTGGCCGCAACACCGCAGGATGGCTTCAGGCCCTAATCTGGTTCCGGCACGGCACGCTGAGCCTTTGGTTATTTCCTCTTCCTGGTGGGAAATGAGAGTTAAATTTGCCCGTCCAGACACCTCCAGCTAGCCTCTCATTGGTTCTCGCTATTCCTGTTCATCTTCCGCAGAAATTGCAAACTGGGACAAACAGGAGGTTAAAGGCGCTGACTTTCCAAGTGGGGAGAGTGTTAGTAAAGCGTCTGGAATGTTGCACCCGAGTACCAGGGGAGGAAAACTGAGACATATTTGAACACGTCTCCCGTTCACATGGTTGATCATACTTGGGTTCCACATGCATGTTTTAGCTGAAGGAAGAATACCTAAAACCTGGGTAGTTGAAACCCGTGGAATGGGTACCATGCAATATGACTTCAAAGGGTCTTCATTTGCTCACCGAACCTCTCCAATCCTATCACTGCTGCGTTTATGCCCCTGTACACATGCTTGATTCTGTTTCGGAGACATAGCAATCCATAGGTTTTAAGATACTTACTAGTCAGGTACATTCTTAGGCGTTTAATATGCGGTGTTGAGTCCATTTCGTTGAGCAAGGAGTAGCTCTTGTCTATTCCATATTTGGCTTAAGGAACTTTATCTGTGCTCATTTCAATCTCTGGTTTTATGCAGCACCCCAACTCACCTTTCCCCTTAAGCAAGCATAAGTTGGTTTTCTAAATTTGAGACCCTGTTCTGTTCTGTAATTCAGTTCCTGTGTAGCCAAGTTTACATTCCGTGTATTACTGATATCTTATGATGTTTCTTTTTCTGTGTGACTTATTTCAGTTAGAATCATCATACCTGAATCCACTCATTGTGCTGCTAAGGGCCTGATGACACAGATTTCATTGCTGAGTGATATTGCTTTGTATGTAAATACCACAACTTCTTTATCCATTTTTCAATTTCTGCGATGTTGAACTTGTACTGTAAACGAGGTTCTTGTAAACAGAGCCGTTCCAAACTTTGGGGTGGCTGTGTCTTTTTGATTTTAAATTCCCTAAGCTATAGGACCATAAGTGGAAGTGCCCTAGGCTCTGTTGCTTTGTTTTTTAGATGTTTCAGGAAACACCATACACTTCTCCCGAGTGGTTGTTGGCAATTTACATCCCGCCCATCAGCATAACAAGGCTCCCAGTTCTCCATGGCCTGTCCTGCCTTTCTGGATTTTACACTTTTTTCAGATGGCCCTTTTGACCGGGGGGAAGTGAGACTTCATTGTACTGCAGATTTCCTTTGCAAGCTTGCTTGGTTGGCCAAAGAGGGCGTATGCGTTTTTTCCTGAATATATTCAGGAAAAAACGCATACGCCCTTTTTGGCCAAGTGCATCATTGTGGACGTTCTGCCTCTTTTCCTATGCTTGCAATGCAATTCCAGTCTACCTCCTGAAATCGGTTTCCTGCAATTCTGCCCCGCTTTCAAGTCCTCTTGGCAGCCTTACTTCAGTCTATTTTTGGACGATAGCTGTCATTTATAACTCTGCAGGTTTGTGAATTACAGTGCCCCTGAGCTCCTTTCTTCAACTCGCTTTCTTGTGACCTGGCCGCAACACCGCAGGATGTCTTCAGGCCCTAATCTGGTTCTGGCACGGCACGCTGAGCCTTTGGTTAATTCCTCTTCCTGGTGGGAAATGAGAGTTAAATTTGCCCATCCAGACACCTCCAGCTAGTCTCTCATTGGTTCTCGCTATTCCTGTTCATCTTCCACAGAAATTGCAAACTGGGCCAAACAGGAGGTTAAAGGGACTGACTCTCCAAGTCGGGAGAGTGTTAGTAAAGCGTCTGGAATGTTGCACCCGAGTACCAGGGTACGAAAACTGAGACATATTTGAACACGTCTCCCGATCACATGGTTGATCATACTCTAGGTTCCACATGCATGTTTTAGCTGAAGGAAGAATACCTTAAACCTGGGTAGTTGAAACCCGTGGAATGGGTACCATGCAATACGACTTCAAAGGGTCTTCATTTGCTCACCGAACCTCTCCAATCCTATCACTGCTGCGTTTATGCCCCTGTACACATGCTTGATTCTGTTTCGGAGACATAGCAATCCATAGGTTTTAAGATACTTACTAGTCAGGTACATTCTTAGGCATTTAATATGCGGTGTTGAGTCCATTTCGTTGAGCAAGGAGTAGCTCTTGTCTATTCCATATTTGGCTTAAGGAACTTTATCTGTGCTCATTTCAATCTCTGGTTTTATGCAGCACCCCAACTCACCTTTACCCTTAAGCAAGCATAAGTTGGTTTTCTAAATTTGAGACCCTGTTCTGTTCTGTAATTCAGTTCCTGTGTAGCCAAGTTTACATTCCGTGTATTAGTGATATTTTATGATGTTTCTTTTTCTGTGTGACTTATTTCAGTTAGAATCATCTTACCTGAATCCACTCATTATGCTGCTACGGGCCTGATGACATAGATTTCATTGCTGAGTGATACTGCATTGTACGTAAGTACCACAAGTTCTTTATCCATTTTTCAATTTCTGCGATGTTGAACTTCTACTGTAAACGAGGTTCTTGTAAACAGAGCCGTTCGAAACTTTGGGGTGGCTGTGTCTTTTTGATTTTAAATTCCCTAAGCTATAGGACCATAAGTGGAAGTGCCCTAGGCTCTGTTGCTTTGTTTTTTAGATGTTTCAGGAAACACCATACACTTCTCCCGAGTGTTTGTTGGCAATTTACATCCCGCCCTTCAGCATAACAAGGCTCCCAGTTCTCCATGGCCTGTCCTGCCTTTCTGGATTTTACACTTTTTTCAGATGGCCCTTTTGACCGGGGGGAAGTGAGACTTCATTGTAGTGCAGATTTCCTTTGCAAGCTTGCTTGGTTGGCCAAAAAGGGCGTATGCGTTTTTTCCTGAATATATTCAGGAAAAAACGCATACGCCCTTTTTGGCCAAGTGCATCATTGTGGACGTTCTGCCTCTTTTCCTATGCTTTCAATGCAATTCCAGTCTACCTCCTGAAATCGGTTTCCTGCAATTCTGCCCCGCTTTCAAGTCCTCTTGGCAGCCTTACTTCAGTCTATTTTTGGACGATAGCTGTCATTTATAACTCTGCAGGTTTGTGAATTACAGTGCCCCTGAGCTCCTTTCTTCAACTCGCTTTCTTTTGAGCTGGCCGCAACACCGCAGGATGGCTTCAGGCCCTAATCTGGTTCCGGCACGGCACGCTGAGCCTTTGGTTATTTCCTCTTCCTGGTGGGAAATGAGAGTTAAATTTGCCCGTCCAGACACCTCCAGCTAGCCTCTCATTGGTTCTCGCTATTCCTGTTCATCTTCCGCAGAAATTGCAAACTGGGACAAACAGGAGGTTAAAGGCGCTGACTTTCCAAGTGGGGAGAGTGTTAGTAAAGCGTCTGGAATGTTGCACCCGAGTACCAGGGGAGGAAAACTGAGACATATTTGAACACGTCTCCCGTTCACATGGTTGATCATACTTGGGTTCCACATGCATGTTTTAGCTGAAGGAAGAATACCTAAAACCTGGGTAGTTGAAACCCGTGGAATGGGTACCATGCAATATGACTTCAAAGGGTCTTCATTTGCTCACCGAACCTCTCCAATCCTATCACTGCTGCGTTTATGCCCCTGTACACATGCTTGATTCTGTTTCGGAGACATAGCAATCCATAGGTTTTAAGATACTTACTAGTCAGGTACATTCTTAGGCGTTTAATATGCGGTGTTGAGTCCATTTCGTTGAGCAAGGAGTAGCTCTTGTCTATTCCATATTTGGCTTAAGGAACTTTATCTGTGCTCATTTCAATCTCTGGTTTTATGCAGCACCCCAACTCACCTTTCCCCTTAAGCAAGCATAAGTTGGTTTTCTAAATTTGAGACCCTGTTCTGTTCTGTAATTCAGTTCCTGTGTAGCCAAGTTTACATTCCGTGTATTACTGATATCTTATGATGTTTCTTTTTCTGTGTGACTTATTTCAGTTAGAATCATCATACCTGAATCCACTCATTGTGCTGCTAAGGGCCTGATGACACAGATTTCATTGCTGAGTGATATTGCTTTGTAAGTAAATACCACAACTTCTTTATCCATTTTTCAATTTCTGCGATGTTGAACTTGTACTGTAAACGAGGTTCTTGTAAACAGAGCCGTTCCAAACTTTGGGGTGGCTGTGTCTTTTTGATTTTAAATTCCCTAAGCTATAGGACCATAAGTGGAAGTGCCCTAGGCTCTGTTGCTTTGTTTTTTAGATGTTTCAGGAAACACCATACACTTCTCCCGAGTGGTTGTTGGCAATTTACATCCCGCCCATCAGCATAACAAGGCTCCCAGTTCTCCATGGCCTGTCCTGCCTTTCTGGATTTTACACTTTTTTCAGATGGCCCTTTTGACCGGGGGGAAGTGAGACTTCATTGTAGTGCAGATTTCCTTTGCAAGCTTGCTTGGTTGGCCAAAAAGGGCGTATGCGTTTTTTCCTGAATATATTCAGGAAAAAACGCATACGCCCTTTTTGGCCAAGTGCATCATTGTGGACGTTCTGCCTCTTTTCCTATGCTTGCAATGCAATTCCAGTCTACCTCCTGAAATCGGTTTCCTGCAATTCTGCCCCGCTTTCAAGTCCTCTTGGCAGCCTTACTTCAGTCTATTTTTGGACGATAGCTGTCATTTATAACTCTGCAGGTTTGTGAATTACAGTGCCCCTGAGCTCCTTTCTTCAACTCGCTTTCTTGTGACGTGGCCGCAACACCGCAGGATGTCTTCAGGCCCTAATCTGGTTCTGGCACGGCACGCTGAGCCTTTGGTTAATTCCTCTTCCTGGTGGGAAATGAGAGTTAAATTTGCCCATCCAGACACCTCCAGCTAGTCTCTCATTGGTTCTCGCTATTCCTGTTCATCTTCCACAGAAATTGCAAACTGGGCCAATCAGGAGGTTAAAGGGACTGACTCTCCAAGTGGGGAGAGTGTTAGTAAAGCGTCTGGAATGTTGCACCCGAGTACCAGGGTACGAAAACTGAGACATATTTGAACACGTCTCCCGATCACATGGTTGATCATACTCTAGGTTCCACATGCATGTTTTAGCTGAAGGAAGAATACCTTAAACCTGGGTAGTTGAAACCCGTGGAATGGGTACCATGCAATATGCCTTCAAAGGGTCTTCATTTCCTCACCGAACCTCTCCAATCCTATCACTGCTGCGTTTATGCCCCTGTACACATGCTTGATTCTGTTTCGGAGACATAGCAATCCATAGGTTTTAAGATACTTACTAGTCAGGTACATTCTTAGGCATTTAATATGCAGTGTTGAGTCCATTTCGTTGAGCAAGGAGTAGCTCTTGTCTATTCCATATTTGGCTTAAGGAACTTTATCTGTGCTCATTTCAATCTCTGGTTTTATGCAGCACCCCAACTCACCTTTACCCTTAAGCAAGCATAAGTTGGTTTTCTAAATTTGAGACCCTGTTCTGTTCTGTAATTCAGTTCCTGTGTAGCCAAGTTTACATTCCGTGTATTAGTGATATTTTATGATGTTTCTTTTTCTGTGTGACTTATTTCAGTTAGAATCATCGTACCTGAATCCACTCATTATGCTGCTACGGGCCTGATGACATAGATTTCATTGCTGAGTGATACTGCATTGTACGTAAGTACCACAAGTTCTTTATCCATTTTTCAATTTCTGCGATGTTGAACTTCTACTGTAAACGAGGTTCTTGTAAACAGAGCCGTTCGAAACTTTGGGGTGGCTGTGTCTTTTTGATTTTAAATTCCCTAAGCTATAGGACCATAAGTGGAAGTGCCCTAGGCTGTGTTGCTTTGTTTTTTAGATGTTTCAGGAAACACCATACACTTCTCCCGAGTGTTTGTTGGCAATTTACATCCTGCCCTTCAGCATAACAAGGCTCCCAGTTCTCCATGGCCTGTCCTGCCTTTCTGGATTTTACACTTTTTTCAGATGGCCCTTTTGACCGGGGGGAAGTGAGACTTCATTGTAGTGCAGATTTCCTTTGCAAGCTTGCTTGGTTGGCCAAAAAGGGCGTATGCGTTTTTTCCTGAATATATTCAGGAAAAAACGCATACGCCCTTTTTGGCCAAGTGCATCATTGTGGACGTTCTGCCTCTTTTCCTATGCTTTCAATGCAATTCCAGTCTACCTCCTGAAATCGGTTTCCTGCAATTCTGCCCCGCTTTCAAGTCCTCTTGGCAGCCTTACTTCAGTCTATTTTTGGACGATAGCTGTCATTTATAACTCTGCAGGTTTGTGAATTACAGTGCCCCTGAGCTCCTTTCTTCAACTCGCTTTCTTTTGAGCTGGCCGCAACACCGCAGGATGGCTTCAGGCCCTAATCTGGTTCCGGCACGGCACGCTGAGCCTTTGGTTATTTCCTCTTCCTGGTGGGAAATGAGAGTTAAATTTGCCCGTCCAGACACCTCCAGCTAGCCTCTCATTGGTTCTCGCTATTCCTGTTCATCTTCCGCAGAAATTGCAAACTGGGACAAACAGGAGGTTAAAGGCGCTGACTTTCCAAGTGGGGAGAGTGTTAGTAAAGCGTCTGGAATGTTGCACCCGAGTACCAGGGGAGGAAAACTGAGACATATTTGAACACGTCTCCCGTTCACATGGTTGATCATACTTGGGTTCCACATGCATGTTTTAGCTGAAGGAAGAATACCTAAAACCTGGGTAGTTGAAACCCGTGGAATGGGTACCATGCAATATGACTTCAAAGGGTCTTCATTTGCTCACCGAACCTCTCCAATCCTATCACTGCTGCGTTTATGCCCCTGTACACATGCTTGATTCTGTTTCGGAGACATAGCAATCCATAGGTTTTAAGATACTTACTAGTCAGGTACATTCTTAGGCGTTTAATATGCGGTGTTGTGTCCATTTCGTTGAGCAAGGAGTAGGTCTTGTCTATTCCATATTTGGCTTAAGGAACTTTATCTGTGCTCATTTCAATCTCTGGTTTTATGCAGCACCCCAACTCACCTTTCCCCTTAAGCAAGCGTAAGTTGGTTTTCTAAATTTGAGACCCTGTTCTGTTCTGTAATTCAGTTCCTGTGTAGCCAAGTTTACATTCCGTGTATTAGTGATATCTTATGATGTTTCTTTTTCTGTGTGACTTATTTCAGTTAGAATCATCGTACCTGAATCCACTCATTATGCTGCTAAGGGCCTGATGACATAGATTTCATTGCTGAGTGATACTGCATTGTACGTAAGTACCTCAAGTTCTTTATCCATTTTTCACTTCCTGTGATATTGAACTTGTACGGTAAACGAGGTTCTTGTAAACGGAGGCGTCCCAAACTTTGGGGTGGCTGTGTCTTTTTGATTTTAATTTCCCTAAGCTATAGGACCATAAGTGGAAGTGCCCTAGGCTCTGTTGCTTTGTTTTTTAGATGTTTCAGGAAACACCATACACTTCTCCCGAGTGTCTCTTGGCAATTTACATCCCGCCCATCAGCATAAGAAGGCTCCCAATTCTCAATGGCCTGTCCTGCCTTTCTGGATTTTACACTTTTTTCAGATGGCCGTTTTGACCGGGGGGAAGTGAGACTTCATTGTAGTGCAGATTTCCTTTGCAAGCTTGCTTGGTTGGCCAAAAAGGGCGTATGCGTTTTTTCCTGAATATATTCAGGAAAAAACGCATACGCCCTTTTTGGCCAAGTGCATCATTGTGGACGTTCTGCCTCTTTTCCTATGCTTTCAATGCAATTCCAGTCTACCTCCTGAAATCGGTTTCCTGCAATTCTGCCCCGCTTTCAAGTCCTCTTGGCAGCCTTACTTCAGTCTATTTTTGGACGATAGCTGTCATTTATAACTCTGCAGGTTTGTGAATTACAGTGCCCCTGAGCTCCTTTCTACAACTCGCTTTCTTGTGAGCTGGCCGCAACACCGCAGGATGGCTTCAGGCCCTAATCTGGTTCTGGCACGGCACGCTGAGCCTTTGGTTAATTCCTCTTCCTGGTGGGAAATGAGAGTTAAATTTGCCCGTCCAGACACCTCCAGCTAGTCTCTCATTGGTTCTCGCTATTCCTGTTCATCTTCCGCAGAAATTGCAAACTGGGCCAAACAGGAGGTTAAAGGGACTGACTCTCCAAGTCGGGAGAGTGTTAGTAAAGCGTCTGGAATGTTGCACCCAAGTACCAGGGGAGGAAAACTGAGACATATTTGAACACGTCTCCCGTTCACACGGTTGATCATACTCTGGGTTCCACATGCATGTTTTAGCTGAAGGAAGAATACCTTAAACCTGGAGAGTTGAGACCCGTGTAATGGGTGCCATGCAATATGACTTCAAAGGGTCTTCATTTGCTCACGAACCTCTCCAATCCTATCACTGCTGCGTTTATGCCCCTGTACACATGCTTGATTCTCTTTCGGAGACATAGCAATCCATAGGTTTTAAGATACTTACAAGTCAGGTACATTCTTAGGCGTTTAATATGCGGTGTTGAGTCCATTTCGTTGAGCAAGGAGTAGCTCTTGTCTATTCCATATTTGGCTTAAGGAACTTTATCTGTGCTCATTTCAATCTCTGGTTTTATGCAGCACCCCAACTCACCTTTACCCTTAAGCAAGCATAAGTTGGTTTTCTAAATTTGAGACCCTGTTCTGTTCTGTAATTCAGTTCCTGTGTAGCCAAGTTTCCATTCCGTGTATTACTGATATCTTATGATGTTTCTTTTTCTGTGTGACTTATTTCAGTTAGAATCATCATACCTGAATCCACTCATTGTGCTGCTAAGGTCCTGATGACACAGATTTCATTGCTGAGTGATATTGCTTTGTAAGTAAATACCACAACTTTTTTATCCATTTTTCACTTTCTGCGATGTTGAACTTGTATTGTAAACGAGATTCTTGTAAACAGAGCCGTTCCAAACTTTGGGGTGGCTGTGTCTTTTTGATTTTAAATTCCCTAAGCTATAGGACCATAAGTGGAAGTGCCCTAGGCTCTGTTGCTTTGTTTTTTAGATGTTTCAGGAAACACCATACACTTCTCCCGAGTGGTTGTTGGTAATTTACATCCCGCCCTTCAGCATAACAAGGTTCCCAGTTCTCCATGGCCTGTCCTGCCTTTCTGGATTTTACACTTTTTTCAGATGGCCCTTTTGACCGGGGGGAAGTGAGACTTCATTGTAGTGCAGATTTCCTTTGCAAGCTTGCTTGGTTGGCCAAAAAGGGCATATGCGTTTTTTCCTGAATATATTCAGGAAAAAACGCATACGCCCTTTTTGGCCAAGTGCATCATTGTGGACGTTCTGCCTCTTTTCCTATGCTTTCAATGCAATTCCAGTCTACCTCCTGAAATCGGTTTCCTGCAATTCTGCCCCGCTTTCAAGTCCTCTTGGCAGCCTTACTTCAGTCTATTTTTGGACGATAGCTGTCATTTATAACTCTGCAGGTTTGTGAATTACAGTGCCCCCGAGCTCCTTTCTTCAACTCGCTTTCTTTTGAGCTGGCCGCAACACCGCAGGATGGCTTCAGGCCCTAATCTGGTTCCGGCACGGCACGCTGAGCCTTTGGTTATTTCCTCTTCCTGGTGGGAAATGAGAGTTAAATTTGCCCGTCCAGACACCTCCAGCTAGCCTCTCATTGGTTCTCGCTATTCCTGTTCATCTTCCGCAGAAATTGCAAACTGGGCCAAACAGGAGGTTAAAGGCGCTGACTTTCCAAGTGGGGAGAGTGTTAGTAAAGCGTCTGGAATGTTGCACCCGAGTACCAGGGGAGGAAAACTGAGACATATTTGAACACGTCTCCCGTTCACATGGTTGATCATACTTGGGTTCCACATGCATGTTTTAGCTGAAGGAAGAATACCTAAAACCTGGGTAGTTGAAATCCGTGGAATGGGTACCATGCAATATGACTTCAAAGGGTCTTCATTTGCTCACCGAACCTCTCCAATCCTATCACTGCTGCGTTTATGCCCCTGTACACATGCTTGATTCTCTTTCGGAGACATAGCAATCCATAGGTTTTAAGATACTTACTAGTCAGGTACATTCTTAGGCGTTTAATATGCGGTGTTGAGTCCATTTCGTTGAGCAAGGAGTAGCTCTTGTCTATTCCATATTTGGCTTAAGGAACTTTATCTGTGCTCATTTCAATCTCTGGTTTTATGCAGCACCCCATCTCACCTTTCCCCTTAAGCAAGCATAAGTTGGTTTTCTAAATTTGAGACCCTGTTCTGTTCTGTAATTCAGTTCCTGTGTAGCCAAGTTTACATTCCGTGTATTACTGATATCTTATGATGTTTCTTTTTCTGTGTGACTTATTTCAGTTAGAATCATCATACCTGAATCCACTCATTGTGCTGCTAAGGTCCTGATGACACAGATTTCATTGCTGAGTGATATTGCTTTGTAAGTAAATACCACAACTTCTTTATCCATTTTTCAATTTCTGCGATGTTGAACTTGTACTGTAAACGAGGTTCTTGTAAACAGAGCCGTTCCAAACTTTGGGGTGGCTGTGTCTTTTTGATTTTAAATTCCCTAAGCTATAGGACCATAAGTGGAAGTGCCCTAGGCTCTGTTGCTTTGTTTTTTAGATGTTTCAGGAAACACCATACACTTCTCCCGAGTGGTTGTTGGTAATTTACATCCCGCCCTTCAGCATAACAAGGTTCCCAGTTCTCCATGGCCTGTCCTGCCTTTCTGGATTTTACACTTTTTTCAGATGGCCCTTTTGACCGGGGGGAAGTGAGACTTCATTGTAGTGCAGATTTCCTTTGCAAGCTTGCTTGGTTGGCCAAAAAGGGCGTATGCGTTTTTTCCTGAATATATTCAGGAAAAAACGCATACGCCCTTTTTGGCCAAGTGCATCATTATGGACGTTCTGCCTCTTTTCCTATGCTTTCAATGCAATTCCAGTCTACCTCCTGAAATCAGTTTCCTGCAATTCTGCCCCGCTTTCAAGTCCTCTTGGCAGCTTTACTTCAGTCTATTTTTGGACGATAGCTGTCATTTATAACTCTGCAGGTTTGTGAATTACAGTGCCCCCGAGCTCCTTTCTTCAACTCGCTTTCTTTTGAGCTGGCCGCAACACCGCAGGATGGCTTCAGGCCCTAATCTGGTTCCGGCACGGCACGCTGAGCCTTTGGTTATTTCCTCTTCCTGGTGGGAAATGAGAGTTAAATTTGCCCGTCCAGACACCTCCAGCTAGCCTCTCATTGGTTCTCGCTATTCCTGTTCATCTTCCGCAGAAATTGCAAACTGGGCCAAACAGGAGGTTAAAGGGACTGACTCTCCAAGTGGGGAGAGTGTTAGTAAAGCGTCTGGAATGTTGCACCCGAGTACCAGGGTACGAAAACTGAGACATATTTGAACACGTCTCCCGATGACATGGTTGATCATACTCTAGGTTCCACATGCATGTTTTAGCTGAAGGAAGAATACCTTAAACCTGGGTAGTTGAAACCCGTGGAATGGGTACCATGCAATATGACTTCAAAGGGTCTTCATTTGCTCACCGAACCTCTCCAATCCTATCACTGCTGCGTTTATGCCCCTGTACACATGCTTGATTCACTTTCGGAGACATAGCAATCCATAGGTTTTAAGATACTTACTAGTCAGGTACATTCTTAGGCGTTTAATATGCGGTGTTGAGTCCATTTCGTTGAGCAAGGAGTAGCTCTTGTCTATTCCATATTTGGCTTAAGGAACTTTATCTGTGCTCATTTCAATCTCTGGTTTTATGCAGCACCCCAACTCACCTTTCCCCTTAAGCAAGCATAAGTTGGTTTTCTAAATTTGAGACCCTGTTCTGTTCTGTAATTCAGTTCCTGTGTAGCCAAGTTTACATTCCGTGTATTACTGATATCTTATGATGTTTCTTTTTCTGTGTGACTTATTTCAGTTAGAATCATCATACCTGAATCCACTCATTGTGCTGCTAAGGGCCTGATGACACAGATTTCATTGCTGAGTGATATTGCTTTGTAAGTAAATACCACAACTTCTTTATCCATTTTTCAATTTCTGCGATGTTGAACTTGTACTGTAAACGAGGTTCTTGTAAACAGAGCCGTTCCAAACTTTGGGGTGGCTGTGTCTTTTTGATTTTAAATTCCCTAAGCTATAGGACCATAAGTGGAAGTGCCCTAGGCTCTGTTGCTTTGTTTTTTAGATGTTTCAGGAAACACCATACACTTCTCCCTAGTGGTTGTTGGCAATTTACATACCGCCCATCAGCATAACAAGGCTCCCAGTTCTCCATGGCCTGTCCTGCCTTTCTGGATTTTACACTTTTTTCAGATGGCCCTTTTGACCGGGGGGAAGTGAGACTTCATTGTAGTGCAGATTTCCTTTGCAAGCTTGCTTGGTTGGCCAAAAAGGGCGTATGCGTTTTTTCCTGAATATATTCAGGAAAAAACGCATACGCCCTTTTTGGCCAAGTGCATCATTGTGGACGTTCTGCCTCTTTTCCTATGCTTGCAATGCAATTCCAGTCTACCTCCTGAAATCGGTTTCCTGCAATTCTGCCCCGCTTTCAAGTCCTCTTGGCAGCCTTACTTCAGTCTATTTTTGGACGATAGCTGTCATTTATAACTCTGCAGGTTTGTGAATTACAGTGCCCCTGAGCTCCTTTCTTCAACTCGCTTTCTTGTGACCTGGCCGCAACACCGCAGGATGTCTTCAGGCCCTAATCTGGTTCTGGCACGGCACGCTGAGCCTTTGGTTAATTCCTCTTCCTGGTGGGAAATGAGAGTTAAATTTGCCCATCCAGACACCTCCAGCTAGTCTCTCATTGGTTCTCGCTATTCCTGTTCATCTTCCACAGAAATTGCAAACTGGGCCAAACAGGAGGTTAAAGGGACTGACTCTCCAAGTGGGGAGAGTGTTAGTAAAGCGTCTGGAATGTTGCACCCGAGTACCAGGGTACAAAAACTGAGACATATTTGAACACGTCTCCCGATGACATGGTTGATCATACTCTAGGTTCCACATGCATGTTTTAGTTGAAGGAAGAATACCTTAAACCTGGGTAGTTGAAACCGTTGGAATGGGTACCATGCAATATGAATTCAAAGGGTCTTCATTTGCTCACCGAACTTCTCCAATCCTATCACTGCTGCGTTTATGCCCTTGTACACATGCTTGATTCTCTTTCGGAGACATAGCAATCCATAGGTTTTAAGATACTTACTAGTCAGGTACATTCTTAGGCATTTAATATGCGGTGTTGAGTCCATTTCGTTGAGCAAGGAGTAGCTCTTGTCTATTCCATATTTGGCTTAAGGAACTTTATCTGTGCTCATTTCAATCTCTGGTTTTATGCAGCACCCCAACTCACCTTTACCCTTAAGCAAGCATAAGTTGGTTTTCTAAATTTGAGACCCTGTTCTGTTATGTAATTCAGTTCCTGTGTAGCCAAGTTTACATTCCGTGTATTAGTGATATCTTATTATGTTTCTTTTTCTGTGTGACTTATTTCAGTTAGAATCATCGTACCTGAATCCACTCATTATGCTGCTACGGGCCTGATGACATAGATTTCATTGCTGAGTGATACTGCATTGTACGTAAGTACCACAAGTTCTTTATCCATTTTTCACTTTCTGCGATGTTGAACTTCTACTGTAAACGAGGTTCTTGTAAACAGAGCCGTTCGAAACTTTGGGGTGGCTGTGTCTTTTTGATTTTAAATTCCCTAAGCTATAGGACCATAAGTGGAAGTGCCCTAGGCTCTGTTGCTTTGTTTTTTAGATGTTTCAGGAAACACCATACACTTCTCCCGAGTGTCTGTTGGCAATTTACATCCCGCCCTTCAGCATAACAAGGCTCCCAGTTCTCCATGGCCTGTCCTGCCTTTCTGGATTTTACACTTTTTTCAGATGACCCTTTTGACCGGGGGGAAGTGAGACTTCATTGTAGTGCAGATTTCCTTTGCAAGCTTGCTTGGTTGGCCAAAAAGGGCGTATGCGTTTTTTCCTGAATATATTCAGGAAAAAACGCATACGCCCTTTTTGGCCAAGTGCATCATTGTGGACGTTCTGCCTCTTTTCCTATGCTTGCAATGCAATTCCAGTCTACCTCCTGAAATCGGTTTCCTGCAATTCTGCCCCGCTTTCAAGTCCTCTTGGCAGCCTTACTTCAGTCTATTTTTGGACGATAGCTGTCATTTATAACTCTGCAGGTTTGTGAATTACAGTGCCCCTGAGCTCCTTTCTTCAACTCGCTTTCTTGTGAGCTGGCCGCAACACCGCAGGATGGCTTCAGGCCCTAATCTGGTTTCGGCACGGCACGCTGATCCTTTGGTTAATTCCTCTTCCTGGTGGGAAATGAGAGTTAAATTTGCCCGTCCAGACACCTCCAGCTAGCCTCTCATTGGTTCTCGCTATTCCTGTTCATCTTCCACAGAAATTGCAAACTGGGCCAAACAGGAGGTTAAAGGGACTGACTCTCCAAGTGGGGAGAGTGTTAGTAAAGCGTCTGGAATGTTGCACCCGAGTACCAGGGTACAAAAACTGAGACATATTTGAACACGTCTCCCGATCACATGGTTGATCATACTTGGGTTCCACATGCATGTTTTAGCTGAAGGAAGAATACCTTAAACCTGGGTAGTTGAAACCCGTGGAATGGGTACCATGCAATATGACTTCAAAGGGTCTTCATTTGCTCACCAAACTTCTCCAATCCTATCACTGCTGCGTTTAAGCCCCTGTACACATGCTTGATTCTCTTTCGGAGACATAGCAATCCATAGGTTTTAAGATACTTACTAGTCAGGTACATTCTTAGGCGTGTAATATGCGGTGTTGAGTCCATTTCGTTGAGCAAGGAGTAGCTCTTGTCTATTCCATATTTGGCTTAAGGAACTTTATCTGTGCTCATTTCAATCTCTGGTTTTATGCAGCACCCCAACTCACCTTTCCCCTTAAGCAAGCATAAGTTGGTTTTCTAAATTTGAGACCCTGTTCTGTTCTGTAATTCAGTTCCTGTGTAGCCAAGTTTACATTCCGTGTGTTACTGATATCTCATGATGTTTCTTTTTCTGTGTGACTTATTTCAGTTAGAATCATCGTACCTGAATCCACTCATTATGCTGCTACGGGCCTGATGACATAGATTTCATTGCTGAGTGATACTGCATTGTACGTAAGTACCACAAGTTCTTTATCCATTTTTCACTTTCTGCGATGTTGAACTTCTACTGTAAACGAGGTTCTTGTAAACAGAGCCGTTCGAAACTTTGGGGTGGCTGTGTCTTTTTGATTTTAAACTCCCTAAACTATAGGACCATAAGTGGAAGTGCCCTAGGCTCTGTTGCTTTGTTTTTTAGATGTTTCAGGAAACACCATACACTTCTCCCGAGTGTTTTTTGGCAATTTACATCCCGCCCTTCAGCATAACAAGGCTCCCAGTTCTCCATGGCCTGTCCTGCCTTTCTGGATTTTACACTTTTTTCAGATGGCCCTTTTGACCGGGGGGAAGTGAGACTTCATTGTAGTGCAGATTTCCTTTGCAAGCTTGCTTGGTTGGCCAAAAAGGGCGTATGCGTTTTTTCCTGAATATATTCAGGAAAAAACGCATACGCCCTTTTTGGCCAAGTGCATCATTATGGACGTTCTGCCTCTTTTCCTATGCTTTCAATGCAATTCCAGTCTACCTCCTGAAATCGGTTTCCTGCAATTCTGCCCCGCTTTCAAGTCCTCTTGGCAGCCTTACTTCAGTCTATTTTTGGACGATAGCTGTCATTTATAACTCTGCAGGTTTGTGAATTACAGTGCACCTGAGCTCCTTTCTTCAACTCACTTTCTTGTGACCTGGCCGCAACACCGCAGGATGTCTTCAGGCCCTAATCTGGTTACGGCACGGCACGCTGAGCCTTTGGTTAATTCCTCTTCCTGGTGGGAAATGAGAGTTAAATTTGCCCATCCAGACACCTCCAGCTAGTCTCTCATTGGTTCTCGCTATTCCTGTTCATCTTCCACAGAAATTGCAAACTGGGCCAAACAGGAGGTTAAAGGGACTGACTCTCCAAGTGGGGAGAGTGTTAGTAAAGCGTCTGGAATGTTGCACCCGAGTACCAGGGTACGAAAACTGAGACATATTTGAACACGTCTCCCGTTCACATGGTTGATCATACTTGGGTTCCACATGCATGTTTTAGCTGAAGGAAGAATACCTAAAACCTGGGTAGTTGAAACCCGTGGAATGGGTACCATGCAATATGACTTCAAAGGGTCTTCATTTGCTCACCGAACCTCTCCAATCCTATCACTGCTGCGTTTATGCCCCTGTACACATGCTTGATTCTGTTTCGGAGACATAGCAATCCATAGGTTTTAAGATACTTACTAGTCAGGTACATTCTTAGGCGTTTAATATGCGGTGTTGAGTCCATTTCGTTGAGCAAGGAGTAGCTCTTGTCTATTCCATATTTGGCTTAAGGAACTTTATCTGTGCTCATTTCAATCTCTGGTTTTATGGAGCTCCCCAACTCACCTTTCCCCTTAAGCAAGCATAAGTTGGTTTTCTAAATTTGAGACCCTGTTCTGTTCTGTAATTCAGTTCCTGTGTAGCCAAGTTTACATTCCGTGTATTAGTGATATCTTATGATGTTTCTTTTTCTGTGTGACTTATTTCAGTTAGAATCATCGTACCTGAATCCACTCATTATGCTGCTACGGGCCTGATGACATAGATTTCATTGCTGAGTGATACTGCATTGTACGTAAGTACCACAAGTTCTTTATCCATTTTTCACTTTCTGCGATGTTGAACTTCTACTGTAAACGAGGTTCTTGTAAACAGAGCCGTTCGAAAGTTTGGGGTGGCTGTGTCTTTTTGATTTTAAACTCCCTAAGCTATAGGACCATAAGTGGAAGTGCCCTAGGCTCTGTTGCTTTGTTTTTTAGATGTTTCAGGAAACACCATACACTTCTCCCGAGTGGTTGTTGGCAATTTACATCCCGCCCTTCAGCATAACAAGGCTCCCAGTTCTCCATGGCCTGTCCTGCCTTTCTGGATTTTACACTTTTTTCAGATGGCCCTTTTGACCGGGGGGAAGTGAGACTTCATTGTAGTGCAGATTTCCTTTGCAAGCTTGCTTGGTTGGCCAAAAAGGGCGTATGCGTTTTTTCCTGAATATATTCAGGAAAAAACGCATACGCCCTTTTTGGCCAAGTGCATCATTGTGGACGTTCTGCCTCTTTTCCTATGCTTTCAATGCAATTCCAGTCTACCTCCTGAAATCGGTTTCCTGCAATTCTGCCCCGCTTTCAAGTCCTCTTGGCAGCCTTACTTCAGTCTATTTTTGGACGATAGCTGTCATTTATAACTCTGCAGGTTTGTGAATTACAGTGCCCCTGAGCTCCTTTCTTCAACTCGCTTTCTTTTGAGCTGGCCGCAACACCGCAGGATGGCTTCAGGCCCTAATCTGGTTCCGGCACGGCACGCTGAGCCTTTGGTTATTTCCTCTTCCTGGTGGGAAATGAGAGTTAAATTTGCCCGTCCAGACACCTCCAGCTAGCCTCTCATTGGTTCTCGCTATTCCTGTTCATCTTCCGCAGAAATTGCAAACTGGGACAAACAGGAGGTTAAAGGCGCTGACTTTCCAAGTGGGGAGAGTGTTAGTAAAGCGTCTGGAATGTTGCACCCAAGTACCAGGGGAGGAAAACTGAGACATATTTGAACACATCTCCCGTTCACATGGTTGATCATACTTGGGTTCCACATGCATGTTTTAGCTGAAGGAAGAATACCTAAAACCTGGGTAGTTGAAACCCGTGGAATGGGTACCATGCAATATGACTTCAAAGGGTCTTCATTTGCTCACCGAACCTCTCCAATCCTATCACTGCTGCGTTTATGCCCCTGTACACATGCTTGATTCTCTTTCGGAGACATAGCAATCCATAGGTTTTAATATACTTACTAGTCAGGTACATTCTTAGGCATTTAATATGCGGTGTTGAGTCCATTTCGTTGAGCAAGGAGTAGCTCTTGTCTATTCCATATTTGGCTTAAGGAACTTTATCTGTGCTCATTTCAATCTCTGGTTTTATGCAGCACCCCAACTCACCTTTACCCTTAAGCAAGCATAAGTTGGTTTTCTAAATTTGAGACCCTGTTCTGTTCTGTAATTCAGTTCCTGTGTAGCCAAGTTTACATTCCGTGTATTACTGATATCTTATGATGTTTCTTTTTCTGTGTGACTTATTTCAGTTAGAATCATCGTACCTGAATCCACTCATTGTGCTGCTACGGGCCTGATGACATAGATTTCATTGCTGAGTGATACTGCATTGTACGTAAGTACCACAAGTTCTTTATCCATTTTTCAATTTCTGCGATGTTGAACTTGTACTGTAAACGAGGTTCTTGTAAACAGAGCCGTTCGAAACTTTGGGGTGGCTGTGTCTTTTTGATTTTAAATTCCCTAAGCTATAGGACCATAAGTGGAAGTGCCCTAGGCTCTGTTGCTTTGTTTTTTAGATGTTTCAGGAAACACCATACACTTCTCCCGAGTGGTTGTTGGCAATTTACATCCCGCCCATCAGCATAACAAGGCTCCCAGTTCTCCATGGCCTGTCCTGCCTTTCTGGATTTTACACTTTTTTCAGATGGCCCTTTTGACCGGGGGGAAGTGAGACTTCATTGTAGTGCAGATTTCCTTTGCAAGCTTGCTTGGTTGGCCAAAAAGGGCGTATGCGTTTTTTCCTGAATATATTCAGGAAAAAACGCATACGCCCTTTTTGGCCAAGTGCCTCATTGTGGACGTTCTGCCTCTTTTCCTATGCTTGCAATGCAATTCCAGTCTACCTCCTGAAATCGGTTTCCTGCAATTCTGCCCCGCTTTCAAGTCCTCTTGGCAGCCTTACTTCAGTCTATTTTTGGACGATAGCTGTCATTTATAACTCTGCAGGTTTGTGAATTACAGTGCCCCTGAGCTCCTTTCTTCAACTCGCTTTCTTGTGACCTGGCCGCAACACCGCAGGATGTCTTCAGGCCCTAATCTGGTTCTGGCACGGCACGCTGAGCCTTTGGTTAATTCCTCTTCCTGGTGGGAAATGAGAGTTAAATTTGCCCATCCAGACACCTCCAGCTAGTCTCTCATTGGTTCTCGTTATTCCTGTTCATCTTCCACAGAAATTGCAAACTGGGCCAAACAGGAGGTTAAAGGGACTGACTCTCCAAGTGGGGAGAGTGTTAGTAAAGCGTCTGGAATGTTGCACCCGAGTACCAGGGTACGAAAACTGAGACATATTTGAACACGTCTCCCGATCACATGGTTGATCATACTCTAGGTTCCACATGCATGTTTTAGCTGAAGGAAGAATACCTTAAACCTGGGTAGTTGAAACCCGTGGAATGGGTACCATGCAATATGACTTCAAAGGGTCTTCATTTGCTCACCGAACCTCTCCAATCCTATCACTGCTGCGTTTATGCCCCTGTACACATGCTTGATTCTCTTTCGGAGACATAGCAATCCATAGGTTTTAAGATACTTACTAGTCAGGTACATTCTTAGGCATTTAATATGCGGTGTTGAGTCCATTTCGTTGAGCAAGGAGTAGCTCTTGTCTATTCCATATTTGGCTTAAGGAACTTTATCTGTGCTCATTTCAATCTCTGGTTTTATGCAGCACCCCAACTCACCTTTACCCTTAAGCAAGCATAAGTTGGTTTTCTAAATTTGAGACCCTGTTCTGTTCTGTAATTCAGTTCCTGTGTAGCCAAGTTTACATTCCGTGTATTACTGATATCTTATGATGTTTCTTTTTCTGTGTGACTTATTTCAGTTAGAATCATCGTACCTGAATCCACTCATTATGCTGCTACGGGCCTGATGACATAGATTTCATTGCTGAGTGATACTGCATTGTACGTAAGTACCACAAGTTCTTTATCCATTTTTCACTTTCTGCGATGTTGAACTTCTACTGTAAACGAGGTTCTTGTAAACAGAGCCGTTCGAAACTTTGGGGTGGCTGTGTCTTTTTGATTTTAAATTCCCTAAGCTATAGGACCATAAGTGGAAGTGCCCTAGGCTCTGTTGCTTTGTTTTTTAGATGTTTCAGGAAACACCATACACTTCTCCCGAGTGTTTGTTGGCAATTTACATCCCGCCCTTCAGCATAACAAGGCTCCCAGTTCTCCATGGCCTGTCCTGCCTTTCTGGATTTTACACTTTTTTCAGATGGCCCTTTTGACCGGGGGGAAGTGAGACTTCATTGTAGTGCAGATTTCCTTTGCAAGCTTGCTTGGTTGGCCAAAAAGGGCGTATGCGTTTTTTCCTGAATATATTCAGGAAAAAACGCATACGCCCTTTTTGGCCAAGTGCATCATTGTGGACGTTCTGCCTCTTTTCCTATGCTTTCAATGCAATTCCAGTCTACCTGCTGAAATCGGTTTCCTGCAATTCTGCCCCGCTTTCAAGTCCTCTTGGCAGCCTTACTTCAGTCTATTTTTGGACGATAGCTGTCATTTATAACTCTGCAGGTTTGTGAATTACAGTGCCCCTGAGCTCCTTTCTTCAACTCGCTTTCTTGTGACCTGGCCGCAACACCGCAGGATGTCTTCAGGCCCTAATCTGGTTCCGGCACGGCATGCTGAGCCTTTGCTTATTTCCTCTTCCTGGTGGGAAATGAGAGTTAAATTTGCCCGTCCAGACACCTCCAGCTAGTCTCTCATTGGTTCTCGCTATTCCTGTTCATCTTCCGCAGAAATTGCAAACTGGGCCAAACAGGAGGTTAAAGGGACTGACTCTCCAAGTGGGGAGAGTGTTAGTAAAGCGTCTGGAATGTTGCACCCGAGTACCAGCGTACGAAAACTGAGACATATTTGAACACGTCTCCCAATCACATGGTTGATCATACTCTGGGTTCCACATGCATGTTTTAGCTGAAGGAAGAATACCTAAAACCTGGGTAGTTGAAACCCGTGGAATGGGTACCATGCAATATGACTTCAATGGGTCTTCATTTCCTCACCGAATCTCTCCAATCCTATCACTGCTGCGTTTATGCCCCTGTACACATGCTTGATTCTCTTTCGGAGACATAGCAATCCATAGGTTTTAAGATACTTACTAGTCAGGTACATTCTTAGGCGTTTAATATGGGGTGTTGAGTCCATTTCGTTGAGCAAGGAGTAGCTCTTGTCTATTCCATATTTGGCTTAAGGAACTTTATCTGTGCTCATTTCAATCTCTGGTTTTATGCAGCACCCCAACTCACCTTTACCCTTAAGCAAGCATAAGTTGGTTTTCTAAATTTGAGACCCTGTTCTGTTCTGTAATTCAGTTCCTGTGTAGCCAAGTTTACATTCCGTGTATTACTGATATCTTATGATGTTTCTTTTTCTGTGTGACTTATTTCAGTTAGAATCATCATACCTGAATCCACTCATTGTGCTGCTAAGGGCCTGATGACATAGATTTCATTGCTGAGTGATATTGCTTTGTAAGTGAATACCACAACTTCTTTATCCATTTTTCACTTTCTGCGATGTTGAACTTGTATTGTAAACGAGGTTCTTGTAAACAGAGGCGTCCCAAACTTTGGGGTGGCTGTGTCTTTTTGATTTTAATTTCCCTAAGCTATAGGACCATAAGTGGAAGTGCCCTAGGCTCTGTTGCTTTGTTTTTTAGATGTTTCAGGAAACACCATACACTTCTCCCGAGTGGTTGTTGGCAATTTACATCCCGCCCATCAGCATAA
Source organism: Delphinus delphis (assembly GCF_949987515.2). Taxonomy (NCBI): domain Eukaryota; kingdom Metazoa; phylum Chordata; class Mammalia; order Artiodactyla; family Delphinidae; genus Delphinus; species Delphinus delphis. The sequence continues at coordinate 231,503 of NW_027192744.1, forward strand.
CAAGGCTCCCAGTTCTCCATGGCCTGTCCTGCCTTTCTGGATTTTAGACTTTTTTCAGATGGCCCTTTTGACCGGGGGGAAGTGAGACTTCATTGTAGTGCAGATTTCCTTTGCAAGCTTGCTTGGTTGGCCAAAAAGGGCGTATGCGTTTTTTCCTGAATATATTCAGGAAAAAACGCATACGCCCTTTTTGGCCAAGTGCATCATTGTGGACGTTCTGCCTCTTTTCCTATGCTTTCAATGCAATTCCAGTCTACCTCCTGAAATCGGTTTCCTGCAATTCTGCCCCGCTTTCAAGTCCTCTTGGCAGCCTTACTTCAGTCTATTTTTGGACGATAGCTGTCATTTATAACTCTGCAGGTTTGTGAATTACAGTGCCCCTGAGCTCCTTTCTTCAACTCGCTTTCTTGTGACCTGGCCGCAACACCGCAGGATGTCTTCAGGCCCTAATCTGGTTCCGGCACGGCATGCTGAGCCTTTGCTTATTTCCTCTTCCTGGTGGGAAATGAGAGTTAAATTTGCCCGTCCAGACACCTCCAGCTAGTCTCTCATTGGTTCTCGCTATTCCTGTTCATCTTCCGCAGAAATTGCAAACTGGGCCAAACAGGAGGTTAAAGGCGCTGACTTTCCAAGTGGGGAGAGTGTTAGTAAAGCGTCTGGAATGTTGCACCCGAGTACCAGGGGAGGAAAACTGAGACATATTTGAACACGTCTCCCGTTCACATGGTTGATCATACTTGGGTTCCACATGCATCTTTTAGCTGAAGGAAGAATACCTTAAACCTGTGTATTTGAAACCCGTGGAATGGGTACCATGCAATATGACTTCAAAGGGTCTTCATTTGCTCACCAAACCTCTCCAATCCTATCACTGCTGCGTTTATGCCCCTGTACACATGCTTGATTCTCTTTCAGAGACATAGCAATCCATAGGTTTTAAGATACTTACTAGTCAGGTACATTCTTAGGCGTTTAATATGCGGTGTTGAGTCCATTTCGTTGAGCAAGGAGTAGCTCTTGTCTATTCCATATTTGGCTTAAGGAACTTTATCTGTGCTCATTTCAATCTCTGGTTTTATGCAGCACCCCAACTCACCTTTACCCTTAAGCAAGCATAAGTTGGTTTTCTAAATTTGAGACCCTGTTCTGTTCTGTAATTCAGTTCCTGTGTAGCCAAGTTTCCATTCCGTGTATTACTGATATCTTATGATGTTTCTTTTTCTGTGTGACTTATTTCAGTTAGAATCATCATACCTGAATCCACTCATTGTGCTGCTAAGGTCCTGATGACACAGATTTCATTGCTGAGTGATATTGCTTTGTAAGTAAATACCACAACTTTTTTATCCATTTTTCACTTTCTGCGATGTTGAACTTGTACTGTAAACGAGGTTCTTGTAAACAGAGCCGTTCGAAACTTTGGGGTGGCTGTGTCTTTTTGATTTTAAATTCCCTAAGCTATAGGACCATAAGTGGAAGTGCCCTAGGCTCTGTTGCTTTGTTTTTTAGATGTTTCAGGAAACACCATACACTTCTCCCGAGTGGTTGTTGGCAATTTACATCCCGCCCTTCAGCATAACAAGGCTCCCAGTTCTCCATGGCCTGTCCTGCCTTTCTGGATTTTACACTTTTTTCAGATGGCCCTTGTGACCGGGGGGGAAGTGAGACTTCATTGTAGTGCAGATTTCCTTTGCAAGCTTGCTTGGTTGGCCAAAAAGGGCGTATGCGTTTTTTCCTGAATATATTCAGGAAAAAACGCATACGCCCTTTTTGGCCAAGTGCATCATTGTGGACGTTCTGCCTCTTTTCCTATGCTTTCAATGCAATTCCAGTCTACCTCCTGAAATCGGTTTCCTGCAATTCTGCCCCGCTTTCAAGTCCTCTTGGCAGCCTTACTTCAGTCTATTTTTGGACGATAGCTGTCATTTATAACTCTGCAGGTTTGTGAATTACAGTGCCCCTGAGCTCCTTTCTTCAACTCGCTTTCTTTTGAGCTGGCCGCAACACCGCAGGATGGCTTCAGGCCCTAATCTGGTTCCGGCACGGCACGCTGAGCCTTTGGTTATTTCCTCTTCCTGGTGGGAAATGAGAGTTAAATTTGCCCGTCCAGACACCTCCAGCTAGCCTCTCATTGGTTCTCGCTATTCCTGTTCATCTTCCGCAGAAATTGCAAACTGGGACAAACAGGAGGTTAAAGGCGCTGACTTTCCAAGTGGGGAGAGTGTTAGTAAAGCGTCTGGAATGTTGCACCCAAGTACCAGGGGAGGAAAACTGAGACATATTTGAACACATCTCCCGTTCACATGGTTGATCATACTTGGGTTCCACATGCATGTTTTAGCTGAAGGAAGAATACCTAAAACCTGGGTAGTTGAAACCCGTGGAATGGGTACCATGCAATATGACTTCAAAGGGTCTTCATTTGCTCACCGAACCTCTCCAATCCTATCACTGCTGCGTTTATGCCCCTGTACACATGCTTGATTCTGTTTCGGAGACATAGCAATCCATAGGTTTTAATATACTTACTAGTCAGGTACATTCTTAGGCATTTAATATGCGGTGTTGAGTCCATTTCGTTGAGCAAGGAGTAGCTCTTGTCTATTCCATATTTGGCTTAAGGAACTTTATCAGTGCTCATTTCAATCTCTGGTTTTATGCAGCACCCCAACTCACCTTTTCCCTTAAGCAAGCATAAGTTGGTTTTCTAAATTTGAGACCCTGTTCTGTTCTGTAATTCAGTTCCTGTGTAGCCAAGTTTACATTCCGTGTATTACTGATATCTTATGATGTTTCTTTTTCTTTGTGACTTATTTCAGTTAGAATCATCGTACCTGAATCCACTCATTGTGCTGCTACGGGCCTGATGACATAGATTTCATTGCTGAGTGATACTGCATTGTACGTAAGTACCACAAGTTCTTTATCCATTTTTCAATTTCTGCGATGTTGAACTTGTACTGTAAACGAGGTTCTTGTAAACAGAGCCGTTCGAAACTTTGGGGTGGCTGTGTCTTTTTGATTTTAAATTCCCTAAGCTATAGGACCATAAGTGGAAGTGCCCTAGGCTCTGTTGCTTTGTTTTTTAGATGTTTCAGGAAACACCATACACTTCTCCCGAGTGGTTGTTGGCAATTTACATCCCGCCCATCAGCATAACAAGGCTCCCAGTTCTCCATGGCCTGTCCTGCCTTTCTGGATTTTACACTTTTTTCAGATGGCCCTTTTGACCGGGGGGAAGTGAGACTTCATTGTAGTGCAGATTTCCTTTGCAAGCTTGCTTGGTTGGCCAAAAAGGGCGTATGCGTTTTTTCCTGAATATATTCAGGAAAAAACGCATACGCCCTTTTTGGCCAAGTGCATCATTGTGGACGTTCTGCCTCTTTTCCTATGCTTGCAATGCAATTCCAGTCTACCTCCTGAAATCGGTTTCCTGCAATTCTGCCCCGCTTTCAAGTCCTCTTGGCAGCCTTACTTCAGTCTATTTTTGGACGATAGCTGTCATTTATAACTCTGCAGGTTTGTGAATTACAGTGCCCCTGAGCTCCTTTCTTCAACTCGCTTTCTTGTGACCTGGCCGCAACACCGCAGGATGTCTTCAGGCCCTAATCTGGTTCCGGCACGGCACGCTGAGCCTTTGGTTAATTCCTCTTCCTGGTGGGAAATGAGAGTTAAATTTGCCCGTCCAGACACCTCCAGCTAGTCTCTCATTGGTTCTCGCTATTCCTGTTCATCTTCCGCAGAAATTGCAAACTGGGACAAACAGGAGGTTAAAGGCGCTGACTTTCCAAGTGGGGAGAGTGTTAGTAAAGCGTCTGGAATGTTGCACCCGAGTACCAGGGGAGGAAAACTGAGACATATTTGAACACGTCTCCCGTTCACATGGTTGATCATACTTGGGTTCCACATGCATGTTTTAGCTGAAGGAAGAATACCTTAAAACTGTGTATTTGAAACCCGTGGAATGGGTACCATGCAATATGACTTCAAAGGGTCTTCATTTGCTCACCGAACCTCTCCAATCCTATCACTGCTGCGTTTATGCCCCTGTACACATGCTTGATTCTCTTTCAGAGACATAGCAATCCATAGGTTTTAAGATACTTACTAGACAGGTACCTTCTTAGGCGTTTAATATGCGGTGTTGAGTCCATTTCGTTGAGCAAGGAGTAGCTCTTGTCTATTCCATATTTGGCTTAAGGAACTTTATCTGTGCTCATTTCAATCTCTGGTTTTATGCAGCACCCCAACTCACCTTTACCCTTAAGCAAGAATAAGTTGGTTTTCTAAATTTGAGACCCTGTTCTGTTCTGTAATTCAGTTCCTGTGTAGCCAAGTTTACATTCCGTGTATTACTGATATCTTATGATGTTTCTTTTTCTGTGTGACTTATTTCAGTTAGAATCATCATACCTGAATCCACTCATTGTGTTGCTAAGGGCCTGATGACACAGATTTCATTGCTGAGTGATATTGCTTTGTAAGTAAATACCACAACTTCTTTATCCATTTTTCACTTTCTGCGATGTTGAACTTGTACTGTAAACGAGGTTCTTGTAAACAGAGCCGTTCCAAACTTTGGGGTGGCTGTGTCTTTTTGATTTTAATTTCCCTAAGCTATAGGACCATAAGTGGAAGTGCCCTAGGTTCTGTTGCTTTGTTTTTTAGATGTTTCAGGAAACACCATACACTTCTCCCGAGTGGTTGTTGGCAATTTACATCCCGCCCATCAGCATAACAAGGTTCCCAGTTCTCCATGGACTGTCCTGCCTTTCTGGATTTTACACTTTTTTCAGATGGCCCTTTTGACCGGGGGGAAGTGAGACTTCATTGTAGTGCAGATTTCCTTTGCAAGCTTGCTTGGTTGGCCAAAAAGGGCGTATGCGTTTTTTCCTGAATATATTCAGGAAAAAACGCATACGCCCTTTTTGGCCAAGTGCATCATTGTGGACGTTCTGCCTCTTTTCCTATGCTTTCAATGCAATTCCAGTCTACCTCCTGAAATCGGTTTCCTGCAATTCTGCCCCGCTTTCAAGTCCTCTTGGCAGCCTTACTTCAGTCTATTTTTGGACGATAGCTGTCATTTATAACTCTGCAGGTTTGTGAATTACAGTGCCCCTGAGCTCCTTTCTTCAACTCGCTTTCTTGTGACCTGGCCGCAACACCGCAGGATGGCTTCAGGCCCTAATCTGGTTCCGGCACGGCACGCTGAGCCTTTGGTTAATTCCTCTTCCTGGTGGGAAATGAGAGTTAAATTTGCCCGTCCAGACACCTCCAGCTAGTCTCTCATTGGTTCTCGCTATTCCTGTTCATCTTCCGCAGAAATTGCGAACTGGGCCAAACAGGAGGTTAAAGGGACTGACTCTCCAAGTGGGGAGAGTGTTAGTAAAGCGTCTGGAATGTTGCACCCGAGTACCAGGGTACGAAAACTGAGACATATTTGAACACGTCTCCCGATCACATGGTTGATCATACTCTGGGTTCCACATGCATGTTTTAGCTGAAGGAAGAATACCTAAAACCTGGGTAGTTGAAACCCGTGGAATGGGTACCATGCAATATGACTTCAATGGGTCTTCATTTCCTCACCGAATCTCTCCAATCCTATCACTGCTGCGTTTATGCCCCTGTACACATGCTTGATTCTCTTTCGGAGACATAGCAATCCATAGGTTTTAAGATACTTACTAGTCAGGTACATTCTTAGGCGTTTAATATGCGGTGTTGAGTCCATTTCGTTGAGCAAGGAGTAGCTCTTGTCTATTCCATATTTGGCTTAAGGAACTTTATCTGTGCTCATTTCAATCTCTGGTTTTATGCAGCACCCCAACTCACCTTTCCCCTTAAGCAAGCATAAGTTGGTTTTCTAAATTTGAGACCCTGTTCTGTTCTGTAATTCAGTTCCTGTGTAGCCAAGTTTACATTCCGTGTATTAGTGATATCTTATGATGTTTCTTTTTCTGTGTGACTTATTGCAGTTAGAATCATCATACCTGAATCCACTCATTGTGTTGCTAAGGGCCTGATGACACAGATTTCATTGCTGAGTGATATTGCTTTGTAAGTAAATACCACAACTTCTTTATCCATTTTTCACTTTCTGCGATGTTGAACTTGTACTGTAAACGAGGTTCTTGTAAACAGAGCCGTTCCAAACTTTGGGGTGGCTGTGTCTTTTTGATTTTAATTTCCCTAAGCTATAGGACCATAAGTGGAAGTGCCCTAGGCTCTGTTGCTTTGTTTTTTAGATGTTTCAGGAAACACCATACACTTCTCCAGAGTGGTTGTTGGCAATTTACATCCCGCCCATCAGCATAACAAGGTTCCCAGTTCTCCATGGCCTGTCCTGCCTTTCTGGATTTTACACTTTTTTCAGATGGCCCTTTTGACCGGGGGGAAGTGAGACTTCATTGTAGTGCAGATTTCCTTTGCAAGCTTGCTTGGTTGGCCAAAAAGGGCGTATGCGTTTTTTCCTGAATATATTCAGGAAAAAACGCATACGCCCTTTTTGGCCAAGTGCATCATTGTGGACGTTCTGCCTCTTTTCCTATGCTTTCAATGCAATTCCAGTCTACCTCCTGAAATCGGTTTCCTGCAATTCTGCCCCGTTTTCAAGTCCTCTTGGCAGCCTTACTTCAGTCTATTTTTGGACGATAGCTGTCATTTATAACTCTGCAGGTTTGTGAATTACAGTGCCCCTGAGCTCCTTTCTTCAACTCGCTTTCTTGTGAGCTGGCCGCAACACCGCAGGATGACTTCAGGCCCTAATCTGGTTCCGGCACGGCACGCTGAGCCTTTGGTTAATTCCTCTTCCTGGTGGGAAATGAGAGTTAAATTTGCCCGTCCAGACACCTCCAGCTAGTCTCTCATTGGTTCTCGCTATTCCTGTTCATCTTCCGCAGAAATTGCGAACTGGGCCAAACAGGAGGTTAAAGGGACTGACTCTCCAAGTGGGGAGAGTGTTAGTAAAGCGTCTGGAATGTTGCACCCGAGTACCAGGGTACGAAAACTGAGACATATTTGAACACGTCTCCCGATCACATGGTTGATCATACTCTGGGTTCCACATGCATGTTTTAGCTGAAGGAAGAATACCTAAAACCTGGGTAGTTGAAACCCGTGGAATGGGTACCATGCAATATGACTTCAATGGGTCTTCATTTCCTCACCGAATCTCTCCAATCCTATCACTGCTGCGTTTATGCCCCTGTACACATGCTTGATTCTCTTTCGGAGACATAGCAATCCATAGGTTTTAAGATACTTACTAGTCAGGTACATTCTTAGGCGTTTAATATGCGGTGTTGAGACCATTTCGTTGAGCAAGGAGTAGCTCTTGTCTATTCCATATTTGGCTTAAGGAACTTTATCTGTGCTCATTTCAATCTCTGGTTTTATGCAGCACCCCAACTCACCTTTACCCTTAAGCAAGCATAAGTTGGTTTTCTAAATTTGAGACCCTGTTCTGTTCTGTAATTCAGTTCCTGTGTAGCCAAGTTTACATTCCGTGTATTACTGATATCTTATGATGTTTCTTTTTCTGTGTGACTTATTTCAGTTAGAATCATCATACCTGAATCCACTCATTGTGCTGCTAAGGGCCTGATGACATAGATTTCATTGCTGAGTGATATTGCTTTGTAAGTGAATACCACAACTTCTTTATCCATTTTTCACTTTCTGCGATGTTGAACTTGTATTGTAAACGAGGTTCTTGTAAACAGAGGCGTCCCAAACTTTGGGGTGGCTGTGTCTTTTTGATTTTAATTTCCCTAAGCTATAGGACCATAAGTGGAAGTGCCCTAGGCTCTGTTGCTTTGTTTTTTAGATGTTTCAGGAAACACCATACACTTCTCCCAAGTGTCTGTTGGCAATTTACATCCCGCCCATCAGCATAACAAGGCTCCCAGTTCTCAATGGCCTGTCCTGCCTTTCTGGATTTTACACTTTTTTCAGATGGCCCTTTTGACCGGGGGGAAGTGAGACTTCATTGTAGTGCAGATTTCCTTTGCAAGCTTGCTTGGTTGGCCAAAAAGGGCGTATGCGTTTTTTCCTGAATATATTCAGGAAAAAACGCATACGCCCTTTTTGGCCAAGTGCATCATTGTGGACGTTCTGCCTCTTTTCCTATGCTTTCAATGCAATTCCAGTCTACCTCCTGAAATCGGTTTCCTGCAATTCTGCCCCGCTTTCAAGTCCTCTTGGCAGCCTTACTTCAGTCTATTTTTGGACGATAGCTGTCATTTATAACTCTGCAGGTTTGTGAATTACAGTGCCCCTGAGCTCCTTTCTTCAACTCGCTTTCTTGTGACCTGGCCGCAACACCGCAGGATGGCTTCAGGCCCTAATCTGGTTTCGGCCCGGCATGCTGAGCCTTTGGTTAATTCCTCTTCCTGGTGGGAAATGAGAGTTAAATTTGCCCGTTCAGACACCTCCAGCTAGCCTCTCATTGGTTCTCGCTATTCCTGTTCATCTTCCGCAGAAATTGCAAACTGGGCCAAACAGGAGGTTAAAGGCACTGACTCTCCAAGTCGGGAGAGTGTTAGTAAAGCATCTGGAATGTTGCACGCGAGTACCAGGGGAGGAAAACTGAGACATATTTGAACACGTCTCCCGTTCACATGGTTGATCATACTCTGGGTTCCACATGCATGTTTTAGCTGAAGGAAGAATACCTAAAACCTGGAGAGTTGAGACCCGTGTAATGGGTACCATGCAATATGACTTCAAAGGGTCTTCATTTGCTCACCGAACCTCTCCAATCCTATCACTGCTGCGTTTATGCCCCTGTACACATGCTTGATTCTCTTTTGGAGACATAGCAATCCATAGGTTTTAAGATACTTAGTAGTCAGGTACATTCTTAGGCGTTTAATATGGGGTGTTGAGTCCATTTCGTTGAGCAAGGAGTAGCTCTTGTTTATTCCATATTTGGCTTAAGGAACTTTATCTGTGCTCATTTCAATCTCTGGTTTTATGCAGCACACCAACTCACCTTTCCCCTTAAGCAAGCATAAGTTGTTTTTCTAAATTTGAGACCCTGTTCTGTTTTGGAATGCAGTTCCTGTGTAGCCAAGTTTACGTTCCGTGTATTAGTGATATCTTATGATGTTTCTTTTTCTGTGTGACTTATTTCAGTTAGAATCATCGTACCTGAATCCACTCATTATGCTGCTAAGGGCCTGATGACATAGATTTCATTGCTGAGTGATACTGCATTGTACGTAAGTACCTCAAGTTCTTTATCCATTTTTCACTTTCTGTGATATTGAACTTGTACGGTAAACGAGGTTCTTGTAAACGGAGGCGTCCCAAACTTTGGGGTGGCTGTGTCTTTTTGATTTTAAATTCCCTAAGCTATAGGACCATAAGTGGAAGTGCCCTAGGCTCTGTTGCTTTGTTTTTTAGATGTTTCAGGAAACACCATACACTTCTCCCGAGTGGTTGTTGGCAATTTACATCCCGCCCATCAGCATAACAAGGCTCCCAGTTCTCCATGGCCTGTCCTGCCTTTCTGGATTTTACACTTTTTTCAGATGGCCCTTTTGACTGGGGGGAAGTGAGACTTCATTGTAGTGCAGATTTCCTTTGCAAGCTTGCTTGGTTGGCCAAAAAGGGCGTATGCGTTTTTTCCTGAATATATTCAGGAAAAAACGCATACGCCCTTTTTGGCCAAGTGCATCATTGTGGACGTTCTGCCTCTTTTCCTATGCTTGCAATGCAATTCCAGTCTACCTCCTGAAATCGGTTTCCTGCAATTCTGCCCCGCTTTCAAGTCCTCTTGGCAGCCTTACTTCAGTCTATTTTTGGACGATAGCTGTCATTTATAACTCTGCAGGTTTGTGAATTACAGTGCCCCTGAGCTCCTTTCTTCAACTCGCTTTCTTTTGAGCTGGCCGCAACACCGCAGGATGGCTTCAGGCCCTAATCTGGTTCCGGCACGGCACGCTGAGCCTTTGGTTATTTCCTCTTCCTGGTGGGAAATGAGAGTTAAATTTGCCCGTCCAGACACCTCCAGCTAGCCTCTCATTGGTTCTCGCTATTCCTGTTCATCTTCCGCAGAAATTGCAAACTGGGACAAACAGGAGGTTAAAGGCGCTGACTTTTCAAGTGGGGAGAGTGTTAGTAAAGCGTCTGGAATGTTGCACCCGAGTACCAGGGGAGGAAAACTGAGACATATTTGAACACGTCTCCCGTTCACATGGTTGATCATACTTGGGTTCCACATGCATGTTTTAGCTGAAGGAAGAATACCTAAAACCTGGGTAGTTGAAACCCGTGGAATGGGTACCATGCAATATGACTTCAAAGGGTCTTCATTTGCTCACCGAACCTCTCCAATCCTATCACTGCTGCGTTTATGCCCCTGTACACATGCTTGATTCTCTTTCGGAGACATAGCAATCCATAGGTTTTACGATACTTACTAGTCAGGTACATTCTTAGGCGTTTAATATGCGGTATTGAGTCCATTTCATTGAGCAAGGAGTAGCTCTTGTCTATTCCATATTTGGCTTAAGGAACTTTATCTGTGCTCATTTCAATCTCTGGTTTTATGCAGCACCCCAACTCACCTTTCCCCTTAAGCAAGCATAAGTTGGTTTTCTAAATTTTAGACCCTGTTCTGTTCTGTAATTCAGTTCCTGTGTAGCCAAGTTTACATTCCGTGTATTACTGATATCTTATGATGTTTCTTTTTCTGTGTGACTGATTTCAGTTAGAATCATCATACCTGAATCCACTCATTGTGCTGCTAAGGGCCTGATGACACAGATTTCATTGCTGAGTGATATTGCTTTGTAAGTAAATACCACAACTTCTTTATCCATTTTTCAATTTCTGCGATGTTGAACTTGTACTGTAAACGAGGTTCTTGTAAACAGAGCCGTTCGAAACTTTGGGGTGGCTGTGTCTTTTTGATTTTAAATTCCCTAAGCTATAGGACCATAAGTGGAAGTGCCCTAGGCTCTGTTGCTTTGTTTTTTAGATGTTTCAGGAAACACCATACACTTCTCCCGATTGGTTGTTGGCAATTTACATCCCGCCCATCAGCAGAACAAGGCTCTCAGTTCTCCATGGCCTGTCCTGCCTTTCTGGATTTTACACTTTTTTCAGATGGCCCTTTTGACCGGGGGGAAGTGAGACTTCATTGTAGTGCAGATTTCCTTTGCAAGCTTGCTTGGTTGGCCAAAAAGGGCGTATGCGTTTTTTCCTGAATATATTCAGGAAAAAACGCATACGCCCTTTTTGGCCAAGTGCATCATTGTGGACGTTCTGCCTCTTTTCCTATGCTTGCAATGCAATTCCAGTCTACCTCCTGAAATCGGTTTCCTGCAATTCTGCCCCGCTTTCAAGTCCTCTTGGCAGCCTTACTTCAGTCTATTTTTGGACGATAGCTGTCATTTATAACTCTGCAGGTTTGTGAATTACAGTGCCCCTGAGCTCCTTTCTTCAACTCGCTTTCTTGTGACCTGGCCGCAACACTGCAGGATGTCTTCAGGCCCTAATCTGGTTCCAGCACGGCACGCTGAGCCTTTGGTTAATTCCTCTTCCTGGTGGGAAATGAGAGTTAAATTTGCCCATCCAGACACCTCCAGCTAGTCTCTCATTGGTTCTCGCTATTCCTGTTCATCTTCCACAGAAATTGCAAACTGGGCCAAACAGGAGGTTAAAGGGACTGACTCTCCAAGTGGGGAGAGTGTTAGTAAAGCGTCTGGAATGTTGCACCCGAGTACCAGGGTACGAAAACTGAGACATATTTGAACACGTCTCCCGATGACATGGTTGATCATACTCTAGGTTCCACATGCATGTTTTAGCTGAAGGAAGAATACCTTAAACCTGGGTAGTTGAAACCCGTGGAATGGGTACCATGCAATATGACTTCAAAGGGTCTTCATTTGCTCACCGAACCTCTCCAATCCTATCACTGCTGCGTTTATGCCCCTGTACACATGCTTGATTCTCTTTCGGAGACATAGCAATCCATAGGTTTTAAGATAATTACTAGTCAGGTACATTCTTAGGCATTTAATATGCGGTGTTGAGTCCATTTCGTTGAGCAAGGAGTAGCTCTTGTCTATTCCATATTTGGCTTAAGGAACTTTATCTGTGCTCATTTCAATCTCTGGTTTTATGCAGCACCCCAACTCACCTTTACCCTTAAGCAAGCATAAGTTGGTTTTCTAAATTTGAGACCCTGTTCTGTTCTGTAATTCAGTTCCTGTGTAGCCAAGTTTCCATTCCGTGTATTAGTGATATCTTATGATGTTTCTTTTTCTGTGTGACTTATTTCAGTTAGAATCATCGTACCTGAATCCACTCATTATGCTGCTACGGGCCTGATGACATAGATTTCATTGCTGAGTGATACTGCATTGTACGTAAGTACCACAAGTTCTTTATCCATTTTTCACTTTCTGCGATGTTGAACTTCTACTGTAAACGAGGTTCTTGTAAACAGAGCCGTTCGAAACTTTGGGGTGGCTGTGTCTTTTTGATTTTAAATTCCCTAAGCTATAGGACCATAAGTGGAAGTGCCCTAGGCTCTGTTGCTTTGTTTTTTAGATGTTTCAGGAAACACCATACACTTCTCCCGAGTGTTTGTTGGCAATTTACATCCCGCCCTTCAGCATAACAAGGCTCCCAGTTCTCCATGGCCTGTCCTGCCTTTCTGGATTTTACACTTTTTTCAGATGGCCCTTTTGACCGGGGGGAAGTGAGACTTCATTGTAGTGCAGATTTCCTTTGCAAGCTTGCTTGGTTGGCCAAAAAGGGCGTATGCGTTTTTTCCTGAATATATTCAGGAAAAAACGCATACGCCCTTTTTGGCCAAGTGCATCATTGTGGACGTTCTGCCTCTTTTCCTATGCTTTCAATGCAATTCCAGTCTACCTCCTGAAATCGGTTTCCTGCAATTCTGCCCCGCTTTCAAGTCCTCTTGGCAGCCTTACTTCAGTCTATTTTTGGACGATAGCTGTCATTTATAACTCTGCAGGTTTGTGAATTACAGTGCCCCTGAGCTCCTTTCTTCAACTCGCTTTCTTTTGAGCTGGCCGCAACACCGCAAGATGGCTTCAGGCCCTAATCTGGTTCCGGCACGGCACGCTGAGCCTTTGGTTATTTCCTCTTCCTGGTGGGAAATGAGAGTTAAATTTGCCCGTCCAGACACCTCCAGCTAGCCTCTCATTGGTTCTCGCTATTCCTGTTCATCTTCCGCAGAAATTGCAAACTGGGACAAACAGGAGGTTAAAGGCGCTGACTTTCCAAGTGGGGAGAGTGTTAGTAAAGCGTCTGGAATGTTGCACCCGAGTACCAGGGGAGGAAAACTGAGACACATTTGAACACGTCTCCCGTTCACATGGTTGATCATACTTGGGTTCCACATGCATGTTTTAGCTGAAGGAAGAATACCTAAAACCTGGGTAGTTGAAACCCGTGGAATGGGTACCATGCAATATGACTTCAAAGGGTCTTCATTTGCTCACCGAACCTCTCCAATCCTATCACTGCTGCGTTTATGCCCCTGTACACATGCTTGATTCTGTTTCGGAGACATAGCAATCCATAGGTTTAAAATACTTACTAGTCAGGTACATTCTTAGGCGTTTAATATGCGGTGTTGAGTCCATTTCGTTGAGCAAGGAGTAGCTCTTGTCTATTCCATATTTGGCTTAAGGAACTTTATCTGTGCTCATTTCAATCTCTGGTTTTATGCAGCACCCCAACTCACCTTTCCCCTTAAGCAAGCATAAGTTGGTTTTCTAAATTTGAGACCCTGTTCTGTTCTGTAATTCAGTTCCTGTGTAGCCAAGTTTACATTCCGTGTATTACTGATATCTTATGATGTTTCTTTTTCTGTGTGACTGATTTCAGTTAGAATCATCATACCTGAATCCACTCATTGTGCTGCTAAGGGCCTGATGACACAGATTTCATTGCTGAGTGATATTGCTTTGTAAGTAAATACCACAACTTCTTTATCCATTTTTCAATTTCTGCGATGTTGAACTTGTACTGTAAACGAGGTTCTTGTAAACAGAGCCGTTCCAAACTTTGGGGTGGCTGTGTCTTTTTGATTTTAAATTCCCTAAGCTATAGGACCATAAGTGGAAGTGCCCTAGGCTCTGTTGCTTTGTTTTTTAGATGTTTCAGGAAACACCATACACTTCTCCCGAGTGGTTGTTGGCAATTTACATCCCGCCCATCAGCATAACAAGGCTCCCAGTTCTCCATGGCCTGTCCTGCCTTTCTGGATTTTACACTTTTTTCAGATGGCCCTTTTGACTGGGGGGAAGTGAGACTTCATTGTAGTGCAGATTTCCTTTGCAAGCTTGCTTGGTTGGCCAAAAAGGGCGTATGCGTTTTTTCCTGAATATATTCAGGAAAAAACGCATACGCCCTTTTTGGCCAAGTGCATCATTGTGGACGTTCTGCCTCTTTTCCTATGCTTGCAATGCAATTCCAGTCTACCTCCTGAAATCGGTTTCCTGCAATTCTGCCCCGCTTTCAAGTCCTCTTGGCAGCCTTACTTCAGTCTATTTTTGGACGATAGCTGTCATTTATAACTCTGCAGGTTTGTGAATTACAGTGCCCCTGAGCTCCTTTCTTCAACTCGCTTTCTTGTGACCTGGCCGCAACACCGCAGGATGGCTTCAGGCCCTAATCTGGTTCTGGCACGGCACGCTGAGCCTTTGGTTAATTCCTCTTCCTGGTGGGAAATGAGAGTTAAATTTGCCCGTCCAGACACCTCCAGCTAGCCTCTCATTGGTTCTCGCTATTCCTGTTCATCTTCCGCAGAAATTGCAAACTGGGACAAACAGGATGTTAAAGGCGCTGACTTTCCAAGTGGGGAGAGTGTTAGTAAAGCGTCTGGAATGTTGCACCCGAGTACCAGGGTACGAAAACTGAGACATATTTGAACACGTCTCCCGTTCACATGGTTGATCATACTTGGGTTCCACATGCATGTTTTAGCTGAAGGAAGAATACCTAAAACCTGGGTAGTTGAAACCCGTGGAATGGGTACCATGCAATATGACTTCAAAGGGTCTTCATTTGCTCACCGAACCTCTCCAATCCTATCACTGCTGCGTTTATGCCCCTGTACACATGCTTGATTCTCTTTCGGAGACATAGCAATCCATAGGTTTTAAGATACTTACTAGTCAGGTACATTCTTAGGCGTTTAATATGCGGTGTTGAGTCCATTTCGTTGAGCAAGGAGTAGCTCTTGTCTATTCCATATTTGGCTTAAGGAACTTTATCTGTGCTCATTTCAATCTCTGGTTTTATGCAGCACCCCAACTCACCTTTACCCTTAAGCAAGCATAAGTTGGTTTTCTAAATTTGAGACCCTGTTCTGTTCTGTAATTCAGTTCCTGTGTAGCCAAGTTTACATTCCGTGTATTACTGATATCTTATGATGTTTCTTTTTCTGTGTGACTTATTTCAGTTAGAATCATCGTACCTGAATCCACTCATTATGCTGCTACGGGCCTGATGACATAGATTTCATTGCTGAGTGATACTGCATTGTACGTAAGTACCACAAGTTCTTTATCCATTTTTCACTTTCTGCGATGTTGAACTTCTACTGTAAACGAGGTTCTTGTAAACAGAGCCGTTCGAAACTTTGGGGTGGCTGTGTCTTTTTGATTTTAAATTCCCTAAGCTATAGGACCATAAGTGGAAGTGCCCTAGGCTCTGTTGCTTTGTTTTTTAGATGTTTCAGGAAACACCATACACTTCTCCCGAGTGTTTGTTGGCAATTTACATCCCGCCCTTCAGCATAACAAGGCTCCCAGTTCTCCATGGCCTGTCCTGCCTTTCTGGATTTTACACTTTTTTCAGATGGCCCTTTTGACCGGGGGGAAGTGAGACTTCATTGTAGTGCAGATTTCCTTTGCAAGCTTGCTTGGTTGGCCAAAAAGGGCGTATGCGTTTTTTCCTGAATATATTCAGGAAAAAACGCATACGCCCTTTTTGGCCAAGTGCATCATTGTGGACGTTCTGCCTCTTTTCCTATGCTTTCAATGCAATTCCAGTCTACATCCTGAAATCGGTTTCCTGCAATTCTGCCCCGCTTTCAAGTCCTCTTGGCAGCCTTACTTCAGTCTATTTTTGGACGATAGCTGTCATTTATAACTCTGCAGGTTTGTGAATTACAGTGCCCCTGAGCTCCTTTCTTCAACTCGCTTTCTTTTGAGCTGGCCGCAACACCGCAAGATGGCTTCAGGCCCTAATCTGGTTCCGGCACGGCACGCTGAGCCTTTGGTTATTTCCTCTTCCTGGTGGGAAATGAGAGTTAAATTTGCCCGTCCAGACACCTCCAGCTAGCCTCTCATTGGTTCTCGCTATTCCTGTTCATCTTCCGCAGAAATTGCAAACTGGGACAAACAGGAGGTTAAAGGTGCTGACTTTCCAAGTGGGGAGAGTGTTAGTAAAGCGTCTGGAATGTTGCACCCGAGTACCAGGGGAGGAAA
Organism: Delphinus delphis; assembly: GCF_949987515.2. Lineage (NCBI taxonomy): Eukaryota > Metazoa > Chordata > Mammalia > Artiodactyla > Delphinidae > Delphinus > Delphinus delphis. The sequence goes on from NW_027192744.1 coordinate 247,987, forward strand.
ACTGAGACATATTTGAACACGTCTCCCGTTCACATGGTTGATCATACTTGGGTTCCACATGCATGTTTTAGCTGAAGGAAGAATACCTAAAACCTGGGTAGTTGAAACCCGTGGAATGGGTACCATGCAATATGACTTCAAAGGGTCTTCATTTGCTCACCGAACCTCTCCAATCCTATCACTGCTGCGTTTATGCCCCTGTACACATGCTTGATTCTGTTTCGGAGACATAGCAATCCATAGGTTTAAAATACTTACTAGTCAGGTACATTCTTAGGCGTTTAATATGCGGTGTTGAGTCCATTTCGTTGAGCAAGGAGTAGCTCTTGTCTATTCCATATTTGGCTTAAGGAACTTTATCTGTGCTCATTTCAATCTCTGGTTTTATGCAGCACCCCAACTCACCTTTCCCCTTAAGCAAGCATAAGTTGGTTTTCTAAATTTGAGACCCTGTTCTGTTCTGTAATTCAGTTCCTGTGTAGCCAAGTTTACATTCCGTGTATTACTTATATCTTATGATGTTTCTTTTTCTGTGTGACTGATTTCAGTTAGAATCATCATACCTGAATCCACTCATTGTGCTGCTAAGGGCCTGATGACACAGATTTCATTGCTGAGTGATATTGCTTTGTAAGTAAATACCACAACTTCTTTATCCATTTTTCAATTTCTGCGATGTTGAACTTGTACTGTAAACGAGGTTCTTGTAAACAGAGCCGTTCCAAACTTTGGGGTGGCTGTGTCTTTTTGATTTTAAATTCCCTAAGCTATAGGACCATAAGTGGAAGTGCCCTAGGCTCTGTTGCTTTGTTTTTTAGATGTTTCAGGAAACACCATACACTTCTCCCGAGTGGTTGTTGGCAATTTACATCCCGCCCATCAGCATAACAAGGCTCCCAGTTCTCCATGGCCTGTCCTGCCTTTCTGGATTTTACACTTTTTTCAGATGGCCCTTTTGACCGGGGGGAAGTGAGACTTCATTGTAGTGCAGATTTCCTTTGCAAGCTTGCTTGGTTGGCCAAAAAGGGCGTATGCGTTTTTTCCTGAATATATTCAGGAAAAAACGCATACGCCCTTTTTGGCCAAGTGCATCATTGTGGACGTTCTGCCTCTTTTCCTATGCTTGCAATGCAATTCCAGTCTACCTCCTGAAATCGGTTTCCTGCAATTCTGCCCCGCTTTCAAGTCCTCTTGGCAGCCTTACTTCAGTCTATTTTTGGACGATAGCTGTCATTTATAACTCTGCAGGTTTGTGAATTACAGTGCCCCTGAGCTCCTTTCTTCAACTCGCTTTCTTGTGACCTGGCCGCAACACCGCAGGATGGCTTCAGGCCCTAATCTGGTTCTGGCACGGCACGCTGAGCCTTTGGTTAATTCCTCTTCCTGGTGGGAAATGAGAGTTAAATTTGCCCGTCCAGACACCTCCAGCTAGCCTCTCATTGGTTCTCGCTATTCCTGTTCATCTTCCGCAGAAATTGCAAACTGGGACAAACAGGATGTTAAAGGCGCTGACTTTCCAAGTGGGGAGAGTGTTAGTAAAGCGTCTGGAATGTTGCACCCGAGTACCAGGGTACGAAAACTGAGACATATTTGAACACGTCTCCCGTTCACATGGTTGATCATACTTGGGTTCCACATGCATGTTTTAGCTGAAGGAAGAATACCTAAAACCTGGGTAGTTGAAACCCGTGGAATGGGTACCATGCAATATGACTTCAAAGGGTCTTCATTTGCTCACCGAACCTCTCCAATCCTATCACTGCTGCGTTTATGCCCCTGTACACATGCTTGATTCTCTTTCGGAGACATAGCAATCCATAGGTTTTAAGATACTTACTAGTCAGGTACATTCTTAGGCGTTTAATATGCGGTGTTGAGTCCATTTCGTTGAGCAAGGAGTAGCTCTTGTCTATTCCATATTTGGCTTAAGGAACTTTATCTGTGCTCATTTCAATCTCTGGTTTTATGCAGCACCCCAACTCACCTTTACCCTTAAGCAAGCATAAGTTGGTTTTCTAAATTTGAGACCCTGTTCTGTTCTGTAATTCAGTTCCTGTGTAGCCAAGTTTACATTCCGTGTATTACTGATATCTTATGATGTTTCTTTTTCTGTGTGACTTATTTCAGTTAGAATCATCGTACCTGAATCCACTCATTATGCTGCTACGGGCCTGATGACATAGATTTCATTGCTGAGTGATACTGCATTGTACGTAAGTACCACAAGTTCTTTATCCATTTTTCACTTTCTGCGATGTTGAACTTCTACTGTAAACGAGGTTCTTGTAAACAGAGCCGTTCGAAACTTTGGGGTGGCTGTGTCTTTTTGATTTTAAATTCCCTAAGCTATAGGACCATAAGTGGAAGTGCCCTAGGCTCTGTTGCTTTGTTTTTTAGATGTTTCAGGAAACACCATACACTTCTCCCGAGTGTTTGTTGGCAATTTACATCCCGCCCTTCAGCATAACAAGGCTCCCAGTTCTCCATGGCCTGTCCTGCCTTTCTGGATTTTACACTTTTTTCAGATGGCCCTTTTGACCGGGGGGAAGTGAGACTTCATTGTAGTGCAGATTTCCTTTGCAAGCTTGCTTGGTTGGCCAAAAAGGGCGTATGCGTTTTTTCCTGAATATATTCAGGAAAAAACGCATACGCCCTTTTTGGCCAAGTGCATCATTGTGGACTTTCTGCCTCTTTTCCTATGCTTTCAATGCAATTCCAGTCTACATCCTGAAATCGGTTTCCTGCAATTCTGCCCCGCTTTCAAGTCCTCTTGGCAGCCTTACTTCAGTCTATTTTTGGACGATAGCTGTCATTTATAACTCTGCAGGTTTGTGAATTACAGTGCCCCTGAGCTCCTTTCTTCAACTCGCTTTCTTTTGAGCTGGCCGCAACACCGCAAGATGGCTTCAGGCCCTAATCTGGTTCCGGCACGGCACGCTGAGCCTTTGGTTATTTCCTCTTCCTGGTGGGAAATGAGAGTTAAATTTGCCCGTCCAGACACCTCCAGCTAGCCTCTCATTGGTTCTCGCTATTCCTGTTCATCTTCCGCAGAAATTGCAAACTGGGACAAACAGGAGGTTAAAGGCGCTGACTTTCCAAGTGGGGAGAGTGTTAGTAAAGCGTCTGGAATGTTGCACCCGAGTACCAGGGGAGGAAAACTGAGACATATTTGAACACGTCTCCCGTTCACATGGTTGATCATACTTGGGTTCCACATGCATGTTTTAGCTGAAGGAAGAATACCTAAAACCTGGGTAGTTGAAACCCGTGGAATGGGTACCATGCAATATGACTTCAAAGGGTCTTCATTTGCTCACCGAACCTCTCCAATCCTATCACTGCTGCGTTTATGCCCCTGTACACATGCTTGATTCTGTTTCGGAGACATAGCAATCCATAGGTTTAAAATACTTACTAGTCAGGTACATTCTTAGGCGTTTAATATGCGGTGTTGAGTCCATTTCGTTGAGCAAGGAGTAGCTCTTGTCTATTCCATATTTGGCTTAAGGAACTTTATCTGTGCTCATTTCAATCTCTGGTTTTATGCAGCACCCCAACTCACCTTTCCCCTTAAGCAAGCATAAGTTGGTTTTCTAAATTTGAGACCCTGTTCTGTTCTGTAATTCAGTTCCTGTGTAGCCAAGTTTACATTCCGTGTATTACTTATATCTTATGATGTTTCTTTTTCTGTGTGACTGATTTCAGTTAGAATCATCATACCTGAATCCACTCATTGTGCTGCTAAGGGCCTGATGACACAGATTTCATTGCTGAGTGATATTGCTTTGTAAGTAAATACCACAACTTCTTTATCCATTTTTCAATTTCTGCGATGTTGAACTTGTACTGTAAACGAGGTTCTTGTAAACAGAGCCGTTCCAAACTTTGGGGTGGCTGTGTCTTTTTGATTTTAAATTCCCTAAGCTATAGGACCATAAGTGGAAGTGCCCTAGGCTCTGTTGCTTTGTTTTTTAGATGTTTCAGGAAACACCATACACTTCTCCCGAGTGGTTGTTGGCAATTTACATCCCGCCCATCAGCATAACAAGGCTCCCAGTTCTCCATGGCCTGTCCTGCCTTTCTGGATTTTACACTTTTTTCAGATGGCCCTTTTGACCGGGGGGAAGTGAGACTTCATTGTAGTGCAGATTTCCTTTGCAAGCTTGCTTGGTTGGCCAAAAAGGGCGTATGCGTTTTTTCCTGAATATATTCAGGAAAAAACGCATACGCCCTTTTTGGCCAAGTGCATCATTGTGGACGTTCTGCCTCTTTTCCTATGCTTGCAATGCAATTCCAGTCTACCTCCTGAAATCGGTTTCCTGCAATTCTGCCCCGCTTTCAAGTCCTCTTGGCAGCCTTACTTCAGTCTATTTTTGGACGATAGCTGTCATTTATAACTCTGCAGGTTTGTGAATTACAGTGCCCCTGAGCTCCTTTCTTCAACTCGCTTTCTTGTGACCTGGCCGCAACACCGCAGGATGGCTTCAGGCCCTAATCTGGTTCTGGCACGGCACGCTGAGCCTTTGGTTAATTCCTCTTCCTGGTGGGAAATGAGAGTTAAATTTGCCCGTCCAGACACCTCCAGCTAGCCTCTCATTGGTTCTCGCTATTCCTGTTCATCTTCCGCAGAAATTGCAAACTGGGACAAACAGGATGTTAAAGGCGCTGACTTTCCAAGTGGGGAGAGTGTTAGTAAAGCGTCTGGAATGTTGCACCCGAGTACCAGGGTACGAAAACTGAGACATATTTGAACACGTCTCCCGTTCACATGGTTGATCATACTTGGGTTCCACATGCATGTTTTAGCTGAAGGAAGAATACCTAAAACCTGGGTAGTTGAAACCCGTGGAATGGGTACCATGCAATATGACTTCAAAGGGTCTTCATTTGCTCACCGAACCTCTCCAATCCTATCACTGCTGCGTTTATGCCCCTGTACACATGCTTGATTCTCTTTCGGAGACATAGCAATCCATAGGTTTTAAGATACTTACTAGTCAGGTACATTCTTAGGCGTTTAATATGCGGTGTTGAGTCCATTTCGTTGAGCAAGGAGTAGCTCTTGTCTATTCCATATTTGGCTTAAGGAACTTTATCTGTGCTCATTTCAATCTCTGGTTTTATGCAGCACCCCAACTCACCTTTACCCTTAAGCAAGCATAAGTTGGTTTTCTAAATTTGAGACCCTGTTCTGTTCTGTAATTCAGTTCCTGTGTAGCCAAGTTTACATTCCGTGTATTACTGATATCTTATGATGTTTCTTTTTCTGTGTGACTTATTTCAGTTAGAATCATCGTACCTGAATCCACTCATTGTGCTGCTACGGGCCTGATGACATAGATTTCATTGCTGAGTGATACTGCATTGTACGTAAGTACCACAAGTTCTTTATCCATTTTTCACTTTCTGCGATGTTGAACTTCTACTGTAAATGAGGTTCTTGTAAACAGAGCCGTTCGAAACTTTGGGGTGGCTGTGTCTTTTTGATTTTAAATTCCCTAAGCTATAGGACCATAAGTGGAAGTGCCCTAGGCTCTGTTGCTTTGTTTTTTAGATGTTTCAGGAAACACCATACACTTCTCCCGAGTGTTTGTTGGCAATTTACATCCCGCCCTTCAGCATAACAAGGCTCCCAGTTCTCCATGGCCTGTCCTGCCTTTCTGGATTTTACACTTTTTTCAGATGGCCCTTTTGACCGGGGGGAAGTGAGACTTCATTGTAGTGCAGATTTCCTTTGCAAGCTTGCTTGGTTGGCCAAAAAGGGCGTATGCGTTTTTTCCTGAATATATTCAGGAAAAAACGCATACGCCCTTTTTGGCCAAGTGCATCATTGTGGACGTTCTGCCTCTTTTCCTATGCTTTCAATGCAATTCCAGTCTACATCCTGAAATCGGTTTCCTGCAATTCTGCCCCGCTTTCAAGTCCTCTTGGCAGCCTTACTTCAGTCTATTTTTGGACGATAGCTGTCATTTATAACTCTGCAGGTTTGTGAATTACAGTGCCCCTGAGCTCCTTTCTTCAACTCGCTTTCTTGTGACCTGGCCACAACACCGCAGGATGTCTTCAGGCCCTAATATGGTTCTGGCACGGCACGCTGAGCCTTTGGTTAATTCCTCTTCCTGGTGGGAAATGAGAGTTAAATTTGCCCGTCCAGACACCTCCAGCTAGTCTCTCATTGGTTCTCGCTATTCCTGTTCATCTTCCACAGAAATTGCAAACTGGGCCAAACAGGAGGTTAAAGGGACTGACTCTCCAAGTGGGGAGAGTGTTAGTAAAGCGTCTGGAATGTTGCACCCGAGTACCAGGGTACGAAAACTGAGACATATTTGAACACGTCTCCCGATCACATGGTTGATCATATTCTAGGTCCCACATGCATGTTTTAGCTGAAGGAAGAATACCTTAAACCTGGGTAGTTGAAACCCGTGGAATGGGTACCATGCAATATGACTTCAAAGGGTCTTCATTTGCTCACCGAACCTCTCCAATCCTATCACTGCTGCGTTTATGCCCCTGTACACATGCTTGATTCTCTTTCGGAGACATAGCAATCCATAGATTTTAAGATACTTACTAGTCAGGTACATTCTTAGGCATTTAATATGCGGTGTTGAGTCCATTTCGTTGAGCAAGGAGTAGCTCTTGTCTATTCCATATTTGGCTTAAGGAACTTTATCTGTGCTCATTTCAATCTCTGGTTTTATGCAGCACCCCAACTCACCTTTCCCCTTAAGCAAGCATAAGTTGGTTTTCTAAATTTGAGACCCTGTTCTGTTCTGTAATTCAGTTCCTGTGTAGCCAAGTTTACATTCCGTGTATTAGTGATATCTTATGATGTTTCTTTTTCTGTGTGACTTATTTCAGTTAGAATCATCGTACCTGAATCCACTCATTGTGCTGCTAAGGGCCTGATGACATAGATTTCATTGCTGAGTGATATTGCTTTGTAAGTGAATACCACAACTTCTTTATCCATTTTTCACTTTCTGCGATGTTGAACTTGTATTGTAAACGAGGTTCTTGTAAACAGAGGCGTCCCAAACTTTGGGGTGGCTGTGTCTTTTTGATTTTAATTTCCCTAAGCTATAGGACCATAAGTGGAAGTGCCCTAGGCTCTGTTGCTTTGTTTTTTAGATGTTTCAGGAAACACCATACACTTCTCCCGAGTGGTTGTTGGCAATGTACATCCCGCCCTTCAGCATAACAAGGCTCCCAGTTCTCCATGGCCTGTCCTGCCTTTCTGGATTTTACACTTTTTTCAGATGGCCCTTTTGACCGGGGAGAAGTGAGACTTCATTGTAGTGCAGATTTCCTTTGCAAGCTTGCTTGGTTGGCCAAAAAGGGCGTATGCGTTTTTTCCTGAATATATTCAGGAAAAAACGCATACGCCCTTTTTGGCCAAGTGCATCATTGTGGACGTTCTGCCTCTTTTCCTATGCTTTCGATGCAATTCCAGTCTACCTCCTGAAATCGGTTTCCTGCAATTCTGCCCCGCTTTCAAGTCCTCTTGGCATCCTTACTTCAGTCAATTTTTGGACGATAGCTGTCATTTATAACTCTGCAGGTTTGTGAATTACAGTGCCCCTGAGCTCCTTTCTTCAACTCGCTTTCTTGTGAGCTGGCCGCAACACCGCAGGATGGCTTCAGGCCCTAATCTGGTTCCGGCACGGCATGCTGAGCCTTTGGTTAATTCCTCTTCCTGGTGGGAAATGAGAGTTAAATTTGCCCATCCAGACACCTCCAGCTAGTCTCTCATTGGTTCTCGCTATTCCTGTTCATCTTCCACAGAAATTGCAAACTGGGCCAAACAGGAGGTTAAAGGCGCTGACTCTCCAAGTGGGGAGAGTGTTAGTAAAGCGTCTGGAATGTTGCACCCGAGTAGCAGGGTACGAAAACTGAGACATATTTGAACACGTCTCCCGTTCACATGGTTGATCATACTCTAGGTTCCACATGCATGTTTTAGCTGAAGGAAGAATACCTTAAACCTGGGCAGTTGAAACCCGTGGAATGGGTACCATGCAATATGACTTCAAAGGGTCTTCATTTGCTCACCGAACCTCTCCAATCCTATCACTGCTGCGTTTATGCCCCTGTACACATGCTTGATTCTCTTTCGGAGACATAGCAATCCATAGGTTTTAAGATACTTACTAGTCAGGTACATTCTTAGGCATTTAATATGTGGTGTTGAGTCCATTTCGTTGAGCAAGGAGTAGCTCTTGTCTATTCCATATTTGGCTTAAGGAACTTTATCTATGCTCATTTCAATCTCTGGTTTTATGCAGCACCCCAACTCACCTTTACCCTTAAGCAAGCATAAGTTGGTTTTCTAAATTTGAGACCCTGTTCTGTTCTGTAATTCAGTTCCTGTGTAGCCAAGTTTACATTCCGTGTATTAGTGATATCTTATGATGTTTCTTTTTCTGTGTGACTTATTTCAGTTAGAATCATCGTACCTGAATCCACTCATTATGCTGCTACGGGCCTGATGACATAGATTTCATTGCTGAGTGATACTGCATTGTACGTAAGTACCACAAGTTCTTTATCCATTTTTCACTTTCTGCGATGTTGAACTTGTACTGTAAACGAGGTTCTTGTAAACAGAGCCGTTCCAAACTTTGGGGTGGCTGTGTCTTTTTGATTTTAATTTCCCTAAGCTATAGGACAATAAGTGGAAGTGCCCTAGGCTCTGTTGCTTTGTTTTTTAGATGTTTCAGGAAACACCATACACTTCTCCCGAGTGGTTGTTGGCAATTTACATCCCGCCCATCAGCATAACAAGGCTCCCAGTTCTCCATGGCCTGTCCTGCCTTTCTGGATTTTACACTTTTTTCAGATGGCCCTTTTGACCGGGGGGAAGTGAGACTTCATTGTAGTGCAGATTTCCTTTGCAAGCTTGCTTGGTTGGCCAAAAAGGGCGTATGCGTTTTTTCCTGAATATATTCAGGAAAAAACGCATACGCCCTTTTTGGCCAAGTGCATCATTGTGGACGTTCTGCCTCTTTTCCTATGCTTGCAATGCAATTCCAGTCTACCTCCTGAAATCGGTTTCCTGCAATTCTGCCCCGCTTTCAAGTCCTCTTGGCAGCCTTACTTCAGTCTATTTTTGGACGATAGCTGTCATTTATAACTCTGCAGGTTTGTGAATTACAGTGCCCCTGAGCTCCTTTCTTCAACTCGCTTTCTTGTGAGCTGGCCGCAACACCGCAGGATGTCTTCAGGCCCTAATCTGGTTGCGGCACGGCATGCTGAGCCTTTGGTTATTTCCTCTTCCTGGTGGGAAATGAGAGTTAAATTTGCCCGTCCAGACACCTCCAGCTAGCCTCTCATTGGTTCTCGCTATTCCTGTTCATCTTCCGCAGAAATTGCAAACTGGGCCAAACAGGAGGTTAAAGGCGCTGACTTTCCAAGTGGGGAGAGTGTTAGTAAAGCGTCTGGAATGTTGCACCCGAGTACCAGGGGAGGAAAACTGAGACATATTTGAACACGTCTCCCGTTCACATGGTTGATCATACTTGGGTTCCACATGCATGTTTTAGCTGAAGGAAGAATACCTAAAACCTGGGTAGTTGAAACCCGTGGAATGGGTACCATGCAATATGACTTCAAAGGGTCTTCATTTGCTCACGAACCTCTCCAATCCTATCACTGCTGCGTTTATGCCCCTGTACACATGCTTGATTCTGTTTCAGAGACATAGCAATCCATAGGTTTTAAGATACTTACTAGTCAGGTACATTCTTAGGCGTTTAATATGCGGTGTTGAGTCCATTTCGTTGAGCAAGGAGTAGCTCTTGTCTATTCCATATTTGGCTTAAGGAACTTTATCTGTGCTCATTTCAATCTCTGGTTTTATGCAGCACCCCAACTCACCTTTCCCCTTAAGCAAGCATAAGTTGGTTTTCTAAATTTGAGACCCTGTTCTGTTCTGTAATTCAGTTCCTGTGTAGCCAAGTTTACATTCCGTGTATTACTGATATCTTATGATGTTTCTTTTTCTGTGTGACTTATTTCAGTTAGAATCATCGTACCTGAATCCACTCATTGTGCTGCTAAGGGCCTGATGACACAGATTTCATTGCTGAGTGATATTGCTTTGTAAGTAAATACCACAACTTCTTTATCCATTTTTCACTTTCTGCGATGTTGAACTTGTACTGTAAACGAGGTTCTTGTAAACAGAGCCGTTCCAAACGTTGGGGTGGCTGTGTCTTTTTGATTTTAATTTCCCTAAGCTATAGGACCATAAGTGGAAATGCCCTAGGTTCTGTTGCTTTGTTTTTTAGATGTTTCAGGAAACACCATACACTTCTCCTGAGTGTCTGTTGGCAATTTACATCCCGCCCATCAGCATAACAAGGCTCCCAGTTCTCAATGGCCTGTTGCCTTTCTGGATTTTACACTTTTTTCAGATGGCCCTTTTGACCGGGGGCAAGTGAGACTTCATTGTAGTGCAGATTTCCTTTGCAAGCTTGCTTGGTTGGCCAAAAAGGGCGTATGCGTTTTTTCCTGAATATATTCAGGAAAAAACGCATACGCCCTTTTTGGCCAAGTGCATCATTGTGGACGTTCTGCCTCTTTTCCTATGCTTTCAATGCAATTCCAGTCTACCTCCTGAAATCGGTTTCCTGCAATTCTGCCCCGCTTTCAAGTCCTCTTGGCAGCCTTACTTCAGTCTATTTTTGGACGATAGCTGTCATTTATAACTCTGCAGGTTTGTGAATTACAGTGCCCCTGAGCTCCTTTCTTCAACTCGCTTTCTTGTGACCTGGCCGCAACACCGCAGGATGGCTTCAGGCCCTAATCTGGTTCCGGCCCGGAATGCTGAGCCTTTGGTTAATTCCTCTTCCTGGTGGGAAATGAGAGTTAAATTTGCCCGTCCAGACACCTCCAGCTAGTCTCTCATTGGTTCTCGCTATTCCTGTTCATCTTCCACAGAAATTGCAAACTGGGCCAAACAGGAGGTTAAAGGGACTGACTCTCCAAGTCCGGAGAGTGTTAGTAAAGCGTCTGGAATGTTGCACCCGAGTACCAGGGGAGGAAAACTGAGACATATTTGAACACGTCTCCCGTTCACATGGTTGATCATACTCTGGGTTCCACATGCATGTTTTAGCTGAAGGAAGAATACCTTAAACCTGGAGAGTTGAGACCCGTGTAATGGGTACCATGCAATATGACTTCAAAGGGTCTTCATTTGCTCACCGAACCTCTCCAATCCTATCACTGCTGCGTTTATGCCCCTGTACACACGCTTGATTCTCTTTTGGAGACCTAGCAATCCATAGGTTTTAAGATACTTACTAGTCAGGTACATTCTTAGGCGTTTAATATGGGGTATTGAGTCCATTTCGTTGAGCAAGGAGTAGCTCTTGTCTATTCCATATTTGGCTTAAGGAACTTTATCTGTGCTCATTTCAATCTCTGGTTTTATGCAGCACCCCAACTCACCTTTCCCCTTAAGCAAGCATAAGTTGGTTTTCTAAATTTGAGACCCTGTTCTGTTTTGGAATGCAGTTCCTGTGTAGCCAAGTTTACATTCCGTGTATTAGTGATATCTTATGATGTTTCTTTTTCTGTGTGACTTATTTCAGTTAGAATCATCATACCTGAATCCACTCATTGTGCTGCTAAGGGCCTGATGACACAGATTTCATTGCTGAGTGATATTGCTTTGTAAGTAAATACCACAACTTCTTTATCCATTTTTCAATTTCTGCGATGTTGAACTTGTACTGTAAACGAGGTTCTTGTAAACAGAGCCATTCCAAACTTTGGGGTGGCTGTGTCTTTTTGATTTTAAATTCCCTAAGCTATAGGACCATAAGTGGAAGTGCCCTAGGCTCTGTTGCTTTGTTTTTTAGATGTTTCAGGAAACACCATACACTTCTCCCGAGTGGTTGTTGGCAATTTACAACCCGCCCATCAGCATAACAAGGCTCCCAGTTCTCCATGGCCTGTCCTGCCTTTCTGGATTTTACACTTTTTTCAGATGGCCCTTTTGACCGGGGGGAAGTGAGACTTCATTGTAGTGCAGATTTCCTTTGCAAGCTTGCTTGGTTGGCCAAAAAGGGCGTATGCGTTTTTTCCTGAATATATTCAGGAAAAAACGCATACGCCCTTTTTGGCCAAGTGCATCATTGTGGACGTTCTGCCTCTTTTCCTATGCTTTCAATGCAATTCCAGTCTACCTCCTGAAATCGGTTTCCTGCAATTCTGCCCCACTTTCAAGTCCTCTTGGCAGCCTTACTTCAGTCTATTTTTGGACGATAGCTGTCATTTATAACTCTGCAGGTTTGTGAATTACAGTGCCCCTGAGCTCCTTTCTTCAACTCGCTTTCTTGTGACCTGGCCGCAACACCGCAGGATGTCTTCAGGCCCTAATCTGGTTCTGGCACGGCACGCCGAGCCTTTGGTTAATTCCTCTTCCTGGTCGGAAATGAGAGTTAAATTTGCCCATCCGGACATCTCCAGCTAGTCTTTCATTGGTTCTCGTTATTCCTGTTCATCTTCCACAGAAATTGCAAACTGGGCCAAACAGGAGGTTAAAGGGACTGACTCTCCAAGTGGGGAGAGTGTTAGTAAAGCGTCTGGAATGTTGCACCCGAGTACCAGAGTACGAAAACTGAGACATATTTGAACACGTCTCCCGATCACATGGTTGATCATACTCTAGGTTCCACATGCATGTTTTAGCTGAAGGAAGAATACCTTAAACCTGGGTAGTTGAAACCCGTGGAATGGGTACCATGCAATATGACTTCAAAGGGTCTTCATTTGCTCACCAAACCTCTCCAATCCTATCACTGCTGCGTTTATGCCCCTGTACACATGCTTGATTCTCTTTCGGAGACATAGCAATCCATAGGTTTTAAGATACTTACTAGTCAGGTACATTCTTAGGCATTTAATATGCGGTGTTGAGTCCATTTCGTTGAGCAAGGAGTAGCTCTTGTCTATTCCATATTTGGCTTAAGGAACTTTATCTGTGCTCATTTCAATCTCTGGTTTTATGCAGCACCCCAACTCACCTTTACCCTTAAGCAAGCATAAGTTGGTTTTCTAAATATGAGACCCTATTCTGTTCTGTAATTCAGTTCCTGTGTAGCCAAGTTTACATTCCGTGTATTACTGATATCTTATGATGTTTCTTTTTCTGTGTGACTTATTTCAGTTAGAATCATTGTACCTGAATCCACTCATTATGCTGCTACGGGCCTGATGACATAGATTTCATTGCTGAGTGATACTGCATTGTACGTAAGTACCACAAGTTCTTTATCCATTTTTCACTTTCTGCGATGTTGAACTTCTACTGTAAACGAGGTTCTTGTAAACAGAGCCGTTCGAAACTTTGGGGTGGCTGTGTCTTTTTGATTTTAAATTCCCTAAGCTATAGGACCATAAGTGGAAGTGCCCTAGGCTCTGTTGCTTTGTTTTTTAGATGTTTCAGGAAACACCATACACTTCTCCCGAGTGTTTGTTGGCAATTTACATCCCGCCCTTCAGCATAACAAGGCTCCCAGTTCTCCATGGCCTGTCCTGCCTTTCTGGATTTTACACTTTTTTCAGATGGCCCTTTTGACCGGGGGGAAGTGAGACTTCATTGTAGTGCAGATTTCCTTTGCAAGCTTGCTTGGTTGGCCAAAAAGGGCGTATGCGTTTTTTCCTGAATATATTCAGGAAAAAACGCATACGCCCTTTTTGGCCAAGTGCATCATTGTGGACGTTCTGCCTCTTTTCCTATGCTTTCAATGCAATTCCAGTCTACCTCCTGAAATCGGTTTCCTGTAATTCTGCCCCGCTTTCAAGTCCTCTTGGCAGCCTTACTTCAGTCTATTTTTGGACGATAGCTGTCATTTATAACTCTGCAGGTTTGTGAATTACAGTGCCCCTGAGCTCCTTTCTTCAACTCGCTTTCTTTTGAGCTGGCCGCAACACCGCAGGATGGCTTCAGGCCCTAATCTGGTTCCGGCACGGCACGCTGAGCCTTTGGTTATTTCCTCTTCCTGGTGGGAAATGAGAGTTAAATTTGCCCGTCCAGACACCTCCAGCTAGCCTCTCATTGGTTCTCGCTATTCCTGTTCATCTTCCGCAGAAATTGCAAACTGGGACAAACAGGAGGTTAAAGGCGCTGACTTTCCAAGTGGGGAGAGTGTTAGTAAAGCGTCTGGAATGTTGCACCCGAGTACCAGGGTACGAAAACTGAGACATATTTGAACACGTCTCCCGTTCACATGGTTGATCATACTTGGGTTCCACATGCATGTTTTAGCTGAAGGAAGAATACCTAAAACCTGGGTAGTTGAAACCCGTGGAATGGGTACCATGCAATATGACTTCAAAGGGTCTTCATTTGCTCACCGAACCTCTCCAATCCTATCACTGCTGCGTTTATGCCCCTGTACACATGCTTGATTCTGTTTCGGAGACATAGCAATCCATAGGTTTTAAGATACTTACTTGTCAGGTACATTCTTAGGCGTTTAATATGCGGTGTTGAGTCCATTTCGTTGAGCAAGGAGTAGCTCTTGTCTATTCCATATTTGGCTTAAGGAACTTTATCTGTGCTCATTTCAATCTCTGGTTTTATGCAGCACCCCAACTCACCTTTCCCCTTAAGCAAGCATAAGTTGGTTTTCTAAATTTGAGACCCTGTTCTGTTCTGTAATTCAGTTCCTGTGTAGCCAAGTTTCCATTCCGTGTATTAGTGATATCTTATGATGTTTCTTTTTCTGTGTGACTTATTTCAGTTAGAATCATCATACCTGAATCCACTCATTGTGCTGCTAAGGTCCTGATGACACAGATTTCATTGCTGAGTGATATTGCTTTGTAAGTAAATACCACAACTTTTTTATCCATTTTTCACTTTGTGCGATGTTGAACTTGTACTGTAAACGAGGTTCTTGTAAACAGAGCCGTTCGAAACTTTGGGGTGGCTGTGTCTTTTTGATTTTAAATTCCCTAAGCTATAGGACCATAAGTGGAAGTGCCCTAGGCTCTGTTGCTTTGTTTTTTAGATGTTTCAGGAAACACCATACACTTCTCCCGAGTGTTTGTTGGCAATTTACATCCCGCCCTTCAGCATAACAAGGCTCCCAGTTCTCCATTGCCTGTCCTGCCTTTCTGGATTTTACACTTTTTTCAGATGGCCCTTTTGACCGGGGGGAAGTGAGACTTCATTGTAGTGCAGATTTCCTTTGCAAGCTTGCTTGGTTGGCCAAAAAGGGCGTATGCGTTTTTTCCTGAATATATTCAGGAAAAAACGCATACGCCCTTTTTGGCCAAGTGCATCATTGTGGACGTTCTGCCTCTTTTCCTATGCTTTCAATGCAATTCCAGTCTACCTCCTGAAATCGGTTTCCTGCAATTCTGCCCCGCTTTCAAGTCCTCTTGGCAGCCTTACTTCAGTCTATTTTTGGACGATAGCTGTCATTTATAACTCTGCAGGTTTGTGAATTACAGTGCCCCTGAGCTCCTTTCTTCAACTCGCTTTCTTGTGAGCTGGCCGCAACACCGCAGGATGGCTTCAGGCCCTAATCTGGTTCCGGCACGGCACGCTGAGCCTTTGGTTAATTCCTCTTCCTGGTGGGAAATGAGAGGTAAATTTCCCCGTCCAGACACCTCCAGCTAGTCTCTCATTGGTTCTCGCTATTCCTGTTCATCTTCCGCAGAAATTGCGAACTGGGCCAAACAGGAGGTTAAAGGGACTGACTCTCCAAGTGGGGAGAGTGTTAGTAAAGCGTCTGGAATGTTGCACCCGAGTACCAGGGTACGAAAACTGAGACATATTTGAACACGTCTCCCGATCACATGGTTGATCATACTCTGGGTTCCACATGCATGTTTTAGCTGAAGGAAGAATACCTAAAACCTGGGTAGTTGAAACCCGAGGAATGGGTACCATGCAATATGACTTCAATGGGTCTTCATTTCCTCACCGAATCTCTCCAATCCTATCACTGCTGCGTTTATGCCCCTGTACACATGCTTGATTCTCTTTCGGAGACATAGCAATCCATAGGTTTTAAGATACTTACTAGTCAGGTACATTCTTAGGCGTTTAATATGCGGTGTTGAGTCCATTTCGTTGAGCAAGGAGTAGCTCTTGTCTATTCCATATTTGGCTTAAGGAACTTTATCTGTGCTCATTTCAATCTCTGGTTTTATGCAGCACCCCAACTCACCTTTACCCTTAAGCAAGCATAAGTTGGTTTTCTAAATTTGAGACCCTGTTCTGTTCTGTAATTCAGTTCCTGTGTAGCCAAGTTTACATTCCGTGTATTACTGATATCTTATGATGTTTCTTTTTCTGTGTGACTTATTTCAGTTAGAATCATCATACCTGAATCCACTCATTGTGCTGCTAAGGGCCTGATGACATAGATTTCATTGCTGAGTGATATTGCTTTGTAAGTGAATACCACAACTTCTTTATCCATTTTTCACTTTCTGCGATGTTGAACCTGTATTGTAAAGGAGGTTCTTGTAAAGAGAGGCGTCCCAAACTTTGGGGTGGCTGTGTCTTTTTGATTTTAATTTCCCTAAGCTATAGGACCATAAGTGGAAGTGCCCTAGGCTCTGTTGCTTTGTTTTTTAGATGTTTCAGGAAACACCATACACTTCTCCCAAGTGTCTGTTGGCAATTTACATCCCGCCCATCAGCATAACAAGGCTCCCAGTTCTCAATGGCCTGTCCTGCCTTTCTGGATTTTACACTTTTTTCAGATGGCCCTTTTGACCGGGGGGAAGTGAGACTTCATTGTAGTGCAGATTTCCTTTGCAAGCTTGCTTGGTTGGCCAAAAAGGGCGTATGCGTTTTTTCCTGAATATATTCAGGAAAAAACGCATACGCCCTTTTTGGCCAAGTGCATCATTGTGGACGTTCTGCCTCTTTTCCTATGCTTTCAATGCAATTCCAGTCTACCTCCTGAAATCGGTTTCCTGCAATTCTACCCCGATTTCAAGTCCTCTTGGCAGCCTTACTTCAGTCTATTTTTGGACGATAGCTGTCATTTATAACTCTGCAGGTTTGTGAATTACAGTGCCCCTGAGCTCCTTTCTTCAACTTGCTTTCTTGTGACCTGGCCGCAACACCGCAGGATGGCTTCAGGCCCTAATCTGGTTTCGGCCCGGCATGCTGAGCCTTTGGTTAATTCCTCTTCCTGGTGGGAAATGAAGGTTAAATTTGCCCGTTCAGACACCTCCAGCTAGCCTCTCATTGGTTCTCGCTATTCCTGTTCATCTTCCGCAGAAATTGCAAACTGGGCCAAACAGGAGGTTAAAGGGACTGACTCTCCAAGTCGGGAGAGTGTTAGTAAAGCATCTGGAATGTTGCACGCGAGTACCAGGGGAGGAAAACTGAGACATATTTGAACACGTCTCCCGTTCACATGGTTGATCATACTCTGGGTTCCACATGCATGTTTTAGCTGAAGGAAGAATACCTAAAACCTGGAGAGTTGAGACCCGTGTAATGGGTACCATGCAATATGACTTCAAAGGGTCTTCATTTGCTCACCGAACCTCTCCAATCCTATCACTGCTGCGTTTATGCCCCTGTACACATGCTTGATTCTCTTTTGGAGACATAGCAATCCATAGGTTTTAAGATACTTAGTAGTCAGGTACATTCTTAGGCGTTTAATATGGGGTGTTGAGTCCATTTCGTTGAGCAAGGAGTAGCTCTTGTCTATTCCATATTTGGCTTAAGGAACTTTATCTGTGCTCATTTCAATCTCTGGTTTTATGCAGCACGCCAACTCACCTTTCCCCTTAAGCAAGCATAAGTTGTTTTTCTAAATTTGAGACCCTGTTCTGTTTTGGAATGCAGTTCCTGTGTAGCCAAGTTTACGTTCCGTGTATTAGTGATATCTTATGATGTTTCTTTTTCTGTGTGACTTATTTCAGTTAGAATCATCGTACCTGAATCCACTCATTATGCTGCTAAGGGCCTGATGACATAGATTTCATTGCTGAGTGATACTGCATTGTACGTAAGTACCTCAAGTTCTTTATCCATTTTTCACTTTCTGTGATATTGAACTTGTACGGTAAACGAGGTTCTTGTAAACGGAGGCGTCCCAAACTTTGGGGTGGCTGTGTCTTTTTGATTTTAATTTCCCTAAGCTATAGGACCATAAGTGGAAGTGCCCTACGCTCTGTTGCTTTGTTTTTTAGATGTTTCAGGAAACACCATACACTTCTCCCGAGTGTCTGTTGGCAATTTACATCCCGCCCATCAGCATAAGAAGGCTCCCAATTCTCAATGGCCTGTCCTGCCTTTCTGGATTTTACACTTTTTTCAGATGGCCCTTTTGACCGGGGGGAAGTGAAACTTCATTGTAGTGCAGATTTCCTTTGCAAGCTTGCTTGGTTGGCCAAAAAGGGCGTATGCGTTTTTTCCTGAATATATTCAGGAAAAAACGCATACGCCCTTTTTGGCCAAGTGCATCATTGTGGACGTTCTGCCTCTTTTCCTATGCTTTCAATGCAATTTCAGTCTACCTCCTGAAATCGGTTTCCTGCAATTCTGCCCCGCTTTCAAGTCCTCTTGGCAGCCTTACTTCAGTCTATTTTTGGACGATAGCTGTCATTTATAACTCTGCAGGTTTGTGAATTACAGTGCCCCTGAGCTCCTTTCTACAACTCGCTTTCTTGTGAGCTGGCCACAACACCGCAGGATGGCTTCAGGCCCTAATCTGGTTCCGGCACGGCACGCTGAGCCTTTGGTTAATTCCTCTTCCTGGTGGGAAATGAGAGTTAAATTTGCCCGTCCAGACACCTCCAGCTAGCCTCTCATTGGTTCTCGCTATTCCTGTTCATCTTCCGCAGAAATTGCAAACTGGGACAAACAGGAGGTTAAAGGCGCTGACTTTCCAAGTGGGGAGAGTGTTAGTAAAGCGTCTGGAATGTTGCACCCGAGTACCAGGGTACGAAAACTGAGACATATTTGAACACGTCTCCCGTTCACATGGTTGATCATACTTGGGTTCCACATGCATGTTTTAGCTGAAGGAAGAATACCTAAAACCTGGGTAGTTGAAACCCGTGGAATGGGTACCATGCAATATGACTTCAAAGGGTCTTCATTTGCTCACCGAACCTCTCCAATCCTATCACTGCTGCGTTTATGCCCCTGTACACATGCTTGATTCTGTTTCGGAGACATAGCAATCCATAGGTTTTAAGATACTTACTCGTCAGGTACATTCTTAGGCGTTTAATATGCGGTGTTGAGTCCATTTCGTTGAGCAAGGAGTAGCTCTTGTCTATTCCATATTTGGCTTAAGGAACTTTATCTGTGCTCATTTCAATCTCTGGTTTTATGCAGCACCCCAACTCACCTTTCCCCTTAAGCAAGCATAAGTTGGTTTTCTAAATTTGAGACCCTGTTCTGTTCTGTAATTCAGTTCCTGTGTAGCCAAGTTTCCATTCCGTGTATTAGTGATATCTTATGATGTTTCTTTTTCTGTGTGACTTATTTCAGTTAGAATCATCATACCTGAATCCACTCATTGTGCTGCTAAGGTCCTGATGACACAGATTTCATTGCTGAGTGATATTGCTTTGTAAGTAAATACCACAACTTTTTTATCCATTTTTCACTTTGTGCGATGTTGAACTTGTACTGTAAACGAGGTTCTTGTAAACAGAGCCGTTCGAAACTTTGGGGTGGCTGTGTCTTTTTGATTTTAAATTCCCTAAGCTATAGGACCATAAGTGGAAGTGCCCTAGGCTCTGTTGCTTTGTTTTTTAGATGTTTCAGGAAACACCATACACTTCTCCCGAGTGTTTGTTGGCAATTTACATCCCGCCCTTCAGCATAACAAGGCTCCCAGTTCTCCATTGCCTGTCCTGCCTTTCTGGATTTTACACTTTTTTCAGATGGCCCTTTTGACCGGGGGGAAGTGAGACTTCATTGTAGTGCAGATTTCCTTTGCAAGCTTGCTTGGTTGGCCAAAAAGGGCGTATGCGTTTTTTCCTGAATATATTCAGGAAAAAACGCATACGCCCTTTTTGGCCAAGTGCATCATTGTGGACGTTCTGCCTCTTTTCCTATGCTTTCAATGCAATTCCAGTCTACCTCCTGAAATCGGTTTCCTGCAATTCTGCCCCGCTTTCAAGTCCTCTTGGCAGCCTTACTTCAGTCTATTTTTGGACGATAGCTGTCATTTATAACTCTGCAGGTTTGTGAATTACAGTGCCCCTGAGCTCCTTTCTTCAACTCGCTTTCTTGTGAGCTGGCCGCAACACCGCAGGATGGCTTCAGGCCCTAATCTGGTTCCGGCACGGCACGCTGAGCCTTTGGTTAATTCCTCTTCCTGGTGGGAAATGAGAGGTAAATTTCCCCGTCCAGACACCTCCAGCTAGTCTCTCATTGGTTCTCGCTATTCCTGTTCATCTTCCGCAGAAATTGCGAACTGGGCCAAACAGGAGGTTAAAGGGACTGACTCTCCAAGTGGGGAGAGTGTTAGTAAAGCGTCTGGAATGTTGCACCCGAGTACCAGGGTACGAAAACTGAGACATATTTGAACACGTCTCCCGATCACATGGTTGATCATACTCTGGGTTCCACATGCATGTTTTAGCTGAAGGAAGAATACCTAAAACCTGGGTAGTTGAAACCCGAGGAATGGGTACCATGCAATATGACTTCAATGGGTCTTCATTTCCTCACCGAATCTCTCCAATCCTATCACTGCTGCGTTTATGCCCCTGTACACATGCTTGATTCTCTTTCGGAGACATAGCAATCCATAGGTTTTAAGATACTTACTAGTCAGGTACATTCTTAGGCGTTTAATATGCGGTGTTGAGTCCATTTCGTTGAGCAAGGAGTAGCTCTTGTCTATTCCATATTTGGCTTAAGGAACTTTATCTGTGCTCATTTCAATCTCTGGTTTTATGCAGCACCCCAACTCACCTTTACCCTTAAGCAAGCATAAGTTGGTTTTCTAAATTTGAGACCCTGTTCTGTTCTGTAATTCAGTTCCTGTGTAGCCAAGTTTACATTCCGTGTATTACTGATATCTTATGATGTTTCTTTTTCTGTGTGACTTATTTCAGTTAGAATCATCATACCTGAATCCACTCATTGTGCTGCTAAGGGCCTGATGACATAGATTTCATTGCTGAGTGATATTGCTTTGTAAGTGAATACCACAACTTCTTTATCCATTTTTCACTTTCTGCGATGTTGAACCTGTATTGTAAAGGAGGTTCTTGTAAAGAGAGGCGTCCCAAACTTTGGGGTGGCTGTGTCTTTTTGATTTTAATTTCCCTAAGCTATAGGACCATAAGTGGAAGTGCCCTAGGCTCTGTTGCTTTGTTTTTTAGATGTTTCAGGAAACACCAAACACTTCTCCCAAGTGTCTGTTGGCAATTTACATCCCGCCCATCAGCATAACAAGGCTCCCAGTTCTCAATGGCCTGTCCTGCCTTTCTGGATTTTACACTTTTTTCAGATGGCCCTTTTGACCGGGGGGAAGTGAGACTTCATTGTAGTGCAGATTTCCTTTGCAAGCTTGCTTGGTTGGCCAAAAAGGGCGTATGCGTTTTTTCCTGAATATATTCAGGAAAAAACGCATACGCCCTTTTTGGCCAAGTGCATCATTGTGGACGTTCTGCCTCTTTTCCTATGCTTTCAATGCAATTCCAGTCTACCTCCTGAAATCGGTTTCCTGCAATTCTGCCCCGCTTTCAAGTCCTCTTGGCAGCCTTACTTCAGTCTATTTTTGGACGATAGCTGTCATTTATAACTCTGCAGGTTTGTGAATTACAGTGCCCCTGAGCTCCTTTCTACAACTCGCTTTCTTGTGAGCTGGCCACAACACCGCAGGATGGCTTCAGGCCCTAATCTGGTTCCGGCACGGCACGCTGAGCCTTTGGTTAATTCCTCTTCCTGGTGGGAAATGAGAGTTAAATTTGCCCGTCCAGACACCTCCAGCTAGTCTCTCATTGGTTCTCGCTATTCCTGTTCATCTTCCGCAGAAATTGCAAACTAGGCCAAACAGGAGGTTAAAGGGACTGACTCTCCAAGTGGGGAGAGTGTTAGTAAAGCGTCTGGAATGTTGCACCCAAGTACCAGGGGAGGAAAACTGAGACATATTTGAACACGTCTCCCGTTCACACGGTTGATCATACTCTGGGTTCCACATGCATGTTTTAGCTGAAGGAAGAATACCTTAAACCTGGAGAGTTGAGACCCGTGTAATGGGTACCATGCAATATGACTTCAAAGGGTCTTCATTTGCTCACGAACCTCTCAAATCCTATCACTGCTGCGTTTATGCCCCTGTACACATGCTTGATTCTCTTTCGGAGACATAGCAATCCATAGGTTTTAAGATACTTACTAGTCAGGTACATTCTTAGTCATTTCATATGCGGTGTTGAGTCCATTTCGTTGAGCAAGGAGTAGCTCTTGTCTATTCCATATTTGGCTTAAGGAACTTTATCTGTGCTCATTTCAATCTCTGGTTTTATGCAGCACCCCAACTCACCTTTACCCTTAAGCAAGCATAAGTTGGTTTTCTAAATTTGAGACCCTGTTCTGTTCTGTAATTCAGTTCCTGTGTAGCCAAGTTTCCATTCCGTGTATTACTGATATCTTATGATGTTTCTTTTTCTGTGTGACTTATTTCAGTTAGAATCATCATACCTGAATCCACTCATTGTGCTGCTAAGGTCCTGATGACACAGATTTCATTGCTGAGTGATATTGCTTTGTAAGTAAATACCACAACTTTTTTATCCATTTTTCACTTTCTGCGATGTTGAACTTCTACTGTAAACGAGGTTCTTGTAAACAGAGCCGTTCGAAACTTTGGGGTGGCTGTGTCTTTTTGATTTTAAATTCCCTAAGCTATAGGACCATAAGTGGAAGTGCCCTAGGCTCTGTTGCTTTGTTTTTTAGATGTTTCAGGAAACACCATACACTTCTCCCGAGTGGTTGTTGGCAATTTACATCCCGCCCTTCAGCATAACAAGGCTCCCAGTTCTCCATGGCCTGTCCTGCCTTTCTGGATTTTACACTTTTTTCAGATGGCCCTTTTGACCGGGGGGAAGTGAGACTTCATTGTAGTGCAGATTTCCTTTGCAAGCTTGCTTGGTTGGCCAAAAAGGGCGTATGCGTTTTTTCCTGAATATATTCAGGAAAAAACGCATACGCCCTTTTTGGCCAAGTGCATCATTGTGGACGTTCTGCCTCTTTTCCTATGCTTTCAATGCAATTCCAGTCTACCTCCTGAAATCGGTTTCCTGCAATTCTGCCCCGCTTTCAAGTCCTCTTGGCAGCCTTACTTCAGTCTATTTTTGGACGATAGCTGTCATTTATAACTCTGCAGGTTTGTGAATTACAGTGCCCCTGAGCTCCTTTCTTCAACTCGCTTTCTTGTGAGCTGGCCGCAACACCACAGGATGGCTTCAGGCCCTAATCTGGTTCCGGCACGGCACGCTGAGCCTTTGGTTAATTCCTCTTCCTGGTGGGAAATGAGAGTTAAATTTGCCCGTCCAGACACCTCCAGCTAGTCTCTCATTGGTTCTCGCTATTCCTGTTCATCTTCTGCAGAAATTGCGAACTGGGCCAAACAGGAGGTTAAAGGGACTGACTCTCCAAGTGGGGAGAGTGTTAGTAAAGCGTCTGGAATGTTGCACCCGAGTACCAGGGTACGAAAACTGAGACATATTTGAACACGTCTCCCGATCACATGGTTGATCATACTCTGGGTTCCACATGCATGTTTTAGCTGAAGGAAGAATACGTTAAACCTGGGTAGTTGAAACCCGTGGAATGGGTACCATGCAATATGACTTCAATGGGTCTTCATTTCCTCACCGAATCTCTCCAATCCTATCACTGCTGCGTTTATGCCCCTGTACACACGCTTGATTCTCTTTCGGAGACATAGCAATCCATAGGTTTTAAGATACTTACTAGTCAGGTACATTCTTAGGCGTTTAATATGGGGTGTTGAGTCCATTTCGTTGAGCAAGGAGTAGCTCTTGTCTATTCCATATTTGGCTTAAGGAACTTTATCTGTGCTCATTTCAATCTCTGGTTTTATGCAGCACCCCAACTCACCTTTACCCTTAAGCAAGCATAAGTTGGTTTTCTAAATTTGAGACCCTGTTCTGTTCTGTAATTCAGTTCCTGTGTAGCCAAGTTTCCATTCCGTGTATTACTGATATCTTATGATGTTTCTTTTTCTGTGTGACTTATTTCAGTTAGAATCATCATACCTGAATCCACTCATTGTGCTGCTAAGGGCCTGATGACATAGATTTCATTGCTGAGTGATATTGCTTTGTAAGTGAATACCACAACTTCTTTATCCATTTTTCACTTTCTGCGATGTTGAACTTGTATTGTAAACGAGGTTCTTGTAAACAGAGGCGTCCCAAACTTTGGGGTGGCTGTGTCTTTTTGATTTTAATTTCCCTAAGCTATAGGACCATAAGTGGAAGTGCCCTAGGCTCTGTTGCTTTGTTTTTTAGATGTTTCAGGAAACACCATACACTTCTCCCAAGTGTCTGTTGGCAATTTACATCCCGCCCATCAGCATAACAAGGCTCCCAGTTCTCAATGGCCTGTCCTGCCTTTCTGGATTTTAAACTTTTTTCAGATGGCCCTTTTGACCGGGGGGAAGTGAGACTTCATTGTAGTGCAGATTTCCTTTGCAAGCTTGCTTGGTTGGCCAAAAAGGGCGTATGCGTTTTTTCCTGAATATATTCAGGAAAAAACGCATACGCCCTTTTTGGCCAAGTGCATCATTGTGGACGTTCTGCCTCTTTTCCTATGCTTTCAATGCAATTCCAGTCTACCTCCTGAAATCGGTTTCCTGCAATTCTGCCCCGCTTTCAAGTCCTCTTGGCAGCCTTACTTCAGTCTATTTTTGGACGATAGCTGTCATTTATAACTCTGCAGGTTTGTGAATTACTGTGCCCCTGAGCTCCTTTCTTCAACTTGCTTTCTTGTGACCTGGCCGCAACACCGCAGGATGGCTTCAGGCCCTAATCTGGTTCCGGCCCGGCACGCTGAGCCTTTGGTTAATTCCTCTTCCTGGTGGGAAATGAGAGTTAAATTTGCCCGTTCAGACACCTCCAGCTAGCCTCTCATTGGTTCTCGCTATTCCTGTTCATCTTCCGCAGAAATTGCAAACTGGGCCAAACAGGAGTTTAAAGGCACTGACTCTCCAAGTCGGGAGAGAGTTAGTAAAGCGTCTGGAATGTTGCACCCGAGTACCAGGGGAGGAAAACTGAGACATATTTGAACACGTCTCCCGTTCACATGGTTGATCATACTCTGGGTTCCACATGCATGTTTTAGCTGAAGGAAGAATACCTAAAACCTGGAGAGTTGAGACCCGTGTAATGGGTACCATGCAATATGACTTCAAAGGGTCTTCATTTGCTCACCGAACCTCTCCAATCCTATCACTGCTGCGTTTATGCCCCTGTACACACGCTTGATTCTCTTTTGGAGACATAGCAATCCATAGGTTTTAAGATACTTAGTAGTCAGGTACATTCTTAGGCGTTTAATATGGGGTGTTGAGTCCATTTCGTTGAGCAAGGAGTAGCTCTTGTCTATTCCATATTTGGCTTAAGGAACTTTATCTGTGCTCATTTCAATCTCTGGTTTTATGCAGCACGCCAACTCACCTTTCCCCTTAAGCAAGCATAAGTTGTTTTTCTAAATTTGAGACCCTGTTCTGTTTTGGAATGCAGTTCCTGTGTAGCCAAGTTTACATTCCGTGTATTAGTGATATCTTATGATGTTTCTTTTTCTGTGTTACTTATTTCAGTTAGAATCATCGTACCTGAATCCACTCATTATGCTGCTAAGGGCCTGATGACATAGATTTCATTGCTGAGTGATACTGCATTGTACTTAAGTACCTCAAGTTCTTTATCCATTTTTCACTTTCTGTGATATTGAACTTGTACGGTAAACGAGGTTCTTGTAAACGGAGGCGTCCCAAACTTTGGGGTGGCTGTGTCTTTTTGATTTTAATTTCCCTAAGCTATAGGACCATAAGTGGAAGTGCCCTAGGCTCTGTTGCTTTGTTTTTTAGATGTTTCAGGAAACACCATACACTTCTCCCAAGTGTCTGTTGGCAATTTACATCCCGCCCATCAGCATAAGAAGGCTCCCAATTCTCAATGGCCTGTCCTGCCTTTCTGGATTTTACACTTTTTTCAGATGGCCCTTTTGACCGGGGGGAAGTGAGACTTCATTGTAGTGCAGATTTCCTTTGCAAGCTTGCTTGGTTGGCCAAAAAGGGCGTATGCGTTTTTTCCTGAATATATTCAGGAAAAAACGCATACGCCCTTTTTGGCCAAGTGCATCATTGTGGACGTTCTGCCTCTTTTCCTATGCTTTCAATGCAATTCCAGTCTACCTCCTGAAATCGGTTTCCTGCAATTCTGCCCCGCTTTCAAGTCCTCTTGGCAGCCTTACTTCAGTCTATTTTTGGACGATAGCTGTCATTTATAACTCTGCAGGTTTGTGAATTACAGTGCCCCTGAGCTCCTTTCTACAACTCGCTTTCTTGTGAGCTGGCCGCAACACCGCAGGATGGCTTCAGGCCCTAATCTGGTTCCGGCACGGCACGCTGAGCCTTTGGTTAATTCCTCTTCCTGGTGGGAAATGAGAGTTAAATTTGCCCGTCCAGACACCTCCAGCTAGTCTCTCATTGGTTCTCGCTATTCCTGTTCATCTTCCGCAGAAATTGCAAACTGGGCCAAACAGGAGGTTAAAGGGACTGACTCTCCAAGTCGGGAGAGTGTTAGTAAAGCGTCTGGAATGTTGCACCCAAGTACCAGGGGAGGAAAACTGAGACATATTTGAACACGTCTCCCGTTCACACGGTTGATCATACTCTGGGTTCCACATGCATGTTTTAGCTGAAGGAAGAATACCTTAAACCTGGAGAGTTGAGACCCGTGTAATGGGTACCATGCAATATGACTTCAAAGGGTCTTCATTTGCTCACGAACCTCTCAAATCCTATCACTGCTGCGTTTATGCCCCTGTACACATGCTTGATTCTCTTTCGGAGACATAGCAATCCATAGGTTTTAAGATACTTACTAGTCAGGTACATTCTTAGGCATTTAATATGCGGTGTTGAGTCCATTTCGTTGAGCAAGGAGTAGCTCTTGTCTATTCCATATTTGGCTTAAGGAACTTTATCTGTGCTCATTTCAATCTCTGGTTTTATGCAGCACCCCAACTCACCTTTACCCTTAAGCAAGCATAAGTTGGTTTTCTAAATTTGAGACCCTGTTCTGTTCTGTAATTCAGTTCCTGTGTAGCCAAGTTTCCATTCCGTGTATTACTGATATCTTATGATGTTTCTTTTTCTGTGTGACTTATTTCAGTTAGAATCATCATACCTGAATCCACTCATTGTGCTGCTAAGGTCCTGATGACACAGATTTCATTGCTGAGTGATATTGCTTTGTAAGTAAATACCACAAATTTTTTATCCATTTTTCACTTTCTGCGATGTTGAACTTGTACTGTAAACGAGGTTCTTGTAAACAGAGCCGTTCGAAACTTTGGGGTGGCTGTGTCTTTTTGATTTTGAATTCCCTAAGCTATAGGACCATAAGTGGAAGTGCCCTAGGCTCTGTTGCTTTGTTTTTTAGATGTTTCAGGAAACACCATACACTTCTCCCGAGTGGTTGTTGGCAATTTACATCCCGCCCTTCAGCATAACAAGGCTCCCAGTTCTCCATGGCCTGTCCTGCCTTTCTGGATTTTACACTTTTTTCAGATGGCCCTTTTGACCGGGGGGAAGTGAGACTTCATTGTAGTGCAGATTTCCTTTGCAAGCTTGCTTGGTTGGCCAAAAAGGGCGTATATGTTTTTTCCTGAATATATTCAGGAAAAAACGCATACGCCCTTCTTGGCCAAGTGCATCATTGTGGACGTTCTGCCTCTTTTCCTATGCTTGCAATGCAATTCCAGTCTACCTCCTGAAATCGGTTTCCTGCAATTCTGCCCCGCTTTCAAGTCCTCTTGGCAGCCTTACTTCAGTCTATTTTTGGACGATAGCTGTCATTTATAACTCTGCAGGTTTGTGAATTACAGTGCCCCTGAGCTCCTTTCTTCAACTCGCTTTCTTGTGAGCTGGCCGCAACACCGCAGGATGGCTTCAGGCCCTAATCTGGTTCCGGCACGGCACGCTGAGCCTTTGGTTAATTCCTCTTCCTGGTGGGAAATGAGAGTTAAATTTGCCCGTCCAGACACCTCCAGCTAGTCTCTCATTGGTTCTCGCTATTCCTGTTCATCTTCTGCAGAAATTGCGAACTGGGCCAAACAGGAGGTTAAAGGGACTGACTCTCCAAGTGGGGAGAGTGTTAGTAAAGCGTCTGGAATGTTGCACCCGAGTACCAGGGTACGAAAACTGAGACATATTTGAACACGTCTCCCGATCACATGGTTGATAATACTCTGGGTTCCACATGCATGTTTTAGCTGAAGGAAGAATACCTAAAACCTGGGTAGTTGAAACCCGTGGAATGGGTACCATGCAATATGACTTCAATGGGTCTTCATTTCCTCACCGAATCTCTCCAATCCTATCACTGCTGCGTTTATGCCCCTGTACACATGCTTGATTCTCTTTCGGAGACATAGCAATCCATAGGTTTTAAGATACTTACTAGTCAGGTACATTCTTAGGCGTTTAATATGCGGTATTGAGTCCATTTCGTTGAGGAAGGAGTAGCTCTTGTCTATTCCATATTTGGCTTAAGGAACTTTATCTGTGCTCATTTCAATCTCTGGTTTTATGCAGCACCCCAACTCACCTTTCCCCTTAAGCAAGCATAAGTTGGTTTTCTAAATTTGAGACCCTGTTCTGTTCTGTAATTCAGTTCCTGTGTAGCCAAGTTTACATTCCGTGTATTACTGATATCTTATGATGTTTCTTTTTCTGTGTGACTTATTTCAGTTAGAATCATCATACCTGAATCCACTCATTGTGCTGCTAAGGGCCTGATGACACAGATTTCATTGCTGAGTGATATTGCTTTGTAAGTAAATACCACAACTTCTTTATCCATTTTTCAATTTCTGCGATGTTGAACTTGTACTGTAAACGAGGTTCTTGTAAACAGAGCCGTTCCAAACTTTGGGGTGGCTGTGTCTTTTTGATTTTAAATTCCCTAAGCTATAGGACCATAAGTGGAAGTGCCCTAGGCTCTGTTGCTTTGTTTTTTGGATGTTTCAGGAAACACCATACACTTCTCCCGAGTGGTTGTTGGCAATTTACATCCCGCCCATCAGCAGAACAAGGCTCTCACTTCTCCATGGCCTGTCCTGCCTTTCTGGATTTTACACTTTTTTCAGATGGCCCTTTTGACCGGGGGGAAGTGAGACTTCATTGTAGTGCAGATTTCCTTTGCAAGCTTGCTTGGTTGGCCAAAAAGGGCGTATGCGTTTTTTCCTGAATATATTCAGGAAAAAACGCATACGCCCTTTTTGGCCAAGTGCATCATTGTGGACGTTCTGCCTCTTTTCCTATGCTTGCAATGCAATTCCAGTCTACCTCCTGAAATCGGTTTCCTGCAATTCTGCCCCGCTTTCAAGTCCTCTTGGCAGCCTTACTTCAGTCTATTTTTGGACGATAGCTGTCATTTATAACTCTGCAGGTTTGTGAATTACAGTGCCCCTGAGCTCCTTTCTTCAACTCGCTTTCTTGTGACCTGGCCGCAACACTGCAGGATGTCTTCAGGCCCTAATCTGGTTCCGGCACGGCTCGCTGAGCCTTTGGTTAATTCCTCTTCCTGGTGGGAAATGAGAGTTAAATTTGCCCATCCAGACACCTCCAGCTAGTCTCTCATTGGTTCTCGCTATTCCTGTTCATCTTCCACAGAAATTGCAAACTGGGCCAAACAGGAGGTTAAAGGGACTGACTCTCCAAGTGGGGAGAGTGTTAGTAAAGCGTTTGGAATATTGCGCCCGAGTACCAGGGTACGAAAACTGAGACATATTTGAACACGTCTCCCGTTCACATGGTTGATCATACTCTAGGTTCCACATGCATGTTTTAGCTGAAGGAAGAATACCTTAAACCTGGGTAGTTGAAACCCGTGGAATGGGTACCATGCAATATGACTTCAAAGGGTCTTCATTTGCTCACCGAACCTCTCCAATCCTATCACTGCTGCGTTTATGCCCCTGTACACATGCTTGATTCTGTTTCGGAGACATAGCAATCCATAGGTTTAAAATACTTACTAGTCAGGTACATTCTTAGGCGTTTAATATGCGGTGTTGAGTCCATTTCGTTGAGCAAGGAGTAGCTCTTGTCTATTCCATATTTGGCTTAAGGAACTTTATCTGTGCTCATTTCAATCTCTGGTTTTATGCAGCACCCCAACTCACCTTTCCCCTTAAGCAAGAATAAGTTGGTTTTCTAAATTTGAGACCCTGTTCTGTTCTGTAATTCAGTTCCTGTGTAGCCAAGTTTACGTTCCGTGTATTACTGATATCTTATGATGTTTCTTTTTCTGTGTGACTGATTTCAGTTAGAATCATCATACCTGAATCCACTCATTGTGCTGCTAAGGTCCTGATGACACAGATTTCATTGCTGAGTGATATTGCTTTGTAAGTAAATACCACAACTTCTTTATCCATTTTTCACTTTCTGCGATGTTGAACTTGTACTGTAAACGAGGTTCTTGTAAACAGAGCCGTTCCAAACTTTGGGGTGGCTGTGTCTTTTTGATTTTAAATTCCCTAAGCTATAGGACCATAAGTGGAAGTGCCCTAGGCTCTGTTGCTTTGTTTTTTAGATGTTTCAGGAAACACCATACACTTCTCCCGAGTGGTTGTTGGCAATTTACATCCCGCCCATCAGCATAACAAGGCTCCCAGTTCTCCATGGCCTGTCCTGCCTTTCTGGATTTTACACTTTTTTCAGATGGCCCTTTTGACCGGGGGGAAGTGAGACTTCATTGTAGTGCAGATTTCCTTTGCAAGCTTGCTTGGTTGGCCAAAAAGGGCGTATGCGTTTTTTCCTGAATATATTCAGGAAAAAACGCATACGCCCTTTTTGGCCAAGTGCATCATTGTGGACGTTCTGCCTCTTTTCCTATGCTTGCAATGCAATTCCAGTCTACCTCCTGAAATCGGTTTCCTGCAATTCTGCCCCGCTTTCAAGTCCTCTTGGCAGCCTTACTTCAGTCTATTTTTGGACGATAGCTGTCATTTATAACTCTGCAGGTTTGTGAATTACAGTGCCCCTGAGCTCCTTTCTTCAACTCGCTTTCTTGTGACCTGGCCGCAACACCGCAGGATGGCTTCAGGCCCTAATCTGGTTCTGGCACGGCACGCTGAGCCTTTGGTTAATTCCTCTTCCTGGTGGGAAATGAGAGTTAAATTTGCCCGTCCAGACACCTCCAGCTAGCCTCTCATTGGTTCTCGCTATTCCTGTTCATCTTCCGCAGAAATTGCAAACTGGGACAAACAGGAGGTTAAAGGCGCTGACTTTCCAAGTGGGGAGAGTGTTAGTAAAGCGTCTGGAATGTTGCCCCCGAGTACCAGGGGAGGAAAACTGAGACATATTTGAACACGTCTCCCGTTCACATGGTTGATCATACTTGGGTTCCACATGCATGTTTTAGCTGAAGGAAGAATACCTAAAACCTGGGTAGTTGAAACCCGTGGAATGGGTACCATGCAATATGACTTCAAAGGGTCTTCATTTGCTCACCGAACCTCTCCAATCCTATCACTGCTGCGTTTATGCCCCTGTACACATGCTTGATTCTGTTTCGGAGACATAGCAATCCATAGGTTTTAAGATACTTACTAGTCAGGTACATTCTTAGGCGTTTAATATGCGGTGTTGAGTCCATTTCGTTGAGCAAGGAGTAGCTCTTGTCTATTCCATATTTGGCTTAAGGAACTTTATCTGTGCTCATTTCAATCTCTGGTTTTATGCAGCACCCCAACTCACCTTTCCCCTTAAGCAAGCATAAGTTGGTTTTCTAAATTTGAGACCCTGTTCTGTTCTGTAATTCAGTTCCTGTGTAGCCAAGTTTACATTCCGTGTATTAGTGATATCTTATGATGTTTCTTTTTCTGTGTGACTTATTTCAGTTAGAATCATCGTACCTGAATCCACTCATTATGCTGCTAAGGGCCTGATGACATAGATTTCATTGCTGAGTGATACTGCATTGTACGTAAGTACCACAAGTTCTTTATCCATTTTTCACTTTCTGCGATGTTGAACTTCTACTGTAAACGAGGTTCTTGTAAACAGAGCCGTTCGAAACTTTGGGGTGGCTGTGTCTTTTTGATTTTAAATTCCCTAAGCTATAGGACCATAAGTGGAAGTGCCCTAGGCTCTGTTGCTTTGTTTTTTAGATGTTTCAGGAAACACCATACACTTCTCCCGAGTGTTTGTTGGCAATTTACATCCCGCCCTTCAGCATAACAAGGCTCCCAGTTCTCCATGGCCTGTCCTGCCTTTCTGGATTTTACACTTTTTTCAGATGGCCCTTTTGACCGGGGGGAAGTGAGACTTCATTGTAGTGCAGATTTCCTTTGCAAGCTTGCTTGGTTGGCCAAAAAGGGCGTATGCGTTTTTTCCTGAATATATTCAGGAAAAAACGCATACGCCCTTTTTGGCCAAGTGCATCATTGTGGACGTTCTGCCTCTTTTCCTATGCTTTCAATGCAATTCCAGTCTACCTCCTGAAATCGGTTTCCTGCAATTCTGCCCCGCTTTCAAGTCCTCTTGGCAGCCTTACTTCAGTCTATTTTTGGACGATAGCTGTCATTTATAACTCTGCAGGTTTGTGAATTACAGTGCCCCTGAGCTCCTTTCTTCAACTCGCTTTCTTGTGACCTGGCCACAACACCGCAGGATGTCTTCAGACCCTAATATGGTTCTGGCACAGCACGCTGAGCCTTTGGTTAATTCCTCTTCCTGGTGGGAAATGAGAGTTAAATTTGCCCGTCCAGACACCTCCAGCTAGTCTCTCATTGGTTCTCGCTATTCCTGTTCATCTTCCGCAGAAATTGCAAACTGGGCCAAACAGGAGGTTAAAGGGACTGACTCTCCAAGTGGGGAGAGTGTTAGTAAAGCGTCTGGAATGTTGCACCCGAGTACCAGGGTACGAAAACTGAGACATATTTGAACACGTCTCCCGATCACATGGTTGATCATATTCTAGGTCCCACATGCATGTTTTAGCTGAAGGAAGAATACCTTAAACCTGGGTAGTTGAAACCCGTGGAATGGGTACCATGCAATATGACTTCAAAGGGTCTTCATTTGCTCACCGAACCTCTCCAATCCTATCACTGCTGCGTTTATGCCCCTGTACACATGCTTGTTTCTCTTTCGGAGACATAGCAATCCATAGGTTTTAAGATACTTACTAGTCAGGTACATTCTTAGGCGTTTAATATGCGGTGTTGAGTCCATTTCGTTGAGCAAGGAGTAGCTCTTGTCTATTCCATATTTGGCTTAAGGAACTTTATCTGTGCTCATTTCAATCTCTGGTTTTATGCAGCACCCCAACTCACCTTTCCCCTTAAGCAAGCATAAGTTGGTTTTCTAAATTTGAGACCCTGTTCTGTTCTGTAATTCAGTTCCTGTGTAGCCAAGTTTACATTCCGTGTATTAGTGATATCTTATGATGTTTCTTTTTCTGTGTGACTTATTTCAGTTAGAATCATCGTACCGGAATCCACTCATTATGCTGCTACGGGCCTGATGACATAGATTTCATTGCTGAGTGATACTGCATTGTACGTAAGTACCACAAGTTCTTTATCCATTTTTCACTTTCTGCGATGTTGAACTTGTACTGTAAACGAGGTTCTTGTAAACAGAGCCGTTCCAAACTTTGGGGTGGCTGTGTCTTTTTGAATTTAATTTCCCTAAGCTATAGGACCATAAGTGGAAGTGCCCTAGGCTCTGTTGCTTTGTTTTTTAGATGTTTCAGGAAACACCATACACTTCTCCCGAGTGGTTGTTGGCAATTTACATCCCGCCCATCAGCATAACAAGGCTCCCAGTTCTCCATGGCCTGTCCTGCCTTTCTGGATTTTACACTTTTTTCAGATGGCCCTTTTGACCGGGGGGAAGTGAGACTTCATTGTAGTGCAGATTTCCTTTGCAAGCTTGCTTGGTTGGCCAAAAAGGGCGTATGCGTTTTTTCCTGAATATATTCAGGAAAAAACGCATACGCCCTTTTTGGCCAAGTGCATCATTGTGGACGTTCTGCCTCTTTTCCTATGCTTTCAATGCAATTCCAGTCTACCTCCTGAAATCGGTTTCCTGCAATTCTGCCCCGCTTTCAAGTCCTCTTGGCAGCCTTACTTCAGTCTATTTTTGGACGATAGCTGTCATTTATAACTCTGCAGGTTTGTGAATTACAGTGCCCCTGAGCTCCTTTCTTCAACTCGCTTTCTTGTGACCTGGCCGCAACACCGCAGGATGGCTTCAGGCCCTAATCTGGTTCCGGCACGGCATGCTGAGCCTTTGGTTAATTCCTCTTCCTGGTGGGAAATGAGAGTTAAATTTGCCCGTCCAGACACCTCCAGCTAGTCTCTCATTGGTTCTCGCTATTCCTGTTCATCTTCCGCAGAAATTGCGAACTGGGCCAAACAGGAGGTTAAAGGGACTGACTCTCCAAGTGGGGAGAGTGTTAGTAAAGCGTCTGGAATGTTGCACCCGTGTACCAGTGTACGAAAACTGAGACATATTTGAACACGTCTCCCGATCACATGGTTGATCATACTCTGGGTTCCACATGCACGTTTTAGCTGAAGGAAGAATACCTAAAACCTGGGTAGTTGAAACCCGTGGAATGGGTACCATGCAATATGACTTCAAAGGGTCTTCATTTCCTCACCGAATCTCTCCAATCCTATCACTGCTGCGTTTATGCCCCTGTACACATGCTTGATTCTCTTTCGGAGACATAGCAATCCATAGGTTTTAAGATACTTACTAGTCAGGTACATTCTTAGGCGTTTAATATGCGGTGTTGAGTCCATTTCGTTGAGCAAGGAGTAGCTCTTGTCTATTCCATATTTGACTTAAGGAACTTTATCTGTGCTCATTTCAATCTCTGGTTTTATGCAGCACCCCAACTCACCTTTCCCCTTAAGCAAGCATAAGTTGGTTTTCTAAATTTGAGACCCTGTTCTGTTCTGTAATTCAGTTCCTGTGTAGCCAAGTTTACATTCCGTGTATTAGTGATATCTTATGATGTTTCTTTTTCTGTGTGACTTATTTCAGTTAGAATCATCATACCTGAATCCACTCATTGTGCTGCTAAGGGCCTGATGACATAGATTTCATTGCTGAGTGATATTGCTTTGTAAGTGAATACCACAACTTCTTTATCCATTTTTCACTTTCTGCGATGTTGAACTTGTATTGTAAACGAGGTTCTTGTAAACAGAGGCGTCCCAAACTTTGGGGTGGCTGTGTCTTTTTGATTTTAATTTCCCTAAGCTATAGGACCATAAGTGGAAGTGCCCTAGGCTCTGTTGCTTTGTTTTTTAGATGTTTCAGGAAACACCATACACTTCTCCCAAGTGTCTGTTGGCAATTTACATCCCGCCCATCAGCATAACAAGGCTCCCAGTTCTCAATGGCCTGTCCTGCCTTTCTGGATTTTACACTTTTTTCAGATGGCCCTTTTGACCGGGGGGAAGTGAGACTTCATTGTAGTGCAGATTTCCTTTGCAAGCTTGCTTGGTTGGCCAAAAAGGGCGTATGCGTTTTTTCCTGAATATATTCAGGAAAAAACGCATACGCCCTTTTTGGCCAAGTGCATCATTGTGGACGTTCTGCCTCTTTTCCTATGCTTTCAATGCAATTCCAGTCTATCTCCTGAAATCGGTTTCCTGCAATTCTGCCCCGCTTTCAAGTCCTCTTGGCAGCCTTACTTCAGTCTATTTTTTGGACGATAGCTGTCATTTATAACTCTGCAGGTTTGTGAATTACAGTGCCCCTGAGCTCCTTTCTTCAACTTGCTTTCTTGTGACCTGGCCGCAACACCGCAGGATGGCTTCAGGCCCTAATCTGGTTCCGGCCTGGCACGCTGAGCCTTTGGTTAATTCCTCTTCCTGGTGGGAAATGAGAGTTAAATTTGCCCGTTCAGACACCTCCAGCTAGCCTCTCATTGGTTCTCGCTATTCCTGTTCATCTTCCGCAGAAATTGCAAACTGGGCCAAACAGGAGGTTAAAGGGACTGACTCTCCAAGTCGGGAGAGTGTTAGTAAAGCGTCTGGAATGTTGCACCCGAGTACCAGGGGAGGAAAACTGAGACATATTTGAACACGTCTCCCGTTCTCACGGTTGATCATACTCTGGGTTCCACATGCATGTTTTAGCTGAAGGAAGAATACCTTAAACCTGGAGAGTTGAGACCCGTGTAATGGGTTCCATGCAATATGACTTCAAAGGGTCTTCATTTGCTCACCGAACCTCTCCAATCCTATCACTGCTGCGTTTATGCCCCTGTACACATGCTTGATTCTCTTTCGGAGACATAGCAATCCATAGGTTTTAAGATACTTACTAGGCAGGTACATTCTTAGGCGTTTAATATGCGGTGTTGAGTCCATTTCGTTGAGCAAGGAGTAGCTCTTGTCTATTCCATATTTGGCTTAAGGAACTTTATCTGTGCTCATTTCAATCTCTGGTTTTATGCAGCACCCCAACTCACCTTTCCCCTTAAGCAAGAATAAGTTGGTTTTCTAAATTTGAGACCCTGTTCTGTTCTGTAATTCAGTTCCTGTGTAGCCAAGTTTACATTCCGTGTATTAGTGATATCTTATGATGTTTCTTTTTCTGTGTGACTTATTTCAGTTAGAATCATCATACCTGAATCCACTCATTGTGCTGCTAAGGGCCTGATGACACAGATTTCATTGCTGAGTGATATTGCTTTGTAAGTAAATACCACAACTTCTTTATCCATTTTTCAATTTCTGCGATGTTGAACTTGTACTGTAAACGAGGTTCTTGTAAACAGAGCCGTTGCAAACTTTGGGGTGGCTGTGTCTTTTTGATTTTAAATTCCCTAAGCTATAGGACCATAAGTGGAAGTGCCCTAGGCTCTGTTGCTTTGTTTTTTAGATGTTTCAGGAAACACCATACACTTCTCCCGAGTGGTTGTTGGCAATTTACGTCCCGGCCATCAGCATAACAAGGCTCCCAGTTCTCCATGGCCTGTCCTGCCTTTCTGGATTTTACACTTTTTTCAGATGGCCCTTTTGACCGGGGGGAAGTGAGACTTCATTGTAGTGCAGATTTCCTTTGCAAGCTTGCTTGGTTGGCCAAAAAGGGCGTATGCGTTTTTTCCTGAATATATTCAGGAAAAAACGCATACGCCCTTTTTGGCCAAGTGCATCATTGTGGACGTTCTGCCTCTTTTCCCATGCTTTCAATGCAATTCCAGTCTACCTCCTGAAATCGGTTTCCTGCAATTCTGCCCCGCTTTCAAGTCCTCTTGGCAGCCTTACTTCAGTCTATTTTTGGACGATAGCTGTCATTTATAACTCTGCAGGTTTGTGAATTACAGTGCCCCTGAGCTCCTTTCTTCAACTCGCTTTCTTTTGAGCTGGCCGCAACACCGCAGGATGGCTTCAGGCCCTAATCTGGTTCCGGCACGGCACGCTGAGCCTTTGGTTATTTCCTCTTCCTGGTGGAAATGAGAGTTAAATTTGCCCGTCCAGACACCTCCAGCTAGCCTCTCATTGGTTCTCGCTATTCCTGTTCATCTTCCGCAGAAATTGCAAACTGGGACAAACAGGAGGTTAAAGGCGCTGACTTTCCAAGTGGGGAGAGTGTTAGTAAAGCGTCTGGAATGTTGCACCCGAGTACCAGGGGAGGAAAACTGAGATATATTTGAACACGTCTCCCGTTCACATGGTTGATCATACTTGGGTTCCACATGCATGTTTTAGCTGAAGGAAGAATACCTAAAACCTGGGTAGTTGAAACCCGTGGAATGGGTACCATGCAATATGACTTCAAAGGGTCTTCATTTGCTCACCGAACCTCTCCAATCCTATCACTGCTGCGTTTATGCCCCTGTACACATGCTTGATTCTCTTTCGGAGACATAGCAATCCATAGGTTTTAAGATACTTACTAGTCAGGTACATTCTTAGGCATTTAATATTCGGTGTTGAGTCCATTTCGTTGAGCAAGGAGTAGCTCTTGTCTATTCCATATTTGGCTTAAGGAACTTTATCTGTGCTCATTTCAATCTCTGGTTTTATGCAGCACCCCAACTCACCTTTCCCCTTAAGCAAGCATACGGTGTTTTTCTAAATTTGAGACCCTGTTCTGTTCTGTAATTCAGTTCCTGTGTAGCCAAGTTTACATTCCGTGTATTACTGATATCTTATGATGTTTCTTTTTCTGTGTGACTTATTTCAGTTAGAATCATCGTACCTGAATCCACTCATTGTGCTGCTAAGGGCCTGATGACACAGATTTCATTGCTGAGTGATATTGCTTTGTAAGTAAATACCACAACTTCTTTATCCATTTTTCACTTTCTGCGATGTTGAACTTGTACTGTAAACGAGGTTCTTGTAAACAGAGCCGTTCCAAACGTTGGGGTGGCTGTGTCTTTTTGATTTTAATTTCCCTAAGCTATAGGACCATAAGTGGAAATGCCCTAGGTTCTGTTGCTTTGTTTTTTAGATGTTTCAGGAAACACCATACACTTCTGCTGAGTGTCTGTTGGCAATTTACATCCCGCCCATCAGCATAACAAGGCTCCCAGTTCTCAATGGCCTGTTGCCTTTCTGGATTTTACACTTTTTTCAGATGGCCCTTTTGACCGGGGGGAAGTGAGACTTCATTGTAGTGCAGATTTCCTTTGCAAGCTTGCTTGGTTGGCCAAAAAGGGCGTATGCGTTTTTTCCTGAATATATTCAGGAAAAAACGCATACGCCCTTTTTGGCCAAGTGCATCATTGTGGACGTTCTGCCTCTTTTCCTATGCTTTCAATGCAATTCCAGTCTACCTCCTGAAATCGGTTTCCTGCAATTCTGCCCCGCTTTCAAGTCCTCTTGGCAGCCTTACTTCAGTCTATTTTTGGACGATAGCTGTCATTTATAACTCTGCAGGTTTGTGAATTACAGTGCCCCTGAGCTCCTTTCTTCAACTCGCTTTCTTGTGACCTGGCCGCAACACCGCAGGATGGCTTCAGGCCCTAATCTGGTTCCGGCCCGGAATGCTGAGCCTTTGGTTAATTCCTCTTCCTGGTGGGAAATGAGAGTTAAATTTGCCCGTCCAGACACCTCCAGCTAGTCTCTCATTGGTTCTCGCTATTCCTGTTCATCTTCCGCAGAAATTGCAAACTGGGCCAAACAGGAGGTTAAAGGGACTGACTCTCCAAGTCCGGAGAGTGTTAGTAAAGCGTCTGGAATGTTGCACCCGAGTACCAGGGGAGGAAAACTGAGACATATTTGAAAACGTCTCCCGATCACATGGTTGATCATACTCTGGGTTCCACATGCATGTTTTAGCTGAAGGAAGAATACCTTAAACCTGGAGAGTTGAGACCCGTGTAATGGGTACCATGCAATATGACTTCAAAGGGTCTTCATTTGCTCACCGAACCTCTCCAATCCTATCACTGCTGCGTTTATGCCCCTGTACACACGCTTGATTCTCTTTTGGAGACCTAGCAATCCATAGGTTTTAAGATACTTACTAGTCAGGTACATTCTTAGGCGTCTAATATGGGGTATTGAGTCCATTTCGTTGAGCAAGGAGTAGCTCTTGTCTATTCCATATTTGGCTTAAGGAACTTTATCTGTGCTCATTTCAATCTCTGGTTTTATGCAGCAACCCAACTCACCTTTCCCCTTAAGCAAGCATAAGTTGGTTTTCTAAATTTGAGACACTGTTCTGTTTTGGAATGCAGTTCCTGTGTAGCCAAGTTTACATTCCGTGTATTAGTGATATCTTATGATGTTTCTTTTTCTGTGTGACTTATTTCAGTTAGAATCATCATACCTGAATCCACTCATTGTGCTGCTAAGGGCCTGATGACACAGATTTCATTGCTGAGTGATATTGCTTTGTAAGTAAATACCACAACTTCTTTATCCATTTTTCAATTTCTGCGATGTTGAACTTGTACTGTAAACGAGGTTCTTGTAAACAGAGCCGTTCCAAACTTTGGGGTGGCTGTGTCTTTTTGATTTTAAATTCCCTAAGCTATAGGACCATAAGTGGAAGTGCCCTAGGCTCTGTTGCTTTGTTTTTTAGATGTTTCAGGAAACACCATACACTTCTCCCGAGTGGTTGTTGGCAATTTACAACCCGCCCATCAGCATAACAAGGCTCCCAGTTCTCCATGGCCTGTCCTGCCTTTCTGGATTTTACACTTTTTTCAGATGGCCCTTTTGACCGGGGGGAAGTGAGACTTCATTGTAGTGCAGATTTCCTTTGCAAGCTTGCTTGGTTGGCCAAAAAGGGCGTATGCGTTTTTTCCTGAATATATTCAGGAAAAAACGCATACGCCCTTTTTGGACAAGTGCATCATTGTGGACGTTCTGCCTCTTTTCCTATGCTTTCAATGCAATTCCAGTCTACCTCCTGAAATCGGTTTCCTGCAATTCTGCCCCGCTTTCAAGTCCTCTTGGCAGCCTTACTTCAGTCTATTTTTGGACGATAGCTGTCATTTATAACTCTGCAGGTTTGTGAATTACAGTGCCCCTGAGCTCCTTTCTTCAACTCGCTTTCTTGTGACCTGGCCGCAACACCGCAGGATGTCTTCAGGCCCTAATCTGGTTCTGGCACGGCACGCTGAGCCTTTGGTTAATTCCTCTTCCTGGTCGGAAATGAGAGTTAAATTTGCCCATCCAGACACCTCCAGCTAGTCTTTCATTGGTTCTCGCTATTCCTGTTCATCTTCCACAGAAATTGCAAACTGGGCCAAACAGGAAGTTAAAGGGATTGACTCTCCAAGTGGGGAGAGTGTTAGTAAAGCGTCTGGAATGTTGCACCCGAGTAGCAGGGTAGGAAAACTGAGATATATTTGAACACGTCTCCCGATCACATGGTTGATCATACTCTAGGTTCCACATGCATGTTTTAGATGAAGGAAGAATACCTTAAACCTGGGTAGTTGAAACCCGTGGAATGGGTACCATGCAATATGACTTCAAAGGGTCTTCATTTGCTCACCGAACCTCTCCAATCCTATCACTGCTGCGTTTATGCCCCTGTACACATGCTTGATTCTCTTTCGGAGACATAGCAATCCATAGGTTTTAAGATACTTACTAGTCAGGTACATTCTTAGGCGTTTAATATGCGGTGTTGAGTCCATTTCGTTGAGCAAGGAGTAGCTCTTGTCTATTCCATATTTGGCTTAAGGAACTTTATCTGTGCTCATTTCAATCTCTGGTTTTATGCAGCACCCCAAC
The DNA here is from genome assembly GCF_949987515.2 of Delphinus delphis. Lineage (NCBI taxonomy): Eukaryota > Metazoa > Chordata > Mammalia > Artiodactyla > Delphinidae > Delphinus > Delphinus delphis. The sequence goes on from NW_027192744.1 coordinate 289,451, forward strand.
TCACCTTTCCCCTTAAGCAAGCATAAGTTGGTTTTCTAAATTTGAGACCCTGTTCTGTTCTGTAATTCAGTTCCTGTGTAGCCAAGTTTACATTCCGTGTATTACTGATATCTTATGATGTTTCTTTTTCTGTGTGACTTATTTCAGTTAGAATCATCATACCTGAATCCACTCATTGTGCTGCTAAGGGCCTGATGACACAGATTTCATTGCTGACTGATATTGCTTTGTAAGTAAATACCACAACTTTTTTATCCATTTTTCACTTTCTGCGATGTTGAACTTGTACTGTAAACGAGGTTCTTGTAAACAGAGCCGTTCCAAACTTTGGGGTGGCTGTGTCTTTTTGATTTTAAATTCCCTAAGCTATAGGACAATAAGTGGAAGTGCCCTAGGCTCTGTTGCTTTGTTTTTTAGATGTTTCAGGAAACACCATACACTTCTCCGGAGTGTTTGTTGGCAATTTACATCCCACCCTTCAGCATAACAAGGCTCCCAGTTCTCCATGGCCTGTCCTGCCTTTCTGGATTTTACACTTTTTTCAGATGGCCCTTTTGACTGGGGGGAAGTGAGACTTCATTGTAGTGCAGATTTCCTTTGCAAGCTTGCTTGGTTGGCCAAAAAGTGCGTATGCGTTTTTTCCTGAATATATTCAGGAAAAAACGCATACGCCCTTATTGGCCAAGTGCATCATTGTGGACGTTCTGCCTCTTTTCCTATGCTTTCAATGCAATTCCAGTCTACCTCCTGAAATCAGTTTCCTGCAATTCTGCCCCGCTTTCAAGTCCTCTTGGCAGCCTTACTTCAGTCTATTTTTGGACGATAGCTGTCATTTATAACTCTGCAGGTTTGTGAATTACAGTGCCCCTGAGCTGCTTTCTTCAACACGCTTTCTTTTGAGCTGGCCGCAACACCGCAGGATGGCTTCAGGCCCTAATCTGGTTCCGGCCCGGCATGCTGAGCCTTTGGTTATTTCCTCTTCCTGGTGGGAAATGAGAGTTAAATTTGCCCGTCCAGACACCTCCAGCTAGCCTCTCATTGGTTCTCGCTATTCCTGTTCATCTTCCGCAGAAATTGCAAACTGGGCCAAACAGGAGGTTAAAGGCACTGACTTTCCAAGTGGGGAGAGTATTAGTAAAGCGTCTGGAATGTTGCACCCGAGTACCAGGGGAAGATAACTGAGACATATTTGAACACGTCTCCCGTTCACATGGTTGATCATACTTGGGTTCCACATGCATGTTTTAGCTGAAGGAAGAATACCTAAAACCTGGGTAGTTGAAACCCGTGGAATGGGTACCATGCAATATGACTTCAAAGGGTCTTCATTTGCTCACTGAACCTCTCCAATCCTATCACTGCTGCGTTTATGCCCCTGTACACATGCTTGATTCTCTTTGGGAGACATAGCAATCCATAGGTTTTAAGATACTTACTAGTCAGGTACATTCTTAGGCGTTTAATATGCGGTGTTGAGTCCATTTCGTTGAGCAAGGAGTAGCTCTTGTCTATTCCATATTTGGCTTAAGGAACTTTATCTGTGCTCATTTCAATCTCTGGTTTTATGCAGCACCCCAACTCACCTTTCCCCTTAAGCAAGCATAAGTTGGTTTTCTAAATTTGAGACCCTGTTCTGTTCTGTAATTCAGTTCCTGTGTAGCCAAGTTTACATTCCGTGTATTACTGATATCTTATGATGTTTCTTTTTCTGTGTGACTTATTTCAGTTAGAATCATCATACCTGAATCCACTCATTGTGCTGCTAAGGGCCTGATGACACAGATTTCATTGCTGAGTGATATTGCTTTGTAAGTAAATACCACAACTTCTTTATCCATTTTTCACTTTCTGCGATGTTGAACTTGTACTGTAAACGAGGTTCTTGTAAACAGAGCCATTCCAAACTTTGGGGTGGCTGTGTCTTTTTGATTTTAATTTCCCTAAGCTATAGGACCATAAGTGGAAGTGCCCTAGGCTCTGTTGCTTTGTTTTTTAGATGTTTCAGGAAACACCATACACTTCTCCCGAGTGTCTGTTGGCAATTTACATCCCGCCCATCAGCATAACAAGGCTCCCAGTTCTCCATGGCCTGTCTTGCCTTTCTGGATTTTACACTTTTTTGAGATGGCCCTTTTGACCGGGGGGAAGTGAGACTTCATTGTAGTGCAGATTTCCTTTGCAAGCTTGCTTGGTTGGCCAAAAAGGGCGTATGCGTTTTTTCCTGAATATATTCAGGAAAAAACGCATACGCCCTTTTTGACCAAGTGCATCATTGTGGACGTTCTGCCTCTTTTCCTATGCTTTCAATGCAATTCCAGTCTACCTCCTGAAATCGGTTTCCTGAAATTCTGCCCCGCTTTCAAGTCCTCTTGGCAGCCTTACTTCAGTCTATTTTTGGACGATAGCTGTCATTTATAACTCTGCAGGTTTGTGAATTACAGTGCCCCTGAGCTCCTTTCTTCAACTCGCTTTCTTTTGAGCTGGCCGCAACACCGCAGGATGGCTTCAGGCCCTAATCTGGTTCCGGAACGGCACGCTGAGCCTTTGGTTAATTCCTCTTCCTGGTGGGAAATGAGAGTTAAATTTGCCCGTCCAGACACCTCCAGGTAGTCTCTCATTGGTTCTCGCTATTCCTCTTCATCTTCCGCAGAAATTGCAAACTGGGCCAAACAGGAGGTTAAAGGGACTGACTCTCCAAATGGGGAGAGTGTTAGTAAAGCGTCTGGAATGTTGCACCCGAGTACCAGGGGAGGAAAACTGAGACATATTTGAACACGTCTCCCGTTCACATGGTTGATCATACTCTGGGTTCCACATGCATGTTTTAGCTGAAGGAAGAATACCTTAAACTTGGAGAGTTAAGACCTGTGTAATGGGTACCATGCAATATGACTTCAAAGGGTCTTCATTTGCTCACCGAACCTCTCCAATCCTATGACTGCTGCGTTTATGCCCCTGTACACATGCTTGATTCTCTTTTGGAGACATAGCAATCCATAGGTTTTAAGATACTTACTAGTCAGGTACACTCTTAGGCGTTTAATATGGGGTTTTGAGTCCATTTCTTTGAGCAAGGAGTAGCTCTTGTCTATTCCATATTTGGCTTAAGGAACTTTATCTGTGTTCATTTCAATCTCTGGTTTTATGCAGCACCCCAACTCACCTTTCCCCTTAAGCAAGCATAAGTTGGTTTTCTGAATTTGAGACCCTGTTCTGTTTTGGAATGCAGTTCCTGTGTAGCCAGGTTTACATTCCGTGTATTACTGATATCTTATGATGTTTCTTTTTCTGTGTGACTTATTTCAGGTAGAATCATCGTACCTGAATCCACTCATTGTGCTGCTATGGGCCTGATGACATAGATTTCATTGCTGAGTGATACTGCATTGTACGTAAGTACCTCAAGTTCTTTATCCATTTTTCACTTTCTGTGATATTGAACTTGTACGGTAAACGAGGTTCTTGTAAACGGAGGCGTCCCAAACTTTGGGGTGGCTGTGTCTTTTTGATTTTAATTTCCCTAAGCTATAGGACCATAAGTGGAAGTGCCCTAGGCTCTGATGCTTTGTTTTTTAGATGTTTCAGGAAACACCATACACTTCTCCTGAGTGTCTGTTGGCAATTTACATCCCGCCCATCAGCATAACAAGGCTCCCAGTTCTCCATGGCCTGTCCTGCCTTTCTGGAGTTTACACTTTTTTCAGATGGCCCTTTTGACCGGGGAGAAGTGAGACTTCATTGTAGAGCAGATTTCCTTTGCAAGTTTGCTTGGTTGGCCAAAAAGGGCGTATGCGTTTTTTCCTGAATATATTCAGGAAAAAACGCATACGCCCTTTTTGACCAAGTGCATCATTGTGGACGTTCTGCCTCTTTTCCTATGCTTTCAATGCAATTCCAGTCTACCTCCTGAAATCGGTTTCCTGCAATTCTGCCCCGCTTTCAAGTCCTCTTGGCAGCCTTACTTCAGTCTATTTTTGGACGATAGCTGTCATTTATAACTCTGCAGGTTTGTGAATTGCAGTGCCCCTGAGCTCCTTTCTTCAACTCGCTTTCTTGTGACCTGGCCGCAACACCGCAGGATGTCTTCAGGCCCTAATCTGGTTCTGGCACGGCACGCTGAGCCTTTGGTTAATTCCTCTTCCTGGTGGGAAATGAGAGTTAAATTTGCCCGTCCAGACACCTCCAGCTAGCCTCTCATTGGTTCTCGCTATTCCTGTTCATCTTCCACAGAAATTGTAAACTGGGCCAAACAGGAGGTTAAAGGGACTGACTCTCCAAGTGGGGAGAGTGTTAGTAAAGCGTCTGGAATGTTGCACCTGAGTACCAGGGTACGAAAACTGAGACATATTTGAACACGTCTCCCGATCACATGGTTGATCATACTCTAGGTTCCACATGCATGTTTTAGATGAAGGAAGAATACCTTAAACCTGGGTAGTTGAAACCCGTGGAATGGGTACCATGCAATATGACTTCAAAGGGTCTTCATTTGCTCACGAACCTCTCCAATCCTATCACTGCTGCGTTTATGCCCCTGTACACACGCTTGATTCTCTTTCGGAGACATAGCAATCCATAGGTTTTACGATACTTACTAGTCAGGTGCATTCTTAGACGTTTAATATGGGGTTTTGTGTCCATTTCGTTGAGCAAGGAGTATCTCTTGTCTATTCCATATTTGGCTTAAGGAACTTTATCTGTGCTCATTTCAATCTCTGGTTTTATGCAGCACCCCAACTCACCTTTCACCTTAAGCAAGCATAAGTTGGTTTTCTAAATTTGAGACCCTCTTCTGTTTTGGAATGCAGTTCCTGTGTAGCCAAGTTTACATTCCGTGTATTAGTGATATCTTATGATGTTTCTCTTTCTGTGTGACTTATTTCAGTTAGAATCATCGTACCTGAATCCACTCATTTTGCTGCTACGGGCCTGATGACACAGATTTCATTGCTGAGTGATATTGCTTTGTACGTAAATACCACAACTTCTTTATCCATTTTTCACTTTCTGCGATGTTGAACTTGTACTGTAAACGAGGTTCTTGTAAACAGAGCCGTTCCAAACTTTGGGGTGGCTGTGTCTTTTTGATTTTAATTTCCCTAAGCTATAGGACCATAAGTGGAAGTGCCCTAGGTTCTGTTGCTTTGTTTTTTAGATGTTTCAGGAAACACCATACACTTCTCCCGAGTGGTTGTTGGCAATTTACATCCCGCCCATCAGCATAACAAGGCTCCCAGTTCTCCATGACCTGTCCTGCCTTTCTGGATTTTACACTTTTTTCAGATGGCCCTTTTGACCGGGGGGAAGTGAGACTTCATTGTAGTGCAGATTTCCTTTGCAAGCTTGCTTGGTTGGCCAAAAAGGGCGTATGCGTTTTTTCCTGAATATATTCAGGAAAAAACGCATACGCCCTTTTTGGCCAAGTGCATCATTGTGTATGTTCTGCCTCTTTTCCTATGCTTTCAATGCAATTCCAGTCTACCTCCTGAAATCGGTTTCCTGCAATTCTGCCTCGCTTTCAAGTCCTCTTGGCAGCCTTACTTCAGTCTATTTTTGGACGATAGCTGTCATTTATAACTCTGCAGGTTTGTGAATTACAGTGCCCCTGAGCTCGTTTCTTCAACTCGCTTTCTTGTGAGCTGGCCGCAACACCGCAGGATGGCTTCAGGCCCTAATCTGGTTCCGGCACGGCACGCTGAGCCTTTGGTTATTTCCTCTTCCTGGTGGGAAATGAGAGTTAAATTTGCCCATCCAGACACCTCCAGCTAGTCTCTCATTGGTTCTCGCTATTCCTGTTCATCTTCCGCAGAAATTGCAAACTGGGCCAAACAGGAGGTTAAAGGGACTGACTCTCCAAGTGGGGAGAGTGTTAGTAAAGCGTCTGGAATGTTGCACCCGAGTACCAGGGGAGGAAAACTGAGACATATTTGAACACGTCTCCCGTTCACATGGTTGATCATACTTGGGTTCCACATGCATGTTTTAGCTGAAGGAAGAATACCTTAAACCTCGGTAGTTGAAACCCGTGGAATGGGTACCATACAATATGACTTCAAAGGGTCTTCATTTGCTCACCGAACCTCTCCAATCCTATCACTGCTGCGTTTATGCCCCTGTACACATGCTTGATTCTCTTTCGGAGACATAGCAATCCATAGGTTTTAAGATACTTACTAGTCAGGTACATTCTTAGGCGTTTAATATGCGGTGTTGAGTCCATTTCGTTGAGCAAGGAGTAGCTCTTGTCTATTCCATATTTGGCTTAAGGAACTTTATCTGTGCTCATTTCGATCTCTGGTTATGCAGCACCCCAATTCACCTTTCCCCTTAAGCAAGCATAAGTTGGTTTTCTAAATTTGAGACCCTGTTCTGTTCTGTAATTCAGTTCCTGTGTAGCCCAGTTTACATTCCGTGTATTACTGATATCTTATGATGTTTCTTTTTCTGTGTGACTTATTTCAGTTAGAATCATCATACCTAAATCCACTCATTGTGCTGCTAAGGGCCTGATGACATAGATTTCATTGCTGAGTGATATTGCTTTGTAAGTAAATACCACAACTTCTTTATCCATTTTTCACTTTCTGCGATGTTGAACTTGTACTGTAAATGAGGTTCTTGTAAACAGAGCCGTTTCAAACTTTGGGGTGGCTGTGTCTTTTTTATTTTAATTTCCCTAAGCTATAGGACCATAAGTGGAAGTGCCCTAGGCTCTGTTGCTTTGTTTTTTAGATGTTTCAGGAAACACCATACACTTCTCCCGAGTGGTTGTTGGCAATTTACATCCCGCCCATCAGCATAACAAGGCTCCCAGTTCTCCATGGCCTGTCCTGCCTTTCTGGATTTTACACTTTTTTCAGATGGCCCTTTTGACCGGGGGGAAGTGAGACTTCATTGTAGTGCAGATTTCCTTTGCAAGCTTGCTTGGTTGGCCAAAAAGGGCGTATGCGTTTTTTCCTGAATATATTCAGGAAAACACGCATACGCCCTTTTTGGCCAAGTGCATCATTGTGGACGTTCTGCCTCTTTTCCTATGCTTTCAATGCAATTCCAGTCTACCTCCTGAAATCGGTTTCCTGCAATTCTGCCCCGCTTTCAAGTCCTCTTGGCAGCCTTACTTCAGTCTATTTTTGGACGATAGCTGTCATTTATAACTCTGCAGGTTTGTGAATTACAGTGCCCCTGAGCTCCTTTCTTCAACTCGCTTTCTTGTGAGCTGGCCGCAACACCGCAGGATGGCTTAAGGCCCTAATCTGGTTCCGGCCCGGCATGCTGAGCCTTTGGTTATTTCCTCTTCCTGGTGGGAAATGAGAGTTAAATTTGCCCGTCCAGACACCTCCAGCTAGCCTCTCATTGGTTCTCGCTATTCTTGTTCATCTTCCGCAGAAATTGCAAACTGGGCCAAACAGGAGGTTAAAGGGACTGACTCTCCAAGTGGGGAGAGTATTAGTAAAGCGTCTGGAATGTTGCACCCGAGTACCAGGGGAAGAAAACTGAGACATATTTGAACACGTCTCCCGTTCACATGGTTGATCATACTTGGGTTCCACATGCATGTTTTAGCTGAAGGAAGAATACCTAAAACCTGGGTAGTTGAAACCCGTGGAATGGGTACCATGCAATATGACTTCAAAGGGTCTTCATTTGCTCACTGAACCTCTCCAATCCTATCACTGCTGCGTTTATGCCCCTGTACACATGCTTGATTCTCTTTCGGAGACATAGCAATCCATAGGTTTTAAGATACTTACTAGTCAGGTACATTCTTAGGCGTTTAATATGCGGTGTTGAGTCCATTTCGTTGACCAAGGAGTAGCTCTTGTCTATTCCATATTTGGCTTAAGGAACTTTATCTGTGCTCATTTCAATCTCTGGTTTTATGCAGCACCCCAACTCACCTTTCCCCTTAAGCAAGCATAAGTTGGTTTTCTAAATTTGAGACCCTGTTCTGTTCTGTAATTCAGTTCCTGTGTAGCCAAGTTTACATTCCGTGTATTACTGATATCTTATGATGTTTCTTTTTCTGTGTGACTTACTTCAGTTAGAATCATCATACCTGAATCCACTCATTGTGCTGCTAAGGGCCTGATGACACAGATTTCATTGCTGAGTGATATTGCTTTGTAAGTAAATACCACAACTTCTTTATCCATTTTTCACTTTCTGCGATGTTGAACTTGTACTGTAAACGAGGTTCTTGTAAACAGAGCCGTTCCAAACTTTGGGGTGGCTGTGTCTTTTTTATTTTAATTTCCCTAACCTATAGGAGCATAAGTGGAAGTGCCCTAGGCTCTGTTGATTTGTTTTTTAGATGTTTCAGGAAACACCATACACTTCTCCCGAGTGGTTGTTGGCAATTTACATCCCGCCCATCAGCATAACAAGGCTCCCAGTTCTCCATGGCCTGTCCTGCCTTTCTGGATTTTACACTTTTTTCAGATGGCCCTTTTGACCGGGGGGAAGTGAGACTTCATTGTAGTGCAGATTTCCTTTGCAAGCTTGCTTGGTTGGCCAAAAAGGGCGTATGCGTTTTTTCCTGAATATATTCAGGAAAAAACGCATACGCCCTTTTTGGCCAAGTGCATCATTGTGGACGTTCTGCCTCTTTTCCTATGCTTTCAATGCAATTCCAGTCTACCTCCTGAAATCGGTTTCCTGCAATTCTGCCCCGCTTTCAAGTCCTCTTGGCAGCCTTACTTCAGTCTATTTTTGGACGATAGCTGTCATTTATAACTCTGCAGGTTTGTGAATTACAGTGCCCCTGAGCTCCTTTCTTCAACTCGCTTTCTTGTGAGCTGGCCGCAACACCGCAGGATGGCTTCAGGCCCTAATCTGGTTCCGGCACGGCACGCTGAGCCTTTGGTTAATTCCTCTTCCTGGTGGGAAATGAGAGTTAAATTTGCCCGTCCAGACACCTCCAGCTAGTCTCTCATTGGTTCTCGCTATTCCTGTTCATCTTCCGCAGAAATTGCAAACTGGGCCAAACAGGAGGTTAAAGGCGCTGACTCTCCAAGTGGGGAGAGTGTAAGTAAAGCGTCTGGAATGTTGCACCCGAGTACCAGGGGAGGAAAACTGAGACATATTTGAACACGTCTCCCGTTCACATGGTTGATCATACTCTGGGTTCCACATGCATGTTTTAGCTGAAGGAAGAATACCTTAAACCTGGAGAGTTGAGATCCGTGGAATGGGTACCATGCAATATGTCTTCAAAGGGTCTTCATTTGCTCACCGAACCTCTCCAATCCTATCACTGCTGCGTTTATGCCCCTGTACACACGCTTGATTCTCTTTCGGAGACATAGCAATCCATAGGTTTTAAGATACTTACTAGTCAGGTACATTCTTAGGCGTTTAATATGGGGTGTTGAGTCCATTTCGTTGAGCAAGGAGTAGCTCTTGTCTATTCCATATTTGGCTTAAGGAACTTTATCTGTGCTCATTTTAATCTCTGGTTTTATGCAGCACCCCAACTCACCTTTCACCTTAAGCAAGCATAAGTTGGTTTTCTAAATTTGAGACCCTGTTCTGTTTTGGAATGCAGTTCCTGTGTAGCCAAGTTTACATTCCGTGTATTAGTGATATCTTATGATGTTTCTCTTTCTGTGTGACTTATTTCAGTTAGAATCATCGTACCTGAATCCACTCATTATGCTGCTACGGGCCTGATGACACAGATTTCATTGCTGAGTGATATTGCTTTGTACGTAAATACCACAACTTCTTTATCCATTTTTCACTTTCTGCGATGTTGAACTTGTACTGTAAACGAGGTTCTTGTAAACAGAGCCGTTCCAAACTTTGGGGTGGCTGTGTCTTTTTGATTTTAATTTCCCTAAGCTATAGGACCATAAGTGGAAGTGCCCTAGGTTCTGTTGCTTTGTTTTTTAGATGTTTCAGGAAACACCATACACTTCTCCCGAGTGGTTGTTGGCAATTTACATCCCGCCCATCAGCATAACAAGGCTCCCAGTTCTCCATGGCCTGTCCTGCCTTTCTGGATTTTACACTTTTTTCAGATGGCCCTTTTGACCGGGGGGAAGTGAGACTTCATTGTAGTGCAGATTTCCTTTGCAAGCTTGCTTGGTTGGCCAAAAAGGGCGTATGCGTTTTTTCCTGAATATATTCAGGAAAAAACGCATACGCCCTTTTTGGCCAAGTGCATCATTGTGTATGTTCTGCCTCTTTTCCTATGCTTTCAATGCAATTCCAGTCTACCTCCTGAAATCGGTTTCCTGCAATTCTGCCCCGCTTTCAAGTCCTCTTGGCAGCCTTACTTCAGTCTATTTTTGGACGATAGCTGTCATTTATAACTCTGCAGGTTTGTGAATTACAGTGCCCCTGAGCTCCTTTCTTCAACTCGCTTTCTTGTGACCTGGCCGCAACACCGCAGGATGGCTTCAGGCCCTAATCTGGTTCCGGCACGGCACGCTGAGCCTTTGGTTATTTCCTCTTCCTGGTGGGAAATGAGAGTTAAATTTGCCCGTCCAGACACCTCCAGCTAGCCTCTCATTGGTTCTCGCTATTCTTGTTCATCTTCCGCAGAAATTGCAAACTGGGCCAAACAGGAGGTTAAAGGCGCTGACTTTCCAAGTGGGGAGAGTATTAGTAAAGCGTCTGGAATGTTGCACCCGAGTACCAGGGGAAGAAAACTGAGACATATTTGAACACGTCTCCCGTTCACATGGTTGATCATACTTGGGTTCCACATGCATGTTTTAGCTGAAGGAAGAATACCTAAAACCTGGGTAGTTGAAACCCGTGGAATGGGTACCATGCAATATGACTTCAAAGGGTCTTCATTTGCTCACTGAACCTCTCCAATCCTATCACTGCTGCGTTTATGCCCCTGTACACATGCTTGATTCTCTTTCGGAGACATAGCAATCCATAGGTTTTAAGATACTTACTAGTCAGGTACATTCTTAGGCGTTTAATATGCGGTGTTGAGTCCATTTCGTTGACCAAGGAGTAGCTCTTGTCTATTCCATATTTGGCTTAAGGAACTTTATCTGTGCTCATTTCAATCTCTGGTTTTATGCAGCACCCCAACTCACCTTTCCCCTTAAGCAAGCATAAGTTGGTTTTCTAAATTTGAGACCCTGTTCTGTTCTGTAATTCAGTTCCTGTGTAGCCAAGTTTACATTCCGTGTATTACTGATATCTTATGATGTTTCTTTTTCTGTGTGACTTACTTCAGTTAGAATCATCATACCTGAATCCACTCATTGTGCTGCTAAGGGCCTGATGACACAGATTTCATTGCTGAGTGATATTGCTTTGTAAGTAAATACCACAACTTCTTTATCCATTTTTCACTTTCTGCGATGTTGAACTTGTACTGTAAACGAGGTTCTTGTAAACAGAGCCGTTCCAAACTTTGGGGTGGCTGTGTCTTCTTTATTTTAATTTCCCTAAGCTATAGGAGCATAAGTGGAAGTGCCCTAGGCTCTGTTGATTTGTTTTTTAGATGTTTCAGGAAACACCATACACTTCTCCCGAGTGGTTGTTGGCAATTTACATCCCGCCCATCAGCATAACAAGGCTCCCAGTTCTCCATGGCCTGTCCTGCCTTTCTGGATTTTACACTTTTTTCAGATGGCCCTTTTGACTGGGGGGAAGTGAGACTTCATTGTAGTGCAGATTTCCTTTGCAAGCTTGCTTGGTTGGCCAAAAAGGGCGTATGCGTTTTTTCCTGAATATATTCAGGAAAAAACGCATACGCCCTTTTTGGCCAAGTGCATCATTGTGGACGTTCTGCCTCTTTTCCTATGCTTTCAATGCAATTCCAGTCTACCTCCTGAAATCGGTTTCCTGCAATTCTGCCCCGCTTTCAAGTCCTCTTGGCAGCCTTACTTCAGTCTATTTTTGGACGATAGCTGTCATTTATAACTCTGCAGGTTTGTGAATTACAGTGCCCCTGAGCTCCTTTCTTCAACTCGCTTTCTTGTGAGCTGGCCGCAACACCGCAGGATGGCTTCAGGCCCTAATCTGGTTCCGGCACGGCACGCTGAGCCTTTGGTTAATTCCTCTTCCTGGTGGGAAATGAGAGTTAAATTTGCCCGTCCAGACACCTCCAGCTAGTCTCTCATTGGTTCTCGCTATTCCTGTTCATCTTCCGCAGAAATTGCAAACTGGGCCAAACAGGAGGTTAAAGGCGCTGACTCTCCAAGTGGGGAGAGTGTAAGTAAAGCGTCTGGAATGTTGCACCCGAGTACCAGGGGAGGAAAACTGAGACATATTTGAACACGTCTCCCGTTCACATGGTTGATCATACTCTGGGTTCCACATGCATGTTTTAGATGAAGGAAGAATACCTTAAACCTGGAGAGTTGAGATCCGTGGAATGGGTACCATGCAATATGTCTTCAAAGGGTCTTCATTTGCTCACCGAACCTCTCCAATCCTATCACTGCTGCGTTTATGCCCCTGTACACACGCTTGATTCTCTTTCGGAGACATAGCAATCCATAGGTTTTAAGATACTTACTAGTCAGGTACATTCTTAGGCGTTTAATATGGGGTGTTGAGTCCATTTCGTTGAGCAAGGAGTAGCTCTTGTCTATTCCATATTTGGCTTAAGGAACTTTATCTGTGCTCATTTCAATCTCTGGTTTTATGCAGCACCCCAACTCACCTTTCACCTTAAGCAAGCATAAGTTGGTTTTCTAAATTTGAGACCCTGTTCTGTTTTGGAATGCAGTTCCTGTGTAGCCAAGTTTACATTCCGTGTATTAGTGATATCTTATGATGTTTCCCTTTCTGTGTGACTTATTTCAGTTAGAATCATCGTACCTGAATCCACTCATTATGCTGCTACGGGCCTGATGACACAGATTTCATTGCTGAGTGATATTGCTTTGTACGTAAATACCACAACTTCTTTATCCATTTTTCACTTTCTGCGATGTTGAACTTGTACTGTAAACGAGGTTCTTGTAAACAGAGCCGTTCCAAACTTTGGGGTGGCTGTGTCTTTTTGATTTTAATTTCCCTAAGCTATAGGACCATAAGTGGAAGTGCCCTAGGTTCTGTTGCTTTGTTTTTTAGATGTTTCAGGAAACACCATACACTTCTCCCGAGTGGTTGTTGGCAATTTACATCCCGCCCATCAGCATAACAAGGCTCCCAGTTCTCCATGGCCTGTCCTGCCTTTCTGGATTTTACACTTTTTTCAGATGGCCCTTTTGACCGGGGGGAAGTGAGACTTCATTGTAGTGCAGATTTCCTTTGCAAGCTTTCTTGGTTGGCCAAAAAGGGCGTATGCGTTTTTTCCTGAATATATTCAGGAAAAAACGCATACGCCCTTTTTGGCCAAGTGCATCATTGTGGACGTTCTGCCTCTTTTCCTATGCTATCAATGCAATTCCAGTCTACCTCCTGAAATCGGTTTCCTGCAATTCTGCCCCGCTTTCAAGTCCTCTTGGCAGCCTTACTTCAGTCTATTTTTGGACGATAGCTGTCATTTATAACTCTGCAGGTTTGTGAATTACAGTGCCCCTGAGCTCCTTTCTTCAACTCGCTTTCTTGTGAGCTGGCCGCAACACCGCAGGATGGCTTCAGGCCCTAATCTGGTTCCGGCCCGGCATGCTGAGCCTTTGGTTATTTCCTCTTCCTGGTGGGAAATGAGAGTTAAATTTGCCCGTCCAGACACCTCCAGCTAGCCTCTCATTGGTTCTCGCTATTCTTGTTCATCTTCCGCAGAAATTGCAAACTGGGCCAAACAGGAGGTTAAAGGGACTGACTCTCCAAGTGGGGAGAGTGTTAGTAAAGCGTCTGGAATGTTGCACCCGAGTACCAGGGGAGGAAAACTGAGACATATTTGAACACATCTCCCGTTCACATGGTTGATCATACTTGGGTTCCACATGCATGTTTTAGCTGAAGGAAGAATACCTTAAACCTCGGTAGTTGAAACCCGTGGAATGGGTACCATACAATATGACTTCAAAGGTTCTTCATTTGCTCACCGAACCTCTCCAATCCTATCACTGCTGCGTTTATGCCCCTGTACACATGCTTGATTCTCTTTCGGAGACATAGCAATCCATAGGTTTTAAGATACTTACTAGTCAGATACATTCTTAGGCGTTTAATATGCGGTGTTGAGTCCATTTCGTTGAGCAAGGAGTAGCTCTTGTCTATTCCATATTTGGCTTAAGGAACTTTATCTGTGCTCATTTCAATCTCTGGTTTTATGCAGCACCCCAACTCACCTTTCCCCTTAAGCAAGCATAAGTTGGTTTTCTAAATTTGGGACCCTGTTCTGTTCTGTAATTCAGTTCCTGTGTAGCCAAGTTTACATTCCGTGTATTACTGATATCTTATGATGTTTCTTTTTCTGTGTGACTTACTTCAGTTAGAATCATCATACCTGAATCCACTCATTGTGCTGCTAAGGGCCTGATGACACAGATTTCATTGCTGAGTGATATTGCTTTGTAAGTAAATACCACAACTTCTTTATCCATTTTTCACTTTCTGCGATGTTGAACTTGTACTGTAAACGAGGTTCTTGTAAACAGAGCCGTTCCAAACTTTGGGGTGGCTGTGTCTTCTTTATTTTAATTTCCTTAAGCTATAGGAGCATAAGTGGAAGTGCCCTAGGCTCTGTTGATTTGTTTTTTAGATGTTTCAGGAAACACCATACACTTCTCCCGAGTGGTTTTTGGCAATTTACATCCCGCCCATCAGCATAACAAGGCTCCCAGTTCTCCATGGCCTGTCCTGCCTTTCTGGATTTTACACTTTTTTCAGATGGCCCTTTTGACCGGGGGGAAGTGAGACTTCATTGTAGTGCAGATTTCCTTTGCAAGCTTGCTTGGTTGGCCAAAAAGGGCGTATGCGTTTTTTCCTGAATATATTCAGGAAAAAACGCATACGCCCTTTTTGGCCAAGTGCATCATTGTGGACGTTCTGCCTCTTTTCCTATGCTTTCAATGCAATTCCAGTCTACCTCCTGAAATCGGTTTCCTGCAATTCTGCCCTGCTTTCAAGTCCTCTTGGCAGCCTTACTTCAGTCTATTTTTGGACGATAGCTGTCATTTATAATTCTGCAGGTTTGTGAATTACAGTGCCCCTGAGCTCCTTTCTTCAACTCGCTTTCTTGTGAGCTGGCCGCAACACCGCAGGATGGCTTCAGGCTCTAATCTGGTTCCGGCACGGCACGCTGAGCCTTTGGTTAATTCCTCTTCCTGGTGGGAAATGAGAGTTAAATTTGCCCGTCCAGACACCTCCAGCTAGTCTCTCATTGGTTCTCGCTATTCCTGTTCATCTTCCGCAGAAATTGCAAACTGGGCCAAACAGGAGGTTAAAGGCGCTGACTTTCCAAGTGGGGAGAGTGTAAGTAAAGCGTCTGGAATGTTGCACCCGAGTACCAGGGGAGGAAAACTGAGACATATTTGAACACGTCTCCCGTTCACACGGTTGATCATACTCTGGGTTCCACATGCATGTTTTAGCTGAAGGAAGAATACCTTAAACCTGGAGAGTTGAGACCCGTGTAATGGGTACCATGCAATATGTCTTCAAAGGGTCTTCATTTGCTCACCGAACCTCTCCAATCCTATCACTGCTGCGTTTATGCCCCTGTACACACGCTTGATTCTCTTTTGGAAACATAGCAATCCATAGGTTTTAAGATACTTACTAGTCAGGTACATTCTTAGGCGTTTAATATGGGGTGTTGAGTCCATTTCGTTGAGCAAGGAGTAGCTCTTGTCTATTCCATATTTGGCTTAAGGAACTTTATCTGTGCTCATTTCAATCTCAGGTTTTATGCAGCACCACAACTCACCTTTCCCCTTAAGCAAGCATAAGTTGGTTTTGTAAATTTGAGACCCTGTCCTGTTTTGGAATTCAGTTCCTGTGTAGCCAAGTTTACATTCCGTGTATTAGTGATATCTAATGATGTTTCTTTTTCTGTGTGACTTATTTCAGTTAGAATCATCGTACCTGAATCCACTCATTATGCTGCTACGGGCCTGATGACATAGATTTCATTGCTGAGTGATACTGCATTGTACGTAAGTACCACAAGTTCTTTATCCATTTTTCACTTTCTGTGATATTGAACTTGTACGGTAAACGAGGTTCTTGTAAACAGAGGCGTCCCAAACTTTGGGGTGGCTGTGTCTTTTTGATTTTAATTTCCCTAAGCTATAGGACCATAAGTGGAAGTGCCCTAGGCTCTGTTGCTTTGTTTTTTAGATGTTTCAGGAAACACCATACACTTCTCCCGAGTGTCTGTTGGCAATTTACATCCCGCCCATCAGCATAACAAGGCTCCCAGTTCTCCATGGCCTGTCCTGCCTTTCTGGATTTTACACTTTTCTCAGATGGCCCTTTTGACCGGGGGGGAAGTGAGACTTCATTGTAGTGCAGATTTCCTTTGCAAGCTTGCTTGGTTGGCCAAAAAGGGCGTATGCGTTTTTTCCTGAATATATTCAGGAAAAAACGCATACGCCCTTTTTGGCCAAGTGCATCATTGTGGACGTTCTGCCTCTTTTCCTATGCTTTCAATGCAATTCCAGTCTACCTCCTGAAATCGGTTTCCTGCAATTCTGCCCCGCTTTCAAGTCCTCTTGGCAGCCTTACTTCAGTCTATTTTTGGACGATAGCTGTCATTTATAACTCTGCAGGTTTGTGAATTACAGTGTCCCTGAGCTCCTTTCTTCAACTCGCTTTCTTGTGAGCTGGCCGCAACACCGCAGGATGGCTTCAGGCCCTAATCTGGTTCCGGCACGGCACGCTTAGCCTTTGGTTATTTCCTCTTCCTGGTGGGAAATGAGAGTTAAATTTGCCCGTCCAGACACCTCCAGCTAGTCTCTCATTGGTTCTCGCTATTCCTGTTCATCTTCCGCAGAAATTGCAAACTGGGCCAAACAGGAGGTTAAAGGCACTGACTCTCCAAGTGGGGAGAGTGTTAGTAAAGTGTCTGGAATGTTGCACCCGAGTACCAGGGGAGGAAAACTGAGACATATTTGAACACGTCTCCCGTTCACATGGTTGATCATACTCTGGGTTCCACATGCATGTTTTAGCTGAAGGAAGAATACCTTAAACCTGGAGAGTTGAGACCCGTGGAATGGGTACCATGCAATATGACTTCAAAGGGTCTTCATTTGCTCACCGAACCTCTCCAATCCTATCACTGCTGCGTTTATGCCCCTGTACACACGCTTGATTCTCTTTTGGAGACATAGCAATCCATAGGTTTTAAGATACTTACTAGTCAGGTACATTCTTAGGCGTTTAATATGGGGTGTTGAGTCCATTTCGTTGAGCAAGGAGTAGCTCTTGTCTATTCCATATTTGGCTTAAGGAACTTTATCTGTGCTCATTTCAATCTCTGGTTTTATGCAGCACCCCAACTCACCTTTCCCCTTAAGCAAGCATAAGTTGGTTTTCTTAATTTGAGACCCTGTTCTATTTTGGAATTCAGTTCCTGTGTAGCCAAGTTTACATTCCGTGTATTAGTGATATCTTATGATGTTTCTTTTTCTGTGTGACTTATTTCAGTTAGAATCATCGTACCTGAATCCACTCATTATGCTGCTACGGGCCTGATGACATAGATTTCATTGCTGAGTGATACTGCATTGTACGTAAGTACCACAAGTTCTTTATCCATTTTTCACTTTCTGTGATATTGAACTTGTACGGTAAACGAGGTTCTTGTAAACAGAGGCGTCCCAATCTTTGGGGTGGCTGTGTCTTTTTGATTTTAATTTCCCTAAGCTATAGGACCATAAGTGGAAGTGCCCTAGGCTCTGTTGCTTTGTTTTTTAGATGTTTCAGGAAACACCATACACTTCTCCCGAGTGTCTGTTGGCAATTTACATCCCGCCCATCAGCATAACAGGGCTCCCAGTTCTCCATGGCCTGTCCTGCCTTTCTGGATTTTACACTTTTTTCAGATGGCCCTTTTGACCGGGGGGAAGTGAGACTTCATTGTAGTGCAGATTTCCTTTGCAAGCTTGCTTGGTTGGCCAAAAAGGGCGTATGCGTTTTTTCCTGAATATATTCAGGAAAAAACGCATACGCCCTTTTTGGCCAAGTGCATCATTGTGGACGTTCTGCCTCTTTTCCTATGCTTTCAGTGCAATTCCAGTCTACCTCCTGAAATCGGTTTCCTGCAATTCTGCCCCGCTTTCAAGTCCTCTTGGCAGCCTTACTTCAGTCTATTTTTGGACGATAGCTGTCATTTATAATTCTGCAGGTTTGTGAATTACAGTGTCCCTGAGCTCCTTTCTTCAACTCGCTTTCTTGTGAGCTGGCCGCAACACCGCAGGATGGCTTCAGGCCCTAATCTGGTTCCGGCACGGCACGCTGAGACTTTGGTTATTTCCTCTTCCTGGTGGGAAATGAGAGTTAAATTTGCCCGTCCAGACACCTCCAGCTAGTCTCTCATTGGTTCTCGCTATTCCTGTTCATCTTCCGCAGAAATTGCAAACTGGGCCAAACAGGAGGTTAAAGGCGCTGACTCTCCAAGTGGGGAGAGTGTTAGTAAAGCGTCTGGAATGTTGCACCCGAGTACCAGGGGAGGAAAACTGAGACATATTTGAACACGTCTCCCGTTCACATGATTGATCATACTTGGGTTCCACATGCATGTTTTAGCTGAAGGAAGAATACCTTAAACCTGGAGAGTTAAGACCCGTGTAATGGGTACCATGCAATATGACTTCAAAGGGTCTTCATTTGCTCACCGAACCTCTCCAATCCTATCACTGCTGCGTTTATGCCCCTGTACACATGCTTGATTCTCTTTCGGAGACATAGCAATCCATAGGTTTTAAGATACTAGTCAGGTACATTCTTAGGCGTTTAATATGGGGTGTTGAGTCCATTTCGTTGAGCAAGGAGTAGCTCTTGTCTATTCCATATTTGGCTTAAGGAACTTTATCTGTGCTCATTTCAATCTCTGGTTTTATGCAGCACCCCTACTCACCTTTACCCTTAAGCAAGCATAAGTTGGTTTTCTAAATTTGAGTCCCTGTTCTGTTCTGTAATTCAGTTCCTGTGTAGCCAAGTTTCCATTCCGTGTATTACTGATATCTTATGATGTTTCTTTTTCTGTGTGACTTATTTCAGTTAGAATCATCATACCTGAATCCACTCATTGTGCTGCTAATGGCCTGGTGACATAGATTTCATTGCTGAGTGATATTGCTTTGTAAGTAAATACCGCAACTTCTTTATCCATTTTTCACTTTCTGAGATGTTGAACTTGTACTGAAAACGAGGTTCTTGTAAACAGAGCCGTTCCAAATTTTGGGGTGGCTGTGTCTTTTTGATTTTAATTTCCCTAAGCTATAGGACCATAAGTGGAAGTGCCCTAGGCTCTGTTGCTTTGTTTTTTAGATGTTTCAGGAAACACCATACACTTCTCCCAAGTGTCTGTTGGCAATTTACATCCAGCCCATCAGCATAACAAGGCTCCCAGTGCTCAATGGCCTGTCCTGCCTTTCTGGATTTTACACTTTTTTCAGATGGCCCTTTTGACCGGGGGGAAGTGAGACTTCATTGTAGTGCAGATTTCCTTTGCAAGCTTGCTTGGTTGGCCAAAAAGGGCGTATGCGTTTTTTCCTGAATATATTCAGGAAAAAACGCATACGCCCTTTTTGGCCAAGTGCATCATTGTGGACGTTCTGCCTCTTTTCCTATGCTTTCAATGCAATTCCAGTCTACCTCCTGAAATCGGTTTCCTGCAATTCTGCCCCGCTTTCAAGTCCTCTTGGCAGCCTTACTTCAGTCTATTTTTGGACGATAGCTGTCATTTATAACTCTGCAGGTTTGTGAATTACAGTGCCCCTGAGCTCCTTTCTTCACCTCGCTTTCTTGTGAGCTGGCCGCAACACCGCAGGATGGCTTCAGGCCCTAATCTGGTTCCGGCACGGCACGCTGAGCCTTTGGTTATTTCGTCCTCCTGGTGGGAAATGAGAGTTAAATTTGCTCGTCCAGACACCTCCAGCTAGCCTCTCATTGGTTCTCGCTATTCCTGTTCATCTTCCGCAGAAATTGCAAACTGGGACAAACAGGAGGTTAAAGGCGCTGACTCTCCAAGTGGGGAGAGTGTAAGTAAAGCGTCTGGAATGTTGCACCCGAGTACCAGGGGAGGAAAACTGAGACATATTTGAACACGTCTCCCGTTCACACGGTTGATCATACTCTGGGTTCCACATGCATGTTTTAGCTGAAGGAAGAATACCTTAAACCTGGAGAGTTGAGACCCGTGGAATGGGTACCATGCAATATGTCTTCAAAGGGTCTTCATTTGCTCACCGAACCTCTCCAATCCTATCACTGCTGCGTTTATGCCCCTGTACACACGATTGATTCTCTTTTGGAGACATAGCAATCCATAGGTTTTAAGATACATACTAGTCAGGTACATTCTTAGGCGTTTAATATGGGGTGTTGAGTCCATTTCGTTGAGCAAGGAGTAGCTCTTGTCTATTCCATATTTGGCTTAAGGAACTTTATCTGTGCTCATTTCAATCTCTGGTTTTATGCAGCACCACAACTCACCTTTCCCCTTAAGCAAGCATAAGTTGGTTTTGTAAATTTGAGACCCTGTTCTGTTTTGGAATTCAGTTCCTGTGTAGCCAAGTTTACATTCCGTGTATTAGTGATATCTTATGATGTTTCTTTTTCTGTGTGACTTATTTCAGTTAGAATCATCGTACCTGAATCCACTCATTATGCTGCTACGGGCCTGATGACATAGATTTCATTGCTGAGTGATACTGCATTGTACGTAAGTACCACAAGTTCTTTATCCATTTTTCACTTTCTGTGATATTGAACTTGTACGGTAAACGAGGTTCTTGTAAACAGAGGCGTCCCAAACTTTGGGGTGGCTGTGTCTTTTTGATTTTAATTTCCCTAAGCTATAGGACCATAAGTGGAAGTGCCCTAGGCTCTGTTGTTTTGTTTTTTAGATGTTTCAGGAAACACCATACACTTCTCCGGAGTGTCTGTTGGCAATTTACATCCCGCCCATCAGCATAACAAGGCTCCCAGTTCTCCATGGCCTGTCCTGCCTTTCTGGATTTTACACTTTTCTCAGATGGCCCTTTTGACCGGGGGGAAGTGAGACTTCATTGTAGTGCAGATTTCCTTTGCAAGCTTGCTTGGTTGGCCAAAAAGGGCGTATGCGTTTTTTCCTGAATATATTCAGGAAAAAACGCATACGCCCTTTTTGGCCAAGTGCATCATTGTGGACGTTCTGCCTCTTTTCCTATGCTTTCAATGCAATTCCAGTCTACCTCCTGAAATCGGTTTCCTGCAATTCTGCCCTGCTTTCAAGTCCTCTTGGCAGCCTTACTTCAGTCTATTTTTGGACGATAGCTGTCATTTATAACTCTGCAGGTTTGTGAATTACAGTGTCCCTGAGCTCCTTTCTTCAACTCGCTTTCTTGTGAGCTGGCCGCAACACCGCAGGATGGCTTCAGGCCCTAATCTGGTTCCGGCACGGCACGCTTAGCCTTTGGTTATTTCCTCTTCCTGGTGGGAAATGAGAGTTAAATTTGCCCGTCCAGACACCTCCAGCTAGTCTCTCATTGGTTCTCGCTATTCCTGTTCATCTTCCGCAGAAATTGCAAACTGGGCCAAACAGGAGGTTAAAGGCGCTGACTCTCCAAGTGGGGAGAGTGTTAGTAAAGCGTCTGGAATGTTGCACCCGAGTACCAGGGGAGGAAAACTGAGACATATTTGAACACGTCTCCCGTTCACACGGTTGATCATACTCTGGGTTCCACATGCATGTTTTAGCTGAAGGAAGAATACCTTAAACCTGGAGAGTTGAGACCCGTGGAATGGGTACCATGCAATATGATTTCAAAGGGTCTTCATTTGCTCACCGAACCTCTCCAATCCTATCACTGCTGCGTTTATGCCCCTGTACACACGGTTGATTTTCTTTTGGAGACATAGCAATCCATAGGTTTTAAGATACTTTCTAGTCAGGTACATTCTTAGGCGTTTAATATGGGGTGTTGAGTCCATTTCGTTGAGCAAGGAGTAGCTCTTGTCTATTCCATATTTGGCTTAAGGAACTTTATCTGTGCTCATTTCAATCTCTGGTTTTATGCAGCACCCCAACTCACCTTTACCCTTAAGCAAGCATAAGTTGGTTTTGTAAATTTGAGACCGTGTTCTGTTTTGGAATTCAGTTCCTGTGTAGCCAAGTTTACATTCCGTGTATTAGTGATATCTTATGATGTTTCTTTTTCTGTGTGACTTATTTCAGTTAGAATCATCGTAGCTGAATCCACTCATTATGCTGCTACGGGCCTGATGACATAGATTTCATTGCTGAGTGATACTGCATTGTACGTAAGTACCACAAGTTCTTTATCCATTTTTCACTTTCTGTGATATTGAACTTGTACGGTAAACGAGGTTCTTGTAAACAGAGGCGTCCCAAACTTTGGGGTGGCTGTGTCTTTTTGATTTTAATTTCCCTAAGCTATAGGACCATAAGTGGAAGTGCCCTAGGCTCTGTTGCTTTGTTTTTTAGATGTTTCAGGAAACACCATACACTTCTCCGGAGTGTCTGTTGGCAATTTACATCCCGCCCATCAGCATAACAAGGCTCCCAGTTCTCCATGGCCTGTCCTGCCTTTCTGGATTTTACACTTTTCTCAGATGGCCCTTTTGACCTGGGGGAAGTGAGACTTCATTGTAGTGCAGATTTCCTTTGCAAGCTTGCTTGGTTGGCCAAAAAGGGCGTATGCGTTTTTTCCTGAATATATTCAGGAAAAAACGCATACGCCCTTTTTGGCCAAGTGCATCATTGTGGACGTTCTGCCTCTTTTCCTATGCTTTCAATGCAATTCCAGTCTACCTCCTGAAATCGGTTTCCTGCAATTCTGCCCTGCTTTCAAGTCCTCTTGGCAGCCTTACTTCAGTCTATTTTTGGACGATAGCTGTCATTTATAACTCTGCAGGTTTGTGAATTACAGTGTCCCTGAGCTCCTTTCTTCAACTCGCTTTCTTGTGAGCTGGCCGCAACACCGCAGGATGCCTTCAGGCCCTAATCTGGTTCCGGCACGGCACGCTTAGCCTTTGGTTATTTCCTCTTCCTGGTGGGAAATGAGAGTTAAATTTGCCCGTCCAGACACCTCCAGCTAGTCTCTCATTGGTTCTCGCTATTCCTGTTCATTTTCCGCAGAAATTGCAAACTGGGCCAAACAGGAGGTTAAAGGGACTGACTCTCCAAGTCGAGAGAGTGTTAGTAAAGCGTCTGGAATGTTGCACCCGATTACCAGGGTACGAAAACTGAGACATATTTGAACACGTCTCCCGATCACATGGTTGATCATACTCTTGGTTCCATATGCATGTTTTAGCTGAAGGAAGAATACCTAAAACCTGGGTAGTTGAAACCCGTGGAATGGGTACCATGCAATATGACTTCAAAGGGTCTTCATTTGCTCACCGAACCTCTCCAATCCTATCACTGCTGCGTTTATGCCCCTGTACACATGCTTGATTCTCTTTCGGAGACATAGCAATCCATAGGTTTTAAGATACTTACTAGTCAGGTACATTCTTAGGCGTTTAATATGCGGTGTTGAGTCCATTTCGTTGACCAAGGAGTAGCTCTTGTCTATTCCATATTTGGCTTAAGGAACTTTATCTGTGCTCATTTCAATCTCTGGTTTTATGCAGCACCCCAACTCACCTTTCCCCTTAAGCAAGCATAAGTTGGTTTTCTAAATTTGAGACCCTGTTCTGTTCTGTAATTCAGTTCCTGTGTAGCCAAGTTTACATTCCGTGTATTACTGATATCTTATGATGTTTCTTTTTCTGTGTGACTTACTTCAGTTAGAATCATCATACCTGAATCCACTCATTGTGCTGCTAAGGGCCTGATGACACAGATTTCATTGCTGAGTGATATTGCTTTGTAAGTAAATACCACAACTTCTTTATCCATTTTTCACTTTCTGCGATGTTGAACTTGTACTGTAAACGAGGTTCTTGTAAACAGAGCCGTTCCAAACTTTGGGGTGGCTGTGTCTTTTTTATTTTAATTTCCCTAACCTATAGGAGCATAAGTGGAAGTGCCCTAGGCTCTGTTGATTTGTTTTTTAGATGTTTCAGGAAACACCATACACTTCTCCCGAGTGGTTGTTGGCAATTTACATCCCGCCCATCAGCATAACAAGGCTCCCAGTTCTCCATGGCCTGTCCTGCCTTTCTGGATTTTACACTTTTTTCAGATGGCCCTTTTGACCGGGGGGAAGTGAGACTTCATTGTAGTGCAGATTTCCTTTGCAAGCTTGCTTGGTTGGCCAAAAAGGGCGTATGCGTTTTTTCCTGAATATATTCAGGAAAAAACGCATACGCCCTTTTTGGCCAAGTGCATCATTGTGGACGTTCTGCCTCTTTTCCTATGCTTTCAATGCAATTCCAGTCTACCTCCTGAAATCGGTTTCCTGCAATTCTGCCCCGCTTTCAAGTCCTCTTGGCAGCCTTACTTCAGTCTATTTTTGGACGATAGCTGTCATTTATAACTCTGCAGGTTTGTGAATTACAGTGCCCCTGAGCTCCTTTCTTCAACTCGCTTTCTTGTGAGCTGGCCGCAACACCGCAGGATGGCTTCAGGCCCTAATCTGGTTCCGGCACGGCACGCTGAGCCTTTGGTTAATTCCTCTTCCTGGTGGGAAATGAGAGTTAAATTTGCCCGTCCAGACACCTCCAGCTAGTCTCTCATTGATTCTCGCTATTCCTGTTCATCTTCCGCAGAAATTGCAAACTGGGCCAAACAGGAGGTTAAAGGCGCTGACTCTCCAAGTGGGGAGAGTGTAAGTAAAGCGTCTGGAATGTTGCACCCGAGTACCAGGGGTGGAAAACTGAGACATATTTGAACACGTCTCCCGTTCACATGGTTGATCATACTCTGGGTTCCACATGCATGTTTTAGCTGAAGGAAGAATACCTTAAACCTGGAGAGTTGAGATCCGTGGGATGGGTACCATGCAATATGTCTTCAAAGGGTCTTCATTTGCTCACCGAACCTCTCCAATCCTATCACTGCTGCGTTTATGCCCCTGTACACACGCTTGATTCTCTTTCGGAGACATAGCAATCCATAGGTTTTAAGATACTTACTAGTCAGGTACATTCTTAGGCGTTTAATATGGGGTGTTGAGTCCATTTCGTTGACCAAGGAGTAGCTCTTGTCTATTCCATATTTGGCTTAAGGAACTTTATCTGTGCTCATTTCAATCTCTGGTTTTATGCAGCACCCCAACTCACCTTTCCCCTTAAGCAAGCATAAGTTGGTTTTCTAAATTTGAGACCCTGTTCTGTTCTGTAATTCAGTTCCTGTGTAGCCAAGTTTACATTCCGTGTATTACTGATATCTTATGATGTTTCTTTTTCTGTGTGACTTACTTCAGTTAGAATCATCATACCTGAATCCACTCATTGTGCTGCTAAGGGCCTGATGACACAGATTTCATTGCTGAGTGATATTGCTTTGTAAGTAAATACCACAACTTCTTTATCCATTTTTCACTTTCTGCGATGTTGAACTTGTACTGTAAACGAGGTTCTTGTAAACAGAGCCGTTCCAAACTTTGGGGTGGCTGTGTCTTTTTTATTTTAATTTCCCTAACCTATAGGAGCATAAGTGGAAGTGCCCTAGGCTCTGTTGATTTGTTTTTTAGATGTTTCAGGAAACACCATACACTTCTCCCGAGTGGTTGTTGGCAATTTACATCCCGCCCATCAGCATAACAAGGCTCCCAGTTCTCCATGGCCTGTCCTGCCTTTCTGGATTTTACACTTTTTTCAGATGGCCCTTTTGACCGGGGGGAAGTGAGACTTCATTGTAGTGCAGATTTCCTTTGCAAGCTTGCTTGGTTGGCCAAAAAGGGCGTATGCGTTTTTTCCTGAATATATTCAGGAAAAAACGCATACGCCCTTTTTGGCCAAGTGCATCATTGTGGACGTTCTGCCTCTTTTCCTATGCTTTCAATGCAATTCCAGTCTACCTCCTGAAATCGGTTTCCTGCAATTCTGCCCCGCTTTCAAGTCCTCTTGGCAGCCTTACTTCAGTCTATTTTTGGACGATAGCTGTCATTTATAACTCTGCAGGTTTGTGAATTACAGTGCCCCTGAGCTCCTTTCTTCAACTCGCTTTCTTGTGAGCTGGCCGCAACACCGCAGGATGGCTTCAGGCCCTAATCTGGTTCCGGCACGGCACGCTGAGCCTTTGGTTAATTCCTCTTCCTGGTGGGAAATGAGAGTTAAATTTGCCCGTCCAGACACCTCCAGCTAGTCTCTCATTGATTCTCGCTATTCCTGTTCATCTTCCGCAGAAATTGCAAACTGGGCCAAACAGGAGGTTAAAGGCGCTGACTCTCCAAGTGGGGAGAGTGTAAGTAAAGCGTCTGGAATGTTGCACCCGAGTACCAGGGGTGGAAAACTGAGACATATTTGAACACGTCTCCCGTTCACATGGTTGATCATACTCTGGGTTCCACATGCATGTTTTAGCTGAAGGAAGAATACCTTAAACCTGGAGAGTTGAGATCCGTGGGATGGGTACCATGCAATATGTCTTCAAAGGGTCTTCATTTGCTCACCGAACCTCTCCAATCCTATCACTGCTGCGTTTATGCCCCTGTACACACGCTTGATTCTCTTTCGGAGACATAGCAATCCATAGGTTTTAAGATACTTACTAGTCAGGTACATTCTTAGGCGTTTAATATGGGGTGTTGAGTCCATTTCGTTGAGCAAGGAGTAGCTCTTGTCTATTCCATATTTGGCTTAAGGAACTTTATCTGTGCTCATTTTAATCTCTGGTTTTATGCAGCACCCCAACTCACCTTTCACCTTAAGCAAGCATAAGTTGGTTTTCTAAATTTGAGACCCTGTTCTGTTTTGGAATGCAGTTCCTGTGTAGCCAAGTTTACATTCCGTGTATTAGTGATATCTTATGATGTTTCTCTTTCTGTGTGACTTATTTCAGTTAGAATCATCGTACCTGAATCCACTCATTATGCTGCTACGGGCCTGATGACACAGATTTCATTGCTGAGTGATATTGCTTTGTAAGTAAATACCACAACTTCTTTATCCATTTTTCACTTTCTGCGATGTTGAACTTGTACTGTAAACGAGGTTCTTGTAAACAGAGCCGTTCCAAACTTTGGGGTGGCTGTGTCTTTTTGATTTTAATTTCCCTAAGCTATAGGACCATAAGTGGAAGTGCCCTAGGTTCTGTTGCTTTGTTTTTTAGATGTTTCAGGAAACACCATACACTTCTCCCGAGTGGTTGTTGGCAATTTACATCCCGCCCATCAGCATAACAAGGCTCCCAGTTCTCCATGGCCTGTCCTGCCTTTCTGGATTTTACACTTTTTTCAGATGGCCCTTTTGACCGGGGGGAAGTGAGACTTCATTGTAGTGCAGATTTCCTTTGCAAGCTTGCTTGGTTGGCCAAAAAGGGCGTATGCGTTTTTTCCTGAATATATTCAGGAAAAAACGCATACGCCCTTTTTGGCCAAGTGCATCATTGTGTATGTTCTGCCTCTTTTCCTATGCTTTCAATGCAATTCCAGTCTACCTCCTGAAATCGGTTTCCTGCAATTCTGCCCCGCTTTCAAGTCCTCTTGGCAGCCTTACTTCAGTCTATTTTTGGACGATAGCTGTCATTTATAACTCTGCAGGTTTGTGAATTACAGTGCCCCTGAGCTCCTTTCTTCAACTCGCTTTCTTGTGACCTGGCCGCAACACCGCAGGATGGCTTCAGGCCCTAATCTGGTTCCGGCACGGCACGCTGAGCCTTTGGTTATTTCCTCTTCCTGGTGGGAAATGAGA
Source organism: Delphinus delphis (assembly GCF_949987515.2). Lineage (NCBI taxonomy): Eukaryota > Metazoa > Chordata > Mammalia > Artiodactyla > Delphinidae > Delphinus > Delphinus delphis. The sequence continues at coordinate 317,297 of NW_027192744.1, forward strand.
GTTAAATTTGCCCGTCCAGACACCTCCAGCTAGCCTCTCATTGGTTCTCGCTATTCTTGTTCATCTTCCGCAGAAATTGCAAACTAGGCCAAACAGGAGGTTAAAGGCGCTGACTTTCCAAGTGGGGAGAGTATTAGTAAAGCGTCTGGAATGTTGCACCCGAGTACCAGGGGAAGAAAACTGAGACATATTTGAACACGTCTCCCGTTCACATGGTTGATCATACTTGGGTTCCACATGCATGTTTTAGCTGAAGGAAGAATACCTAAAACCTGGGTAGTTGAAACCCGTGGAATGGGTACCATGCAATATGACTTCAAAGGGTCTTCATTTGCTCACTGAACCTCTCCAATCCTATCACTGCTGCGTTTATGCCCCTGTACACATGCTTGATTCTCTTTCGGAGACATAGCAATCCATAGGTTTTAAGATACTTACTAGTCAGGTACATTCTTAGGCGTTTAATATGCGGTGTTGAGTCCATTTCGTTGACCAAGGAGTAGCTCTTGTCTATTCCATATTTGGCTTAAGGAACTTTATCTGTGCTCATTTCAATCTCTGGTTTTATGCAGCACCCCAACTCACCTTTCCCCTTAAGCAAGCATAAGTTGGTTTTCTAAATTTGAGACCCTGTTCTGTTCTGTAATTCAGTTCCTGTGTAGCCAAGTTTACATTCCGTGTATTACTGATATCTTATGATGTTTCTTTTTCTGTGTGACTTACTTCAGTTAGAATCATCATACCTGAATCCACTCATTGTGCTGCTAAGGGCCTGATGACACAGATTTCATTGCTGAGTGATATTGCTTTGTAAGTAAATACCACAACTTCTTTATCCATTTTTCACTTTCTGCGATGTTGAACTTGTACTGTAAACGAGGTTCTTGTAAACAGAGCCGTTCCAAACTTTGGGGTGGCTGTGTCTTTTTTATTTTAATTTCCCTAACCTATAGGAGCATAAGTGGAAGTGCCCTAGGCTCTGTTGATTTGTTTTTTAGATGTTTCAGGAAACACCATACACTTCTCCCGAGTGGTTGTTGGCAATTTACATCCCGCCCATCAGCATAACAAGGCTCCCAGTTCTCCATGGCCTGTCCTGCCTTTCTGGATTTTACACTTTTTTCAGATGGCCCTTTTGACTGGGGGGAAGTGAGACTTCATTGTAGTGCAGATTTCCTTTGCAAGCTTGCTTGGTTGGCCAAAAAGGGCGTATGCGTTTTTTCCTGAATATATTCAGGAAAAAACGCATACGCCCTTTTTGGCCAAGTGCATCATTGTGGACGTTCTGCCTCTTTTCCTATGCTTTCAATGCAATTCCAGTCTACCTCCTGAAATCGGTTTCCTGCAATTCTGCCCCGCTTTCAAGTCCTCTTGGCAGCCTTACTTCAGTCTATTTTTGGACGATAGCTGTCATTTATAACTCTGCAGGTTTGTGAATTACAGTGCCCCTGAGCTCCTTTCTTCAACTCGCTTTCTTGTGAGCTGGCCGCAACACCGCAGGATGGCTTCAGGCCCTAATCTGGTTCCGGCACGGCACGCTGAGCCTTTGGTTAATTCCTCTTCCTGGTGGGAAATGAGAGTTAAATTTGCCCGTCCAGACACCTCCAGCTAGTCTCTCATTGGTTCTCGCTATTCCTGTTCATCTTCCGCAGAAATTGCAAACTGGGCCAAACAGGAGGTTAAAGGCGCTGACTCTCCAAGTGGGGAGAGTGTAAGTAAAGCGTCTGGAATGTTGCACCCGAGTACCAGGGGAGGAAAACTGAGACATATTTGAACACGTCTCCCGTTCACATGGTTGATCATACTCTGGGTTCCACATGCATGTTTTAGCTGAAGGAAGAATACCTTAAACCTGGAGAGTTGAGATCCGTGGAATGGGTACCATGCAATATGTCTTCAAAGGGTCTTCATTTGCTCACCGAACCTCTCCAATCCTATCACTGCTGCGTTTATGCCCCTGTACACACGCTTGATTCTCTTTCGGAGACATAGCAATCCATAGGTTTTAAGATACTTACTAGTCAGGTACATTCTTAGGCGTTTAATATGGGGTGTTGAGTCCATTTCGTTGAGCAAGGAGTAGCTCTTGTCTATTCCATATTTGGCTTAAGGAAGTTTATCTGTGCTCATTTCAATCTCTGGTTTTATGCAGCACCCCAACTCACCTTTCACCTTAAGCAAGCATAAGTTGGTTTTCTAAATTTGAGACCCTGTTCTGTTTTGGAATGCAGTTCCTGTGTAGCCAAGTTTACATTCCGTGTATTAGTGATATCTTATGATGTTTCCCTTTCTGTGTGACTTATTTCAGTTAGAATCATCGTACCTGAATCCACTCATTATGCTGCTACGGGCCTGATGACACAGATTTCATTGCTGAGTGATATTGCTTTGTACGTAAATACCACAACTTCTTTATCCATTTTTCACTTTCTGCGATGTTGAACTTGTACTGTAAACGAGGTTCTTGTAAACAGAGCCGTTCCAAACTTTGGGGTGGCTGTGTCTTTTTGATTTTAATTTCCCTAAGCTATAGGACCATAAGTGGAAGTGCCCTAGGTTCTGTTGCTTTGTTTTTTAGATGTTTCAGGAAACACCATACACTTCTCCCGAGTGGTTGTTGGCAATTTACATCCCGCCCATCAGCATAACAAGGCTCCCAGTTCTCCATGGCCTGTCCTGCCTTTCTGGATTTTACACTTTTTTCAGATGGCCCTTTTGACCGGGGGGAAGTGAGACTTCATTGTAGTGCAGATTTCCTTTGCAAGCTTGCTTGGTTGGCCAAAAAGGGCGTATGCGTTTTTTCCTGAATATATTCAGGAAAAAACGCATACGCCCTTTTTGGCCAAGTGCATCATTGTGGACGTTCTGCCTCTTTTCCTATGCTTTCAATGCAATTCCAGTCTACCTCCTGAAATCGGTTTCCTGCAATTCTGCCCCGCTTTCAAGTCCTCTTGGCAGCCTTACTTCAGTCTATTTTTGGACGATAGCTGTCATTTATAACTCTGCAGGTTTGTGAATTACAGTGCCCCTGAGCTCCTTTCTTCAACTCGCTTTCTTGTGAGCTGGCCGCAACACCGCAGGATGGCTTCAGGCCCTAATCTGGTTCCGGCCCGGCATGCTGAGCCTTTGGTTATTTCCTCTTCCTGGTGGGAAATGAGAGTTAAATTTGCCCGTCCAGACACCTCCAGCTAGCCTCTCATTGGTTCTCGCTATTCTTGTTCATCTTCCGCAGAAATTGCAAACTGGGCCAAACAGGAGGTTAAAGGGACTGACTCTCCAAGTGGGGAGAGTGTTAGTAAAGCGTCTGGAATGTTGCACCCGAGTACCAGGGGAGGAAAACTGAGACATATTTGAACACGTCTCCCGTTCACATGGTTGATCATACTTGGGTTCCACATGCATGTTTTAGCTGAAGGAAGAATACCTTAAACCTCGGTAGTTGAAACCCGTGGAATGGGTACCATACAATATGACTTCAAAGGTTCTTCATTTGCTCACCGAACCTCTCCAATCCTATCACTGCTGCGTTTATGCCCCTGTACACATGCTTGATTCTCTTTTGGAGACATAGCAATCCATAGGTTTTAAGATACTTACTAGTCAGATACATTCTTAGGCGTTTAATATGCGGTGTTGAGTCCATTTCGTTGAGCAAGGAGTAGCTCTTGTCTATTCCATATTTGGCTTAAGGAACTTTATCTGTGCTCATTTCAATCTCTGGTTTTATGCAGCACCCCAACTCACCTTTCCCCTTAAGCAAGCATAAGTTGGTTTTCTAAATTTGAGACCCTGTTCTGTTCTGTAATTCAGTTCCTGTGTAGCCAAGTTTACATTCCGTGTATTACTGATATCTTATGATGTTTCTTTTTCTGTGTGACTTACTTCAGTTAGAATCATCATACCTGAATCCACTCATTGTGCTGCTAAGGGCCTGATGACACAGATTTCATTGCTGAGTGATATTGCTTTGTAAGTAAATACCACAACTTCTTTATCCATTTTTCACTTTCTGCGATGTTGAACTTGTACTGTAAACGAGGTTCTTGTAAACAGAGCCGTTCCAAACTTTGGGGTGGCTGTGTCTTCTTTATTTTAATTTCCCTAAGCTATAGGAGCATAAGTGGAAGTGCCCTAGGCTCTGTTGATTTGTTTTTTAGATGTTTCAGGAAACACCATACACTTCTCCCGAGTGGTTTTTGGCAATTTACATCCCGCCCATCAGCATAACAAGGCTCCCAGTTCTCCATGGCCTGTCCTGCCTTTCTGGATTTTACACTTTTTTCAGATGGCCCTTTTGACCGGGGGGAAGTGAGACTTCATTGTAGTGCAGATTTCCTTTGCAAGCTTGCTTGGTTGGCCAAAAAGGGCGTATGCGTTTTTTCCTGAATATATTCAGGAAAAAACGCATACGCCCTTTTTGGCCAAGTGCATCATTGTGGACGTTCTGCCTCTTTTCCTATGCTTTCAATGCAATTCCAGTCTACCTCCTGAAATCGGTTTCCTGCAATTCTGCCCCGCTTTCAAGTCCTCTTGGCAGCCTTACTTCAGTCTATTTTTGGACGATAGCTGTCATTTATAATTCTGCAGGTTTGTGAATTACAGTGCCCCTGAGCTCCTTTCTTCAACTCGCTTTCTTGTGAGCTGGCCGCAACACCGCAGGATGGCTTCAGGCTCTAATCTGGTTCCGGCACGGCACGCTGAGCCTTTGGTTAATTCCTCTTCCTGGTGGGAAATGAGAGTTAAATTTGCCCGTCCAGACACCTCCAGCTAGTCTCTCATTGGTTCTCGCTATTCCTGTTCATCTTCCGCAGAAATTGCAAACTGGGCCAAACAGGAGGTTAAAGGCGCTGACTCTCCAAGTGGGGAGAGTGTAAGTAAAGCGTCTGGAATGTTGCACCCGAGTACCAGGGGAGGAAAACTGAGACATATTTGAACACGTCTCCCGTTCACACGGTTGATCATACTCTGGGTTCCACATGCATGTTTTAGCTGAAGGAAGAATACCTTAAACCTGGAGAGTTGAGACCCGTGTAATGGGTACCATGCAATATGTCTTCAAAGGGTCTTCATTTGCTCACCGAACCTCTCCAATCCTATCACTGCTGCGTTTATGCCCCTGTACACACGCTTGATTCTCTTTTGGAAACATAGCAATCCATAGGTTTTAAGATACTTACTAGTCAGGTACATTCTTAGGCGTTTAATATGGGGTGTTGAGTCCATTTCGTTGAGCAAGGAGTAGCTCTTGTCTATTCCATATTTGGCTTAAGGAACTTTATCTGTGCTCATTTCAATCTCAGGTTTTATGCAGCACCACAACTCACCTTTCCCCTTAAGCAAGCATAAGTTGGTTTTGTAAATTTGAGACCCTGTCCTGTTTTGGAATTCAGTTCCTGTGTAGCCAAGTTTACATTCCGTGTATTAGTGATATCTTATGATGTTTCTTTTTCTGTGTGACTTATTTCAGTTAGAATCATCGTACCTGAATCCACTCATTATGCTGCTACGGGCCTGATGACATAGATTTCATTGCTGAGTGATACTGCATTGTACGTAAGTACCACAAGTTCTTTATCCATTTTTCACTTTCTGAGATGTTGAACTTGTACTGAAAACGAGGTTCTTGTAAACAGAGCCGTTCCAAATTTTGGGGTGGCTGTGTCTTTTTGATTTTAATTTCCCTAAGCTATAGGACCATAAGTGGAAGTGCCCTAGGCTCTGTTGCTTTGTTTTTTAGATGTTTCAGGAATCACCATACACTTCTCCAGAGTGTCTGTTGGCAATTTACATCCCGCCCATCAGCATAACAAGGCTCCCAGTTCTCCATGGCCTGTCCTGCCTTTCTGGATTTTACACTTTTTTCAGATGGCCCTTTTGACCGGGGGGAAGTGAGACTTCATTGTAGTGCAGATTTCCTTTGCAAGCTTGCTTGGTTGGCCAAAAAGGGCGTATGCGTTTTTTCCTGAATATATTCAGGAAAAAACGCATACGCCCTTTTTGGCCAAGTGCATCATTGTGGACGTTCTGCCTCTTTTCCTATGCTTTCAATGCAATTCCAGTCTACCTCCTGAAATCGGTTTCCTGCAATTCTGCCCCGCTTTCAAGTCCTCTTGGCAGCCTTACTTCAGTCTATTTTTGGACGATAGCTGTCATTTATAACTCTGCAGGTTTGTGAATTGCAGTGCCCCTGAGCTCCTTTCTTCAACTCGCTTTCTTGTGACCTGGCCGCAACACCGCAGGATGTCTTCAGGCCCTAATCTGGTTCTGGCACGGCACGCTGAGCCTTTGGTTAATTCCTCTTCCTGGTGGGAAATGAGAGTTAAATTTGCCCGTCCAGACACCTCCAGCTAGCCTCTCATTGGTTCTCGCTATTCCTGTTCATCTTCCACAGAAATTGCAAACTGGGCCAAACAGGAGGTTAAAGGGACTGACTCTCCAAGTGGGGAGAGTGTTAGTAAAGCGTCTGGAATGTTGCACCCGAGTACCAGGGTACGAAAACTGAGACATATTTGAACACGTCTCCCGATCACATGGTTGATCATACTCTAGGTTCCACATGCATGTTTTAGATGAAGGAAGAATACCTTAAACCTGGGTAGTTGAAACCCGTGGAATGGGTACCATGCAATATGACTTCAAAGGGTCTTCATTTGCTCACGAACCTCTCCAATCCTATCACTGCTGCGTTTATGCCCCTGTACACGCGCTTGATTCTCTTTCGGAGACATAGCAATCCATAGGTTTTACGATACTTACTAGTCAGGTGCATTCTTAGGCGTTTAATATGGGGTTTTGTGTCCATTTCGTTGAGCAAGGAGTAGCTCTTGTCTATTCCATATTTGGCTTAAGGAACTTTATCTGTGCTCATTTCAATCTCTGGTTTTATGCAGCACCCCAACTCACCTTTCACCTTAAGCAAGCATAAGTTGGTTTTCTAAATTTGAGACCCTGTTCTGTTTTGGAATGCAGTTCCTGTGTAGCCAAGTTTACATTCCGTGTATTAGTGATATCTTATGATGTTTCTTTTTCTGTGTGACTTATTTCAGTTAGAATCATCGTACCTGAATCCACTCATTATGCTGCTACGGGCCTGATGACATAGATTTCATTGCTGAGTGATACTGCATTGTACGTAAGTACCACAAGTTCTTTATCCATTTTTCACTTTCTGTGATATTGAACTTGTACGGTAAACGAGGTTCTTGTAAACAGAGGCGTCCCAAACTTTGGGGTGGCTGTGTCTTTTTGATTTTAATTTCCCTAAGCTATAGGACCATAAGTGGAAGTGCCCTAGGCTCTGTTGCTTTGTTTTTTAGATGTTTCAGGAAACACCATACACTTCTCCGGAGTGTCTGTTGGCAATTTACATCCCGCCCATCAGCATAACAAGGCTCCCAGTTCTCCATGGCCTGTCCTGCCTTTCTGGATTTTACACTTTTCTCAGATGGCCCTTTTGACCTGGGGGAAGTGAGACTTCATTGTAGTGCAGATTTCCTTTGCAAGCTTGCTTGGTTGGCCAAAAAGGGCGTATGCGTTTTTTCCTGAATATATTCAGGAAAAAACGCATACGCCCTTTTTGGCCAAGTGCATCATTGTGGACGTTCTGCCTCTTTTCCTATGCTTTCAATGCAATTCCAGTCTACCTCCTGAAATCGGTTTCCTGCAATTCTGCCCTGCTTTCAAGTCCTCTTGGCAGCCTTACTTCAGTCTATTTTTGGACGATAGCTGTCATTTATAACTCTGCAGGTTTGTGAATTACAGTGTCCCTGAGCTCCTTTCTTCAACTCGCTTTCTTGTGAGCTGGCCGCAACACCGCAGGATGGCTTCAGGCCCTAATCTGGTTCCGGCACGGCACGCTTAGCCTTTGGTTATTTCCTCTTCCTGGTGGGAAATGAGAGTTAAATTTGCCCGTCCAGACACCTCCAGCTAGTCTCTCATTGGTTCTCGCTATTCCTGTTCATCTTCCGCAGAAATTGCAAACTGGGCCAAACAGGAGGTTAAAGGCGCTGACTCTCCAAGTGGGGAGAGTGTTAGTAAAGCGTCTGGAATGTTGCACCCGAGTACCAGGGGAGGAAAACTGAGACATATTTGAACTCGTCTCCCGTTCACACGGTTGATCATACTCTGGGTTCCACATGCATGTTTTAGCTGAAGGAAGAATACCTTAAACCTGGAGAGTTGAGACCCGTGGAATGGGTACCATGCAATATGACTTCAAAGGGTCTTCATTTGCTCACCGAACCTCTCCAATCCTATCACTGCTGCGTTTATGCCCCTGTACACACGCTTGATTTTCTTTTGGAGACATAGCAATCCATAGGTTTTAAGATACTTTCTAGTCAGGTACATTCTTAGGCGTTTAATATGGGGTGTTGAGTCCATTTCGTTGAGCAAGGAGTAGCTCTTGTCTATTCCATATTTGGCTTAAGGAACTTTATCTGTGCTCATTTCAATCTCTGGTTTTATGCAGCACCACAACTCACCTTTCCCCTTAAGCAAGCATAAGTTGGTTTTGTAAATTTGAGACCCTGTTCTGTGTTGGAATTCAGTTCCTGTGTAGCCAAGTTTACATTCCGTGTATTAGTGATATCTTATGATGTTTCTTTTTCTGTGTGACTTATTTCAGTTAGAATCATCGTACCTGAATCCACTCATTATGCTGCTACGGGCCTGATGACATAGATTTCATTGCTGAGTGATACTGCATTGTACGTAAGTACCACAAGTTCTTTATCCATTTTTCACTTTCTGTGATATTGAACTTGTACGGTAAACGAGGTTCTTGTAAACAGAGGCGTCCCAAACTTTGGGGTGGCTGTGTCTTTTTGATTTTAATTTCCCTAAGCTATAGGACCATAAGTGGAAGTGCCCTAGGCTCTGTTGCTTTGTTTTTTAGATGTTTCAGGAAACACCATACACTTCTCCCTAGTGTCTGTTGGCAATTTACATCCCGCCCATCAGCATGACAAGGCTCCCAGTTCTCCATGGCCTGTCCTGCCTTTCTGGATTTTACACTTTTTTCAGATGGCCCTTTTGACCGGGGGGAAGTGAGACTTCATTGTAGTGCAGATTTCCTTTGCAAGCTTGCTTGGTTGGCCAAAAAGGGCGTATGCGTTTTTTCCTGAATATATTCGGGAAAAAACGCATACGCCCTTTTTGGCCAAGTGCATCACTGTGGACGTTCTGCCTCTTTTCCTATGCTTTCAATGCAATTCCAGTCTACCTCCTGAAATCGGTTTCCTGCAATTCTGCCCCGCTTTCAAGTCCTCTTGGCAGCCTTACTTCAGTCTATTTTTGGACGATAGCTGTCATTTATAACTCTACAGGTTTGTGAATTACAGTGCCCCTGAGCTCCTTTCTTCAACTCGCTTTCTTTTGAGCTGGCCGCAACATCGCAGGATGGCTTCAGGCCCTAATCTGCTTCCGGCACGGCACGCTGAGCCTTTGGTTATTTCCTCTTCCTGGTGGGAAATGAGAGTTAAATTTGTCCGTCCAGAAACTTCCAGCTAGTCTCTCATTGGTTCTCCCTATTCCTGTTCATCTTCCGCAGAAATTGCAAACTGGGCCAAACAGGAGATTAAAGGCACTGACTCTCCAAGTGGGGAGAGTGTTCGTTAAGCGTCTGGAATGTTGCACTCGAGTACCAGGGGACCAAAAGTGAGACATATTTGAACATGTCTCCCGATCACACAGTTGATCATACTCTGGGTTCCACATGCATGTTTTAGCTGAAGGAAGAATACCTTAAACCTGGAGAGTTGAGACCCGTGGAATGGGTACCATGCAATATGACTTCAAAAGGTCTTCATTTGCTCACCGAACCTCTCCAATCCTATCACTGCTACGTTTATGCCCCGGTACATACGCTTGATTCTCTTTCGGAGACATAGCAATCCATAGGTTTTAAGATACTTACTAGTCAGGTACATTCTTAGGCGTTTAATATGGGGTGTTGGGTCCATTTCGTTGAGCAAGGAGTAGCTCTTGTCTATTCCATATTTGGCTTAAGGAACGTTATCTGTGCTCATTTGAATCTCTGGTTTTATGCAGCACCCCAACTCACCTTTACCCTTAAGCAAGCATAAGTTGGTTTTCTAAATTTGATACCCTGTTCTGTTTTGGAATTCAGTTCCTGTGTAGCCAAGTTTACATTCCGTGTATTAGTGATATCTTATGATGTTTCTTTTTCTGTGTGACTTATTTCAGTTAGAATCATCGTACCTGAATCCACTCATTATGCTGCTACGGGCCTGATGACATAGATTTCATTGCTGAGTGATACTGCATTGTACGTAAGTACCACAAGTTCTTTATCCATTTTTCACTTTCTGTGATATTGAACTTGTACGGTAAACGAGGTTCTTGTAAACAGAGGCGTCCCAAACTTTGGGGTGGCTGTGTCTTTTTGATTTTAATTTCCCTAAGCTATAGGACCATAAGTGGAAGTGCCCTAGGCTCTGTTGCTTTGTTTTTTAGATGTTTCAGGAGACACCATACAGTTCTCCGGAGTGTCTGTTGGCAATTTACATCCCGCCCATCAGCATAACAAGGCTCCCAGTTCTCCATGGCCTGTCCTGCCTTTCTGGATTTTACACCTTTTTCAGATGGCCCTTTTGACCGGGGGGAAGTGAGACTTCATTGTAGTGCAGATTTCCTTTGCAAGCTTGCTTGGTTGGCCAAAAAGGGCGTATGCGTTTTTTCCTGAATATATTCAGGAAAAAACGCATACGCCCTTTTTGGCCAAGTGCATCATTGTGGACGTTCTGCCTCTTTTCCTATGCTTTCAATGCAATTCCAGTCTACCTCCTGAAATCGGTTTCCTGCAATTCTGCCCCGCGTTCAAGTCCTCTTGGCAGCCTTACTTCAGTCTATTTTTGGACGATAGCTGTCATTTATAACTCTGCAGGTTTGTGAATTACAGTGCCCCTGAGCTCCTTTCTTCAACTCGCTTTCTTGTGACCTGGCCGCAACACCGCAGGATGTCTTCAGGCCCTAATCTGGTTCCGGCACGGCACGCTGAGCCTTTGGTTAATTCCTCTTCCTGGTGGGAAATGATAGTTAAATTTGCCCGTCCAGACACCTCCAGCTAGTCTCTCATTGGTTCTCGCTATTCCTGTTCATTTTCCGCAGAAATTGCAAACTGGGCCAAACAGGAGGTTAAAGGGACTGACTCTCCAAGTCGAGAGAGTGTTAGTAAAGCGTCTGGAATGTTGCACCCGATTACCAGGGTACGAAAACTGAGACATATTTGAACACGTCTCCCGATCACATGGTTGATCATACTCTTGGTTCCATATGCATGTTTTAGCTGAAGGAAGAATACCTAAAACCTGGGTAGTTGAAACCCGTGGAATGGGTACCATGCAATATGACTTCAAAGGGTCTTCATTTGCTCACCGAACCTCTCCAATCCTATCACTGCTGCGTTTATGCCCCTGTACACATGCTTGATTCTCTTTCGGAGACATAGCAATCCATAGGTTTTAAGATACTTACTAGTCAGGTACATTCTTAGGCGTTTAATATGCGGTGTTGAGTCCATTTCGTTGAGCAAGGAGTAGCTCTTGTCTATTCCATATTTGGCTTAAGGAACTTTATCTGTGCTCATTTGAATCTCTGGTTTTATGCAGCACCCCAACTCACCTTTACCCTTAAGCAAGCATAAGTTGGTTTTCTAAATTTGAGACCCTGTTCTGTTCTGTAATTCAGTTCCTGTGTAGCCAAGTTTACATTCCGTGTATTACTGATATCTTATGATGTTTCTTTTTCTGTGTGACTTATTTCAGTTAGAATCATCATACCTGAATCCACTCATTGTGCTGCTAAGGGCCTGATGACACAGATTTCATTGTTGAGTGATATTGTTTTGTAAGTAAATACCACAACTTTTTTATCCATTTTTCACTTTCTGCGATGTTGTACTTGTGTTTTAAACGAGGTTCTTGTAAACAGAGCCGTTCCAAACTTTGGGGTGGCTGTGTCTTTTTGATTTTAAATTCCCTAAGCTATAGGACCATAAGTGGAAGTGCCCTAGGCTCTGTTGCTTTGTTTTTTAGATGTTTCAGGAAACACCATACACTTCTCCCGAGTGGTTGTTGGCAATTTACATCCCGCCCATCAGCATAACAAGGCTCCCAGTTCTCCATGGCCTGTCCTGCCTTTCTGGATTTTACACTTTTTTCAGATGGCCCTTTTGACCGGGGGGAAGTGAGACTTCATTGTAGTGCAGATTTCCTTTGCAAGCTTGCTTGGTTGGCCAAAAAGGGCGTATGCGTTTTTTCCTGAATATATTCAGGAAAAAACGCATACGCCCTTTTTCGCCAAGTGCATCATTGTGGACGTTCTGCCTCTTTTCCTATGCTTTCAATGCAATTCCAGTCTACCTCCTGAAATCGGTTTCCTGCAATTCTGCCCCGCTTTCAAGTCCTCTTGGCAGCCTTACTTCAGTCTATTTTTGGACGATAGCTGTCATTTATAACTCTGCAGGTTTGTGAATTACAGTGCCCCTGAGCTCCTTTCTTCAACTCGCTTTCTTTTGAGCTGGCCGCAACACCGCAGGATGGCTTCAGGCCCTAATCTGGTTCCGGCACGGCACGCTGAGCCTTTGGTTATTTCCTCTTCCTGGTGGGAAATGAGAGTTAAATTTGCCCGTCCAGACACCTCCAGCTAGCCTCTCATTGGTTCTCGCTATTCCTGTTCATCTTCCGCAGAAATTGCAAACTGGGCCAAACAGGAGGTTAAAGGCGCTGACTTTCCAAGTGGGGAGAGTGTTAGTAAAGCGTCTGGAATGTTGCACCCGAGTACCAGGGGAGGAAAACTGAGACATATTTGAACACGTCTCCCATTCACATGGTTGATCATACTTGGGTTCCACATGCATGTTTTAGATGAAGGAAGAATACCTTAAACCTGGGTAGTTGAAAGCCGTGGAATGGGTACCATGCAATATGACTTCAAAGGGTCTTCATTTGCTCACCGAACCTCTCCAATCCTATCACTGCTGCGTTTATGCCCCTGTACACATGCTTGATTCTCTTTCGGAGACATAGCAATCCATAGGTTTTAAGATACTTACTAGTCAGGTACATTCTTAGGTGTTTAATATGCGGTGTTGAGTCCATTTCGTTGAGCAAGAAGTAGCTCTTGTCTATTCCATATTTGGCTTAAGGAACTTTATCTGTGCTCATTTCAATCTCTGGTTTTATGCAGCACCCCAACTCACCTTTACCCTTAAGCAAGAATAAGTTGGTTTTCTAAATTTGAGACCCTGTTCTGTTCTGTAATTCAGTTCCTGTGTAGCCAAGTTTCCATTCCGTGTATTACTGATATCTTATGATGTTTCTTTTTCTGTGTGACTTATTTCAGTTAGAATCATCATACCTGAATCCACTCATTGTGCTGTTAAGGGCCTGATGACACAGATTTCATTGCTGAGTGATATTGCTTTGTAAGTAAATACCACAACTTCTTTATCCATTTTTCACTTTCTGCGATGTTGTACTTGTGTTTTAAACGAGGTTCTTGTAAACAGAGCTGTCCCAAACTTTGGGGTGGCTGTGTCTTTTTGATTTTAAATTCCCTAAGCTATAGGACCATAAGTGGAAGTGCCCTAGGCTCTGTTGCTTTGTTTTTTAGATGTTTCAGGAAACACCATACACTTCTCCCGAGTGGTTGTTGGCAATTTACATCCCGCCCATCAGCATAACAAGGCTCCCAGTTCTCCATGGCCTGTCCTGCCTTTCTGGATTTTACACTTTTTTCAGATGGCCCTTTTGACCGGGGGGAAGTGAGACTTCATTGTAGTGCAGATTTCCTTTGCAAGCTTGCTTGGTTGGCCAAAAAGGGCGTATGCGTTTTTCCTGAATATATTCAGGAAAAAACGCATACGCCCTTTTTGGCCAAGTGCATCATTGTGGACGTTCTGCCTCTTTTCCTATGCTTTCAATGCAATTCCAGTCTACCTCCTGAAATCGGTTTCCTGCAATGCTGCCCCGCTGTCAAGTCCTCTTGGCAGCCTTACTTCAGTCTATTTTTGGACGATAGCTGTCATTTATAACTCTGCATGTTTGTGAATTAAAGTGCCCCTAAGCTCCTTTCTTCAACTCGCTTTCTTGTGACCTGGCCGCAACACCGCAGGATGGCTTCAGGCCCTAATCTGGTTCTGGCACGGCACGCTGAGCCTTTGGTTAATTCCTCTTCCTGGTGGGAAATGAGAGTTAAATTTGCCCGTCCAGACACCTCCAGCTAGTCTCTCATTGGTTCTCGCTATTCCTGTTCATCTTCCGCAGAAATTGCAAACTGGGCCAAACAGGAGGTTAAAGGGACTGACTCTCCAAGTCGGGAGAGTGTTAGTAAAGCGTCTGGAATGTTGCACCCGAGTACCAGGGTACGAAAACTGAGACATATTTGAACACGTCTCCCGATCACATGGTTGATCATACTCTGGGTTCCACATGCATGTTTTAGCTGAAGGAAGAATACCTAAAACCTGGGTAGTTGAAACCCGTGGAATGGGTACCATGCAATATGACTTCAATGGGTCTTCATTTCCTCACCGAATCTCTCCAATGCTATCACTGCTGCGTTTATGCCCCTGTACACATGCTTGATCCTCTTTCGGAGACATAGCAATCCATAGGTTTTAAGATACTTACTAGTCAGGTACATTCTTAGGCGTTTAATATGCGGTGTTGAGTCCATTTCGTTGAGCAAGGAGTAGCTCTTGTCTATTCCATATTTGGCTTAAGGAACTTTATCTGTGCTCATTTCAATCTCTGGTTTTATGCAGCACCCCAACTCACCTTTCCCCTTAAGCAAGCATAAGTTGGTTTTCTAAATTTGAGACCCTGTTCTGTTCTGTAATTCAGTTCCTGTGTAGCCAAGTTTACATTCCGTGTATTACTGATATCTTATGATGTTTCTTTTTCTGTGTGACTTATTTCAGTTAGAATCATCATACCTGAATCCACTCATTGTGCTGCTAAGGGCCTGATGACACAGATTTCATTGCTGAGTGATATTGCTTTGTAAGTGAATACCACAACTTCTTTATCCATTTTTCACTTTCTGCGATATTGAACTTGTATTGTAAACGAGGTTCTTGTAAACAGAGGCGTCCCAAACTTTGGGGTGGCTGTGTCTTTTTGATTTTAATTTCCCTAAGGTATAGGACCATAAGTGGAAGTGCCCTAGGCTCTGTTGCTTTGTTTTTTAGATGTTTCAGGAAACACCATACACTTCTCCCAAGTGTCTGTTGGCAATTTACATCCCGCCCATCAGCATAACAAGGCTCCCAGTTCTCCATGGCCTGTCCTGCCTTTCTGGATTTTACACTTTTTTCAGATGGCCCTTTTGACCGGGGGGAAGTGAGACTTCATTGTAGTGCAGATTTCCTTTGCAAGCTTGCTTGGTTGGCCAAAAAGGGCGTATGCGTTTTTTCCTGAATATATTCAGGAAAAAACGCATACGCCCTTTTTGGCCAAGTGCATCATTGTGGACGTTCTGCCTCTTTTCCTATGCTTTCAATGCAATTCCAGTCTACCTCCTGAAATCGGTTTCCTGCAATGCTGCCCCGCTTTCAAGTCCTCTTGGCAGCCTTACTTCAGTCTATTTTTGGACGATAGCTGTCATTTATAACTCTGCAGGTTTGTGAATTACAGTGCCCCTGAGCTCCTTTCTTCAACTCGCTTTCTTGTGACCTGGCCGCAACACCGCAGGATGTCTTCAGGCCCTAATCTGGTTCTGGCACGGCACACTGAGCCTTTGGTTAATTCCTCTTCCTGGTGGGAAATGAGAGTTAAATTTGCCCGTTCAGACACCTCCAGCTAGCCTCTCATTGGTTCTCGCTATTCCTGTTCATCTTCCGCAGAAATTGCAAACTGGGCCAAACAGGAGGTTAAAGGCACTGACTCTCCAAGTCGGGAGAGTGTTAGTAAAGCGTCTGGAATGTTGCACCCGAGTACCAGGGGAGGAAAACTGAGACATATTTGAACACGTCTCCCGTTCACATGGTTGATCATACTCTGGGTTCCACATGCATATTTTAGCTGAAGGAAGAATACCTAAAACCTGGAGAGTTGAGACCCGTGTAATGGGTACCATGCAATATGACTTCAAAGGGTCTTCATTTGCTCACCGAACCTCTCCAATGCTATCACTGCTGCGTTTATGCCCCTGTACACACGCTTGATTCTCTTTTGGAGACATAGCAATCCATAGGTTTTAAGATACTTACTAGTCAGGTACATTCTTAGGCGTTTAATATGGGGTGTTGAGTCCATTTCGTTGAGCAAGGAGTAGCTCTTGTCTATTCCATATTTGGCTTAAGGAACTTTATCTGTGCTCATTTCAATCTCTGGTTTTATGCAGCACCCCAACTCACCTTTCCCCTTAAGCAAGCATAAGTTGGTTTTCTAAATTTGAGACCCTGTTCTATTTTGGAATGCAGTTCCTGTGTAGCCAAGTTTACATTCCGTGTATTAGTGATATCTTATGATGTTTCTTTTTCTGTGTGACTTATTTCAGTTAGAATCATCGTACCTGAATCCACTCATTATGCTGCTAAGGGCCTGATGACATAGATTTCATTGCTGAGTGATACTGCATTGTACGTAAGTACCTCAAGTTCTTTATCCATTTTTCACTTTCTGTGATATTGAACTTGTACGGTAAACGAGGTTCTTGTAAACGGAGGCGTCCCAAACTTTGGGGTGGCTGTGTCTTTTTGATTTTAATTTCCCTAAGCTATAGGACCATAAGTGGAAGTGCCCTAGGCTCTGTTGCTTTGTTTTTTAGATGTTTCAGGAAACACCATACACTTCTCCAGAGTGGCTGTTGGCAATTTACATCCCGCCCATCAGCATAACAAGGCTCCCAGTTCTCCATGGCCTGTCCTGCCTTTCTGGATTTTACACTTTTTTCAGATGGCCCTTTTGACCAGGTGGAAGTGAGACTTCATTGTAGTGCAGATTTCCTTTGCAAGCTTGCTTGGTTGGCCAAAAAGGGCGTATGCGTTTTTTCCTGAATATATTCAGGAAAAAACGCATACGCCCTTTTTGGTCAAGTGCATCATTGTGGACGTTCTGCCTCTTTTCCTATGCTTTCAATGCAATTTCAGTCTACCTCCTGAAATCGGTTTCCTGCAATTCTGCCCCGCTTTCAAGTCCTCTTGGCAGCCTTACTTCAGTATATTTTTGGACGATAGCTGTCATTTATAACTCTGCAGGTTTGTGAATTACAGTGCCCCTGAGCTCCTTTCTTCAACTCGCTTTCTCGTGAGCTGGCCGCAACACCGCAGGATGGCTTCAGGCCCTAATCTGGTTCCGGCACGGCACGCTGAGCCTTTGGTTAATTCCTCTTCCTGGTGGGAAATGAGAGTTAAATTTGCCCGTCCAGACACCTCCAGCTAGTCTGTCATTGGTTCTCGCTATTCCTGTTCATCTTCCGCAGAAATTGCAAACTGGGCCAAACAGGAGGTTAAAGGGACTGACTCTCCAAGTCGGGAGAGTGTTAGTAAAGCGTCTGGAATGTTGCACCCGAGTACCAGGGGAGGAAAACTGAGACATATTTGAACACGTCTCCCGTTCACATGGTTGATCATACTTGGGTTCCACATGCATGTTTTAGCTGAAGGAAGAATACCTAAAACCTGGGTAGTTGAAACCCGTGGAATGGGTACCATGCAATATGACTTCAAAGGGTTTTCATTTGCTCACCGAACCTCTCCAATCCTATCACTGCTGCGTTTATGCCCCTGTACACATGCTTGATTCTGTTTCGGAGACATAGCAATCCATAGGTTTTAAGATACTTACTAGTCAGGTACATTCTTAGGCGTTTAATATGCGGTATTGAGTCCATTTCATTGAGCAAGGAGTAGCTCTTGTCTATTCCATATTTGGCTTAAGGAACTTTATCTGTGCTCATTTCAATCTCTGGTTTTATGCAGCACCCCAACTCACGTTTCCCTTTAAGCAAGCATAAGTTGGTTTTCTAAATTTGAGACCCTGTTCTGTTCTGTAATACAGTTCCTGTGTAGCCAAGTTTACATTCCGTGTATTACTGATATCTTATGATGTTTCTTTTTCTGTGTGACTTATTTCAGTTAGAATCATCATACCTGAATCCACTCATTGTGCTGCTAAGGGCCTGATGACACAGATTTCATTGCTGAGTGATATTGCTTTGTAAGTAAATACCACAACTTCTTTATCCATTTTTCAATTTCTGCGATGTTGAACTTGTACTGTAAACGAGGTTCTTGTAAACAGAGCCGTTCCAAACTTTGGGGTGGCTGTGTCTTTTTGATTTTAAATTCCCTAAGCTATAGGACCATAAGTGGAAGTGCCCTAGGCTCTGTTGCTTTGTTTTTTAGATGTTTCAGGAAACACCATACACTTCTCCGGAGTGTCTGTTGGCAATTTACATCCCGCCCATCAGCATAACAAGGCTCCCAGTTCTCCATGGCCTGTCCTGCCTTTCTGGATTTTACACTTTTTTCAGATGGCCCTTTTGACCGGGGGGAAGTGAGACTTCATTGTAGTGCAGATTTCCTTTGCAAGCTTGCTTGGTTGGCCAAAAAGGGCGTATGCGTTTTTTCCTGAATATATTCAGGAAAAAACGCATACGCCCTTTTTGGCCAAGTGCATCATTGTGGACGTTCTGCCTCTTTTCCTATGCTTTCAATGCAATTCCTGTCTACCTCCTGAAATCGGTTTCCTGCAATTCTGCCCCGCTTTCAAGTCCTCTTGGCAGCCTTACTTCAGTATATTTTTGGACAATAGCTGTCATTTATAACTCTGCAGGTTTGTGAATTACAGTGCCCCTGAGCTCCTTTCTTCAACTCGCTTTCTTGTGACCTGGCCGCAACACCGCAGGATGTCTTCAGGCCCTAATCTGGTTCTGGCACGGCACGCTGAGCCTTTGGTTAATTCCTCTTCCTGGTGGGAAATGAGAGTTAAATTTGCCCATCCAGACACCTCCAGCTAGTCTCTCATTGGTTCTCGCTATTCCTGTTAATCTTCCACAGAAATTGCAAACTGGGCCAAACAGGAGGTTAAAGGGACTGACTCTCCAAGTGGGGAGAGTGTCAGTAAAGCGTCTGGAATGTTGCACCCGAGTACCAGGGGAGGAAAACTGAGACATATTTGAACACGTCTCCCGATCACATGGTTGATCATACTCTAGGTCCCACATGCATGTTTTAGCTGAAGGAAGAATACCTTAAACCTGGGTAGTTGAAACCCGTGGAATGGGTACCATGCAATATGACTTCAAAGGGTCTTCATTTGCTCACCGAACCTCTCCAATCCTATCACTGCTGCGTTTATGCCCCTGTACACATGCTTGATTCTCTTTCGGAGACATAGCAATCCATAGGTTTTAAGATACTTACTAGTCAGGTACATTCTTAGGCATTTAATATGCGGTGTTGAGTCCATTTCGTTGAGCAAGGAGTAGCTCTTGTCTATTCCATATTTGGCTTAAGGAACTTTATCTGTGCTCATTTCAATCTCTGGTTTTATGCAGCACCCCAACTCACCTTTCCCCTTAAGCAAGCATAAGTTGGTTTTCTAAATTTGAGACCCTGTTCTGTTCTGTAATTCAGTTCCTGTGTAGCCAAGTTTCCATTCCGTGTATTAGTGATATCTTATGATGTTTCTTTTTCTGTGTGACTTATTTCAGTTAGAATCATCGTACCTGAATCCACTCATTATGCTGCTACGGGCCTGATGACATAGATTTCATTGCTGAGTGATACTGCATTGTACGTAAGTACCACAAGTTCTTTATCCATTTTTCACTTTCTGCGATGTTGAACTTGTACTGTAAACGAGGTTCTTGTAAACAGAGCCGTTCCAAACTTTGGGGTGGCTGTGTCTTTTTGAATTTAATTTCCCTAAGCTATAGGACCATAAGTGGAAGTGCCCTAGGCTCTGTTGCTTTGTTTTTTAGATGTTTCAGGAAACACCATACACTTCTCCCGAGTGGTTGTTGGCAATTTACATCCCGCCCATCAGCATAACAAGGCTCCCAGTTCTCCATGGCCTGTCCTGCCTTTCTGGATTTTACACTTTTTTCAGATGGCCCTTTTGACCGGGGGGAAGTGAGACTTCATTGTAGTGCAGATTTCCTTTGCAAGCTTGCTTGGTTGGCCAAAAAGGGCGTATGCGTTTTTTCCTGAATATATTCAGGAAAAAACGCATACGCCCTTTTTGGCCAAGTGCATCATTGTGGACGTTCTGCCTCTTTTCCTATGCTTTCAATGCAATTCCTGTCTACCTCCTGAAATCGGTTTCCTGCAATTCTGCCCCACTTTCAAGTCCTCTTGGCAGCCTTACTTCAGTCTATTTTTGGACGATAGCTGTCATTTATAACTCTGCAGGTTTGTGAATTACAGTGCCCCTGAGCTCCTTTCTTCAACTCGCTTTCTTGTGAGCTGGCCGCAACACCGCAGGATGGCTTCAGGCCCTAATCTGGTTCCGGCACGGCACGCTGAGCCTTTGGTTATTTCCTCTTCCTGGTGGGAAATGAGAGTTAAATTTGCCCGTCCAGACACCTCCAGCTAGCCTCTCATTGGTTCTCGCTATTCCTGTTCATCTTCCGCAGAAATTGCAAACTGGGCCAAACAGGAGGTTAAAGGCACTGACTTTCCAAGTGGGGAGAGTGTTAGTAAAGCGTCTGGAATGTTGCACCCGAGTACCAGGGGAGGAAAACTGAGACATATTTGAACACGTCTCCCGTTCACATGGTTGATCATACTTGGGTTCCACATGCATGTTTTAGCTGAAGGAAGAATACCTAAAACCTGGGTAGTTGAAACCCGTGGAATGGGTACCATGCAATATGACTTCAAAGGGTCTTCATTTGCTCACCGAACCTCTCCAATCCTATCACTGCTGCGTTTATGCCCCTGTACACATGCTTGATTCTGTTTCGGAGACATAGCAATCCATAGGTTTTAAGATACTTACTAGTCAGGTACATTCTTAGGCGTTTAATATGCGGTGTTGAGTCCATTTCGTTGAGCAAGGAGTAGCTCTTGTCTATTCCATATTTGGCTTAAGGAACTTTATCTGTGTTCATTTCAATCTCTGGTTTTATGCAGCACCCCAACTCACCTTTCCCCTTAAGCAAGCATAAGTTGGTTTTCTAAATTTGAGACCCTGTTCTGTTCTGTAATTCAGTTCCTGTGTAGCCAAGTTTCCATTCCGTGTATTACTGATATCTTATGATGTTTCTTTTTCTGTGTGACTTATTTCAGTTAGAATCATCGTACCTGAATCCACTCATTATGCTGCTACGGGCCTGATGACATAGATTTCATTGCTGAGTGATACTGCATTGTACGTAAGTACCACAAGTTCTTTATCCATTTTTCACTTTCTGCGATGTTGAACTTGTACTGTAAACGAGGTTCTTGTAAACAGAGCCGTTCCAAACTTTGGGGTGGCTGTGTCTTTTTGAATTTAATTTCCCTAAGCTATAGGACCATAAGTGGAAGTGCCCTAGGCTCTGTTGCTTTGTTTTTTAGATGTTTCAGGAAACACCATACACTTCTCCCAAGTGGTTGTTGGCAATTTACATCCCGCCCATCAGCATAACAAGGCTCCCAGTTCTCCATGGCCTGTCCTGCCTTTCTGGATTTTACACTTTTTTCAGATGGCCCTTTTGACCGGGGGGAAGTGAGACTTCATTGTAGTGCAGATTTCCTTTGCAAGCTTGCTTGGTTGGCCAAAAAGGGCGTATGCGTTTTTTCCTGAATATATTCAGGAAAAAACGCATACGCCCTTTTTGGCCAAGTGCATCATTGTGGACGTTCTGCCTCTTTTCCTATGCTTTCAATGCAATTCCTGTCTACCTCCTGAAATCGGTTTCCTGCAATTCTGCCCCGCTTTCAAGTCCTCTTGGCAGCCTTACTTCAGTCTATTTTTGGACGATAGCTGTCATTTATAACTCTGCAGGTTTGTGAATTACAGTGCCCCTGAGCTCCTTTCTTCAACTCGCTTTCTTTTGAGCTGGCCGCAACACCGCAGGATGGCTTCAGGCCCTAATCTGGTTCCGGCACGGCACGCTGAGCCTTTGGTTATTTCCTCTTCCTGGTGGGAAATGAGAGTTAAATTTGCCCGTCCAGACACCTCCAGCTAGCCTCTCATTGGTTCTCGCTATTCCTGTTCATCTTCCGCAGAAATTGCAAACTGGGCCAAACAGGAGGTTAAAGGCGCTGACTTTCCAAGTGGGGAGAGTGTTAGTAAAGCGTCTGGAATGTTGCACCCGAGTACCAGGGGAGGAAAACTGAGACATATTTGAACACGTCTCCCGTTCACATGGTTGATCATACTTGGGTTCCACATGCATGTTTTAGCTGAAGGAAGAATACCTAAAACCTGGGTAGTTGAAACCCGTGGAATGGGTACCATGCAATATGACTTCAAAGGGTCTTCATTTGCTCACCGAACCTCTCCAATCCTATCACTGCTGCGTTTATGCCCCTTTACACATGCTTGATTCTGTTTCGGAGACATAGCAATCCATAGGTTTTAAGATACTTACTAGTCAGGTACATTCTTAGGCGTTTAATATGCGGTGTTGAGTCCATTTCGTTGAGCAAGGAGTAGCTCTTGTCTATTCCATATTTGGCTTAAGGAACTTTATCTGTGTTCATTTCAATCTCTGGTTTTATGCAGCACCCCAACTCACCTTTCCCCTTAAGCAAGCATAAGTTGGTTTTCTAAATTTGAGACCCTGTTCTGTTCTGTAATTCAGTTCCTGTGTAGCCAAGTTTCCATTCCGTGTATTACTGATATCTTATGATGTTTCTTTTTCTGTGTGACTTATTTCAGTTAGAATCATCGTACCTGAATCCACTCATTATGCTGCTACGGGCCTGATGACATAGATTTCATTGCTGAGTGATACTGCATTGTACGTAAGTACCACAAGTTCTTTATCCATTTTTCACTTTCTGCGATGTTGAACTTGTACTGTAAACGAGGTTCTTGTAAACAGAGCCGTTCCAAACTTTGGGGTGGCTGTGTCTTTTTGAATTTAATTTCCCTAAGCTATAGGACCATAAGTGGAAGTGCCCTAGGCTCTGTTGCTTTGTTTTTTAGATGTTTCAGGAAACACCATACACTTCTCCCAAGTGGTTGTTGGCAATTTACATCCCGCCCATCAGCATAACAAGGCTCCCAGTTCTCCATGGCCTGTCCTGCCTTTCTGGATTTTACACTTTTTTCAGATGGCCCTTTTGACCGGGGGGAAGTGAGACTTCATTGTAGTGCAGATTTCCTTTGCAAGCTTGCTTGGTTGGCCAAAAAGGGCGTATGCGTTTTTTCCTGAATATATTCAGGAAAAAACGCATACGCCCTTTTTGGCCAAGTGCATCATTGTGGACGTTCTGCCTCTTTTCCTATGCTTTCAATGCAATTCCTGTCTACCTCCTGAAATCGGTTTCCTGCAATTCTGCCCCGCTTTCAAGTCCTCTTGGCAGCCTTACTTCAGTCTATTTTTGGACGATAGCTGTCATTTATAACTCTGCAGGTTTGTGAATTACAGTGCCCCTGAGCTCCTTTCTTCAACTCGCTTTCTTTTGAGCTGGCCGCAACACCGCAGGATGGCTTCAGGCCCTAATCTGGTTCCGGCACGGCACGCTGAGCCTTTGGTTATTTCCTCTTCCTGGTGGGAAATGAGAGTTAAATTTGCCCGTCCAGACACCTCCAGCTAGCCTCTCATTGGTTCTCGCTATTCCTGTTCATCTTCCGCAGAAATTGCAAACTGGGCCAAACAGGAGGTTAAAGGCGCTGACTTTCCAAGTGGGGAGAGTGTTAGTAAAGCGTCTGGAATGTTGCACCCGAGTACCAGGGGAGGAAAACTGAGACATATTTGAACACGTCTCCCGTTCACATGGTTGATCATACTTGGGTTCCACATGCATGTTTTAGCTGAAGGAAGAATACCTAAAACCTGGGTAGTTGAAACCCGTGGAATGGGTACCATGCAATATGACTTCAAAGGGTCTTCATTTGCTCACCGAACCTCTCCAATCCTATCACTGCTGCGTTTATGCCCCTTTACACATGCTTGATTCTGTTTCGGAGACATAGCAATCCATAGGTTTTAAGATACTTACTAGTCAGGTACATTCTTAGGCGTTTAATATGCGGTGTTGAGTCCATTTCGTTGAGCAAGGAGTAGCTCTTGTCTATTCCATATTTGGCTTAAGGAACTTTATCTGTGTTCATTTCAATCTCTGGTTTTATGCAGCACCCCAACTCACCTTTCCCCTTAAGCAAGCATAAGTTGGTTTTCTAAATTTGAGACCCTGTTCTGTTCTGTAATTCAGTTCCTGTGTAGCCAAGTTTCCATTCCGTGTATTACTGATATCTTATGATGTTTCTTTTTCTGTGTGACTTATTTCAGTTAGAATCATCATACCTGAATCCACTCATTGTGCTGCTAAGGGCCTGATGACACAGATTTCATTGCTGAGTGATATTGCTTTGTAAGTAAATACCACAACTTCTTTATCCATTTTTCAATTTCTGCGATGTTGAACTTGTACTTTAAACGAGGTTCTTGTAAACAGAGCCGTTCCAAACTTTGGGGTGGCTGTGTCTTTTTGATTTTAAATTCCCTAAGCTATAGGACCATAAGTGGAAGTGCCCTAGGCTCTGTTGCTTTGTTTTTTAGATGTTTCAGGAAACACCATACACTTCTCCCGAGTGGTTGTTGGCAATTTACATCCCGCCCATCAGCATAACAAGGCTCCCAGTTCTCCATGGCCTGTCCTGCCTTTCTGGATTTTACACTTTTTTCAGATGGCCCTTTTGACCGGGGGGAAGTGAGACTTCATTGTAGTGCAGATTTCCTTTGCAAGCTTGCTTGGTTGGCCAAAAAGGGCGTATGCGTTTTTTCCTGAATATATTCAGGAAAAAACGCATACGCCCTTTTTGGCCAAGTGCATCATTGTGGACGTTCTGCCTCTTTTCCTATGCTTTCAATGCAATTCCAGTCTACCTCCTGAAATCGGTTTCCTGCAATTCTGCCCCGCTTTCAAGTCCTCTTGGCAGCCTTACTTCAGTCTATTTTTGGACAATAGCTGTCATTTATAACTCTGCAGGTTTGTGAATTACAGTGCCCCTGAGCTCCTTTCTTCAACTCGCTTTCTTGTGACCTGGCCGCAACACCGCAGGATGTCTTCAGGCCCTAATCTGGTTCTGGCACGGCACGCTGAGCCTTTGGTTAATTCCTCTTCCTGGTGGGAAATGAGAGTTAAATTTGCCCATCCAGACACCTCCAGCTAGTCTCTCATTGGTTCTCGCTATTCCTGTTCATCTTCCGCAGAAATTGCAAACTGGGCCAAACAGGAGGTTAAACGGACTGACTCTCCAAGTGGGGAGAGTGTTAGTAAAGCGTCTGGAATGTTGCACCCGAGTACCAGGGTACGAAAACTGAGACATATTTGAACACGTCTCCCGATCACATGGTTGATCATACTCTAGGTCCCACATGCATGTTTTAGCTGAAGGAAGAATACCTTAAACCTGGGTAGTTGAAACCCGTGGAATGGGTACCATGCAATATGACTTCAAAGGGTCTTCATTTGCTCACCGAACCTCTCCAATCCTATCACTGCTGCGTTTATGCCCCTGTACACATGCTTGATTCTCTTTCGGAGACATAGCAATCCATAGGTTTTAAGATACTTACTAGTCAGGTACATTCTTAGGCATTTAATATGCGGTGTTGAGTCCATTTCGTTGAGCAAGGAGTAGCTCTTGTCTATTCCATATTTGGCTTAAGGAACTTTATCTGTGCTCATTTCAATCTCTGGTTTTATGCAGCACCCCAACTCACCTTTCCCCTTAAGCAAGCATAAGTTGGTTTTCTAAATTTGAGACCCTGTTCTGTTCTGTAATTCAGTTCCTGTGTAGCCAAGTTTCCATTCCGTGTATTAGTGATATCTTATGATGTTTCTTTTTCTGTGTGACTTATTTCAGTTAGAATCATCGTACCTGAATCCACTCATTATGCTGCTACGGGCCTGATGACATAGATTTCATTGCTGAGTGATACTGCATTGTACGTAAGTACCACAAGTTCTTTATCCATTTTTCACTTTCTGCGATGTTGAACTTGTACTGTAAACGAGGTTCTTGTAAACAGAGCCGTTCCAAACTTTGGGGTGGCTGTGTCTTTTTGAATTTAATTTCCCTAAGCTATAGGACCATAAGTGGAAGTGCCCTAGGCTCTGTTGCTTTGTTTTTTAGATGTTTCAGGAAACACCATACACTTCTCCCGAGTGGTTGTTGGCAATTTACATCCCGCCCATCAGCATAACAAGGCTCCCAGTTCTCCATGGCCTGTCCTGCCTTTCTGGATTTTACACTTTTTTCAGATGGCCCTTTTGACCGGGGGGAAGTGAGACTTCATTGTAGTGCAGATTTCCTTTGCAAGCTTGCTTGGTTGGCCAAAAAGGGCGTATGCATTTTTTCCTGAATATATTCAGGAAAAAACGCATACGCCCTTTTTGGCCAAGTGCATCATTGTGGACGTTCTGCCTCTTTTCCTATGCTTTCAATGCAATTCCAGTCTACCTCCTGAAATCGGTTTCCTGCAATTCTGCCTTGCTTTCAATGCCTCTTCATAGCCTTACCTCAATATATTTTTTAAAAATAGTTGGCCTTTATAACTCTGCAGGGTTTTGAATTGCAGTGGCCCTTAGCTCCATTTTTTAGCTCTTATTTTTGTGGTATTGCCCCATAACCAAAGGATTCCTTGAAGCCCTATTTTTCTTCTGGGGCACCTGCTGTGCCTTTGGTTAATTCTTCTTACTGATGTGATATTAGAGTGACATGTGCCCATTGAAACCGCTACAGCTAGTTTCTCACTGGTTCCCCCTATTCCCATTCATCCTCTGCACTAACTGCAGACTGTGCGATACCAGAACTTAAAGGCATTGACTCCATGTGGGGATGTTGTTAGTAAAGCAGCTGGAATGTCGATCCGGAGCCCCAGGAGAGGAAAAATGAGGTGCGTTTTAGAAACCTTTCCCGATCATATGGTATACCAGTCGCTGGGTTTCCCAAGCATGGTTTAGCTGTAGGAAGATTCCCTTCAACCTGGAGTGTTGGGACCCTTGGACTGAGTAGCATGAAGTATTGCATTAAACTTTCGGCAGTTGCTCACCAAAGCTCACCAATCCTGTCAGCCCCAAGTGTCCAGCCTTATGTCTTATCCAGCTGTGGGTTTATATGTGGTCAATCCAGGTTGCATCACAGCCCCTGAGCGAATTTTGTAAGAATTTTTCTCTCTTTCATTGTTTCAGCGTTTTGTTTTTAAAATTTATTTCTATAATGGGGTTTAGCTCCTTTTCACTGCTGTGTTTGTGCCGCTCTGCACACACTTGATTCCCTTATGGAGATATATCAATACATGGGTTTTAAGATTCTTATTCCTCAGATATATTTCTCTGCGGTGTATAGGGTGTGTTGAGGCCTGTTCATTGAGCAAGGTGTAGATCTTGTCTAATACCTATTTGGTTTATTGAACGGTATCTGTGCTAATTTCAAACTCTGGTTTTATGCATCACCCCACCTCTCCTTTCCCCTTAAGCTGACATAAGTGTGTTTTCTAAATGTGAGACACTGTTCTGTTCTGTAATTCATTTCTTGTGCAGCCATATTTACCCTCCCTCTATAAGTGATATCTTATGATATGTTTCTTTTTCTGTTTGACTTATTTCAAGTAGTATTATCGGACCTAAATCCACTCTTTATCCTTCTACTAGCCTTATTACATTGATTTCATGGTGAAGAGATATTCCATTGTACATAAGTACCACATCTTCTTTATCCATTGTTCTCTTTCCTGGGATATTTAAGGTGTACTGAAGTTGAGGTTCTTGTAAACAGAGTAGCCCTAAACTGTGGTGTGCTTGTGTCTTGTTGATTTTTAGACTTCCCTAGATATACTCCCATGATTGGAAGTGTCCTATGCTCTGTAGCTCTGTTTTTTAGATGATTTAGGAACCACCATACACTTCTCCAGAGTGGCTCTCGGCAGTTCACACACTGCCCATCAGCGTATAAAGGCTCCCTGTTCTCCATGGCCTGTCCTGCATTTCTGGTTTTTACAATTTTTTAGGATGGCCCTTTTGACCGGTGGGAAGTGAGACTTCTTTGTTGTGCACATTTGCATTGCTTGCTTGCTTCGTTGCCCATAAAGTGCGTATGCGTTTTTTCCTGGATATAATCAGGAAAAAACGCATACGCCCTTTTGGGCCAACTGCATCATTGTCGAAATTCTGCCGCTTTTCATGTGCGTTAAAGACGAGTCCAATCTATCTCTTGAAATCTGTTTCTTGCAATTCTGTCTTGCATTCAGATCCTCTTCTTTGCCTTACCTCAACATATTTTTGGACGTTAGTTTTCATTTATAACTCTGCAGGTTTGTGAATTGCAGTGACCCTGAGCTCCATTTTGTAAGTTGCTCTTTTGTGAGCTGGCCTCAAACCCGCAGGATTGCTTCAGGCCCTATTTTGGCTCCGGCGAGGCAGGCTGAGCCTTTCTTTAATTCTTATTCTTAATGGGAAATTAGAGTGATATGTGCCCGTCCAAACCCCTACAACTCTTCTCTCATTGGTTCCCCCTCTTCCCGTTCATCCTCCTCACAATTTGCAAAATGTGTGAAACAGAAGTTTAAATGTGCTGATTCTCCAAGTGGGGAGATTCTAAGTAGCGTGGCTGGAATGGTGAACAGGAGCACCAGGAGAGGATAAATGAGGTGCATTTTAGACACATCTCCCGATCACATGGTGTACAGTCCTCTGGGTTTTCCATGCATGTTTTAGCTGTAGGAAGATCCCTTGAACCTGCAGATTTGGGACCCATTGAATGGGTACCAGGTAGTATTACTTTAAAGGGTGTGCATTTCCTCACCCAACCTCACATTTCTCTTAGCGCAAACAGTTTCCAGCCTTATGTCTCATCCTGCTGTGGGTCTAGATGTGTTCAATCCATGTTGCATCACCATCCCTGAGGAAAAGTTGTAAGAGGTTTTCTCTGTCTCTCTGTCGTTTATTTTTTTCAATTTATTACTATATTGGTTACAGCTGATTTTCAAAGCTCTGTTTCTTGCTGCTGTACATCCACTTGATTCGCGTACAGAGAGACATCAATAAATTCTTTTTCAGATTCTTACCAGTCGTATATATTCTTTTCCGGTGACTTGAGTGTGCTGAGTGCAGTTCTTTTAGCTACCGTGTAGGCCTTGTTGATTATCAGTTTGGTATTTGGAATGGTATCTTTGCTAATTTCAACCTCCTGGATGATGCCTCACCCCTCCCCACCTTTCCCGTTTAGCAGCCTTATGCGTGTTTTCTACATATTTGACTATGTTTTTGTTTTGTAATTTATTTCATGTGTAGCCATTTTGGATTCCACCTTTAAGTGATATCTTATGATATGTGTCTTTTTCTTTTTGAATTCTGTCACTTAGAATGATCATACGTAACTCCTCCGGAGTTGTTACAACTGGCCATATTTCATTGATTTCCAGGCTGAATAATATTCCACTCTACCTAAGTACCACATCTCTATCCATTTTTTCCCTCCAGAGACATTTAAGTTATATCCTAGTCGAGGATCTTTTAAACAGAGAGGGGGTAAACATTGGGGTGCCTGTGTCCTCTCGATTTTTGTTTTTCCCAAGATATACGCCCATGAGTGCAAGTGCCCTATGCTCTGTAGCTCATTTTTTAGATGCTTTAGTAAACACAATACACTTCTCCAGAATGGCCGTTGGCAATATACATTTCCACTATAAGTCTCACAGGGCTCCCTCTTCTCGTTGCCCTGTCCTGCATTTCTGTTGTTTACGCTTTATGAGGATGGCTCTTCTGACTGATGCGAAGTGATATCTTTTGTAGTATTGACTTCCAGTGCCCACCTGTTTGGTTGGCTAAAAAAGTGTATGCCCTTTTCTTGAATATATACAGAAAAGAACGCATACACCCTTTTTGGCCGACTGCAATGTTGGCAATGTTCAGCTCCTTTTCTTGTGCTTAATGGCGAGTCCTTTCTACCTCCTCAAATCCCTTTCCTGCCATTCTCCCTTGCTTACAAGTCCTTTTCTCTGACTTTCCTCAAGACATTTTTCAGTGATGGATATTTTCAACTCTGCAGTTTTGTGAATTTTACTGCCCCTGAGTTCCATTGTTCAACTCGTGTTTATGGGAACTGGCCACAAAGCAGCGGGATTTCCTCAAGCCCTATACTGTTTCCATGGGCAACCCTAGCCTTTGGTCAATTCGTCTTCCTGATTGGAAATTAGAGTGACATGTGCCTGTCTGAACACCTAGGACTTGTCTCTCATTGTTCCTCATCCTTCCGCTTCATCCTCTGGACAAATTCCAAACTGTACGCAACAGGATGTTGACAGTGCTGACATCTCCAAGTGGGGAGACTGTTAGTAAAGACGCTGGAGGGGTGAACCCGAGCACCAGGAGATGAGGAGATGAGATGCCTTTTCCAAACTCTTCCCGATCAGACGGTATACCATCCTCTGGGTGTGACAGACATGTTTTAGCAGTAGGAAGAGTCCCATTCATGTAAGGAGAACACCAGGGCTTTTTCAAAATCAGTGTCTCCCCGAAACCCAAACTGGGGAAGTTTTTAAGCTACGGCTACACATATGTTCATTAAGGGCCTTGGGAAGTAGGCAGAGTCCAAACTTTAGATGATTGAAGTCTTCAGGGTCAGAAGCACTCACCACCAGCTTCCCTTAGGCTACACTTTAACTGTCATTGATAGATGATGTCAATAAAAATATCTATTCTTTTTCAGATTATTTCCCCTTATAGGTTATTGCAAAATGTTGAGTGTAGTTCCCTGTGCTATACAGTAGTTCCTTGTTGATGATCTATTTTATACATAGCAGTGTGTATGTGTTCATTCCAAACTGTTAATTTATCCCTCCTCCCACCTTTCCCCTTTGGTAATAATAAATTATAAGATTTTATACTTCTCAGAAATGGGGGAGCTGAAAGAGAGGTATCATTTTCAATGGAAAAGCATTTAAAACAAGATTGAAGGTTTAACCAAGATTATTAGCTGTACATCCTTGGAAAGAAATCACTTCGTTTCTCTAATATTGACCTGACAAATAAGACAAACCTTTTCACTGAACTTGCTTATAAAAAGTGATGGAAATATCAAATGGAAGTGTTAAAAACATCTTATTTTACCCGAGCCTTATACACTGTTCTATGTTAACTACAGTTTGGCTCACACATCTGTTCATTGAGGTTACAATAGTCTCAATTTCTGTTACTGATCCTCCAGAGTGGACCCCAACAAGTGTCCCCCTGCCCAGTGTCATTGGGGCCAACAGATCGAGACTGAGTTTGGTTCACAAGCAAAGGAAACTTTATATTTTGATCAGAGAATGGAGAGGTGAGAGCATGCACTACCCCGTGGGCTGTGGGCTGGGCTGCTGTGTAGAGATCCTGTCAGAGTCAGTGGGAGGGAGGGAGGCGGCGGAGCTCTCGAGGGCCGGGTTGGCTGTAGCTCAGGCTCTATATCGTGGAGTCTGCACTGGGCCCCAGGAGCTGAGGTGTCGACCCAGCCATTCTGCACTAGGAAATCTGGTCTGAAGTGCCGGGTGTGGAACCTCTGCATGCGGGACCCTAGGAGCACGTGAAATTAGACAAAGCACAAAGGATAAAAAAGGTTAGACTTGACTTTATTGCCCAGATTCTATTTTTATCTCCCAGGGATTTTTAATGGGCTTTGCTGGGGACAAACCCCTCCTCTGCCTTTTGTCCCGTTCCTCATTCTTGGAGTGCTGAGGGTGCAGACCCTTCTTCTGTAACTGCTGAGTGCTGAGTTGGGAGCCCTCATACCCTGGGGCGAGGGTCAGAGCTTCTCCCCAGCAGCCTCCCGGTGACGTTGAGTGTCCCCAGGACCCCTGCCTCCCTGCTCGTCCACCTGAGCACCAGCATTGGAAGTGTTATAGATTCTAATGACCTTTAAGGGTCCAGGAAAGAGATGTGCAGAGACGCTGTGGGGGCCGGTTTCACCCCGCCCCACATTTGTTCGGCCACCTTAGGCTGACCGTCTCTGCCAGCCTAGATGCTCTGACCAGTAGTCTGCGCTTTCTTCAGTTAGGCCCCTGAATTAACGTACAAACAGCACCAGGTGTCAGAGCCCTGCCCGCTCAACTCCCAGACAGTCCAGGGTCAGTGGTGATCAAGGACCATGATGGCTACTGAGTCAACAGCCTTTTGAAGTAAACAGGAGTCCAGCCGGTCTTATTGGCCACCATCATCACGGTGTCTGTAGGCTTTTCTATGGTGACAGTGTGGTATACTGTTCCCCCGCCAAGATTATTAGCTCCCCTCTGGGTGCAGTAAGTCCTGCAAGCAGTAGTCTACTCTTTTGGGACACACTCTTGTTGTTTTATGAGAGAAACTCCAGGTCAAGTGATGTTCACACGAGTCGTCATGGTGCCCTGTTGCCCCCGGTTATCTCTCTGGATGTTGGAGTTGGAGGGCCTCCTCACTCGAGGTCGGTGTGCCCACGGAGCGAACCCTGCAACTTCAGGGCATGGTTGGTGGTTAGGATCACCACGTGGGGTCCTTTTCCCTTAGGAGGGAGGTGGCCTTTTGGGCTGCTGATTTCCAGGTTTTTAGATACCGCCAGTATCTTGGCCAGATGTGGCAGTGGGCCAAGCCCCTTAGTGACCGTAGTTTATCCTACCTGGATGGCATTCTTGCATTGTTCCATTTCAAGTGGTCCCAGTTTTTGCACTAATTCTCCAATGGCGATTCACCTTTCACCGGGAATGTAAAGGTCAAAGGGTTTAGCTAAATTAGGGAGTTCCAGGGCAAGGGTCTGAATTGACTGCTCTTTCCATTCTTGAAAGGCCACTTCTGGATTCTATTCAAAAGGATCATCATCTTTTCCTTTCAGTGTTTCATATAGAGGCCCAGCTAGTAGACTGTAGCTAGGGATCCAGAAGCAGCAAACCCTGGCCTCCCCAGGAACCCCTAAGCTGTCTTCTAGTTTTAGAAAGGGGTAAGGCTGAAAATGGTTTCTTCCCTTTCCTGGGATGGGCTTCTCTGACCTTCTGTGAGAATGAAGCCCAGGCAGGTCACCGCAGTCTGTGATATTTGAGCTTTTTCTTGGACAACTTCTATCCTTTATTGGCTTGGTAGTTCAGAGGCCTCCTTAGTAGGGCTGGTGATCAGAATGTCGTCTGCATATTGAAGGAGGGTTTCCTTTTCCAGAGGTAGAACTTTTAGGTCTTTAGCTAAGCTTTCCCCAAAGATGGTGTGGGAATTTTTGCACCCTTGGGGCCAGACGGCCCGGAAGTATTGTTTTAGTTGTATGTTGAGTCCTGCCACTCACAAGCCAAAATTTCTTGTGACTCTGGGACTAATGGAATACAAAAGAAGGCATCATTGAAGACTAATACAGAATACCATGTCCTGGTGGTTGGTAGAATGACCAGCAGGGTGTAGGAATTAGGAGCAACTGGAGGTATATCCTCGGTGGCTTCACTGACTGTCCTGACATCCTTTACCAGGTCCCCAGCAGCCCATGGGGCTCTCGTGGTCAGACCAATCCCAGAATATGGAGCTCACCTGGGCAGGTACCCCACCCCCACCCCAGCCCACGGGGCTCTCGTGGTCAGGCCCCTCCCAGGATACAGAGCTACCCTTGCAGGTACCGTGGCAGGGCTGGGCACACAGGAACCGTGCACATAGCCCTCATTGCAGAGCACCCCCAGCTCACCTGTCGCTCAGAGCTGACACAGAGCACCTCAGAGCAGGACTTGAACTAACAAACAGCAGCTGCGACAGGTCTGTGACCCTGGGCATCACTCCGTGAGGCCTCCCTCCACCTGGTCTTCCAGAGACTTCCACTGCACCCGGGGCACCAGGCCTCTGTCTCCAACCACCACCCACCCCTCCTCTGCCTGACTCCTGGGTTCCTCTCATTAGGAGAGGGTTTTCTTGAAGTTGTCTCCCACTCATGGGCCAGATAAAATGATTAGAAAACAAGCCAAAGCTGCAGCCCCTTGTCTATCCTGACTCTCAGGAGCCCACACCTGTTCCTTGGACCTGGCCGGTTCAGCAAGTTCCATTTTCTGCAACTGTGAGCCCCTGAGGGGTGATGATTGGCTGACCTGGGCAGCCTTACCGTGCCGGCCAGCCCTCCCCAGGTGTGCCTGGGTTGAGATCAATATAAATACCACTCCAGGCAGCAAGAGCCCCTGCAGCCGTGCCTGACGCCATTTTCTCTGCCCTGTCAGCAGTCTCGGGGCTGGGCTGGTGGGAGGGAGTGAGAGGCCACGGCTTTGTGGGTGGCCCAGTGTGAGTGGGGCTCTGCTGGACTTTCTGCAGCAGTTGCCAGGCTGCCACCTGCTAAAGAAGAGGATGTGTCACCCATACCTGCTGCTGGAATTTCTCCCTGGGCAGAGGTGAGGAAGGAAAAAAGCAGTGGGGGCAGGGACAGGACGGGTATCTCAGGCAGGGAAATGGAAATCTTCCAGAAGAGCACCCAGGGCCAGGACCATCCTGGCTGGCCTGCAGGCACCAAGTCGGCCGGCATGCTGTCACTCGTGTGGCTCTATGGCCCTTCCTCTAGGCTTTCAAGTCCTTGTATATATTCAGGTGTTTTACCTGGGACGGGTGGGAATAGTTCAGCAGCAACTGGCCTGGGGCTCAGCTCACGTTTACTCACAGATGCCTCGGCACGGTGCCCCAGCTTTGCAATGAGGACGCTTGTTGCGTGGGGGCTGCTGGCTGAATGGGAGACGATTCCCCACCACTGACCAACTTCAGAATTGTTTACAACTGGAGCAAGTGCCCTGATACGGTTTTCCTCTGTGTAACTGGTGGGTTCTGTGTTTTTTTTCTCTTTTTCGTTTTTGGTTCAAGGTAGATTTTATTCCTCTTTTTTGTATTTACAGATATAAGCATGGAAATAATTTATTCATATAAATACATGTATGTGCAGGGAATAATTGTTTTTTCTGTTTTATTTTTTAAATTTTATTTCTTTTTAATTTTGAATTTTATTTTATATTTTTATACAGCAGGTTCTTATTGGTTATCTATTTTATACATATAAATGTATACATGCCAATCCCAGTCTCTCAACTCCTCCCACCACCACCCCCCCAACAGCTTTCCCCCCTTGTTGTCCATACGTTTGTTGTCTACATCTGTTGCTCTATTTATGCCTTGCAAAATGGTTAATCTGTACAGTTTTTCTAGGTTCCACATATATGCATGAATATACAAGATTTGTTTTTCTCTTTCTGACTTACTTCACTCTGTATGACAGTCTCTAGATCCATCGACGTCTCTACAAATGACCCAATTTCATTCCTTTTCATGGCTTAGTAATATTCCATTTTATATATGTACCACAGCTTTATGCATTCGTCTGTCTGTGGGCATTTAGGTTGCTTCCATTACCTCGATATTGTAAATAGTGATGCAATGAACATTGCGGTGAATGACTCTTTTTGATTTATGGTTTTGTCTGGGTATATGTCCAGTACTGGGATTGCTGTATCATATGGTAATTCTATTGTTAGTTTCTTAAGAAATTCCATATTGTTCTCCATAATGACTGTATCAATTTATATTCCCAACAATAGTGGAAGAGGGTTCCTTTTCTCCACACCCTTTCCAGCATTTTTTGTTTGTAGATTTTCAATGATGCCTATTCTACCAGGTGTGAGGTGATACCTCATTGTTGAATCCATTTCGTTGAGCAAGGGGTAGCTCTTGTCTATTACATATTTGGCTTATGGAACGGTATCTGTGCTAATTTCAAACTCTGCTTTTATGCAGCACCCCAACTCACCTTCCCCCTTAAGCAGGCATAAGTTGGTTTTCTAAACTTGAGACCCTGTTCTGTTTTGTAATTCAGTTCATGTGTAGCCAAGTTCACATTCCGTGTATTAGTGATACCTTATGATGTTTCTTTTTCTGTGTGACTTATTTCACTTAGAATCATCGTGCCTCAATGCACTCATTATGCTGGTACGGGCCTGGTGACATAGATTTCATTGCTGAGTGGTATTCTGTTGTACATAAGTACCGCAACTTCTTTATCCATTATTTGCTCTCTGGGATATTTAACTTGTGCCGTAGAAGAGATTTCTGTAAAAAGAGCCATCCCAAATTTTGGGGTTGCTGTGTCTTTTTGATATTAATTTCCCTAAGCTATAGGACCATAAGTGGAAGTGCCCTAGGCTCTGTTGCTTTGTTTTTTAGATGTTTCAGGAAACACCATACACATCTCCCGAGTGTCTGTTGGCAATTTACATCCCGCCCATCAGCATAACAAGGCTCCCAGTTCTCCATGGCCTGTCCTGCCTTTCTGGGTTTTACACTTTTTTCAGATGGCCCTTTTGACCGGGGGGAAGTGAGACTTCATTGTAGTGCAGATTTCCTTTGCAAGCTTGCTTGGTTGGCCAAAAAGGGCGTATGCGTTTTTTCCTGAATATATTCAGGAAAAAACGCATACGCCCTTTTTGGCCAAGTGCATCATTGTGGACGTTCTGCCTCTTTTCCTATGCTTTCAATGCAATTCCAGTCTACCTCCTGAAATCGGTTTCCTGCAATTCTGCCCCGCTTTCAAGTCCTCTTGGCAGCCTTACTTCAGTCTATTTTTGGACGATAGCTGTCATTTATAACTCTGCAGGTTTGTGAATTACAGTGCCCCTGAGCTCCTTTCTTCAACTCGCTTTCTTGTGACCTGGCCGCAACACCGCAGGATGGCTTCAGGCCCTAATCTGGTTCCGGCATGGCACGCTGAGCCTTTGGTTAATTCCTCTTCCTGGTGGGAAATGAGAGTTAAATTTGCCCGTCCAGACACCTCCAGCTAGCCTCTCATTGGTTCTCGCTATTCCTGTTCATCTTCCGCAGAAATTGCAAACTGGGCCAAACAGGAGGTTAAAGGCACTGACTCTCCAAGTCGGGAGAGTGTTAGTAAAGCGTCTGGAATGTTGCACCCGAGTACCAGGGGAGGAAAACTGAGACATATTTGAACACGTCTCCCGTTCACATGGTTGATCATACTCTGGGTTCCACATGCATGTTTTAGCTGAAGGAAGAATACCTTAAACCTGGAGAGTTGAGACCCGTGGAATGGGTACCATGCAATATGACTTCAAAGGGTCTTCATTTGCTCACCGAACCTCTCCAATCCTATCACTGCTGCGTTTATGCCCCTGTACACACGCTTGATTCTCTTTTGGAGACATAGCAATCCATAGGTTTTAAGATACTTACTAGTCAGGTACATTCTTAGGCGTTTAATATGCGGTGTTGAGTCCATTTCGTTGAGCAAGGAGCAGCTCTTGTCTATTCCATATTTGGCTTAAGGAACTTTATCTGTGCTCATTTCAATCTCTGGTTTTATGCAGCACCCCAACTCACCTTTCCCCTTAAGCAAGCATAAGTTGGTTTTCTAAATTTGAGACCCTGTTCTGTTTTGGAATGCAGTTCCTGTGTAGCCAAGTTTACATTCCGTGTATTACTGATATCTTATGATGTTTCTTTTTCTGTGTGACTTATTTCAGTTAGAATCATCGTACCTGAATCCACTCATTATGCTGCTAAGGGCCTGATGACATAGATTTCATTGCTGAGTGATACTGCATTGTACGTAAGTACCTCAAGTTCTTTATCCATTTTTCACTTTCTGTGATATTGAACTTGTACGGTAAACGAGGTTCTTGTAAACGGAGGCGTCCCAAACTTTGGGGTGGCTGTGTCTTTTTGATTTTAATTTCCCTAAGCTATAGGACCATAAGTGGAAGTGCCCTAGGCTCTGTTGCTTTGTTTTTTAGATGTTTCAGGAAACACCATACACTTCTCCCGAGTGGTTGTTGGCAATTTACATCCCACCCATCAGCATAACAAGGCTCCCAGTTCTCCATGGCCTGTCCTGCCTTTCTGGATTTTACACTTTTTTCAGATGGCCCTTTTGACCGGGGGGAAGTGAGACTTCATTGTAGTGCAGATTTCCTTTGCAAGCTTGCTTGGTTGGCCAAAAAGGGCGTATGCGTTTTTTCCTGAATATATTCAGGAAAAAACGCATACGCCCTTTTTGGCCAAGTGCATCATTGTGGACGTTCTGCCTCTTTTCCTATGCTTTCAATGCAATTCCAGTCTACCTCCTGAAATCGGTTTCCTGCAATTCTGCCCCGCTTTCAAGTCCTCTTGGCAGCCTTACTTCAGTCTATTTTTGGACGATAGCTGTCATTTATAACTCTGCAGGTTTGTGAATTACAGTGCCCCTGAGCTCCTTTCTTCAACTCGCTTTCTTTTGAGCTGGCCGCAACACCGCAGGATGGCTTCAGGCCCTAATCTGGTTCCGGTACGGCACGCTGAGCCTTTGGTTAATTCCTCTTCCTGGTGGGAAATGAGAGTTAAATTTGCCCGTCCAGACACCTCCAGCTAGCCTCTTATTGGTTCTCGCTATTCCTGTTCATCTTCCGCAGAAATTGCAAACTGGGCCAAACAGGAGGTTAAAGGCGCTGACTTTCCAAGTGGGGAGAGTGTTAGTAAAGCGTCTGGAATGTTGCACCCGAGTACCAGGGGAGGAAAACTGAGACATATTTGAACACGTCTCCCGTTCACATGGTTGATCATACTTGGGTTCCACATGCATGTTTTAGCTGAAGGAAGAATACCTTAAACCTGTGTATTTGAAACCCGTGGAATGGGTACCATGCAATATGACTTCAAAGGGTCTTCATTTGCTCACCGAACCTCTCCAATCCTATCACTGCTGCGTTTATGCCCCTGTACACATGCTTGATTCTCTTTCGGAGACATAGCAATCCATAGGTTTTAAGATACTTACTAGTTAGGTACATTCTTAGGAATTTAATATGCGGTGTTGAGTCCATTTCGTTGAGCAAGGAGTAGCTCTTGTCTATTCCATATTTGGCTTAAGGAACTTTATCTGTGCTCATTTCAATCTCTGGTTTTATGCAGCACCCCAACTCACCTTTCCCCTTAAGCAAGCATAAGTTGGTTTTCTAAATTTGAGACCCTGTTCTGTTCTGTAATTCAGTTCCTGTGTAGCCAAGTTTACATTCCGTGTATTACTGATATCTTATGATGTTTCTTTTTCTGTGTGACTTATTTCAGTTAGAATCATCATACCTGAATCCACTCATTGTGCTGCTAAGGGCCTGATGACACAGATTTCATTGCTGAGTGATATTGCTTTGTAAGTAAATACCACAA
The DNA here is from genome assembly GCF_949987515.2 of Delphinus delphis. Classification (NCBI taxonomy): domain Eukaryota; kingdom Metazoa; phylum Chordata; class Mammalia; order Artiodactyla; family Delphinidae; genus Delphinus; species Delphinus delphis. The sequence continues at coordinate 356,580 of NW_027192744.1, forward strand.
CTTCTTTATCCATTTTTCAATTTCTGCGATGTTGAACTTGTACTGTAAACGAGGTTCTTGTAAACAGAGCCGTTCCAAACTTTGGGGTGGCTGTGTCTTTTTGATTTTAAATTCCCTAAGCTATAGGACCATAAGTGGAAGTGCCCTAGGCTCTGTTGCTTTGTTTTTTAGATGTTTCAGGAAACACCATACACTTCTCCCGAGTGGTTGTTGGCAATTTATATCCCGCCCATCAGCATAACAAGGCTCCCAGTTCTCCATGGCCTGTCCTGCCTTTCTGGATTTTACACTTTTTTCAGATGGCCCTTTTGACCGGGGGGAAGTGAGACTTCATTGTAGTGCAGATTTCCTTTGCAAGCTTGCTTGGTTGGCCAAAAAGGGCGTATGCGTTTTTTCCTGAATATATTCAGGAAAAAACGCATACGCCCTTTTTGGCCAAGTGCATCATTGTGGACGTTCTGCCTCTTTTCCTATGCTTGCAATGCAATTCCAGTCTACCTCCTGAAATCGGATTCCTGCAATTCTACCCCACTTTCAAGTCCTCTTGGCAGCCTTACTTCAGTCTATTTTTGGACGATAGCTGTCATTTATAACTCTGCAGGTTTGTGAATTACAGTGCCCCTGAGCTCCTTTCTTCAACTCGCTTTCTTGTGACCTGGCCGCAACACCGCAGGATGTCTTCAGGCCCTAATCTGGTTCTGGCACGGCACGCTGAGCCTTTGGTTAATTCCTCTTCCTGGTGGGAAATGAGAGTTAAATTTGCCCATCCAGACACCTCCAGCTAGTCTCTCATTGGTTCTCGCTATTCCTGTTCATCTTCCACAGAAATTGCAAACTGGGCCAAACAGGAGGTTAAAGGGACTGACTCTCCAAGTCGGGAGAGTGATAGTAAAGCGTCTGGAATGTTGCACCCGAGTACCAGGGTACGAAAACTGAGACATATTTGAACACGTCTCCCGATCACATGGTTGATCATACTCTAGTTTCCACATGCATGTTTTAGCTGAAGGAAGAATACCTTAAACCTGGGTAGTTGAAACCCGTGGAATGGGTACCATGCAATATGACTTCAAAGGGTCTTCATTTGCTCACCGAACCTCTCCAATCCTATCACTGCTGCGTTTATGCCCCTGTACACATGCTTGATTCTCTTTCGGAGACATAGCAATCCATAGGTTTTAAGATACTTACTAGTCAGGTACATTCTTAGGCATTTAATATGCGGTGTTGAGTCCATTTCGTTGAGCAAGGAGTAGCTCTTGTCTATTCAATATTTGGCTTAAGGAACTTTATCTGTGCTCATTTCAGTCTCTGGTTTTATGCAGCACCCCAACTCACCTTTCCCCTTAAGCAAGCATAAGTTGGTTTTCTAAATTTGAGACCCTGTTCTGTTCTGTAATTCAGTTCCTGTGTAGCCAAGTTTACATTCCGTGTATTACTGATATCTTATGATGTTTCTTTTTCTGTGTGACTTATTTCAGTTAGAATCATCATACCTGAATCCACTCATTGTGCTGCTAAGGGCCTGATGACACAGATTTCATTGCTGAGTGATATTGCTTTGTAAGTAAATACCACAACTTCTTTATCCATTTTTCAATTTCTGCGATGTTGAACTTGTACTGTAAACGAGGTTCTTGTAAACAGAGCCGTTCCAAACTTTGGGGTGGCTGTGTCTTTTTGATTTTAAATTCCCTAAGCTATAGGACCATAAGTGGAAGTGCCCTAGGCTCTGTTGCTTTGTTTTTTAGATGTTTCAGGAAACACCATACACTTCTCCCGAGTGGTTGTTGGCAATTTACATCCCGCCCATCAGCATAACAAGGCTCCCAGTTCTCCATGGCCTGTCCTGCCTTTCTGGATTTTACACTTTTTTCAGATGGCCCTTTTGACCGGGGGGAAGTGAGACTTCATTGTAGTGCAGATTTCCTTTGCAAGCTTGCTTGGTTGGCCAAAAAGGGCGTATGCGTTTTTTCCTGAATATATTCAGGAAAAAACGCATACGCCCTTTTTGGCCAAGTGCATCATTGTGGACGTTCTGCCTCTTTTCCTATGCTTGCAATGCAATTCCAGTCTACCTCCTGAAATCGGTTTCCTGCAATTCTGCCCCGCTTTCAAGTCCTCTTGGCAGCCTTACTTCAGTCTATTTTTGGACGATAGCTGTCATTTATAACTCTGCAGGTTTGTGAATTACAGTGCCCCTGAGCTCCTTTCTTCAACTCGCTTTCTTGTGACCTGGCCGCAACACCGCAGGATGTCTTCAGGCCCTAATCTGGTTCTGGCACGGCACGCTGAGCCTTTGGTTAATTCCTCTTCCTGGTGGGAAATGAGAGTTAAATTTGCCCATCCAGACACCTCCAGCTAGTCTCTCATTGGTTCTCGCTATTCCTGTTCATCTTCCACAGAAATTGCAAACTGGGCCAAACAGGAGGTTAAAGGGACTGACTCTCCAAGTGGGGAGAGTGTTAGTAAAGCGTCTGGAATGTTGCACCCGAGTACCAGGGTACGAAAACTGAGACATATTTGAACACGTCTCCCGATCACATGGTTGATCATACTCTAGGTTCCACATGCATGTTTTAGCTGAAGGAAGAATACCTTAAACCTGGGTAGTTGAAACCCGTGGAATGGGTACCATGCAATATGATTTCAAAGGGTCTTCATTTGCTCACCGAACCTCTCCAATCCTATCACTGCTGCGTTTATGCACCTGTACACATGCTTGATTCTCTTTCAGAGACATAGCAATCCATAGGTTTTAAGATACTTACTAGTTAGGTACATTCTTAGGAATTTAATATGCGGTGTTGAGTCCATTTCGTTGAGCAAGGAGTAGCTCTTGTCTATTCCATATTTGGCTTAAGGAACTTTATCTGTGCTCATTTCAATCTCTGGTTTTATGCAGCACCCCAACTCACCTTTCCCCTTAAGCAAGCATAAGTTGGTTTTCTAAATTTGAGACCCTGTTCTGTTCTGTAATTCAGTTCCTGTGTAGCCAAGTTTACATTCCGTGTATTACTGATATCTTATGATGTTTCTTTTTCTGTGTGACTTACTTCAGTTAGAATCATCATACCTGAATCCACTCATTGTGCTGCTAAGGGCCTGATGACACAGATTTCATTGCTGAGTGATACTGCATTGTACGTAAGTACCACAAGTTCTTTATCCATTTTTCACTTTCTGCGATGTTGAACTTCTACTATAAACGAGTTTCTTGTAAACAGAGCCGTTCCGAACTTTGGGGTGGCTGTGTCTTTTTGATTTTAATTTCCCTAAGCTATAGGACCATAAGTGGAAGTGCCCTAGGCTCTGTTGCTTTGTTTTTTAGATGTTTCAGGAAACACCATACACTTCTCCTGAGTGTCTGTTGGCAATTTACATCCCGCCCATCAGCATAACAAGGCTCCCAGTTCTCCATGGCCTGTCCTGCCTTTCTGGATTTTACACTTTTTTCAGATGGCCCTTTTGACCGGGGGGAAGTGAGACTTCATTGTAGTGCAGATTTCCTTTGCAAGTTTGCTTGGTTGGCCAAAAAGGGCGTATGCGTTTTTTCCTGAATATATTCAGGAAGAAACGCATACGCCCTTTTTGGCCAAGTGCATCATTGTGGACGTTCTGCCTCTTTTCCTATGCTTTCAATGCAATTCCAGTCTACCTCCTGAAATCGGTTTCCTGCAATTCTGCCCCGCTTTCAAGTCCTCTTGGCAGCCTTACTTCAGTCTATTTTTGGACGATAGCTGTCATTTATAACTCTGCAGGTTTGTGAATTACAGTGCCCCTGAGCTCCTTTCTACAACTCGCTTTCTTGTGAGCTGGCCGCAACACCGCAGGATGGCTTCAGGCCCTAATCTGGTTCCGGCACGGCACGCTGAGCCTTTGGTTAATTCCTATTCCTGGTGGGAAATGAGAGTTAAATTTGCCCGTCCAGACACCTCCAGCTAGCCTCTCATTGGTTCTCGCTATTCCTGTTCATCTTCCGCAGAAATTGCAAACTGGGCCAAACAGGAGGTTAAAGGCACTGACTTTCCAAGTGGGGAGAGTGTTAGTAAAGCGCCTGGAATGTTGCACCCGAGTACCAGGGGAGGAAAACTGAGACATATTTGAACACGTCTCCCGTTCACATGGTTGATCATACTTGGGTTCCACATGCATGGTTTTGCTGAAGGAAGAATACCTAAAACCTGGGTAGTTGAAACCCGTGGAATGGGTACCATGCAATATGACTTCAAAGGGTCTTCATTTGCTCACCGAACCTCTCCAATCCTATCACTGCTGCGTTTATGCCCCTGTACACATGCTTGATTCTCTTTCGGAGACATAGCAATCCATAGGTTTTAAGATACTTACTAGTCAGGTACATTCTTAGGCGTTTAATATGCGGTGTTGAGTCCATTTCGTTGAGCAAGGAGTAGCTCTTGTCTATTCCATATTTGGCTTAAGGAACTTTATCTGTGCTCATTTCAATCTCTGGTTTTATGCAGCACCCCAACTCACCTTTCCCCTTAAGCAAGCATAAGTTGGTTTTCTAAATTTGAGACCCTGTTCTGTTCTGTAATTCAGTTCCTGTGTAGCCAAGTTTCCATTCCGTGTATTACTGATATCTTATGATGTTTCTTTTTCTGTGTGACTTATTTCAGTTAGAATCATCATACCTGAATCCACTCATTGTGCTGCTAAGGGCCTGATGACATAGATTTCATTGCTGAGTGATATTGCTTTGTAAGTGAATACCACAACTTCTTTATCCATTTTTCACTTTCTGCGATGTTGAACTTGTACTTTAAACGAGGTTCTTGTAAACAGAGCCGTTCCGAACTTTGGGGTGGCTGTGTCTTTTTGATTTTAATTTCCCTAAGCTATAGGACCATAAGTGGAAGTGCCCTAGGCTCTGTTGCTTTGTTTTTTAGATGTTTCAGGAAACACCATACACTTCTCCCGAGTGGTTGTTGGCAATTTACATCCCGCCCATCAGCATAACAAGGCTCCCAGTTCTCCATGGCCTGTCCTGCCTTTCTGGATTTTACACTTTTTTCAGATGGCCCTTTTGACCGGGGGGAAGTGAGACTTCATTGTAGTGCAGATTTCCTTTGCAAGCTTGCTTGGTTGGCCAAAAAGGGCGTATGCGTTTTTTCCTGAATATATTCAGGAAAAAACGCATACGCCCTTTTTGGCCAAGTGCATCATTGTGGACGTTCTGCCTCTTTTCCTATGCTTGCAATGCAATTCCAGTCTACCTCCTGAAATCGGTTTCCTGCAATTCTGCCCCGCTTTCAAGTCCTCTTGGCATCCTTACTTCAGTCTATTTTTGGACGATAGCTGTCATTTAAAACTCTGCAGGTTTGTGAATTACAGTGCCCCTGAGCTCCTTTCTTCAACTCGCTTTCTTGTGACCTGGCCGCAACACCGCAGGATGTCTTCAGGCCCTAATCTGGTTCTGGCACGGCATGCTGAGCCTTTGGTTAATTCCTCTTCCTGGTGGGAAATGAGAGTTAAATTTGCCCATCCAGACACCTCCAGCTAGTCTCTCATTGGTTCTCGCTATTCCTGTTCATCTTCCACAGAAATTGCAAACTGGGCCAAACAGGAGGTTAAAGGGACTGACTCTCCAAGTGGGGAGAGTGTTAGTAAAGCGTCTGGAATGTTGCACCCGAGTACCAGGGTACGAAAACTGAGACATATTTGAACACGTCTCCCGATGACATGGTTGATCATACTCTAGGTTCCACATGCATGTTTTAGCTGAAGGAAGAATACCTTAAACCTGGGTAGTTGAAACCCGTGGAATGGGTACCATGCAATATGACTTCAAAGGGTCTTCATTTGCTCACCGAACCTCTCCAATCCTATCACTGCTGCGTTTATGCCCCTGTACAAATGCTTGATTCTCTTTCAGAGACATAGCAATCCATAGGTTTTAAGATACTTACTAGTCAGGTACATTCTTAGGCATTTAATATGCGGTGTTGAGTCCATTTCGTTGAGCAAGGAGTAGCTCTTGTCTATTCCATATTTGGCTTAAGGAACTTTATCTGTGCTCATTTCAGTCTCTGGTTTTATGCAGCACCCCAACTCACCTTTACCCTTAAGCAAGCATAAGTTGGTTTTCTAAATTTGAGACCCTGTTCTGTTCTGTAATTCAGTTCCTGTGTAGCCAAGTTTACATTCCGTGTATTAGTGATATCTTATGATGTTTCTTTTTCTGTGTGACTTATTTCAGTTAGAATCATCGTACCTGAATCCACTCATTATGCTGCTACGGGCCTGATGACATAGATTTCATTGCTGAGTGATACTGCATTGTACGTAAGTACCACAAGTTCTTTATCCATTTTTCACTTTCTGTGATATTGAACTTGTACGGTAAACGAGGTTCTTGTAAACAGAGGCGTCCCAAACTTTGGGGTGGCTGTGTCTTTTTGATTTTAATTTCCCTAAGCTATAGGACCATAAGTGGAAGTGCCCTAGGCTCTGTTGCTTTGTTTTTTAGATGTTTCAGGAAACACCATACACTTCTCCTGAGTGTCTGTTGGCAATTTACATCCCGCCCATCAGCATAACAAGGCTCCCAGTTCTCCATGGCCTGTCCTGCCTTTCTGGATTTTACACTTTTTTCAGATGGCCCTTTTGACCGGGGGGAAGTGAGACTTCATTGTAGTGCAGATTTCCTTTGCAAGTTTGCTTGGTTGGCCAAAAAGGGCGTATGCGTTTTTTCCTGAATATATTCAGGAAGAAACGCATACGCCCTTTTTGGCCAAGTGCATCATTGTGGACGTTCTGCCTCTTTTCCTATGCTTTCAATGCAATTCCAGTCTACCTCCTGAAATCGGTTTCCTGCAATTTTGCCCCGCTTTCCAATCCTCTTGGCAGCCTTACTTCAGTCTATTTTTGGACGATAGCTGTCATTTATAACTCTGCAGGTTTGTGAATTACAGAGACCCTGAGCTACTTTCTTCAACTCGCTTTCTTTTGAGCTGGCCGCAACACCGCAGGATGTCTTCAGGCTCTAATCTGGTTCTGGCACGGCACACTGAGCCTTTGGTTAATTCCTCTTCCTGGTGGGAAATGAGAGTTAAATTTGCCCATCCAGACACCTCCAGCTAGTCTCTCATTGGTTCTCGCTATTCCTGTTCATCTTCCACAGAAATTGCAAACTGGGCCAAACAGGAGGTTAAAGGGACTGACTCTCCAAGTGGGGAGAGTGTTAGTAAAGCGTCTGGAATGTTGCACCCGAGTACCAGGGTACGAAAACTGAGACATATTTGAACACGTCTCCCGATCACATGGTTGATCATACTCTGGGTTCCACATGCATGTTTTAGCTGAAGGAAGAATACCTTAAACCTGGAGAGTTGAGACCCGTGGAATGGGTACCATGCAATATGTCTTCAAAGGGTCTTCATTTGCTCACCGAACCTCTCCAATCCTATCACTGCTGCGTTTATGCCCCTGTACACACGCTTGATTCTCTTTTGGAGACATAGCAATCCATAGGTTTTAAGATACTTACTAGTCAGGTACATTCTTAGGCATTTAATATGGGGTGTTGAGTCCATTTCGTTGAGCAAGGAGTAGCTCTTGTCTATTCCATATTTGGCTTAAGGAACTTTATCTGTGCTCATTTCAATCTCTGGTTTTATGCAGCACCCCAACTCACCTTTCCCCTTAAGCAAGCATAAGTTGGTTTTCTAAATTTGAGACCCTGTTCTGTTTTGGAATGCAGTTCCTGTGTAGCCAAGTTTACATTCCGTGTATTAGTGATATCTTATGATGTTTCTTTTTCTGTGTGACTTATTTCAGTTAGAATCATCGTACCTGAATCCACTCATTATGCTGCTACGGGCCTGATGACATAGATTTCATTGCTGAGTGATACTGCATTGTACGTAAGTACCACAAGTTCTTTATCCATTTTTCACTTTCTGTGATATTGAACTTGTACGGTAAACGAGGTTCTTGTAAACAGAGGCGTCCCAAACTTTGGGGTGGCTGTGTCTTTTTGATTTTAATTTCCCTAAGCTATAGGACCATAAGTGGAAGTGCCCTAGGCTCTGTTGCTTTGTTTTTTAGATGTTTCAGGAAACACCATACACTTCTCCCGAGTGTCTGTTGGCAATTTACATCCCGCCCATCAGCATAACAAGGCTCCCAGTTCTCCATGGCCTGTCCTGCCTTTCTGGATTTTACACTTTTTTCAGATGGCCCTTTTGACCGGGGGGGAAGTGAGACTTCATTGTAGTGCAGATTTCCTTTGCAAGCTTGCTTGGTTGGACAAAAAGGGCGTATGCGTTTTTTCCTGAATATATTCAGGAAAAAACGCATACGCCCTTTTTGGCCAAGTGCATCATTGTGGACGTTCTGCCTCTTTTCCTATGCTTTCAATGCAATTCCAGTCTACCTCCTGAAATCGGTTTCCTGCAATTCTGCCCTGCTTTCAAGTCCTCTTGGCAGCCTTACTTCAGTCTATTTTTGGACGATAGCTGTCATTTATAACTCTGCAGGTTTGTGAATTACAGTGTCCCTGAGCTCCTTTCTTCAACTCGCTTTCTTGTGAGCTGGCCGCAACACCGCAGGATGGCTTCAGGCCCTAATCTGGTTCCGGCACGGCACGCTGAGCCTTTGGTTATTTCCTCTTCCTGGTGGGAAATGAGAGTTAAATTTGCCCGTCCAGACACCTCCAGCTAGTCTCTCATTGGTTCTCGCTATTCCTGTTCATCTTCCGAAGAAATTGCAAACTGGGCCAAACAGGAGGTTAAAGGCGCTGACTCTCCAAGTGGGGAGAGTGTTAGTAAAGCGTCTGAAATGTTGCACCCGAGTACCAGGGGAGGAAAACTGAGACATATTTGAACACGTCTCCCGTTCACACGGTTGATCATACTCTGGGTTCCACATGCATGTTTTAGCTGAAGGAAGAATACCTTAAACCTGGGTAGTTGAAACCCGTGATATGGGTACCATGCAATATGACTTCAAACGGTCTTCATTTGCTCACCGAACCTCTCCAATCCTATCACTGCTGCGTTTATGCCCCTGTACACACGCTTGATTCTCTTTTGGAGACATAGCAATCCAAAGGTTTTAAGATACTTACTAGTCAGGTACATTCTTGGGCGTTTAATATGGGGTGTTGAGTCCATTTCATTGAGCAAGGAGTAGCTCTTGTGTATTCCATATTTGGCTTAAGGAACTTTATCTGTGCTCATTTCAATCTCTGGTTTTATGCAGCACCCCAACTCACCTTTCCCCTTAAGCAAGCATAAGTTGGTTTTCTAAATTTGAGACCCTCTTCTGTTTTGGAATTCAGTTCCTGTGTAGCCAAGTTTACATTCCGTGTATTAGTGATATCTTATGATGTTTCTTTTTCTGTGTGACTTATTTCAGTTAGAATCATCGTACCTGAATCCACTCATTATGCTGCTACGGGCCTGATGACATAGATTTCATTGCTGAGTGATACTGCATTGTACGTAAGTACCACAAGTTCTTTATCCATTTTTCACTTTCTGTGATATTGAACTTGTACGGTAAAGGAGATTCTTGTAAACAGAGGCGTCCCAAACTTTGGGGTGGCTGTGTCTTTTTGATTTTAATTTCCGTAAGCTATAGGACCATAAGTGGAAGTGCCCTAGGCTCTGTTGCTTTGTTTTTTAGATGTTTCAGGAAACACCATACACTTCTCCAGAGTGTCTGTTGGCAATTTACATCCCGCCCATCAGCATAACAAGGCTCCCAGTTCTCCATGGCCTGTCCTGCCTTTCTGGATTTTACACTTTTTTCAGATGTCCCTTTTGACCGGGGGGAAGTGAGACTTCATTGTAGTGCAGATTTCCTTTTCAAGCTTGCTTGGTTGGCCAAAAAGGGCGTATGCGTTTTTTCCTGAATATATTCAGGAAAAAACGCATACGCCCTTTTTGGCCAAGTGCATCATTGTGGACGTTCTGCCTCTTTTCCTATGCTTTCAATGCAATTCCAGTCTACCTCCTGAAATCGGTTTCCTGCAATTCTGCCCTGCTTTCAAGTCCTCTTGGCAGCCTTACTTCAGTCTATTTTTGGACGATAGCTGTCATTTATAACTCTGCAGGTTTGTGAATTACAGTGCCCCTGAGCTCCTTTCTTCAACTCGCTTTCTTGTGAGCTGGCCGCAACTCCGCAGGATGGCTTCAGGCCCTAATCTGGTTCCGGCACGGCACGCTGAGCCTTTGGTTAATTCCTCTTCCTGGTGGGAAATGAGAGTTAAATTTGCCCGTCCAGACACCTCCAGCTAGTCTCTCATTGGTTCTCGCTATTCCTGTTCATCTTCCGCAGAAATTGCAAACTGGGCCAAACAGGAGGTTAAAGGCGCTGACTTTCCAAGTTGGGAGAGTGTTAGTAAAGCGCCTGGAATGTTGCACCAGAGTACCAGGGGAGGAAAACTGAGACATATTTGAACACGTCTCCCGTTCACATGGTTGATCATACTTGGGTTCCACATGCATGTTTTAGCTGAAGGAAGAATACCTTAAACCTGTGTATTTGAAACCCGTGGAATGGGTACCATGCAATATGACTTCAAAGGGTCTTCATTTGCTCACCGAACCTCTCCAATCCTATCACTGCTGCGTTTATGCCCCTGTACACATGCTTGATTCTCTTTCGGAGACATAGCAATCCATAGGTTTTAAGATACTTACTAGTCAGGTACATTCTTAGGCGTTTAATATGCGGTGTTGAGTCCATTTCGTTGAGCAAGGAGTAGCTCTTGTCTATTCCATATTTGGCTTAAGGAACTTTATCTGTGTTCATTTCAATCTCTGGTTTTATGCAGCACCCCAACTCACCTTTCCCCTTAAGCAAGCATAAGTTGGTTTTCTAAATTTGAGACCCTGTTCTGTTCTGTAATTCAGTTCCTGTGTAGCCAAGTTTACATTCCGTGTATTACTGATATCTTATGATGTTTCTTTTTCTGTGTGACTTATTTCAGTTAGAATCATCATACCTGAATCCACTCATTGTGCTGCTAAGGGCCTGATGACACAGATTTCATTGCTGAGTGATATTGCTTTGTAAGTAAATACCACAACTTCTTTATCCATTTTTCAATTTCTGCGATGTTGAACTTGTACTGTAAACGAGGTTCTTGTAAACAGAGCCGTTCCAAACTTTGGGGTGGCTGTGTCTTTTTGATTTTAAATTCCCTAAGCTATAGGACCATAAGTGGAAGTGCCCTAGGCTCTGTTGCTTTGTTTTTTAGATGTTTCAGGAAACACCATACACTTCTCCGGAGTGGTTGTTGGCAATTTACATCCCGCCCATCAGCATAACAAGGCTCCCAGTTCTCCATGGCCTGTCCTGCCTTTCTGGATTTTACACTTTTTTCAGATGTCCCTTTTGACCGGGGGGAAGTGAGACTTCATTGTAGTGCAGATTTCCTTTGCAAGCTTGCTTGGTTGGCCGAAAAGTGCGTATGCGTTTTTTCCTGAATATATTCAGGAAAAAACGCATACGCCCTTTTTGGCCAAGTGCATCATTGTGGACGTTCTGCCTCTTTTCCTATGCTTTCAATGCAATTCCAGTCTACCTCCTGAAATCGGTTTCCTGCAATTCTGCCCCGCTTTCAAGTCCTCTTGGCAGCCTTACTTCAGTATATTTTTGGACGATAGCTGTCATTTATAACTCTGCAGGTTTGTGAATTACAGTGCCCCTGAGCTCCTTTCTTCAACTCGCTTTCTTGTGACCTGGCCGCAACACCGCAGGATGTCTTCAGGCCCTAATCTGGTTCTGGCACGGCACGCTGAGCCTTTGGTTAATTCCTCTTCCTGGTGGGAAATGAGAGTTAAATTTGCCCATCCAGACACCTCCAGCTAGTCTCTCATTGGTTCTCGCTATTCCTGTTCATCTTCCACAGAAATTGCAAACTGGGCCAAACAGGAGGTTAAAGGGACTGACTCTCCAAGTGGGGAGAGTGTTAGTAAAGCGTCTGGAATGTTGCACCCGAGTACCAGGGTACGAAAACTGAGACATATTTGAACACGTCTCCCGATCACATGGTTGATCATACTCTAGGTTCCACATGCATGTTTTAGCTGAAGGAAGAATACCTTAAACCTGGGTAGTTGAAACCCGTGGAATGGGTACCATGCAATATGACTTCAAAGGGTCTTCATTTGCTCACCAAACCTCTCCAATCCTATCACTGCTGCGTTTATGCCCCTGTACACATGCTTGATTCTCTTTCGGAGACATAGCAATCCATAGGTTTTAAGATACTTACTAGTCAGGTACATTCTTAGGCGTTTAATATGCGGTGTTGAGTCCATTTCGTTGAGCAAGGAGTAGCTCTTGTCTATTCCATATTTGGCTTAAGGAACTTTATCTGTGCTCATTTCAATCTCTGGTTTTATGCAGCACCCCAACTCACCTTTCCCCTTAAGCAAGCATAAGTTGGTTTTCTAAATTTGAGACCCTGTTCTGTTCTGTAATTCAGTTCCTGTGTAGCCAAGTTTCCATTCCGTGTATTACTGATATCTTATGATGTTTCTTTTTCTGTGTGACTTATTTCAGTTAGAATCATCATACCTGAATCCACGCATTGTGCTGCTAAGGGCCTGATGACACAGATTTCATTGCTGAGTGATATTGCTTTGTAAATAAATACCACAAGTTCTTTATCCATTTTTCACTTTCTGTGATATTGAACTTGTACGGTAAACGAGGTTCTTGTAAATGGAGGCGTCCCAAACTTTGGGGTGGCTGTGTCTTTTTGATTTTAATTTCCCTAAGCTATAGGACCATAAGCGGAAGTGCCCTAGGCTCTGTTGCTTTGTTTTTTAGATGTTTCAGGAAACACCATACACTTCTCCTGAGTGTCTGTTGGCAATTTACATCCCGCCCATCAGCATAACAAGGCTCCCAGTTCTCCATGGCCTGTCCTGCCTTTCTGGATTTTACACTTTTTTCAGATGGCCCTTTTGACCGGGGAGAAGTGAGACTTCATTGTAGTGCAGATTTCCTTTGCAAGTTTGCTTGGTTGGCCAAAAAGTGCGTATGCGTTTTTTCCTGAATATATTCAGGAAAAAACGCATACGCCCTTTTTGGCCAAGTGCATCATTGTGGACGTTCTGCCTCTTTTCCTATGCTTTCAATGCAATTCCAGTCTACCTCCTGAAATCGGTTTCCTGCAATTCTGCCCCGCTTTCAAGTCCTCTTGGCAGCCTTACTTCAGTCTATTTTTGGACGATAGCTGTCATTTATAACTCTGCAGGTTTGTGAATTGCAGTGCCCCTGAGCTCCTTTCTTCAACTCGCTTTCTTGTGACCTGGCCACAACACCGCAGGATGGCTTCAGGCCCTAATCTGGTTCCGGCCCGGCATGCTGAGCCTTTGGTTAATTCCTCTTCCTGGTGGGAAATGAGAGTTAAATTTGCCCGTCCAGACACCTCCAGCTAGCCTCTCATTGGTTCTCGCTATTCCTGTTCATCTTCCGCAGAAATTGCAAACTGGGCCAAACAGGAGGTTAAAGGGACTGACTCTCCAAGTCGGGAGAGTGTTAGTTAAGCATCTGGAATGTTGCACCCGAGTACCAGGGTAGGAAAACTGAGACATATTTGAACACGTCTCCCGTTCACATGGTTGATCATAATCTGGGTTCCACATGCATGTTTTAGCTGAAGGAAGAATACCTTAAACCTGGAGAGTTGAGACCCGTGGAATGGGTACCATGCAATATGACTTCAAACGGTCTTCATTTGCTCACCGAACCTCTCCAATCCTATCACTGCTGCGTTTATGCCCCTGTACACACGCTTGATTCTCTTTTGGAGACATAGCAATCCATAGGTTTTAAGATACTTACTAGTCAGGTACATTCTTAGGCGTTTAATATGGGGTTTTGAGTCCATTTCGTTGAGCAAGGAGTAGCTCTTGTCTATTCCATATTTGGCTTAAGGAACTTTATCTGTGCTCATTTCAATCTCTGGTTTTATGCAGCACCCCAACTCACCTTTCCCCTTAAGCAAGCATAAGTTGGTTTTCTAAATTTGAGACCCTGTTCTGTTCTGTAATTCAGTTCCTGTGTAGCCAAGTTTACATTCCGTGTATTACTGATATCTTATGATGTTTCTTTTTCTGTGTGACTTACTTCAGTTAGAATCATCATACCTGAATCCACTCACTGTGCTGCTAAGGGCCTGATGACACAGATTTCATTGCTGAGTGATATTGCTTTGTAAGTAAATACCACAACTTCTTTATCCATTTTTCACTTTCTGCGATGTTGAACTTGTACTGTAAACGAGGTTCTTGTAAACAGAGCCTTTCCAAACTTTGGGGTGGCTGTGTCTTTTTGATTTTAATTTCCCTAAGCTATAGGACCATAAGTGGAAGTGCCCTAGGTTCTGTTGCTTTGTTTTTTAGATGTTTCAGGAAACACCATACACTTCTCCCGAGTGGTTGTTGGCAATTTACATCCCGCCCATCAGCATAACAAGGCTCCCAGTTCTCCATGGCCTGTCCTGCCTTTCTGGATTTTACACTTTTTTCAGATGGCCCTTTTGACCGGGGGGAAGTGAGACTTCATTGTAGTGCAGATTTCCTTTGCAAGCTTGCTTGGTTGGCCAAAAAGGGCGTATGCGTTTTTTCCTGAATATATTCAGGAAAAAACGCATACGCCCTTTTTGGCCAAGTGCATCATTGTGGACGTTCTGCCTCTTTTCCTATGCTTTCAATGCAATTCCAGTCTACCTCCTGAAATCGGTTTCCTGCAATTCTGCCCCGCTTTCAAGTCCTCTTGGCAGCCTTACTTCAGTCTATTTTTGGACGATAGCTGTCATTTATAACTCTGCAGGTTTGTGAATTACAGTGCCCCTGAGCTCGTTTCTTCAACTCGCTTTCTTTTCAGCTGGCCGCAACACCGCAGGATGGCTTCAGGCCGTAATCTGGTTCCGGCACGGCACGCTGAGCTTTTGGTTATTTCCTCTTCCTGGTGGGAAATGAGAGTTAAATTTGCCCGTCCAGACACCTCCAGCTAGTCTCTCATTGGTTCTCGCTATTCCTGTTCATCTTCCGCAGAAATTGCAAACTGGGCCAAACAGGAGGTTAAAGGCGCTGACTCTCCAAGTGGGGAGAGTGTTAGTAAAGCGTCTGGAATGTTGCACCCGAGTACCAGGGGAGGAAACCTGAGACATATTTGAACACGTCTCCCGTTCACATGGTTGATCATACTTGGGTTCCACATGCATGTTTTAGCTGAAGGAAGAATACCTTAAACCTCGGTAGTTGAAACCCGTGGAATGGGTACCATACAATATGACTTCAAAGGGTCTTCATTTGCTCACCGAACCTCTCCAATCCTATCACTGCTGCGTTTATGCCCCTGTACACATGCTTGATTCTCTTTCGGAGACATAGCAATCCATAGGTTTTAAGATACTTACTAGTCAGGTACATTCTTAGGCGTTTAATATGCGGTGTTGAGTCCATTTCGTTGAGCAAGGAGTAGCTCTTGTCTATTCCATATTTGGCTTAAGGTACTTTATCTGTGCTCATTTCGATCTCTGGTTATGCAGCACCCCAATTCACCTTTCCCCTTAAGCAAGCATAAGTTGGTTTTCTAAATTTGAGACCCTGTTCTGTTCTGTAATTCAGTTCCTGTGTAGCCAAGTTTACATTCCGTGTATTACTGATATATTATGATGTTTCTTTTTCTGTGTGACTTATTTCAGTTAGAATCATCATACCTGAATCCACTCATTGTGCTCCTAAGGGCCAGATGACATAGATTTCATTGCTGAGTGATATTGCTTTGTAAGTAAATACCACAACTTCTTTATCCATTTTTCACTTTCTGCGATGTTGAACTTGTACTGTAAACGAGGTTCTTGTAAACAGAGCCGTTTCAAACTTTGGGGTGGCTGTGTCTTTTTTATTTTAATTTCCCTAAGCTATAGGACCATAAGTTTAAGTGCCCTAGGCTCTGTTGATTTGTTTTTTAGATGTTTCAGGAAACACCATACACTTCTCCCGAGTGGTTGTTGGCAATTTACATCCCGCCCATCAGCATAACAAGGCTCCCAGTTCTCCATGGCCTGTCCTGCCTTTCTGGATTTTACACTTTTCTCAGATGGCCCTTTTGACCGGGGGGAAGTGAGACTTCATTGTAGTGCAGATTTCCTTTGCAAGCTTGCTTGGTTGGCCAAAAAGGGCGTATGCGTTTTTTCCTGAATATATTCAGGAAAAAACGCATACGCCCTTTTTGGCCAAGTGCATCATTGTGGACGTTCTGCCTCTTTTCCTATGCTTTCAATGCAATTCCAGTCTACCTCCTGAAATCGGTTTCCTGCAATTCTGCCCTGCTTTCAAGTCCTCTTGGCAGCCTTACTTCAGTCTATTTTTGGACGATAGCTGTCATTTATAACTCTGCAGGTTTGTGAATTAGAGTGTCCCTGAGCTCCTTTCTTCAACTCGCTTTATTGTGAGCTGGCTGCAACACCGCAGGATGGCTTCAGGCCCTAATCTGGTTCCGGCACGGCACGCTTAGCCTTTGGTTATTTCCTCTTCCTGGTGGGAAATGAGAGTTAAATTTGCCCGTCCAGACACCTCCAGCTAGCCTCTCATTGGTTCTCGCTATTCCTGTTCATCTTCCGCAGAAATTGCGAACTGGGCCAAACAGGAGGTTAAAGGGACTGACTCTCCAAGTGGGGAGAGTGTTAGTAAAGCGTCTGGAATGTTGCACCCGAGTACCAGGGTACGAAAACTGAGACATATTTGAACACGTCTCCCGATCACATGGTTGATCATACTCTGGGTTCCACATGCATGTTTTAGCTGAAGGAAGAATACCTAAAACCTGGGTAGTTGAAACCCGTGTAATGGGTACCATGCAATATGACTTCAAAGGGTCTTCATTTGCTCACCGAACCTCTCCAATCCTATCACTGCTGCGTTTATGCCCCTGTACACATGCTTGATTCTGTTTCGGAGACATAGCAATCTATAGGTTTTAAGATACTTACTAGTCATGTACATTCTTAGGCGTTTAATATGCGGTGTTGAGTCCATTTCGTTGAGCAAGGAGTAGCTCTTGTCTATTCCATATTTGGCTTAAGGAACTTTATCTGTGCTCATTTCAATCTCTGGTTTTATGCAGCACCCCGACTCACCTTTACCCTTAAGTAAGCATAAGTTGGTTTTCTAAATTTGAGACCCTGTTCTGTTCTGTAATTCAGTTCCTGTGTAGCCAAGTTTACATTCCGTGTATTACTGATAACTTATGATGTTTCTTTTTCTGTGTGACTTATTTCAGTTAGAATCATCATACCTGAATCCACTCATTGTGCTGCTAAGGGCCTGATGACATAGATTTCATTGCTGAGTGATATTGCTTTGTAAGTAAATACCACAACTTCTTTATCCATTTTTCACTTTCTGCGATGTTGAACTTGTACTGTAAACGAGGTTCTTGTAAACAGAGGCGTCCCAAACTTTGGGGTGGCTGTGTCTTTTTGATTTTAATTTCCCTAAGCTATAGGACCATAAGTGGAAGTGCCCTAGGCTCTGTTGCTTTCTTTTTTAGATGTTTCAGGAAACACCATACACTTCTCCCGAGTGGTTGTTGGCAATTTACATCCCGCCCATCAGCATAACAAGGCTCCCAGTTCTCCATGGCCTGTCCTGCCTTTCTGGATTTTACACTTTTTTCAGATGGCCCTTTTGACCGGGGGGAAGTGAGACTTCATTGTAGTGCAGATTTCCTTTGCAAGCTTGCTTGGTTGGCCAAAAAGGGCGTATGCGTTTTTTCCTGAATATATTCAGGAAAAAACGCATACGCCCTTTTTGGCCAAGTGCATCATTGTGGACGTTCTGCCTCTTTTCCTATGCTTTCAATGCAATTCCAGTCTACCTCCTGAAATCGGTTTCCTGCAATTCTGCCCCGCTTTCAAGTCCTCTTGGCAGCCTTACTTCAGTCTATTTTTGGACGATAGCTGTCATTTATAACTCTGCAGGTTTGTGAATTACAGTGCCCCTGAGCTCCTTTCTTCAACTCGCTTTCTTGTGAGCTGGCCGCAACTCCGCAGGATGGCTTCAGGCCCTAATCTGGTTCCGGCACGGCACGCTGAGCCTTTGGTTAATTCCTCTTCCTGGTGGGAAATGAGAGTTAAATTTGCCCGTCCAGACACCTCCAGCTAGTCTCTCATTGGTTCTCGCTATTCCTGTTCATCTTCCGCAGAAATTGCAAACTGGGCCAAACAGGAGGTTAAAGGCGCTGACTCTCCAAGTGGGGAGAGTGTTAGTAAAGCGTCTGGAATGTTGCACCCGAGTACCAGGGGAGGAAAACTGAGACATATTTGAACACGTCTCCCGTTCACACGGTTGATCATACTCTGGGTTCCACATGCATGTTTTAGCTGAAGGAAGAATACCTTAAACCTGGAGAGTTGAGACCCGTGGAATGGGTACCATGCAATATGTCTTCAAAGGGTCTTCATTTGCTCACCGAACCTCTCCAATCCTATCACTGCTGCGTTTATGCCCCTCTACACACGCTTGATTCTCTTTTGGAGACATAGCAATCCATAGGTTTTAAGATACTTACTAGTCAGGTACATTCTTAGGCGTTTAATATGCGGTGTTGAGTCCATTTCGTTGAGCAAGGAGTAGCTCTTGTCTATTCCATATTTGGTTTAAGGAACTTTATCTGTGCTCATTTCAATCTCTGGTTTTATGCAGCACCCCAACTCACCTTTCTCCTTAAGCAAGCATAAGTTGGTTTTCTAAATTTGAGACCCTGTTCTGTTCTGTAATTCAGTTCCTGTGTAGCCAAGTTTCCATTCCGTGTATTACTGATATCTTATGATGTTTCTTTTTCTGTGTGACTTATTTCAGTTAGAATCATCGTACCTGAATCCACTCATTATGCTGCTATGGGCCTGATGATATAGATTTCATTGCTGAGTGATACTGCATTGTACGTAAGTACCACAAGTTCTTTATCCATTTTTCACTTTCTGTGATATTGAACTTGTACGGTAAACGAGGTTCTTGTAAACAGAGGCGTCCCAAACTTTGGCGTGGCTGTGTCTTTTTGATTTTAATTTCCCTAAGCTATAGGACCATAAGTGGAAGTGCCCTAGGCTCTGTTGCTTTGTTTTTTAGATGTTTCAGGAAACACCATGCACTTCTCCCGAGTGGTTGTTGGCAATTTACATCCCGCCCTTCAGCATAACAAGGCTCCCAGTTCTCCATGGCCTGTCCTGCCTTTCTGGATTTTACACTTTTTTCAGATGGCCCTTTTGACCGGGGGGAAGTGAGACTTCATTGTAGTGTAGATTTCCTTTGCAAGCTTGCTTGGTTGGCCAAAAAGGGCGTATGCGTTTTTTCCTGAATATATTCAGGAAAAAACGCATACGCCCTTTTTGGCCAAGTGCATCATTGTGGACGTTCTGCCTCTTTTCCTATGCTTTCAATGCAATTCCAGTCTACCTCCTGAAATCGGTTTCCTGCAATTCTGCCCCGCTTTCAAGTCCTCTTGGCAGCCTTACTTCAGTCTATTTTTGGACGATAGCTGTCATTTATAACTCTGCAGATTTGTGAATTACAGAGACCCGGAGCTCCTTTCTTCAACTCGCTTTCTTTTGAGCTGGCCGCAACACCGCAGGATGGCTTCAGGCCCTAATCTGGTTCCGGCTCGGCACGCTGAGCCTTTGGTTAATTCCTCTTCCTGGTGGGAAATGAGAGTTAAATTTGCCCGTCCAGACATCTCCAGCTAGTCTCTCATTGGTTCTCGCTATTCCTGTTCATCTTCCACAGAAATTTCAAACTGGGCCAAACAGGAGGTTAAAGGCGCTGACTTTCCAAGTGGGGAGAGTGTTAGTAAAGCGTCTGGAATGTTGCACCCGAGTACCAGGGGAGGAAAACTGAGACATAATTGAACACGTCTCCCGATCACATGGTTGATCATACTCTAGGTTCCACATGCATGTTTTAGCTGAAGGAAGAATACCTTAAACCTGGGTAGTTGAAACCCGTGGAATGGGTACCATGCAATATGACTTCAAAGGGTCTTCATTTGCTCACCGAACCTCTCCAATCCTATCACTGCTGCGTTTATGCCCCTGTACACATGCTTGATTCTCTTTTGGAGACATAGCAATCCATAGGTTTTAAGATACTTACTAGTCAGGTACATTCTTAGGCGTTTAATATGCGGTGTTGAGTCCATTTCGTTGAGCAAGGAGTAGCTCTTGTCTATTCCATATTTGGCTTAAGGAACTTTATCTGTGCTCATTTCAATCTCTGGTTTTATGCAGCACCCCAACTCACCTTTCCCCTTAAGCAAGCATAAGTTGGTTTTCTAAATTTGAGACCCTGTTCTGTTTTGGAATTCAGTTCCTGTGTAGCCAAGTTTACATTCCGTGTATTACTGATATCTTATGATGTTTCTTTTTCTGTGTGACTTATTTCAGTTAGAATCATCATACCTGAATCCACATATTATGCTGCTACGGGCCTGATGACATAGATTTCATTGCTGAGTGATACTGCATTGTACGTAAGTACCACAAGTTCTTTATCCATTTTTCACTTTCTGTGATATTGAACTTGTACGGTAAACGAGGTTCTTGTAAACAGAGGCGTCCCAAACTTTGGCGTGGCTGTGTCTTTTTGATTTTAATTTCCCTAAGCTATAGGACCATAAGTGGAAGTGCCCTAGGCTCTGTTGCTTTGTTTTTTAGATGTTTCAGGAAACACCATACACTTCTCCGGAGTGTCTGTTGGCAATTTACATCCCGCCCATCAGCATAACAAGGCTCCCAGTTCTCCATGACCTGTCCTGCCTTTCTGGATTTTACACTTTTTTCAGATGGCCCTTTTGACCGGGGGGAAGTGAGACTTCATTGTAGTGCAGATTTCCTTTGCAAGCTTGCTTGGTTGGCCAAAAAGGGCGTATGCGTTTTTTCCTGAATATATTCAGGAAAAAACGCATACGCCCTTTTTGGCCAAGTGCATCATTGTGGACGTTCTGCCTCTTTTCCTATGCTTTCAATGCAATTCCAGTCTACCTCCTGAAATCGGTTTCCTGCAATTCTGCCCTGCTTTCAAGTCCTCTTGGCAGCCTTACTTCAGTATATTTTTGGACGATAGCTGTCATTTATAACTCTGCAGGTTTGTGAATTACAGTGTCCCTGAGCTCCTTTCTTCAATTCGCTTTCTTGTGAGCTGGCCGCAACACCGCAGGATGGCTTCAGGCCCTAATCTGTTTCCGGCACGGCACGCTGAGCCTTTGGTTATTTCCTCTTCCTGGTGGGAAATGAGAGTTAAATTTGCCCGTCCAGACACCTCCAGCTAGTCTCTCATTGGTTCTCGCTATTCCTGTTCATCTTCCGCAGAAATTGCAAACTGGGCCAAACAGGAGGTTAAAGGCGCTGACTCTCCAAGTGGGGAGAGTGTTAGTAAAGCGTCTGGAATGTTGCACCCGAGTACCAGGGGAGGAAAACTGAGACATATTTGAACACGTCTCCCGTTCACACGGTTGATCATACTCTGGGTTCCACATGCATGTTTTACCTGAAGGAAGAATACCTTAAACCTGGAGAGTTGAGACCCGTGGAATGGGTACCATGCAATATGACTTCAAACGGTCTTCATTTGCTCACCGAACCTCTCCAATCCTATCACTGCTGCGTTTATGCCCCTCTACACACGCTGGATTCTCTTTCGGAGACATAGCAATCCATAGGTTTTAAGATACTTACTAGTCAGGTACATTCTTAGGCGTTTAATATGGGGTGTTGAGTCCATTTCGTTGAGCAAGGAGTAGCTCTTGTCTATTGCATATTTGGCTTAAGGAACTTTATCTGTGCTCATTTCAATCTCTGGTTTTATGCAGCACCCCAACTCACCTTTCCCCTTAAGCAAGCATAAGTTGGTTTTCTAAATTTGAGTCCCTGTTCTGTTCTGTAATTCAGTTCCTGTGTAGCCAAGTTTACATTCCGTGTATTACTGATATCTTATGATGTTCCTTTTTCTGTGTGACTTATTTCAGTTAGAATCATCATACCTGAATCCACTCATTGTTCTGCTAAGGGCCTGATGACATAGATTTCATTACTGAGTGATATTGCTTTGTAAGTGAATACCACAACTTCTTTATCCATTTTTCACTTTCTGCGATGTTGAACTTGTATTGTAAACGAGGTTCTTGTAAACAGAGGCGTCCCAAACTTTGGGGTGGCTGTGTCTTTTTGATTTTAATTTCCCTAAGCTATAGGACCATAAGTGGAAGTGCCCTAGGCTCTGTTGCTTTGTTTTTTAGATGTTTCAGGAAACACCATACACTTCTCCCGAGTGGTTGTTGGCAATTTACATCCCGCCCATCAGCATAACAAGGCTCCCAGTTCTCAATGGCCTGTTGCCTTTCTGGATTTTACACTTTTTTTAGATGGCCCTTTTGACCGGGGGGAAGTGAGACTTCATTGTAGTGCAGATTTCCTTTGCAAGCTTGCTTGGTTGGCCAAAAAGGGCGTATGCGTTTTTTCCTGAATATATTCAGGAAAAAACGCATACGCCCTTTTTGGCCAAGTGCATCATTGTGGACCTTCTGCCTCTTTTCCTATGCTTTCAATGCAATTCCAGTCTACCTCCTGAAATCGGTTTCCTGCAATTCTGCCCCGCTTTCAAGTCCTCTTGGCAGCCTTACTTCAGTCTATTTTTGGACGATAGCTGTCATTTATAACTCTGCAGGTTTGTGAATTACAGTGCCCCTGAGCTCCTTTCTTCAACTCGCTTTCTTTTGAGGTGGCCGCAACACCGCAGGATGGCTTCAGGCCCTTATCTGGTTCCGGCCCGGCATGCTGAGCCTTTGGTTAATTCCTCTTCCTGGTGGGAAATGAGAGTTAAATTTGCCCGTCCAGACACCTCCAGCTAGCCTCTCATTGGTTCTCGCTATTCCTGTTCATCTTCCGCAGAAATTGCAAACTGGGCCAAACAGGAGGTTAAAGGGACTGACTCTCCAAGTGGGGAGAGAGTTAGTAAAGCGTCTGGAATGTTGCACCCGAGTACCAGGGGAGGAAAACTGAGACATATTTGAACACGTCTCCCGATCACATGGTTGATCATACTCTAGGTTCCACATGCATGTTTTAGCTGAAGGAAGAATACCTTAAACCTGGGTAGTTGAAACCCGAGGAATGGGTACCATGCAATATGACTTCAAAGGGTCTTCGTTTGCTCACCGAACCTCTCCAATCCTATCACTGCTGCGTTTATGCCCCTGTACACATGCTTGATTCTCTTTCGGAGACGTAGCAATCCATAGGTTTTAAGATACTTACAAGTCAGGTACATTCTTAGGCGTTTAATATGCGGTGTTGAGTCCATTTCGTTGAGCAAGGAGTAGCTCTTGTCTATTCCATATTTGGCTTAAGGAACTTTATCTGTGCTCATTTCAATCTCTGGTTTTATGCAGCACCCCAACTCAGCTTTACCCTTAAGCAAGCATAAGTTGGTTTTCTAAATTTGAGACCCTGTTCTGTTCTGTAATTCAGTTCCTGTGTAGCCAAGTTTCCATTCCGTGTATTAGTGATATCTTATGATGTTTCTTTTTCTGTGTGACTTATTTCAGTTAGAATCATCATACCTGAATCCACTCATTGTGCTGCTAAGGGCCTGATGACATAGATTTCATTGCTGAGTGATATTGCTTTGTAAGTGAATACCACAACTTCTTTATCCATTTTTCACTTTCTGCGATGTTGAACTTGTACTGTAAACGAGGTTCTTGTAAACAGAGCCGTTCCAAACTTTGGGGTGGCTGTGTCTTTTTGATTTTAATTTCCCTAAGCTATAGGACCATAAGTGGAAGTGCCCTAGGCTCTGTTGCTTTGTTTTTTAGATGTTTCAGGAAACACCATACACTTCTCCCAAGTGTCTGTTGGCAATTTACATCCCGCCCATCAGCATAACAAGGCTCCCAGTTCTCAATGGCCTGTTGCCTTTCTGGATTTTACACTTTTTTCAGATGGCCCTTTTGACCGGGGGGAAGTGAGACTTCATTGTAGTGCAGATTTCCTTTGCAAGCTTGCTTGGTTGGCCAAAAAGGGCGTATGCCTTTTTTCCTCAATATATTCAGGAAAAAACGCATACGCCCTTTTTGGCCAAGTGCATCATTGTGGACGTTCTGCCTCTTTTCCTATGCTTTCAATGCAATTCCAGTCTACCTCCTGAAATCGGTTTCCTGCAATTCTGCCCCGCTTTCAAGTCCTCTTGGCAGCCTTACTTCAGTCTATTTTTGGACGATAGCTGTCATTTATAACTCTGCAGGTTTGTGAATTACAGTGCCCCTGAGCTCCTTTCTTCAACTCGCTTTCTTGTGAGCTGGCCGCAACACCGCAGGATGGCTTCAGGCCCTAATCTGGTTCCGGCCCGGCATGCTGAGCCTTTGGTTAATTCCTCTTCCTGGTGGGAAATGAGAGATAAATTTGCCCGTCCAGACACCTCCAGCTAGCCTCTCATTGGTTCTCGCTATTCCTGTTCATCTTCCGCAGAAATTGCAAACTGGGCCAAACAGGAAGTTAAAGGGACTGACTCTCCAAGTGGGGAGAGTGTTAGTAAAGCATCTGGAATGTTGCACCCGAGTACCAGGGGAGGAAAACTGAGACATATTTGAACACGTCTCCCGATCACATGGTTGATCATACTCTAGGTTCCACATGCATGTTTTAGCTGAAGGAAGAATACCTTAAACCTGGGTAGTTAAACCCGTGGAATGGGTACCATGCAATATGACTTCAAAGGGTCTTCATTTGCTCACCGAACCTCTCCAATCCTATCACTGCTGCGTTTATGCCCCTGTACACATGCTTGATTCTCTTTTGGAGACATAGCAATCCATAGGTTTTAAGATACTTACAAGTCAGGTATATTCTTAGGCGTTTAATATGCGGTGTTGAGTCCATTTCGTTGAGCAAGGAGTAGCTCTTGTCTATTCCATATTTGGCTTAAGGAACTTTATCTGTGCTCATTTCAATCTCTGGTTTTATGCAGCACCCCAACTCACCTTTACCCTTAAGCAAGCATAAGTTGGTTTTCTAAATTTGAGACCCTGTTCTGTTCTGTAATTCAGTTCCTGTGTAGCCAAGTTTCCATTCCGTGTATTACTGATATCTTATGATGTTTCTTTTTCTGTGTGACTTATTTCAGTTAGAATCATCATACCTGAATCCACTCATTGTGCTGCTAAGGGCCTGATGACATAGATTTCATTGCTGAGTGATATTGCTTTGTAAGTAAATACCACAACTTCTTTATCCATTTTTCACTTTCTGCGATGTTGAACTTGTACTGTAAACGAGGTTCTTGTAAACAAAGCCGTTCCAAACTTTGGGGTGGCTGTGTCTTTTTGATTTTAATTTCCCTAAGCTATAGGACCATAAGTGGAAGTGCCCTAGGCTCTGTTGCTTTGTTTTTTAGATGTTTCAGGAAACACCATACACTTCTCCCAAGTGTCTGTTGGCAATTTACATCCCGGCCATCAGCATAACAATGCTCCCAGTTCTCAATGGCCTGTTGCCTTTCTGGAATTTACACTTTTTTCAGATGGCCCTTTTGACGGGGGGGAAGTGAGACTTCATTGTAGTGCAGATTTCCTTTGCAAGCTTGCTTGGTTGGCCAAAAAGGGCGTATGCGTTTTTTCCTGAATATATTCAGGAAAAAACGCATACGCCCTTTTTGGCCAAGTGCATCATTGTGGACGTTCTGCCTCTTTTCCTATACTTTCAATGCAATTCCAGTCTACCTCCTGAAATCGGTTTCCTGCAATTCTGCCCCGCTTTCAAGTCCTCTTGGCAGCCTTACTTCAGTCTATTTTTGGACGATAGCTGTCATTTATAACTCTGCAGGTTTGTGAATTACAGTGCCCCTGAGCTCCTTTCTTCAACTCGCTTTCTTGTGACCTGGCCGCAACACCGCAGGATGGCTTCAGGCCCTAATCTGGTTCCGGCCCGGCATGCTGAGCCTTTGGTTAATTCCTCTTCCTGGTGGGAAATGAGAGTTAAATTTGCCCGTTCAGACACCTCCAGCTAGTCTCTCATTGATTCTCGCTATTCCTGTTCATCTTCCGCAGAAATTGCAAACTGGGCCAAACAGGAGGTTAAAGGGACTGACTCTCCAAGTGGGGAGAGTGTTAGTAAAGCGTCTGGAATGTTGCACCCGAGTACCAGGGGAGGAAAACTGAGACATATTTGAACACGTCTCCCGATCACATGGTTGATCATACTCTAGGTTCCACATGCATGTTTTAGCTGAAGGAAGAATACCTTAAACCTGGGTAGTTGAAACCCGTGGAATGGGTACCATGCAATATGATTTCAAAGGGTCTTCATTTGCTCACCGAACCTCTCCAATCCTATCACTGCTGCGTTTATGCCCCTGTACACATGCTTGATTCTCTTTCGGAGACATAGCAATCCATAGGTTTTAAGATAGTTACTAGTCAGGTATATTCTTAGGCGTTTAATATGCGGTGTTGAGTCCATTTCGTTGAGCAAGGAGTAGCTCTTGTCTATTCCATATTTGACTTAAGGAACTTTATCTGTGCTCATTTCAATCTCTGGTTTTATGCAGCACCCCAACTCACCTTTACCCTTAAGCAAGCATAAGTTGGTTTTCTAAATTTGAGACCCTGTTCTGTTCTGTAATTCAGTTCCTGTGTAGCCAAGTTTACATTCCGTGTATTTCTGATATCTTTTGATGTTTCTTTTTCTGTGTGACTTATTTCAGTTAGAATCATCATACCTGAATCCACTCATTGTGATGCTAAGGGCCTGATGACATAGATTTCATTGCTGAGTGATATTGCTTTGTAAGTAAATACCACAACTTCTTTATCCATTTTTCACTTTCTGCGATGTTGAACTTGTACTGTAAACGAGGTTCTTGTAAACAGAGGCGTCCCAAACTTTGGGGTGGCTGTGTCTTTTTGATTTTAATTTCCCTAAGCTATAGGACCATAAGTGGCAGTGCCCTAGGCTCTGTTGCTTTGTTTTTTAGATGTTTCAGGAAACACCATACACTTCTCCCGAGTGTCTGTTGGCAATTTACATCCCGCCCATCAGCATAACAAGGCTCCCAGTTCTCCATGGCCTGTCCTGCCTTTCTGGATTTTACACTTTTTTCAGATGGCCCTTTTGACCGGGGAGAAGTGAGACTTCATTGTAGTGCAG
Organism: Delphinus delphis; assembly: GCF_949987515.2. Taxonomy (NCBI): domain Eukaryota; kingdom Metazoa; phylum Chordata; class Mammalia; order Artiodactyla; family Delphinidae; genus Delphinus; species Delphinus delphis. The sequence goes on from NW_027192744.1 coordinate 383,773, forward strand.
ATTTCCTTTGCAAGCTTGCTTGGTTGGCCAAAAAGGGCGTATGCCTTTTTTCCTCAATATATTCAGGAAAAAACGCATACGCCCTTTTTGGCCAAGTGCATCATTGTGGACGTTCTGCCTCTTTTCCTATGCTTTCAATGCAATTCCAGTCTACCTCCTGAAATCGGTTTCCTGCAATTCTGCCCCGCTTTCAAGTCCTCTTGGCAGCCTTACTTCAGTCTATTTTTGGACGATAGCTGTCATTTATAACTCTGCAGGTTTGTGAATTACAGTGCCCCTGAGCTCCTTTCTTCAACTCGCTTTCTTGTGACCTGGCCGCAACACCGCAGGATGGCTTCAGGCCCTAATCTGGTTCTGGCACGGCACGCTGAGCCTTTGGTTAATTCCTCTTCCTGGTGGGAAATGAGAGTTAAATTTGCCCATCCAGACACCTCCAGCTAGCCTCTCATTGGTTCTCGCTATTCCTGTTCATCTTCCGCAGAAATTGCAAACTGGGCCAAACAGGAGGTTAAAGGGACTGACTCTCCAAGTGGGGAGAGTGTTAGTAAAGCGTCTGGAATGTTGCACCTGAGTACCAGGGGAGGAAAACTGAGACATATTTGAACACGTCTCCTGTTCACATGGTTGATCATACTTGGGTTCCACATGCATGTTGTAGCTGAAGGAAGAATACCTTAAACCTGGAGAGTTGAGACCCGTGTAATGGGTACCATGCAATATGACTTCAAAGGGTCTTCATTTGCTCACCGAATCTCTCCAATCCTATCACTGCTGCGTTTATGCCCCTGTACACATGCTTGATTCTCTTTCGGAGACATAGCAATCCATAGGTTTTAAGATACTTACTAGTCAGGTACATTCTTAGGCGTTTAATATGGGGTGTTGAGTCCATTTCGTTGAGCAAGGAGTAGCTCTTGTCTATTCCATATTTGGCTTAAGGAACTTTATCTGTGCTCATTTCAATCTCTGGTTTTATGCAGCACCCCAACTCACCTTTCCCCTTAAGCAAGCATAAGTTGGTTTTCTAAATTTGAGACCCTGTTCTGTTCTGTAATTCAGTTCCTGTGTAGCCAAGTTTCCATTCCGTGTATTACTGATATCTTATGATGTTTCTTTTTCTGTGTGACTTATTTCAGTTAGAATCATCATACCTGAATCCACTCATTGTGCTGCTAAGGGCCTGATGACACAGATTTCATTGCTGAGTGATATTGCTTTGTAAGTAAATACCACAACTTCTTTATCCATTTTTCACTTTCTGCGATGTTGAACTTGTACTGTAAACGAGGTTCTTGTAAACAGAGCCGTTCCAAACTTTGGGGTGGCTGTGTCTTTTTGATTTTAATTTCCCTAAGCTATAGGACCATAAGTGGAAGTGCCCTAGGTTCTGTTGATTTGTTTTTTAGATGTTTCAGGAAACACCATACACTTTTCCCGAGTGGTTGTTGGCAATTTACATCCCGCCCATCAGCATAACAAGGCTCCCAGTTCTCCATGGCCTGTCCTGCCTTTCTGGATTTTACACTTTTTTCAGATGGCCCTTTTGACCGGGGGGAAGTGAGACTTCATTGTAGTGCAGATTTCCTTTGCAAGCTTGCTTGGTTGGCCAAAAAGGGCGTATGCGTTTTTTCCTGAATATATTCAGGAAAAAACGCATACGCCCTTTTTGGCCAAGTGCATCATTGTGGACGTTCTGCCTCTTTTCCTATGCTTTCAATGCAATTCCAGTCTACCTCCTGAAATCGGTTTCCTGCAATTCTGCCCCGCTTTCAAGTCCTCTTGGCAGCCTTACTTCAGTCTATTTTTGGACGATAGCTGTCATTTATAACTCTGCAGGTTTGTGAATTACAGTGCCCCTGAGCTCCTTTCTTCAACTCGCTTTCTTTTGAGCTGGCCGCAACACCGCAGGATGGCTTCAGGCCCTAATCTGGTTCCGGCACGGCACGCTGAGCCTTTGGTTATTTCCTCTTCCTGTTGGGAAATGAGAGTTAAATTTGCCCGTCCAGACACCTCCAGCTAGCCTCTCATTGGTTCTCGCTATTCCTGTTCATCTTCCGCAGAAATTGCAAACTGTGCCAAACAGGAGGTTAAAGGCGCTGACTCTCCAAGTGGGGAGAGTGTTAGTAAAGCGTCTGGAATGTTGCACCCGAGTACCAGGGGAGGAAAACTGAGACATATTTGAACACGTCTCCCGATCACATGGTTGATCATACTCTGGGTTCCACATGCATGTTTTAGCTGAAGGAAGAATACCTTAAACCTGGAGAGTTGAAACCCGTGGAATGGGTACCAGGCAATATGACTTCAAAGGGTCTTCATTTGCTCACCGAACCTCTCCAATCCTATCACTGCTGCGTTTATGCCCCTGTACACATGCTTGATTCTCTTTCGGAGACATAGCAATCCATAGGTTTTAAGATACTTACTAGTCAGGTACATTCTTAGGCCTTTAATATGCGGTGTTGAGTCCATTTCGTTGAGCAAGGAGTAGCTCTTGTCTATTCCATATTTGGCTTAAGGAACTTTATCTGTGCTCATTTCAATCTCTGGTTTTATGCAGCAACCCAACTCACCTTTCCCCTTAAGCAAGCATAAGTTGGTTTTCTAAATTTGAGATCCTGTTCTGTTTTGGAATTCAGTTCCTGTGTAGCCAAGTTTACATTCCGTGTATTAGTGATATCTTATGATGTTTCTTTTTCTGTGTGACTTATTTCAGTTAGAATCATCGTACCTGAATCTACTCATTATGCTGCTACGGGCCTGATGACATAGATTTCATTGCTGAGTGATACTGCATTGTACATAAGTACCACAAGTTCTTTATCCATTTTTCACTTTCTGCGATGTTGAACTTGTACTGTAAACGAGGTTCTTGTAAACAGAGCCGTTCCAAACTTTGGGGTGGCTGTGTCTTTTTGATTTTAATTTCCCTAAGCTATAGGACCATAAGTGGAAGTGCCCTAGGCTCTGTTGCTTTGTTTTTTAGATGTTTCAGGAAACACCATACACTTCTCCCGAGTGGTTGTTGGCAATTTACATCCCGCCCATCAGCATAACAAGGCTCCCAGTTCTCCATGGCCTGTCCTGCCTTTCTGGATTTTACACTTTTCTCAGATGGCCCTTTTGACCGGGGGGAAGTGAGACTTCATTGTAGTGCAGATTTCCTTTGCAAGCTTGCTTGGTTGGCCAAAAAGGGCGTATGCGTTTTTTCCTGAATATATTCAGGAAAAAACGCATACGCCCTTTTTGGCCAAGTGCATCATTGTGGACGTTCTGCCTCTTTTCCTATGCTTTCAGTGCAATTCCAGTCTACCTCCTGAAATCGGTTTCCTGCAATTCTGCCCCGCTTTCAAGTCCTCTTGGCAGCCTTACTTCAGTCTATTTTTGGACGATAGCTGTCATTTATAACTCTGCAGGTTTGTGAATTACAGTGCCCCTGAGCTCCTTTCTTCAACTCGCTTTCTTGTGACCTGGCCGCAACACCGCAGGATGTCTTCAGGCCCTAATCTGGTTCCGGAACGGCATGCTGAGCCTTTGGTTATTTCCTCTTCCTGGTGGGAAATGAGAGTTAAATTTGCCCGTCCAGACACCTCCAGCTAGTCTCTCATTGGTTCTCGCTATTCCTGTTCATCTTCCGCAGAAATTGCAAACTGGGCCAAACAGGAGGTTAAAGGCGCTGACTTTTCAAGTGGGGAGAGTGTTAGTAAAGCGTCTGGAATGTTGCACCCGAGTACCAGGGGAGGAAAACTGAGACATATTTGAACACGTCTCCCGTTCACATGGTTGATCATACTTGGGTTCCACATGCATGTTTTAGCTGAAGGAAGAATACCTTAAACCTGTGTATTTGAAACCCGTGGAATGGGTACCATGCAATATGACTTCAAAGGGTCTTCATTTGCTCACCGAACCTCTCCAATCCTATCACTGCTGCGTTTATGCCCCTGTACACATGCTTGATTCTCTTTCGGAGACATAGCAATCCATAGGTTTTAAGATACTTACTAGTCAGGTACATTCTTAGGCGTTTAATATGGGGTGTTGAGTCCATTTCGTTGAGCAAGGAGTAGCTCTTGTCTATTCCATATTTGGCTTAAGGAACTTTATCTGTGCTCATTTCAATCTCTGGTTTTATGCAGCAACCCAACTCACCTTTCCCCTTAAGCAAGCATAAGTTGGTTTTCTAAATTTGAGAACCTGTTCTGTTTTGGAATTCAGTTCCTGTGTAGCCAAGTTTACATTCCGTGTATTAGTGATATCTTATGATGTTTCTTTTTCTGTGTGACTTATTTCAGTTAGAATCATCGTACCTGAATCTACTCATTATGCTGCTACGGGCCTGATGACATAGATTTCATTGCTGAGTGATACTGCATTGTACATAAGTACCACAAGTTCTTTATCCATTTTTCACTTTCTGCGATGTTGAACTTGTACTGTAAACGAGGTTCTTGTAAACAGAGCCGTTCCAAACTTTGGGGTGGCTGTGTCTTTTTGATTTTAATTTCCCTAAGCTATAGGACCATAAGTGGAAGTGCCCTAGGCTCTGTTGCTTTGTTTTTTAGATGTTTCAGGAAACACCATACACTTCTCCCGAGTGGTTGTTGGCAATTTACATCCCGCCCATCAGCATAACAAGGCTCCCAGTTCTCCATGGCCTGTCCTGCCTTTCTGGATTTTACACTTTTCTCAGATGGCCCTTTTGACCGGGGGGAAGTGAGACTTCATTGTAGTGCAGATTTCCTTTGCAAGCTTGCTTGGTTGGCCAAAAAGGGCGTATGCGTTTTTTCCTGAATATATTCAGGAAAAAACGCATACGCCCTTTTTGGCCAAGTGCATCATTGTGGACGTTCTGCCTCTTTTCCTATGCTTTCAGTGCAATTCCAGTCTACCTCCTGAAATCGGTTTCCTGCAATTCTGCCCCGCTTTCAAGTCCTCTTGGCAGCCTTACTTCAGTCTATTTTTGGACGATAGCTGTCATTTATAACTCTGCAGGTTTGTGAATTACAGTGCCCCTGAGCTCCTTTCTTCAACTCGCTTTCTTGTGACCTGGCCGCAACACCGCAGGATGTCTTCAGGCCCTATTCTGGTTCCGGAACGGCATGCTGAGCCTTTGGTTATTTCCTCTTCCTGGTGGGAAATGAGAGTTAAATTTGCCCGTCCAGACACCTCCAGCTAGTCTCTCATTGGTTCTCGCTATTCCTGTTCATCTTCCGCAGAAATTGCAAACTGGGCCAAACAGGAGGTTAAAGGCGCTGACTTTTCAAGTGGGGAGAGTGTTAGTAAAGCGTCTGGAATGTTGCACCCGAGTACCAGGGGAGGAAAACTGAGACATATTTGAACACGTCTCCCGTTCACATGGTTGATCATACTTGGGTTCCACATGCATGTTTTAGCTGAAGGAAGAATACCTTAAACCTGTGTATTTGAAACCCGTGGAATGGGTACCATGCAATATGACTTCAAAGGGTCTTCATTTGCTCACCAAACCTCTCCAATCCTATCACTGCTGCGTTTATGCCCCTGTACACATGCTTGATTCTCTTTCGGAGACATAGCAATCCATAGGTTTTAAGATACTTACTAGTCAGGTACATTCTTAGGCGTTTAATATGGGGTGTTGAGTCCATTTCGTTGAGCAAGGAGTAGCTCTTGTCTATTCCATATTTGGCTTAAGGAACTTTATCTGTGCTCATTTCAATCTCTGGTTTTATGCAGCACCCCAACTCACCTTTCCCCTTAAGCAAGCATAAGTTGGTTTTCTAAATTTGAGACCCTGTTCTGTTCTGTAATTCAGTTCCTGTGTAGCCAAGTTTCCATTCCGTGTATTACTGATATCTTATGATGTTTCTTTTTCTGTGTGACTTATTTCAGTTAGAATCATCATACCTGAATCCACTCATTGTGCTGCTAAGGTCCTGATGACACATATTTCATTGCTGAGTGATATTGCTTTGTAAGTAAATACCACAACTTCTTTATCCATTTTTCACTTTCTGCGATGTTGAACTTGTACTGTAAACGAGGTTCTTGTAAACAGAGCCGTTCCAAACTTTGGGGTGGCTGTGTGTTTTTGATTTTAATTTCCCTAAGGTATAGGACCATAAGTGGAAGTGCCCTAGGTTCTGTTGCTTTGTTTTTTAGATGTTTCAGGAAACACCATACACTTCTCCCGAGTGGTTGTTGGCAATTTACATCCCGCCCATCAGCATAACAAGGCTCCCAGTTCTCCATGGCCTGTCCTGCCTTTCTGGATTTTACACTTTTTTCAGATGGCCCTTTTGACCGGGGGGAAGTGAGACTTCATTGTAGTGCAGATTTCCTTTGCAAGCTTGCTTGGTTGGCCAAAAAGGGCGTATGCGTTTTTTCCTGAATATATTCAGGAAAAAACGCATACGCCCTTTTTGGCCAAGTGCATCATTGTGGACGTTCTGCCTCTTTTCCTATGCTTGCAATGCAATTCCAGTCTACCTCCTGAAATCGGTTTCCTGCAATTCTGCCCCGCTTTCAAGTCCTCTTGGCAGCCTTACTTCAGTCTATTTTTGGATGATAGCTGTCATTTATAACTCTGCAGGTTTGTGAATTACAGTGCCCCTGAGCTCCTTTCTTCAACTCGCTTTCTTGTGACCTGGCCGCAACACCGCAGGATGGCTTCAGGCCCTAATCTGGTTCCGGCCCGGCATGCTGAGCCTTTGGTTAATTCCTCTTCCTGGTGGGAAATGAGAGTTAAATTTGCCCGTTCAGACACCTCCAGCTAGTCTCTCATTGATTCTCGCTATTCCTGTTCATCTTCCGCAGAAATTGCAAACTGGGCCAAACAGGAGGTTAAAGGGACTGACTCTCCAAGTGGGGAGAGTGTTAGTAAAGCGTCTGGAATGTTGCACCCGAGTACCAGGGGAGGAAAACTGAGACATATTTGAACACGTCTCCCGATCACATGGTTGATCATACTCTAGGTTCCACATGCATGTTTTAGCTGAAGGAAGAATACCTTAAACCTGGGTAGTTGAAACCCGTGGAATGGGTACCATGCAATATGATTTCAAAGAGTCTTCATTTGCTCACCGAAACTCTCCAATCCTATCACTGCTGCGTTTATGCCCCTGTACACATGCTTGATTCTCTTTCGGAGACATAGCAATCCATAGGTTTTAAGATAGTTACTAGTCAGGTATATTCTTAGGCGTTTAATATGCGGTGTTGAGTCCATTTCGTTGAGCAAGGAGTAGCTCTTGTCTATTCCATATTTGACTTAAGGAACTTTATCTGTGCTCATTTCAATCTCTGGTTTTATGCAGCACCCCAACTCACCTTTACCCTTAAGCAAGCATAAGTTGGTTTTCTAAATTGAGACCCTGTTCTGTTCTGTAATTCAGTTCCTGTGTAGCCAAGTTTACATTCCGTGTATTACTGATATCTTTTGATGTTTCTTTTTCTGTGTGACTTATTTCAGTTAGAATCATCATACCTGAATCCACTCATTGTGATGCTAAGGGCCTGATGACATAGATTTCATTGCTGAGTGATATTGCTTTGTAAGTAAATACCACAACTTTTTTATCCATTTTTCACTTTCTGCGATGTTGAACTTGTACTGTAAATGAGGTTCTTGTAAACAGAGCCGTTCCAAACTTTGGGGTGGCTGTGTCTTTTTGATTTTAAATTCCCTAAGCTATAGGACCATAAGTGGAAGTGCCCTAGGCTCTGTTGCTTTGTTTTTTAGATGTTTCAGGAAACACCATACACTTCTCCCGAGTGTCTGTTGGCAATTTACATCCCGCCCATCAGCATAACAAGGCTCCCAGTTCTCAATAGCCTGTTGCCTTTCTGGATTTTACACTTTTTTCAGATGGCCCTTTTGACCGGGGGGAAGTGAGACTTCATTGTAGTGCAGATTTCCTTTGCAAGCTTGCTTGGTTGGCCAAAAAGGGCGTATGCGTTTTTTCCTGAATATATTCAGGAAAAAACGCATACGCCCTTTTTGGCCAAGTGCATCATTGTGGACGTTCTGCCTCTTTTCCTATGCTTTCAATGCAATTCCAGTCTACCTCCTGAAATCGGTTTCCTGCAATTCTGCCCCGCTTTCAAGTCCTCTTGGCAGCCTTACTTCAGTCTATTTTTGGACCATAGCTGTCATTTATAACTCTGCAGGTTTGTGAATTACAGTGCCCCTGAGCTCCTTTCTTCAACTCGCTTTCTTGTGACCTGGCCGCAACACCGCAGGATGGCTTCAGGCCCTAATCTGGTTCTGGCACGGCACGCTGAGCCTTTGGTTAATTCCTCTTCCTGGTGGGAAATGAGAGTTAAATTTGCCCGTTCAGACACCTCCAGCTAGTCTCTCATTGGTTCTCGCTATTCCTGTTCATCTTCCGCAGAAATTGCAAACTGTGCCAAACAGGAGGTTAAAGGGACTGACTCTCCAAGTCGGGAGAGTGTTAGTAAAGCGTCTGGAATGTTGCACCCGAGTACCAGGGGAGGAAAACTGAGACATATTTGAACACGTCTCCCGTTCACATGGTTGATCATACTCTGGGTTCCACATGCATGTTTTAGCTGAAGGAAGAATACCTTAAACCTGGAGAGTTGAGACCCGTGGAATGGGTACCATGCAATATGACTTCAAAGGGTCTTCATTTGCTCACCGAACCTCTCCAATCCTATCACTGCTGCGTTTATGCCCCTGTACACACGCTTGATTCTCTTTTGGAGACATAGCAATCCATAGGTTTTAAGATACTTACTAGTCAGGTACATTCTTAGGCGTTTAATATGGGGTGTTGAGTCCATTTCGTTGAGCAAGGAGTAGCTCTTGTCTATTCCATATTTGGCTTAAGGAACTTTATCTGTGCTCATTTCAATCTCTGGTTTTATGCAGCACCCCAACTCACCTTTCCCCTTAAGCAAGCATAAGTTGGTTTTCTAAATTTGAGACACTGTTCTGTTTTGGAATGCAGTTCCTGTGTAGCCAAGTTTACATTCCGTGTATTAGTGATATCTTATGATGTTTCTTTTTCTGTGTGACTTATTTCAGTTAGAATCATCGTACCTGAATCCACTCATTATGCTGCTACGGGCCTGATGACATAGATTTCATTGCTGAGTGATACTGCATTGTACGTAAGTACCACAAGTTCTTTATCCATTTTTCACTTTCTGTGATATTGAACTTGTACGGTAAACGAAGTTCTTGTAAACGGAGGCGTCCCAAACTTTGGGGTGGCTGTGTCTTTTTGATTTTAATTTCCCTAAGCTATAGGACCATAAGTGGCAGTGCCCTAGGCTCTGTTGCTTTGGTTTTTAGATGTTTCAGGAAACACCATACACTTCTCCCGAGTGGTTGTTGGCAATTTACATCCCGCCCATCAGCATAACAAGGTTCCCAGTTCTCCATGGCCTGTCCTGCCTTTCTGGATTTTACACTTTTTTCAGATGGCCCTTTTGACCGGGGGGAAGTGAGACTTCATTGTAGTGCAGATTTCCTTTGCAAGCTTGCTTGGTTGGCCAAAAAGGGCGTATGCGTTTTTTCCTGAATATATTCAGGAAAAAACGCATACGCCCTTTTTGGCCAAGTGCATCATTGTGGACGTTCTGCCTCTTTTCCTATGCTTTCAATGCAATTCCAGTCTACCTCCTGAAATCGGTTTCCTGCAATTCTGCCCTGCTTTCAAGTCCTCTTGGCAGCCTTACTTCAGTCTATTTTTGGACGATAGCTGTCATTTATAACTCTGCAGGTTTGTGAATTACAGTGCCCCTGAGCTCCTTTCTTCAACTTGCTTTCTTGTGACCTGGCCGCAACACCGCAGGATGGCTTCAGGCCCTAATCTGGTTCCGGCCCGGCATGCTGAGCCTTTGGTTATTTCCTCTTCCTGGTGGGAAATGAGAGTTAAATTTGCCCGTCCAGACACCTCCAGCTAGCCTCTCATTGGTTCTCGCTATTCCTGTTCATCTTCCGCAGAAATTGCAAACTCGGCCAAACAGGAGGTTAAAGGGACTGACTCTCCAAGTGGGGAGAGTGTTAGTAAAGCGTCTAGAATGTTGCACCCGAGTACCAGGGGAGGAAAACTGAGACATATTTGAACACGTCTCCCGATCACATGGTTGATCATACTCTAGGTTCCACATGCATGTTTTAGCTGAAGGAAGAATACCTTAAACCTGGGTAGTTGAAACCCGTGGAATGGGTACCATGCAATATGACTTCAAAGGGTCTTCATTTGCTCACCGAACCTCTCCAATCCTATCACTGCTGCGTTTATGCCCCTGTACACATGCTTGATTCTCTTTCGGAGACATAGCAATCCATAGGTTTTAAGATACTTACTAGTCAGGTACATTCTTAGGCGTTTAATATGGGGTGTTGAGTCCATTTCGTTGAGCAAGGAGTAGCTCTTGTCTATTCCATATTTGGCTTAAGGAACTTTATCTGTGCTCATTTCAATCTCTGGTTTTATGCAGCACCCCAACTCACCTTTACCCTTAAGCAAGAATAAGTTGGTTTTCTAAATTTGATTCTCTGTTCTGTTCTGTAATTCAGTTCCTGTGTAGCCAAGTTTCCATTCCGTGTATTACTGATATCTTATGATGTTTCTTTTTCTGTGTGACTTATTTCAGTTAGAATCATCATACCTGAATCCAGTCATTGTGCTGCTAAGGGCCTGATGACACAGATTTCATTGATGAGTGATATTGCTTTGTAAGTAAATACCACAACTTCTTTATCCATTTTTCACTTTCTGCGATGTTGAACTTGTACTGTAAACGAGGTTCTTGTAAACAGAGCCGTTCCAAACTTTGGGGTGGCTGTGTCTTTTTGATTTTAATTTCCCTAAGCTATAGGACCATAAGTGGAAGTGCCCTAGGTTCTGTTGCTTTGTTTTTTAGATGTTTCAGGAAACACCATACACTTCTCCCGAGTGGTTGTTGGCAATTTACATCCCGCCCATCAGCATAACAAGGCTCCCAGTTCTCCATGGCCTGTCCTGCCTTTCTGGATTTTACACTTTTTTCAGATGGCCCTTTTGACCGGGGGGAAGTGAGACTTCATTGTAGTGCAGATTTCCTTTGCAAGCTTGCTTGGTTGGCCAAAAAGGGCGTATGCGTTTTTTCCTGAATATATTCAGGAAAAAACGCATACGCCCTTTTTGGCCAAGTGCATCATTGTGGACGTTCTGCCTCTTTTCCTATGCTTTCAATGCAATTCCAGTCTACCTCCTGAAATCGGTTTCCTGCAATTCTGCCCCGCTTTCAAGTCCTCTTGGCAGCCTTACTTCAGTATATTTTTGGACGATAGCTGTCATTTATAACTCTGCAGGTTTGTGAATTACAGTGCCCCTGAGCTCCTTTCTTCAACTCGCTTTCTTTTGAGCTGGCCGCAACACCGCAGGATGGCTTCAGGCCCTAATCTGGTTCCGGTATGGCACGCTGAGCCTTTGGTTATTTCCTCTTCCTGGTGGGAAATGAGAGTTAAATTTGCCCGTCCAGACACCTCCAGCTAGCCTCTCATTGGTTCTCGCTATTCCTGTTCATCTTCCGCAGAAATTGCAAACTGGGCCAAACAGGAGGTTAAAGGCGCTGACTCTCCAAGTGGGGAGAGTGTTAGTAAAGCGTCTGGAATGTTGCACCCGAGTACCAGGGGAGGAAAACTGAGACATATTTGAACACGTCTCCCGTTCACATGGTTGATCATACTTGGGTTCCACATGCATGTTGTAGCTGAAGGAAGAATACCTTAAACCTGGAGAGTTGAGACCCGTGTAATGGGTACCATGCAATATGACTTCAAAGGGTCTTCATTTGCTCACCGAACCTCTCCAATCCTATCACTGCTGCGTTTATGCCCCTGTACACATGCTTGATTCTCTTTCGGAGACATAGCAATCCATAGGTTTTAAGATACTTACTAGTCAGGTACATTCTTAGGCCTTTAATATGCGGTGTTGAGTCCATTTCGTTGAGCAAGGAGTAGCTCTTGTCTATTCCATATTTGACTTAAGGAACTTTATCTGTGCTCATTTCAATCTCTGGTTTTATGCAGCACCCCAACTCACCTTTACCCTTAAGCAAGCATAAGTTGGTTTTCTAAATTTGAGACCCTGTTCTGTTCTGTAATTCAGTTCCTGTGTAGCCAAGTTTCCATTCCGTGTATTACTGATATCTTATGATGTTTCTTTTTCTGTGTGACTTATTTCAGTTAGAATCATCATACCTGAATCCACTCATTGTGATGCTAAGGGCCTGATGACATAGATTTCATTGCTGAGTGATATTGCTTTGTAAGTAAATACCACAACTTCTTTATCCATTTTTCACTTTCTGCGATGTTGAACTTGTACTGTAAACGAGGTTCTTGTAAACAGAGGCGTCCCAAACTTTGGGGTGGCTGTGTCTTTTTGATTTTAATTTCCCTAAGCTATAGGACCATAAGTGGCAGTGCCCTAGGCTCTGTTGCTTTGTTTTTTAGATGTTTCAGGAAACACCATACACTTCTCCCGAGTGTCTGTTGGCAATTTACATCCCGCCCATCAGCATAACAAGGCTCCCAGTTCTCCATGGCCTGTCCTGCCTTTCTGGATTTTACACTTTTTTCAGATGGCCCTTTTGACCGGGGGGAAGTGAGACTTCATTGTAGTGCAGATTTCCTTTGCAAGCTTGCTTGGTTGGCCAAAAAGGGCGTATGCGTTTTTTCCTGAATATATTCAGGAAAAAACGCATACGCCCTTTTTGGCCAAGTGCATCATTGTGGACGTTCTGCCTCTTTTCCTATGCTTTCAATGCAATTCCAGTCTACCTCCTGAAATCGGTTTCCTGCAATTCTGCCCCGCTTTCAAGTCCTCTTGGCAGCCTTACTTCAGTCTATTTTTGGACGATAGCTGTCATTTATAACTCTGCAGGTTTGTGAATTACAGTGCCCCTGAGCTCCTTTCTTCAACTCGCTTTCTTGTGACCTGGCCGCAACACCGCAGGATGGCTTCAGGCCCTAATCTGGTTCCGGTACGGCACGCTGAGCCTTTGGTTATTTCCTCTTCCTGGTGGGAAATGAGAGTTAAATTTGCCCGTCCAGACACCTCCAGCTAGCCTCTCATTGGTTCTCGCTATTCCTGTTCATCTTCCGCAGAAATTGCAAACTGTGCCAAACAGGAGGTTAAAGGCGCTGACTCTCCAAGTGGGGAGAGTGTTAGTAAAGCGTCTGGAATGTTGCACCCGAGTACCAGGGGAGGAAAACTGAGACATATTTGAACACGTCTCCCGATCACATGGTTGATCATACTCTGGGTTCCACATGCATGTTTTAGCTGAAGGAAGAATACCTAAAACCTGGGTAGTTGAAACCCGTGGAATGGGTACCATGCAATATGACTTCAAAGGGTCTTCATTTGCTCACCGAACCTCTCCAATCCTATCACTGCTGCGTTTATGCCCCTGTACACATGCTTGATTCTCTTTCGGAGACATAGCAATCCATAGGTTTTAAGATACTTACTAGTCAGGTACATTCTTAGGCGTTTAATATGCGGTGTTGAGTCCATTTCGTTGAGCAAGGAGTAGCTCTTGTCTATTCCATATTTGGCTTAAGGAACTTTATCTGTGCTCATTTCAATCTCTGGTTTTATGCAGCAACCCAACTCACCTTTCCCCTTAAGCAAGCATAAGTTGGTTTTCTAAATTTGAGAACCTGTTCTGTTTTGGAATTCAGTTCCTGTGTAGCCAAGTTTACATTCCGTGTATTAGTGATATCTTATGATGTTTCTTTTTCTGTGTGACTTATTTCAGTTAGAATCATCATACCTGAATCCACTCATTGTGATGCTAAGGGCCTGATGACATAGATTTCATTGCTGAGTGATATTGCTTTGTAAGTAAATACCACAACTTCTTTATCCATTTTTCACTTTCTGTGATGTTGAACTTGTACTGTAAACGAGGTTCTTGTAAACAGAGGCGTCCCAAACTTTGGGGTGGTTGTGTCTTTTTGATTTTAATTTCCCTAAGCTATAGGACCATAAGTGGCAGTGCCCTAGGCTCTGTTGCTTTGTTTTTTAGATGTTTCAGGAAACACCATACACTTCTCCCGAGTGTCTGTTGGCAATTTACATCCCGCCCATCAGCATAACAAGGCTCCCAGTTCTCAATAGCCTGTTGCCTTTCTGGATTTTACACTTTTTTCAGATGGCCCTTTTGACCGGGGGGAAGTGAGACTTCATTGTAGTGCAGATTTCCTTTGCAAGCTTGCTTGGTTGGCCAAAAAGGGCGTATGCGTTTTTTCCTGAATATATTCAGGAAAAAACGCATACGCCCTTTTTGTCCAATTGCATCATTGTGGACGTTCTGCCTCTTTTCCTATGCTTTCAATGCAATTCCAGTCTACCTCCTGAAATCGGTTTCCTGCAATTCTGCCCCGCTTTCAAGTCCTCTTGGCAGCCTTACTTCAGTCTATTTTTGGACGATAGCTGTCATTTATAACTCTGCAGGTTTGTGAATTACAGTGCCCCTGAGCTCCTTTCTTCAACTCGCTTTCTTGTGACCTGGCCGCAACACCGCAGGATGGCTTCAGGCCCTAATCTGGTTCTGGCACGGCACGCTGAGCCTTTGGTTAATTCCTCTTCCTGGTGGGAAATGAGAGTTAAATTTGCCCGTTCAGACACCTCCAGCTAGTCTCTCATTGGTTCTCGCTATTCCTGTTCATCTTCCGCAGAAATTGCAAACTGTGCCAAACAGGAGGTTAAAGGGACTGACTCTCCAAGTCGGGAGAGTGTTAGTAAAGCGTCTGGAATGTTGCACCCGAGTACCAGGGGAGGAAAACTGAGACATATTTGAACACGTCTCCCGTTCACATGGTTGATCATACTCTGGGTTCCACATGCATGTTTTAGCTGAAGGAAGAATACCTTAAACCTGGAGAGTTGAGACCCGTGGAATGGGTACCATGCAATATGACTTCAAAGGGTCTTCATTTGCTCACCGAACCTCTCCAATCCTATCACTGCTGCGTTTATGCCCCTGTACACACGCTTGATTCTCTTTTGGAGACATAGCAATCCATAGGTTTTAAGATACTTACTAGTCAGGTACATTCTTAGGCGTTTAATATGGGGTGTTGAGTCCATTTCGTTGAGCAAGGAGTAGCTCTTGTCTATTCCATATTTGGCTTAAGGAACTTTATCTGTGCTCATTTCAATCTCTGGTTTTATGCAGCACCCCAACTCACCTTTCCCCTTAAGCAAGCATAAGTTGGTTTTCTAAATTTGAGACACTGTTCTGTTTTGGAATGCAGTTCCTGTGTAGCCAAGTTTACATTCCGTGTATTAGTGATATCTTATGATGTTTCTTTTTCTGTGTGACTTATTTCAGTTAGAATCATCGTACCTGAATCCACTCATTATGCTGCTACGGGCCTGATGACATAGATTTCATTGCTGAGTGATACTGCATTGTACGTAAGTACCACAAGTTCTTTATCCATTTTTCACTTTCTGTGATATTGAACTTGTACGGTAAACGAAGTTCTTGTAAACGGAGGCGTCCCAAACTTTGGGGTGGCTGTGTCTTTTTGATTTTAATTTCCCTAAGCTATAGGACCATAAGTGGCAGTGCCCTAGGCTCTGTTGCTTTGGTTTTTAGATGTTTCAGGAAACACCATACACTTCTCCCGAGTGGTTGTTGGCAATTTACATCCCGCCCATCAGCATAACAAGGTTCCCAGTTCTCCATGGCCTGTCCTGCCTTTCTGGATTTTACACTTTTTTCAGATGGCCCTTTTGACCGGGGGGAAGTGAGACTTCATTGTAGTGCAGATTTCCTTTGCAAGCTTGCTTGGTTGGCCAAAAAGGGCGTATGCGTTTTTTCCTGAATATATTCAGGAAAAAACGCATACGCCCTTTTTGGCCAAGTGCATCATTGTGGACGTTCTGCCTCTTTTCCTATGCTTTCAATGCAATTCCAGTCTACCTCCTGAAATCGGTTTCCTGCAATTCTGCCCTGCTTTCAAGTCCTCTTGGCAGCCTTACTTCAGTCTATTTTTGGACGATAGCTGTCATTTATAACTCTGCAGGTTTGTGAATTACAGTGCCCCTGAGCTCCTTTCTTCAACTTGCTTTCTTGTGACCTGGCCGCAACACCGCAGGATGGCTTCAGGCCCTAATCTGGTTCCGGCCCGGCATGCTGAGCCTTTGGTTAATTCCTCTTCCTGGTGGGAAATGAGAGTTAAATTTGCCCGTCCAGACACCTCCAGCTAGCCTCTCATTGGTTCTCGCTATTCCTGTTCATCTTCCGCAGAAATTGCAAACTCGGCCAAACAGGAGGTTAAAGGGACTGACTCTCCAAGTGGGGAGAGTGTTAGTAAAGCGTCTAGAATGTTGCACCCGAGTACCAGGGGAGGAAAACTGAGACATATTTGAACACGTCTCCCGATCACATGGTTGATCATACTCTAGGTTCCACATGCATGTTTTAGCTGAAGGAAGAATACCTTAAACCTGGGTAGTTGAAACCCGTGGAATGGGTACCATGCAATATGACTTCAAAGGGTCTTCATTTGCTCACCGAACCTCTCCAATCCTATCACTGCTGCGTTTATGCCCCTGTACACATGCTTGATTCTCTTTCGGAGACATAGCAATCCATAGGTTTTAAGATACTTACTAGTCAGGTACATTCTTAGGCGTTTAATATGGGGTGTTGAGTCCATTTCGTTGAGCAAGGAGTAGCTCTTGTCTATTCCATATTTGGCTTAAGGAACTTTATCTGTGCTCATTTCAATCTCTGGTTTTATGCAGCACCCCAACTCACCTTTACCCTTAAGCAAGAATAAGTTGGTTTTCTAAATTTGATTCTCTGTTCTGTTCTGTAATTCAGTTCCTGTGTAGCCAAGTTTCCATTCCGTGTATTACTGATATCTTATGATGTTTCTTTTTCTGTGTGACTTATTTCAGTTAGAATCATCATACCTGAATCCAGTCATTGTGCTGCTAAGGGCCTGATGACACAGATTTCATTGATGAGTGATATTGCTTTGTAAGTAAATACCACAACTTCTTTATCCATTTTTCACTTTCTGCGATGTTGAACTTGTACTGTAAACGAGGTTCTTGTAAACAGAGCCGTTCCAAACTTTGGGGTGGCTGTGTCTTTTTGATTTTAATTTCCCTAAGCTATAGGACCATAAGTGGAAGTGCCCTAGGTTCTGTTGCTTTGTTTTTTAGATGTTTCAGGAAACACCATACACTTCTCCCGAGTGGTTGTTGGCAATTTACATCCCGCCCATCAGCATAACAAGGCTCCCAGTTCTCCATGGCCTGTCCTGCCTTTCTGGATTTTACACTTTTTTCAGATGGCCCTTTTGACCGGGGGGAAGTGAGACTTCATTGTAGTGCAGATTTCCTTTGCAAGCTTGCTTGGTTGGCCAAAAAGGGCGTATGCGTTTTTTCCTGAATATATTCAGGAAAAAACGCATACGCCCTTTTTGGCCAAGTGCATCATTGTGTACGTTCTGCCTCTTTTCCTATGCTTTCAATGCAATTCCAGTCTACCTCCTGAAATAGGTTTCCTGCAATTCTGCCCCGCTTTCAAGTCCTCTTGGCAGCCTTACTTCAGTCTATTTTTGGACGATAGCTGTCATTTATAACTCTGCAGGTGTGTGAATTACAGTGCCCCTGAGCTCCTTTCTTCAACTCGCTTTCTTGTGACCTGGCCGCAACACCGCAGGATGGCTTCAGGCCCTAATCTGGTTCCGGTACGGCACGCTGAGCCTTTGGTTATTTCCTCTTCCTGGTGGGAAATGAGAGTTAAATTTGCCCGTCCAGACACCTCCAGCTAGCCTCTCATTGGTTCTCGCTATTCCTGTTCATCTTCCGCAGAAATTGCAAACTGGGCCAAACAGGAGGTTAAAGGCGCTGACTCTCCAAGTGGGGAGAGTGTTAGTAAAGCGTCTGGAATGTTGCACCCGAGTACCAGGGGAGGAAAACTGAGACATATTTGAACACGTCTCTCGTTCACATGGTTGATCATACTTGGGTTCCACATGCATGTTTTAGCTGAAGGAAGAATACCTTAAACTTGGAGAGTTGAGACCCGTGTAATGGGTACCATGCAATATGACTTCAAAGGGTCTTCATTTGCTCACTGAACCTCTCCAATCCTATCACTGCTGCGTTTATGCCCCTGTACACATGCTTGATTCTCTTTCGGAGACATAGCAATCCATAGGTTTTAAGATACTTACTAGTCAGGTACATTCTTAGGCGTTTAATATGCGGTTTTGAGTCCATTTCGTTGAGCAAGGAGTAGCTCTTGTCTATTCCATATTTGGCTTAAGGAACTTTATCTGTGCTCATTTCAATCTCTGGTTTTATGCAGCACCCCAACTCACCTTTACCCTTAAGCAAGCATAAGTTGGTTTTCTAAATTTGAGACCTTGTTCTGTTCTGTAATTCAGTTCCTGTGTAGCCAAGTTTACATTCCGTGTATTACTGATATCTTATGATGTTTCTTTTTCTGTGTGAATTATTTCAGTTAGAATCATCATACCTGAATCCACTCATTGTGATGCTAAGGGCCTGATGACATAGAGTTCATTGCTGAGTGATATTGCTTTGTAAGTAAATACCACAACTTCTTTATCCATTTTTCACTTTCTGTGATGTTGAACTTGTACTGTAAACGAGGTTCTTGTAAACAGAGGCGTCCCAAACTTTGGGGTGGCTGTGTCTTTTTGATTTTAATTTCCCTAAGCTATAGGACCATAAGTGGAAGTGCCCTAGGCTCTGTTGCTTTGTTTTTTAGATGTTTCAGGAAACACCATACACTTCTCCCGAGTGTCTGTTCACAATTCACATCCCGTCCATCAGCATAACAAGGCTCCCAGTTCTCCATGGCCTGTCCTGCCTTTCTGGATTTTACACTTTTTTCAGATGGCCCTTTTGACCGGGGGGAAGTGAGACTTCATTGTAGTGCAGATTTCCTTTGCAAGCTTGCTTGGTTGGCCAAAAAGGGCGTATGCGTTTTTTCCTGAATATATTCAGGAAAAAACGCATACGCCCTTTTCGGCCAAGTGCATCATTGTGGACGTTCTGCCTCTTTTCCTATGCTTTCAATGCAATTCCAGTCTACCTCCTGAAATCGGTTTCCTGCAATTCTGCCCCGCTTTCAAGTCCTCTTGGCAGCCTTACTTCAGTCTATTTTTGGACGATAGCTGTCATTTATAACTCTGCAGGTTTGTGAATTACAGTGCCCCTGAGCTCCTTTCTTCAACTCGCTTTCTTGTGACCTGGCCGCAACACTGCAGGATGGCTTCAGGCCCTAATCTGGTTCCGGTACGGCACGCTGAGCCTTTGGTTATTTCCTCTTCCTGGTGGGAAATGAGAGTTAAATTTGCCCGTCCAGACACCTCCAGCTAGCCTCTCATTGGTTCTCGCTATTCCTGTTCATCTTCCGCAGAAATTGCAAACTGTGCCAAACAGGAGGTTAAAGGCGCTGACTCTCCAAGTGGGGAGAGTGTTAGTAAAGCGTCTGGAATGTTGCACCCGAGTACCAGGGGAGGAAAACTGAGACATATTTGAACACGTCTCCCGATCACATGGTTGATCATACTCTGGGTTCCACATGCATGTTTTAGCTGAAGGAAGAATACCTAAAACCTGGGTAGTTGAAACCCGTGGAATGGGTACCATGCAATATGACTTCAAAGGGTCTTCATTTGCTCACCGAACCTCTCCAATCCTATCACTGCTGCGTTTATGCCCCTGTACACATGCTTGATTCTCTTTCGGAGACATAGCAATACATAGGTTTTAAGATACTTACTAGTCAGCTACATTCTTAGGCGTTTAATATGCGGTGTTGAGTCCATTTCGTTGAGCAAGGAGTAGCTCTTGTCTATTCCATATTTGGCTTAAGGAACTTTATCTGTGCTCATTTCAATCTCTGGTTTTATGCAGCAACCCAACTCACCTTTCCCCTTAAGCAAGCATAAGTTGGTTTTCTAAATTTGAGAACCTGTTCTGTTTTGGAATTCAGTTCCTGTGTAGCCAAGTTTACATTCCGTGTATTAGTGATATCTTATGATGTTTCTTTTTCTGTGTGACTTATTTCAGTTAGAATCATCGTACCTGAATCCACTCATTATGCTGCTACGGGCCTGATGACATAGATTTCATTGCTGAGTGATACTGCATTGTACGTAAGTACCACAAGTTCTTTATCCATTTTTCACTTTCTGCGATGTTGAACTTGTACTGTAAACGAGGTTCTTGTAAACAGAGCCGTTCCAAACTTTGGGGTGGCTGTGTCTTTTTGATTTTAATTTCCCTAAGCTATAGGACCATAAGTGGAAGTGCCCTAGATTCTGTTGCTTTGTTTTTTAGATGTTTCAGGAAACACCATACACTTCTCCCGAGTGTCTGTTGGCAATTTACATCCCGCCCATCAGCATAACAAGGATCCCAGTTCTCAATGGCCTGTTGCCTTTCTGGATTTTACATTTTTTTCAGATGGCCCATTTGACCGGGGGGAAGTGAGACTTCATTGTAGTGCAGATTTCCTTTGCAAGCTTGCTTGGTTGGCCAAAAAGGGCGTATGCGTTTTTTCCTGAATATATTCAGGAAAAAACGCATACGCCCTTTTTGGCCAAGTGCATCATTGTGGACGTTCTGCCTCTTTTCCTATGCTTTCAATGCAATTCCAGTCTACCTCCTGAAATCGGTTTCCTGCAATTCTGCCCCGCTTTCAAGTCCTCTTGGCAGCCTTACTTCAGTCTATTTTTGGACGATAGCTGTCATTTATAACTCTGCAGGTTTGTGAATTACAGTGCCCCTGAGCTCCTTTCTTCAACTCGCTTTCTTGTGACCTGGCCGCAACACCGCAGGATGGCTTCAGGCCCTAATCTGGTTCTGGCCCGGCATGCTGAGCCTTTGGTTAATTCCTCTTCCTGGTGGGAAATAAGAGTTAAATTTGCGCGTTCAGACACCTCCAGCTAGTCTCTCATTGGTTCTCGCTATTCCTGTTCATCTTCCGCAGAAATTGCAAACTGGGCCAAACAGGAGGTTAAAGCGACTGACTCTCCAAGTCGGGAGAGTGTTAGTAAAGCGTCTGGAATGTTGCACCCGAGTACCAGGGGAGGAAAACTGAGACATATTTGAACACGTCTCCCGTTCACATGGTTGATCATACTCTGGGTTCCACATGCATGTTTTAGCTGAAGGAAGAATACCTTAAACCTGGAGAGTTGAGACCCGTGGAATGGGTACCATGCAATATGACTTCAAAGGGTCTTCATTTGCTCACCGAACCTCTCCAATCCTATCACTGCTGCGTTTATGCCCCTGTACACACGCTTGATTCTCTTTTGGAGACATAGCAATCCATAGGTTTTAAGATACTTACTAGTCAGGTACATTCTTAGGCGTTTAATATGGGGTGTTGAGTCCATTTCGTTGAGCAAGGAGTAGCTCTTGTCTATTCCATATTTGGCTTAAGGAACTTTATCTGTGCTCATTTCAATCTCTGGTTTTATGCAGCACCCCAACTCACCTTTCCCCTTAAGCAAGCATAAGTTGGTTTTCTAAATTTGAGACCCTGTTCTGTTTTGGAATGCAGTTCCTGTGTAGCCAAGTTTACATTCCGTGTATTAGTGATATCTTATGATGTTTCTTTTTCTGTGTGACTTATTTCAGTTAGAATCATCGTACCTGAATCCACTCATTATGCTGCTACGGGCCTGATGACATAGATTTCATTGCTGAGTGATACTGCATTGTACGTAAGTACCACAAGTTCTTTATCCATTTTTCACTTTCTGTGATATTGAACTTGTACGGTAAACGAGGTTCTTGTAAACGGAGGCGTCCCAAACTTTGGGGTGGCTGTGTCTTTTTGATTTTAATTTCCCTAAGCTATAGGACCATAAGTGGCAGTGCCCTAGGCTCTGTTGCTTTGGTTTTTAGATGTTTCAGGAAACACCATACACTTCTCCCGAGTGGTTGTTGGCAATTTACATCCCGCCCATCAGCATAACAAGGCTCCCAGTTCTCCATGGCCTGTCCTGCCTTTCTGGATTTTACACTTTTTTCAGATGGCCCTTTTGACCGGGGGGAAGTGAGACTTCATTGTAGTGCAGATTTCCTTTGCAAGCTTGCTTGGTTGGCCAAAAAGGGCGTATGCGTTTTTTCCTGAATATATTCAGGAAAAAACGCATACGCCCTTTTTGTCCAAGTGCATCATTGTGGACGTTCTGCCTCTTTTCCTATGCTTTCAATGCAATTCCAGTCTACCTCCTGAAATCGGTTTCCTGCAATTCTGCCCTGCTTTCAAGTCCTCTTGGCAGCCTTACTTCAGTCTATTTTTGGACGATAGCTGTCATTTATAACTCTGCAGGTTTGTGAATTACAGTGCCCCTGAGCTCCTTTCTTCAACTTGCTTTCTTGTGACCTGGCCGCAACACAGCAGGATGGCTTCAGGCCCTAATCTTGTTCCGGCACGGCACGCTGAGCCTTTGGTTATTTCCTCTTCCTGGTGGGAAATGAGAGTTAAATTTGCCCGTCCAGACACCTCCAGCTAGTCTCTCATTGGTTCTCGCTATTCCTGTTCATCTTCCGCAGAAATTGCAAACTGTGCCAAACAGGAGGTTAAAGGCGCTGACTCTCCAAGTGGGGAGAGTGTTAGTAAAGCGTCTGGAATGTTGCACCCGAGTACCAGGGGAGGAAAACTGAGACATATTTGAACACGTCTCCCGTTCACTTGGTTGATCATACTTGGGTTCCACATGCATGTTTTAGCTGAAGGAAGAATACCTTAAACCTGGAGAGTTAAGACCCGTGTAATGGGTACCATGCAATATGACTTCAAAGGGTCTTCATTTGCTCACCGAACCTCTCCAATCCTATCACTGCTGCGTTTATGTCCCTGTACACATGCTTGATTCTCTTTCGGAGACATAGCAATCCATAGGTTTTAAGATACTTACTAGTCAGGTACATTCTTAGGCGTTTAATATGCGGTGTTGAGTCCATTTCGTTGAGCAAGGAGTAGCTCTTGTCTATTCCATATTTGACTTAAGGAACTTTATCTGTGCTCATTTCAATCTCTGGTTTTATGCAGCACCCCAACTCACCTTTCCCCTTAAGCAAGCATAAGTTGGTTTTCTAAATTTGAGACCCTGTTCTGTTCTGTAATTCAGTTCCTGTGTAGCCAAGTTTACATTCCGTGTATTACTGATATCTTATGATGTTTCTTTTTCTGTGTGACTTACTTCAGTTAGAATCATCATACCTGAATCCACTCATTGTGCTGCTAAGGGCCTGATGACACAGATTTCATTGCTGAGTGATATTGCTTTGTAAGTAAATACCACAACTTCTTTATCCATTTTTCACTTTCTGCGATGTTGAACTTGTACTGTAAACGAGGTTCTTGTAAACAGAGCCGTTCCAAACTTTGGGGTGGCTGTGTCTTGTTGATTTTAATTTCCCTAAGCTATAGGACCATAAGTGGAAGTGCCCTAGGTTCTGTTGCTTTGTTTTTTAGATGTTTCAGGAAACACCATACACTTCTCCCGAGTGTCTGTTGGCAATTTACATCCCACCCATCAGCATAACAAGGCTCCCAGTTCTCCATGGCCTGTCCTGCCTTTCTGGATTTTACACTTTTTTCAGATGGCCCTTTTGACCGGGGGGAAGTGAGACTTCATTGTAGTGCAGATTTCCTTTGCAAGCTTGCTTGGTTGGCCAAAAAGGGCGTATGCGTTTTTTCCTGAATATATTCAGGAAAAAACGCATACGCCCTTTTTGGCCAAGTGCATCATTGTGGACGTTCTGCCTCTTTTCCTATGCTTTCAATGCAATTCCAGTCTACCTCCTGAAATCGGTTTCCTGCAATTCTGCCCCGCTTTCAAGTCCTCTTGGCAGCCTTACTTCAGTCTATTTTTGGACGATAGCTGTCATTTATAACTCTGCAGGTTTGTGAATTACAGTGCCCCTGAGCTCCTTTCTTCAACTCGCTTTCTTTTGAGCTGGCCGCAACACCGCAGGATGGCTTCAGGCCCTAATCTGGTTCCGGTACGGCACGCTGAGCCTTTGGTTATTTCCTCTTCCTGGTGGGAAATGAGAGTTAAATTTGCCCGTCCAGACACCTCCAGCTAGCCTCTCATCGGTTCTCGCTATTCCTGTTCATCTTCCGCAGAAATTGCAAACTGGGCCAAACAGGAGGTTAAAGGGACTGACTCTCCAAGTGGGGAGAGTGTTAGTAAAGCGTCTGGAATGTTGCACCCGAGTACCAGGGTACGAAAACTGAGACATATTTGAACACGTCTCCCGATCACATGGTTGATCATACTCTAGGTTCCACATGCATGTTTTAGCTGAAGGAAGAATACCTTAAACCTGGGTAGTTGAAACCCGTGGAAAGGGTACCATGCAATATGACTTCAAAGGGTCTTCATTTGCTCACCGAACCTCTCCAATCCTATCACTGCTGCGTTTACGCCCCTGTACACATGCTTGATTCTCTTTCGGAGACATAGCAATCCATAGGTTTTAAGATACTTACTAGTCAGGTACATTCTTAGGCGTTTAATATGGGGTGTTGAGTCCATTTCGTTGAGCAAGGAGTAGCTCTTGTCTATTCCATATTTGGCTTAAGGAACTTTATCTGTGCTCATTTCAATCTCTGGTTTTATGCAGCACCCCAACTCACCTTTACCCTTAAGCAAGAATAAGTTGGTTTTCTAAACTTGAGACCCTGTTCTGTTCTGTAATTCAGTTCCTGTGTAGCCAAGTTTACATTCCGTGTATTACTGATATCTTATGATGTTTCTTTTTCTGTGTGACTTATTTCAGTTAGAATCATCATACCTGAATCCACTCATTGTGCTGCTAAGGGCCTGATGACACAGATTTCATTGCTGAGTGATATTGCTTTGTAAGTAAATACCACAACTTCTTTATCCATTTTTCACTTTCTGCCATGTTGAACTTGTACTGTAAACGAGGTTCTTGTAAACAGAGCCGTTCCAAACTTTGGGGTGGCTGTGTCTTTTTGATTTTAATTTCCCTAAACTATAGGACCATAAGTGGAAGTGCCCTAGGTTCTGTTGCTTTGTTTTTTAGATGTTTCAGGAAACACCATACACTTCTCCCGAGTGTCTGTTGGCAGTTTACATCCCGCCCATCAGCATAACAAGGCTCCCAGTTCTCCATGGCCTGTCCTGCCTTTCTGGATTTTACACTTTTTTCAGATGGCCCTTTTGACCGGGGGGAAGTGAGACTTCATTGTAGTGCAGATTTCCTTTGCAAGCTTGCTTGGTTGGCCAAAAAGGGCGTATGCGTTTTTTCCTGAATATATTCAGGAAAAAACGCATACGCCCTTTTTGGCCAAGTGCATCATTGTGGACGTTCTGCCTCTTTTCCTATGCTTTCAATGCAATTCCAGTCTACCTCCTGAAATCGGTTTCCTGCAATTCTGCCCCGCTTTCAAGTCCTCTTGGCAGCCTTACTTCAGTCTATTTTTGGACGATAGCTGTCATTTATAACTCTGCAGGTTTGTGAATTACAGTGCCCCTGAGCTCCTTTCTTCAACTCGCTTTCTTGTGACCTGGCCGCAACACCGCAGGATGGCTTCAGGCCCTAATCTGGTTCCGGCACGGCACGCTGAGCCTTTGGTTATTTCCTCTTCCTGGTGGGAAATGAGAGTTAAATTTGCCCGTCCAGACACCTCCAGCTAGCCTCTCATTGGTTCTCGCTATTCCTGTTCATCTTCCGCAGAAATTGCAAACTGGGCCAAACAGGAGGTTAAAGGCGCTGACTCTCCAAGTGGGGAGAGTGTTAGTAAAGCGTCTGGAATGTTGCACCCGAGTACCAGGGGAGGAAAACTGAGACATATTTGAACACGTCTCCCGTTCACATGGTTGATCATACTTGGGTTCCACATGCATGTTTTAGCTGAAGGAAGAATACCTTAAACCTGGAGAGTTAAGACCCGTGGAATGGGTACCATGCAATATGACTTCAAAGGGTCTTCATTTGCTCACCGAACCTCTCCAATCCTATCACTGCTGCGTTTATGCCCCTGTACACATGCTTGATTCTCTTTTGGAGACATAGCAATCCATAGGTTTTAAGATACTTACTAGTCAGGTACATTCTTAGGCGTTTAATATGCGGTGTTGAGTCCATTTCATTGAGCAAGGAGTAGCTCTTGTCTATTCCATATTTGACTTAAGGAACTTTATCTGTGCTCATTTCAATCTCTGGTTTTATGCAGCACCCCAACTCACCTTTCCCCTTAAGCAAGCTTAAGTTGGTTTTCTAAATTTGAGACCCTGTTCTGTTCTGTAATTCAGTTCCTGTGTAGCCAAGTTTACATTCCGTGTATTACTGATATCTTATGATGTTTCTTTTTCTGTGTGACTTACTTCAGTTAGAATCATCATACCTGAATCCACTCATTGTGCTGCTAAGGGCCTGATGACACAGATTTCATTGCTGAGTGATATTGCTTTGTAAGTAAATACCACAACTTCTTTATCCATTTTTCACTTTCTGCGATGTTGAACTTGTACTGTAAACGAGGTTCTTGTAAACAGAGCCGTTCCAAACTTTGGGGTGGCTGTGTCTTTTCGATTTTAATTTCCCTAAGCTATAGGACCATAAGTGGAAGTGCGCTAGGTTCTGTTGCTTTGTTTTTTAGATGTTTCAGGAAACACCATACACTTCTCCCGAGTGGTTGTTGGCAATTTACATCCCGCCCATCAGCATAACAAGGCTCCCAGTTCTCCATGGCCTGTTGCCTTTCTGGATTTTACACTTTTTTCAGATGGCCCTTTTGACCGGCGGGACGTGAGACTTCATTGTAGTGCAGATTTCCTTTGCAAGCTTGCTTGGTTGGCCAAAAAGGGCGTATGCGTTTTTTCCTGAATATATTCAGGAAAAAACGCATACGCCCTTTTTGGCCAAGTGCATCATTGTGGACGTTCTGCCTCTTTTCCTATGCTTTCAATGCAATTCCAGTCTACCTCCTGAAATTGGTTTCCTGCAATTCTGCCCCGCTTTCAAGTCCTCTTGGCAGCCTTACTTCAGTCTATTTTTGGACGATAGCTGTCATTTATAACTCTGCAGGTTTGTGAATTACAGTGCCCCTGAGCTCCTTTCTTCAACTCGCTTTCTTTTGAGCTGGCCGCAACACCGGAGGATGGCTTCAGGCCCTAATCTGGTTCCGGTACGGCACGCTGAGCCTTTGGTTATTTCCTCTTCCTGGTGGGAAATGAGAGTTAAATTTGCCCGTCCAGACACCTCCAGCTAGCCTCTCATTGGTTCTCGCTATTCCTGTTCATCTTCCGCAGAAATTGCAAACTGGGCCAAACAGGAGGTTAAAGGGACTGACTCTCCAAGTGGGGAGAGTGTTTGTAAAGCGTCTGGAATGTTGCACCCGAGTACCAGGGGAGGAAAACTGAGACATATTTCAACACGTCTCCCGATCACATGGTTGATCATACTCTAGGTTCCACATGCATGTTTTAGCTGAAGGAAGAATACCTTAAACCTGGGTAGTTGAAACCCGTGGAATGGGTACCATGCAATATGACTTCAAAGGGTCTTCATTTGCTCACCGAACCTCTCCAATCCTATCACTGCTGCGTTTACGCCCCTGTACACATGCTTGATTCTCTTTCGGAGACATAGCAATCCATAGGTTTTAAGATACTTACTAGTCAGGTACATTCTTAGGCGTTTAATATGGGGTGTTGAGTCCATTTCGTTGAGCAAGGAGTAGCTCTTGTCTATTCCATATTTGGCTTAAGGAACTTTATCTGTGCTCATTTCAATCTCTGGTTTTATGCAGCACCCCAACTCACCTTTACCCTTAAGCAAGAATAAGTTGGTTTTCTAAATTTGAGACCCAGTTCTGTTCTGTAATTCAGTTCCTGTGTAGCCAAGTTTACATTCCGTGTATTACTGATATCTTATGATGTTTCTTTTTCTGTGTGACTTATTTCAGTTAGAATCATCATACCTGAATCCACTCATTGTGCTGCTAAGGGCCTGATGACACAGATTTCATTGCTGAGTGCTATTGCTTTGTAAGTAAATACCACAACTTCTTTATCCATTTTTCACTTTCTGCGATGTTGAACTTGTACTGTAAACGAGGTTCTTGTAAACAGAGCCGTTCCAAACTTTGGGGTGGCTGTGTCTTTTTGATTTTAATTTCCCTAAGCTATAGGACCATAAGTGGAAGTGCCCTAGGTTCTGTTGCTTTGTTTTTTAGATGTTTCAGGAAACACCATACACTTCTCCCGAGTGGTTGTTGGCAATTTACATCCCGCCCATCAGCATAACAAGGCTCCCAGTTCTCCATGGCCTGTCCTGCCTTTCTGGATTTTACACTTTTTTCAGATGGCCCTTTTGACCGGGGGGAAGTGAGACTTCATTGTAGTGCAGATTTCCTTTGCAAGCTTGCTTGGTTGGCCAAAAAGGGCGTATGCGTTTTTTCCTGAATATATTCAGGAAAAAACGCATACGCCCTTTTTGGCCAAGTGCATCATTGTGGACGTTCTGCCTCTTTTCCTATGCTTTCAATGCAATTCCAGTCTACCTCCTGAAATCGGTTTCCTGCAATTCTGCCCCGCTTTCAAGTCCTCTTGGCAGCCTTACTTCAGTCTATTTTTGGACGATAGCTGTCATTTATAACTCTGCAGGTTTGTGAATTACAGTGCCCCTGAGCTCCTTTCTTCAACTCGCTTTCTTTTGAGCTGGCCGCAACACCGCAGGATGGCTTCAGGCCCTAATCAGGTTCCGGTACGGCACGCTGAGCCTTTGGTTAATTCCTCTTCCTGGTGGGAAATGAGAGTTAAATTTGCCCGTCCAGACACCTCCAGCTAGCCTCTCATCGGTTCTCGCTATTCCTGTTCATCTTCCGCAGAAATTGCAAACTGGGCCAAACAGGAGGTTAAAGGGACTGACTCTCCAAGTGGGGAGAGTGTTAGTAAAGCGTCTGGAATGTTGCACCCGAGTACCAGGGGAGGAAAACTGAGACATATTTGAACACGTCTCCCGTTCACATGGTTGATCATACTTGGGTTCCACATGCATGTTTTAGCTGAAGGAAGAATACCTTAAACCTGGAGAGTTAAGACCCGTGGAATGGGTACCATGCAATATGACTTCAAAGGGTCTTCATTTGCTCACCGAACCTCTCCAATCCTATCACTGCTGCGTTTATGCCCCTGTACACATGCTTGATTCTCTTTCGGAGACATAGCAATCCATAGGTTTTAAGATACTTACTAGTCAGGTACATTCTTAGGCGTTTAATGTGGGGTGTTGAGTCCATTTCGTTGAGCAAGGAGTAGCTCTTGTCTATTCCATATTTGGCTTAAGGAACTTTATCTGTGCTCATTTCAATCTCTGGTTTTATGCAGCACCCCAACTCACCTTTCCCCTTAAGCAAGCATAAGTTGGTTTTCTAAATTTGAGACCCTGTTCTGTTTTGGAATGCAGTTCCTGTGTAGCCAAGTTTACATTCCGTGTATTAGTGATATCTTATGATGTTTCTTTTTCTGTGTGACTTATTTCAGTTAGAATCATCGTACCTGAATCCACTCATTATGCTGCTACGGGCCTGATGACATAGATTTCATTGCTGAGTGATACTGCATTGTACGTAAGTACCACAAGTTCTTTATCCATTTTTCACTTTCTGTGATATTGAACTTGTATGGTAAACGAGGTTCTTGTAAACGGAGGCGTCCCAAACTTTGGGGTGGCTGTGTCTTTTTGATTTTAATTTCCCTAAGCTATAGGACCATAAGTGGAAGTGCCCTAGGTTCTGTTGCTTTGTTTTTTAGATGTTTCAGGAAACACCATACACTTCTCCCGAGTGGTTGTTGGCAATTTACATCCCGCCCATCAGCATAACAAGGCTCCCAGTTCTCCATGGCCTGTCCTGCCTTTCTGGATTTTACACTTTTTTCAGATGGCCCTTTTGACCGGGGGGAAGTGAGACTTCATTGTAGTGCAGATTTCCTTTGCAAGCTTGCTTGGTTGGCCAAAAAGGGCGTATGCGTTTTTTCCTGAATATATTCAGGAAAAAACGCATACGCCCTTTTTGGCCAAGTGCATCATTGTGGACGTTCTGCCTCTTTTCCTATGCTTTCAATGCAATTCCAGTCTACCTCCTGAAATCGGTTTCCTGCAATTCTGCCCCGCTTTCAAGTCCTCTTGGCAGCCTTACTTCAGTCTATTTTTGGACGATAGCTGTCATTTATAACTCTGCAGGTTTGTGAATTACAGTGCCTCTGAGCTCCTTTCTTCAACTTGCTTTCTTGTGACCTGGCCGCAACACCGCAGGATGGCTTCAGGCCCTAATCTGGTTCCGGCACGGCACGCTGAGCCTTTGGTTATTTCCTCTTCCTGGTGGGAAATGAGAGTTAAATTTGCCCGTCCAGACACCTCCAGCTAGTCTCTCATTGGTTCTCGCTATTCCTGTTCATCTTCTGCAGAAATTGCAAACTGTGCCAAACAGGAGGTTAAAGGCGCTGACTCTCCAAGTGGGGAGAGTGTTAGTAAAGCGTCTGGAATGTTGCACCCGAGTACCAGGGGAGGAAAACTGAGACATATTTGAACACGTCTCCCGATCACATGGTTGATCATACTCTAGGTTCCACATGCATGTTTTAGCTGAAGGAAGAATACCTTAAACCTGGGTAGTTGAAACCTGTGGAATGGGTACCATGCAATATGACTTCAAAGGGTCTTCATTTGCTCACCGAACCTCTCCAATCCTATCACTGCTGCGTTTATGCCCCTGTACACATGCTTGATTCTCTTTCGGAGACATAGCAATCCATAGGTTTTAAGATACTTACTAGTCAGGTACATTCTTAGGCGTTTAATATGCGGTGTTGAGTCCATTTCGTTGAGCAAGGAGTAGCTCTTGTCTATTCCATATTTGACTTAAGGAACTTTATCTGTGCTCATTTCAATCTCTGGTTTTATGCAGCACCCCAACTCACCTTTACCCTTAAGCAAGCATAAGTTGGTTTTCTAAATTTGAGACCCTGTTCTGTTCTGTAATTCAGTTCCTGTGTAGCCAAGTTTACATTCCGTGTATTACTGATATCTTATGATGTTTCTTTTTCTGTGTGACTTATTTCAGTTAGAATCATCATACCTGAATCCACTCATTGTGATGCTAAGGGCCTGATGACACAGATTTCATTGCTGAGTGATATTGCTTTGTAAGTAAATACCACAACTTCTTTATCCATTTTTCACTTTCTGCCATGTTGAACTTGTACTGTAAACGAGGTTCTTGTAAACAGAGGCCTCCCAAACTTTGGGGTGGCTGTGTCTTTTTGATTTTAATTTCCCTAAGCTATAGGACCATAAGTGGCAGTGCCCTAGGCTCTGTTGCTTTGTTTATTAGATGTTTCAGGAAACACCATACACTTCTCCCGAGTGTCTGTTGGCAATTTACATCCCGCCCATCAGCATAACAAGGCTCCCAGTTCTCCATGGCCTGTCCTGCCTTTCTGGATTTTACACTTTTTTCAGATGGCCCTTTTGACCGGGGGGAAGTGAGACTTCATTGTAGTGCAGATTTCCTTTGCAAGCTTGCTTGGTTGGCCAAAAAGGGCGTATGCGTTTTTTCCTGAATATATTCAGGAAAAAACGCATACGCCCTTTTTGGCCAAGTGCATCATTGTGGACGTTCTGCCTCTTTTCCTATGCTTTCAATGCAATTCCAGTCTACCTCCTGAAATCGGTTTCCTGCAATTCTGCTCCGCTTTCAAGTCCTCTTGGCAGCCTTACTTCAGTCTATTTTTGGACGATAGCTGTCATTTATAACTCTGCAGGTTTGTGAATTACAGTGCCCCTGAGCTCCTTTCTTCAACTCGCTTTCTTGTGACCTGGCCGCAACACCGCAGGATGTCTTCAGGCCCTAATCTGGTTCCGGCCCGGCATGCTGAGCCTTTGGTTAATTCCTCTTCCTGGTGGGAAATGAGAGTTAAATTTGCCCGTCCAGACACCTCCAGCTAGCCTCTCATTGGTTCTCGCTATTCCTGTTCATCTTCCGCAGAAATTGCAAACTGGGCCAAACAGGAGGTTAAAGGGACTGACTCTCCAAGTGGGGAGAGTGTTAGTAAAGCGTCTGGAATGTTGCACCCGAGTACCAGGGTACGAAAACTGAGACATATTTGAACACGTCTCCCGATCACATGGTTGATCATACTCTAGGTTCCACATGCATGTTTTAGCTGAAGGAAGAATACCTTAAACCTGGGTAGTTGAAACCCGTGGAATGGGTACCATGCAATATGACTTCAAAGGGTCTTCATTTGCTAACCGAACCTCTCCAATCCTATCACTGCTGCGTTTATGCCCCTGTACACATGCTTGATTCTCTTTCGGAGACATAGCAATCCATAGGTTTTAAGATACTTACTAGTCAGGTACATTCTTAGGCGTTTAATATGGGGTGTTGAGTCCATTTCGTTGAGCAAGGAGTAGCTCTTGTCTATTCCATATTTGGCTTAAGGAACTTTATCTGTGCTCATTTCAATCTCTGGTTTTATGCAGCACCCCAACTCACCTTTACCCTTAAGCAAGAATAAGTTGGTTTTCTAAATTTGAGACCCTGTTCTGTTCTGTAATTCAGTTCCTGTGTAACCAAGTTTCCATTCCGTGTATTACTGATATCTTATGATGTTTCTTTTTCTGTGTGACTTATTTCAGTTAGAATCATCATACCTGAATCCACTCATTGTGCTGCTAAGGGCCTGATGACATAGATTTCATTGCTGAGTGATATTGCTTTGTAAGTGAATACCACAACTTCTTTATCCATTTTTCCCTTTCTGCGATGTTGAACTTGTACTGTAAACGAGGTTCTTGTAAACAGAGCCGTTCCAAACTTTGGGGTGGCTGTGTCTTTTTCATTTTAATTTCCCTAAGCTATAGGACCATAAGTGGCAGTGCCCTAGGCTCTGTTGCTTTGTTTTTTAGATGTTTCAGGAAACACCATACACTTCTCCCAAGTGTCTGTTGGCAATTTACATCCCGCCCATCAACATAACAAGGCTCCCAGTTCTCAATGGCATGTTGCCTTTCTGGATTTTACACTTTTTTCAGATGGCCCTTTTGACCGGGGGGAAGTGAGACTTCATTGTAGTGCAGATTTCCTTTGCAAGCTTGCTTGGTTGGCCAAAAAGGGCGTATGCGTTTTTTCCTGAATATATTCAGGAAAAAACGCATACGCCCTTTTTGGCCAAGTGCATCATTGTGGACGTTCTGCCTCTTTTCCTATGCTTTCAATGCAATTCCAGTCTACCTCCTGAAATCGGTTTCCTGCAATTCTGCCCCGCTTTCAAGTCCTCTTGGCAGCCTTACTTCAGTCTATTTTTGGACGATAGCTGTCATTTATAACTCTGCAGGTTTGTGAATTACAGTGCCCCTGAGCTCCTTTCTTCAACTCGCTTTCTTGTGACCTGGCCGCAACACCGCAGGATGGCTTCAGGCCCTAATCTGGTTCCGGCCCGGCATGCTGAGCCTTTGGTTAATTCCTCTTCCTGGTGGGAAATGAGAGTTAAATTTGCCCGTCCAGACACCTCCAGCTAGCCTCTCATTGGTTCTCACTATTCCTGTTCATCTTCCGCAGAAATTGCAAACTGGGCCAAACAGGAGGTTAAAGGGACTGACTCTGCAAGTGGGGAGAGTGTTAGTAAAGCGTCTGGAATGTTGCACCCGAGTACCAGGGGAGGAAAACTGAGACATATTTGAACACGTCTCCCGATCACATGGTTGATCATACTCTAGGTTCCACATGCATGTTTTAGCTGAAGGAAGAATACCTTAAACCTGGGTAGTTGAAACCCGTGGAATGGGTACCATGCAATATGACTTCAAAGGGTCTTCATTTGCTCACCGAACCTCTCCAATCCTATCACTGCTGCGTTTATGTCCCTGTACACATGCTTGATTCTCTTTCGGAGACATAGCAATCCATAGGTTTTAAGATACTTACAAGTCAGGTACATTCTTAGGCGTTTAATATGCGGTGTTGAGTCCATTTCGTTGAGCAAGGAGTAGCTCTTGTCTATTCCATATTTGGCTTAAGGAACTTTATCTGTGCTCATTTCAATCTCTGGTTTTATGCAGCAACCGAACTCACCTTTACCCTTAAGCAAGCATAAGTTGGTTTTCTAAATTTGAGACCCTGTTCTGTTCTGTAATTCAGTTCCTGTGTAGCCAAGTTTCCATTCTGTGTATTACTGATATCTTATGATGTTTCTTTTTCTGTGTGACTTATTTCAGTTAGAATCATCATACCTGAATCCACTCATTGTGCTGCTAAGGGCCTGATGACACAGATTTCATTGCTGAGTGATATTGCTTTGTAAGTAAATACCACAACTTCTTTATCCATTTTTCACTTTCTGCGATGTTGAACTTGTACTGTAAACGAGGTTCTTGTAAACAGAGCCGTTCCAAACTTTGGGGTGGCTGTGTCTTTTTGATTTTAATTTCCCTAAGCTATAGGACCATAAGTGGAAGTGCCCTAGGTTCTGTTGCTTTGTTTTTTAGATGTTTCAGGAAACACCATACACTTCTCCCGAGTGGTTGTTGGCAATTTACATCACGCCCATCAGCATAACAAGGCTCCCAGTTCTCCATGGCCTGTCCTGCCTTTCTGGATTTTACACTTTTTTCAGATGGCCCTTTTGACCGGGGGGAAGTGAGACTTCATTGTAGTGCAGATTTCCTTTGCAAGCTTGCTTGGTTGGCCAAAAAGGGCGTATGCGTTTTTTCCTGAATATATTCAGGAAAAAACGCATACGCCCTTTTTGGCCAAGTGCATCATTGTGGACGTTCTGCCTCTTTTCCTATGCTTTCAATGCAATTCCAGTCTACCTCCTGAAATCGGTTTCCTGCAATTCTGCCCCGCTTTCAAGTCCTCTTGGCAGCCTTACTTCAGTCTATTTTTGGACGATAGCTGTCATTTATAACTCTGCAGGTTTGTGAATTACAGTGCCCCTGAGCTCCTTTCTTCAACTCGCTTTCTTGTGACCTGGCCGCAACACCGCAGGATGGCTTCAGGCCCTAATCTGGTTCCGGCCCGGCATGCTGAGCCTTTGGTTAATTCCTCTTCCTGGTGGGAAATGAGAGTAAATTTGCCCGTCCAGACACCTCCAGCTAGCCTCTCATTGGTTCTCGCTATTCCTGTTCATCTTCCGGGGAAATTACAAACTGGGCCAAACAGGAGGTTAAAGGGACTGACTCTCCAAGTGGGGAGAGTGTTAGTAAAGCGTCTGGAATGTTGCACCCGAGTACCAGGGTACGAAAACTGAGACATATTTGAACACGTCTCCCGATCACATGGTTGATCATACTCTGGGTTCCACATGCATGTTTTAGCTGAAGGAAGAATACCTTAAACCTGGGTAGTTGAAACCCGTGGAATGGGTACCATGCAATATGACTTCAAAGGGTCTTCATTTGCTCACCGAACCTCTCCAATCCTATCACTGCTGCGTTTATGCCCCTGTACACATGCTTGATTCTCTTTTGGAGACATAGCAATCCATAGGTTTTATGATACTTACAAGTCAGGTACATTCTTAGGCGTTTAATATGCGGTGTTGAGTCCATTTCGTTGAGCAAGGAGTAGCTCTTGTCTATTCCATATTTGGCTTAAGGAACTTTATCTGTGCTCATTTCAATCTCTGGTTTTATGCAGCACCCCAACTCACCTTTCCCCTTAAGCAAGCATAAGTTGTTTTTCTAAATTTGAGACCCTGTTCTGTTCTGTAATTCAGTTCCTGTGTAGCCAAGTTTCCATTCCGTGTATTACTGATATCTTATGATGTTTCTTTTTCTGTGTGACTTATTTCAGTTAGAATCATCATACCTAAATCCACTCATTGTGCTGCTAAGGGACTGATGACATAGATTTCATTGCTGAGTGATATTGCTTTGTAAGTGAATACCACAACTTCTTTATCCATTTTTCACTTTCTGCGATGTTGAACTTGTACTGTAAACGAGGTTCTTGTAAACAGAGCCGTTCCAAACTTTGGGGTGGCTGTGTCTTTTTGATTTTAATTTCCCTAAGCTATAGGACCATAAGTGGAAGTGCCCTAGGCTCTGTTGCTTTGTTTTTTAGATGTTTCAGGAAACACCATACACTTCTCCCAAGTGTCTGTTGGCAATTTACATCCCGCCCATCAGCATAACAAGGCTCCCAGTTCTCAATGGCCTGTTGCCTTTCTGGATTTTACACTTTTTTCAGATGGCCCTTTTGACCGGGGGGAAGTGAGACTTCATTGTAGTGCAGATTTCCTTTGCAAGCTTGCTTGGTTGGCCAAAAAGGGCGTATGCGTTTTTTCCTGAATATACTCAGGAAAAAACGCATACGCCCTTTTTGGCCAAGTGCATCATTGTGGACGTTCTGCCTCTTTTCCTATGCTTTCAATGCAATTCCAGTCTACCTCCTGAAATCGGTTTCCTGCAATTCTGCCCCGCTTTCAAGTCCTCTTGGCAGCCTTACTTCAGTCTATTTTTGGATGATAGCTGTCATTTATAACTCTGCAGGTGTGTGAATTACAGTGCCCCTGAGCTCCTTTCTTCAACTTGCTTTCTTGTGACCTGGCCGCAACACCGCAGGATGGCTTCAGGCCCTAATCTGGTTCCGGCACGGCACGCTGAGCCTTTGGTTATTTCCTCTTCCTGGTGGGAAATGAGAGTTAAATTTGCCCGTCCAGACAACTCCAGCTAGTCTCTCATTGGTTCTCGCTATTCCTGTTCATCTTCCGCAGAAATTGCAAACTGGGCCAAACAGGAGGTTAAAGGTGCTGACTCTCCAAG
Organism: Delphinus delphis; assembly: GCF_949987515.2. Lineage (NCBI taxonomy): Eukaryota > Metazoa > Chordata > Mammalia > Artiodactyla > Delphinidae > Delphinus > Delphinus delphis. The sequence continues at coordinate 420,621 of NW_027192744.1, forward strand.
TGGGGAGAGTGTTAGTAAAGCGTCTGGAATGTTGCACCCGAGTACCAGGGGAGGAAAACTGAGACATATTTGAACACGTCTCCCGTTCACATGGTTGATCATACTTGGGTTCCACATGCATGTTTTAGCTGAAGGAAGAATACCTTAAACCTGGAGAGTTGAGACCCGTGTAATGGGTACCATGCAATATGACTTCAAAGGGTCTTCATTTGCTCACCGAACCTCTCCAATCCTATCACTGCTGCGTTTATGCCCCTGTACACATGCTTGATTCTCTTTCGGAGACATAGCAATCCATAGGTTTTAAGATACTTACTAGTCAGGTACATTCTTAGGCGTTTAATATGCGGTGTTGAGTCCATTTCGTTGAGCAAGGAGTAGCTCTTGTCTATTCCATATTTGACTTAAGGAACTTTATCTGTGCTCATTTCAATCTCTGGTTTTATGCAGCACCCCAACTCACCTTTCCCCTTAAGCAAGCATAAGTTGGTTTTCTAAATTTGAGACCCTGTTCTGTTCTGTAATTCAGTTCCTGTGTAGCCAAGTTTACATTCCGTGTATTACTGATATCTTATGATGTTTCTTTTTCTGTGTGACTTACTTCAGTTAGAATCATCATAACTGAATCCACTCATTGTGCTGCTAAGGGCCTGATGACACAGATTTCATTGCTGAGTGATATTGCTTTGTAAGTAAATACCACAACTTCTTTATCCATTTTTCACTTTCTGCGATGTTGAACTTGTACTGTAAACGAGGTTCTTGTAAACAGAGCCGTTCCAAACTTTGGGGTGGCTGTGTCTTTTTGATTTTAATTTCCCTAAGCTATAGGACCATAAGTGGAAGTGCCCTAGGTTCTGTTGCTTTGTTTTTTAGATGTTTCAGGAAACACCATACACTTCTCCCAAGTGTCTGTTGGCAATTTACATCCCGCCCATCAGCATAACAAGGCTCCCAGTTCTCCATGGCCTGTCCTGCCTTTCTGGATTTTACACTTTTTTCAGATGGCCCTTTTGACCGGGGGGAAGTGAGACTTCATTGTAGTGCAGATTTCCTTTGCAAGCTTGCTTGGTTGGCCAAAATGGGCGTATGCGTTTTTTCCTGAATATATTCAGGAAAAAACGCATACGCCCTTTTTGGCCAAGTGCATCATTGTGGACGTTCTGCCTCTTTTCCTATGCTTTCAATGCAATTCCAGTCTACCTCCTGAAATCGGTTTCCTGCAATTCTGCCCCGCTTTCAAGTCCTCTTGGCAGCCTTACTTCAGTCTATTTTTGGACGATAGCTGTCATTTATAACTCTGCAGGTTTGTGAATTACAGGGCCCCTGAGCTCCTTTCTTCAACTCGCTTTCTTTTGAGCTGGCCGCAACACCGCAGGATGGCTTCAGGCCCTAATCTGGTTCCGGTATGGCACGCTGAGCCTTTGGTTATTTCCTCTTCCTGGTGGGAAATGAGAGTTAAATTTGCCCGTCCAGACACCTCCAGCTAGCCTCTCATTGGTTCTCGCTATTCCTGTTCATCTTCCGCAGAAATTGCAAACTGTGCCAAACAGGAGGTTAAAGGCGCTGACTCTCCAAGTGGGGAGAGTGTTAGTAAAGCGTCTGGAATGTTGCACCCGAGTACCAGGGGAGGAAAACTGAGACATATTTGAACACGTCTCCCGTTCACATGGTTGATCATACTTGGGTTCCACATGCATGTTTTAGCTGAAGGAAGAATACCTTAAACCTGGAGAGTTGAGACCCGTGTAATGGGTACCATGCAATATGACTTCAGAGGGTCTTCATTTGCTCACCGAACCTCTCCAATCCTATCACTGCTGCGTTTATGCCCCTGTACACATGCTTGATTCTCTTTTGGAGACATAGCAATCCATAGGTTTTACGATACTTACTAGTCAGGTACATTCTTAGGCGTTTAATATGCGGTGTTGAGTCCATTTCGTTGAGCAAGGAGTAGCTCTTGTCTATTCCATATTTGACTTAAGGAACTTTATCTGTGCTCATTTCAATCTCTGGTTTTATGCAGCACCCCACTCACCTTTACCCTTAAGCAAGCATAAGTTGGTTTTCTAAATTTGAGACCCTGTTCTGTTCTGTAATTCAGTTCCTGTGTAGCCAAGTTTCCATTCCGTGTATTACTGATATCTTATGATGTTTCTTTTTCTGTGTGACTTATTTCAGTTAGAATCATCATACCTGAATCCACTCATTGTGATGCTAAGGGCCTGATGACATAGATTTCATTGCTGAGTGATATTGCTTTGTAAGTAAATACCACAACTTCTTTATCCATTTTTCACTTTCTGCGATGTTGAACTTGTACTGTAAACGAGGTTCTTGTAAACAGAGGCGTCCCAAACTTTGGGGTGGCTGTGTCTTTTTGATTTTAATTTCCCTAAGCTATAGGACCATAAGTGGCAGTGCCCTAGGCTCTGTTGCTTTGTTTTTTAGATGTTTCAGGAAACACCATACACTTCTCCCAAGTGTCTGTTGGCAATTTACATCCCGCCCATCAGCATAACAAGGCTCCCAGTTCTCCATGGCCTGTCCTGCCTTTCTGGATTTTACACTTTTTTCAGATGGCCCTTTTGACCGGGGGGAAGTGAGACTTCATTGTAGTGCAGATTTCCTTTGCAAGCTTGCTTGGTTGGCCAAAAAGGGCGTATGCGTTTTTTCCTGAATATATTCAGGAAAAAACGCATACGCCCTTTTTGGCCAAGTGCATCATTGTGGACGTTCTGCCTCTTTTCCTATGCTTTCAATGCAATTCCAGTCTACCTCCTGAAATCGGTTTCCTGCAATTCTGCCCCGCTTTCAAGTCCTCTTGGCAGCCTTACTTCAGTCTATTTTTGGACGATAGCTGTCATTTATAACTCTGCAGGTTTGTGAATTACAGTGCCTCTGAGCTCCTTTCTTCAACTCGCTTTCTTGTGACCTGGCCGCAACACCGCAGGATGGCTTCAGGCCCTAATCTGGTTCCGGCCCGGCATGCTGAGCCTGTGGTTAATTCCTCTTCCTGGTGGGAAATGAGAGTTAAATTTGCCCGTCCAGACACCTCCAGCTAGCCTCTCATTGGTTCTCACTATTCCTGTTCATCTTCCGCAGAAATTGCAAACTTGGCCAAACAGGAGGTTAAAGGGACTGACTCTCCAAGTGGGGAGAGTGTTAGTAAAGCGTCTGGAATGTTGCACCCGAGTACCAGGGGAGGAAAACTGAGACATATTTGAACACGTCTCCCGATCACATGGTTGATCATACTCTAGGTTCCACATGCATGTTTTAGCTGAAGGAAGAATACCTTAAACCTGGGTAGTTGAAACCCGTGGAATGGGTACCATGCAATATGACTTCAAAGGGTCTTCATTTGCTCACCGAACCTCTCCAATCCTATCACTGCTGCGTTTATGCCCCTGTACACATGCTTGATTCTCTTTCGGAGACATAGCAATCCATAGGTTTTAAGATACTTACAAGTCAGGTACATTCTTAGGCGTTTAATATGCGGTGTTGAGTCCATTTCGTTGAGCAAGGAGTAGCTCTTGTCTATTCCATATTTGGCTTAAGGAACTTTATCTGTGCTCATTTCAATCTCTGGTTTTATGCAGCAACCCAACTCACCTTTCCCCTTAAGCAAGCATAAGTTGGTTTTCTAAATTTGAGACCCTGTTCTGTTCTGTAATTCAGTTCCTGTGTAGCCAAGTTTCCATTCCGTGTATTACTGATATCTTATGATGTTTCTTTTTCTGTGTGACTTATTTCAGTTAGAATCATCATACCTGAATCCACTCATTGTGCTGCTAAGGGCCTGATGACATAGATTTCATTGCTGAGTGATATTGCTTTGTAAGTGAATACCACAACTTCTTTATCCATTTTTCCCTTTCTGCGATGTTGAACTTGTACTGTAAACGAGGTTCTTGTAAACAGAGCCGTTCCAAACTTTGGGGTGGCTGTGTCTTTTTCATTTTAATTTCCCTAAGCTATAGGACCATAAGTGGAAGTGCCCTAGGCTCTGTTGCTTTGTTTTTTAGATGTTTCAGGAAACACCATACACTTCTCCCAAGTGTCTGTTGGCAATTTACATCCCGCCCATCAGCATAACAAGGCTCCCAGTTCTCAATGGCCTGTTGCCTTTCTGGATTTTACACTTTTTTCAGATGGCCCTTTTGACCGGGGGGAAGTGAGACTTCATTGTAGTGCAGATTTCCTTTGCAAGCTTGCTTGGTTGGCCAAAAAGGGCGTATGCGTTTTTTCCTGAATATATTCAGGAAAAAACGCATACGCCCTTTTTGGCCAAGTGCATCATTGTGGACGTTCTGCCTCTTTTCCTATGCTTTCAATGCAATTCCAGTCTACCTCCTGAAATCGGTTTCCTGCAATTCTGCCCCGCTTTCAAGTCCTCTTGGCAGCCTTACTTCAGTCTATTTTTGGACGATAGCTGTCATTTATAACTCTGCAGGTTTGTGAATTACAGTGCCCCTGAGCTCCTTTCTTCAACTCGCTTTGTTGTGACCTGGCCGCAACACCGCAGGATGGCTTCAGGCCCTAATCTGGTTCCGGCCCGGCATGCTGAGCCGTTGGTTAATTCCTCTTCCTGGTGGGAAATGAGAGTTAAATTTGCCCGTCCAGACACCTCCAGCTAGCCTCTCATTGGTTCTCGCTATTCCTGTTCATCTTCCGCAGAAATTGCAAACTGGGCCAAACAGGAGGTTAAAGGGACTGACTCTCCAAGTGGGGAGAGTGTTAGTAAAGCGTCTGGAATGTTGCACCCGAGTACCAGGGGAGGAAAACTGAGACATATTTGAACACGTCTCCCGATCACATGGTTGATCATACTCTAGGTTCCACATGCATGTTTTAGCTGAAGGAAGAATACCTTAAACCTGGGTAGTTGAAACCCGTGGAATGGGTACCATGCAATATGACTTCAAAGGGTCTTCATTTGCTCACCGAACCTCTCCAATCCTATCACTGCTGCGTTTATGCCCCTGTACACATGCTTGATTCTCTTTCGGAGACATAGCAATCCATAGGTTTTAAGATACTTACAAGTCAGGTACATTCTTAGGTGTTTAATATGTGGTGTTGAGTCCATTTCGTTGAGCAAGGAGTAGCTCTTGTCTATTCCATATTTGGCTTAAGGAACTTTATCTGTGCTCATTTCAATCTCTGGTTTTATGCAGCACCCCAACTCACCTTTACCCTTAAGCAAGCATAAGTTGTTTTTCTAAATTTGAGACCCTGTTCTGTTCTGTAATTCAGTTCCTGTGTAGCCAAGTTTCCATTCCGTGTATTACTGATATCTTATGATGTTTCTTTTTCTGTGTGACTTATTTCAGTTAGAATCATCATACCTGAATCCACTCATTGTGCTGCTAAGGGCCTGATGACATAGATTTCATTGCTGAGTGATATTGCTTTGTAAGTGAATACCACAACTTCTTTATCCATTTTTCCCTTTCTGCGATGTTGAACTTGTACTGTAAACGAGGTTCTTGTAAACAGAGCCGTTCCAAACTTTGGGGTGGCTGTGTCTTTTTGATTTTAATTTCCCTAAGCTATAGGACCATAAGTGGAAGTGCCCTAGGCTCTGTTGCTTTGTTTTTTAGATGTTTCAGGAAACACCATACACTTCTCCCAAGTGTCTGTTGGCAATTTACATCCCGCCCATCAGCATAACAAGGCTCCCAGTTCTCAATGGTCTGTTGCCTTTCTGGATTTTACACTTTTTTCAGATGGCCCTTTTGACCGGGGGGAAGTGAGACTTCATTGTAGTGCAGATTTCCTTTGCAAGCTTGCTTGGTTGGCCAAAAAGGGCGTATGCGTTTTTTCCTGAATATATTCAGGAAAAAACGCATACGCCCTTTTTGGCCAAGTGCATCATTGTGGACGTTCTGCCTCTTTTCCTATGCTTTCAATGCAATTCCAGTCTACCTCCTGAAATCGGTTTCCTGCAATTCTGCCCCGCTTTCAAGTCCTCTTGGCAGCCTTACTTCAGTCTATTTTTGGACGATAGCTGTCATTTATAACTCTGCAGGTTTGTGAATTACAGTGCCCCTGAGCTCCTTTCTTCAACTCGCTTTCTTGTGACCTGGCCGCAACACCGCAGGATGGCTTCAGGCCCTAATCTGGTTCCGGCCCGGCATGCTGAGCCTGTGGTTAATTCCTCTTCCTGGTGGGAAATGAGAGTTAAATTTGCCCGTCCAGACACCTCCAGCTAGCCTCTCATTGGTTCTCGCTATTCCTGTTCATCTTCCGCAGAAATTGCAAACTGGGCCAAACAGGAGGTTAAAGGGACTGACTCTCCAAGTGGGGAGAGTGTTAGTAAAGCGTCTGGAATGTTGCACCCGAGTACCAGGGGAGGAAAACTGAGACATATTTGAACACGTCTCCCGATCACATGGTTGATCATACTCTAGGTTCCACATGCATGTTTTAGCTGAAGGAAGAATACCTTAAACCTGGGTAGTTGAAACCCGTGGAATGGGTACCATGCAATATGACTTCAAAGGGTCTTCATTTGCTCACTGAACCTCTCCAATCCTATCACTGCTGCGTTTATGCCCCTGTACACATGCTTGATTCTCTTTCGGAGACATAGCAATCCATAGGTTTTAAGATACTTACAAGTCAGGTACATTCTTAGGCGTTTAATATGCGGTGTTGAGTCCATTTCATTGAGCAAGGAGTAGCTCTTGTCTATTCCATATTTGGCTTAAGGAACTTTATCTGTGCTCATTTCAATCTCTGGTTTTATGCAGCACCCCAACTCACCTTTACCCTTAAGCAAACATAAGTTGGTTTTCTAAATTTGAGACCCTGTTCTGTTCTGTAATTCAGTTCCTGTGTAGCCAAGTTTCCATTCCGTGTATTACTGATATCTTATGATGTTTCTTTTTCTGTGTGACTTATTTCAGTTAGAATCATCATACCTGAATCCACTCATTGTGCTGCTAAGGGCCTGATGACTTAGATTTCATTGCTGAGTGATATTGCTTTGTAAGTGAATACCACAACTTCTTTATCCATTTTTCCCTTTCTGCGATGTTGAACTTGTACTGTAAACGAGGTTCTTGTAAACAGAGCCGTTCCAAACTTTGGGGTGGCTGTGTCTTTTTCATTTTAATTTCCCTAAGCTATAGGACCATAAGTGGAAGTGCCCTAGGCTCTGTTGCTTTGTTTTTTAGATGTTTCAGGAAACACCATACACTTCTCCCAAGTGTCTGTTGGCAATTTACATCCCGCCCATCAGCATAACAAGGCTCCCAGTTCTCAATGGCCTGTTGCCTTTCTGGATTTTACACTTTTTTGAGATGGCCCTTTTGACCGGGGGGAAGTGAGACTTCATTGTAGTGCAGATTTCCTTTGCAAGCTTGCTTGGTTGGCCAAAAAGGGCGTATGCGTTTTTTCCTGAATATATTCAGGAAAAAACGCATACGCCCTTTTTGGCCAAGTGCATCATTGTGGACGTTCTGCCTCTTTTCCTATGCTTTCAATGCAATTCCAGTCTACCTCCTGAAATCGGTTTCCTGCAATTCTGCCCCGCTTTCAAGTCCTCTTGGCAGCCTTACTTCAGTCTATTTTTGGACGATAGCTGTCATTTATAACTCTGCAGGTTTGTGAATTACAGTGCCCCTGAGCTCCTTTCTTCACCTCGCTTTCTTGTGACCTGGCCGCAACACCGCAGGATGGCTTCAGGCCCTAATGTGGTTCCGGTACGGCACGCTGAGCCTTTGGTTATTTCCTCTTCCTGGTGGGAAATGAGAGTTAAATTTGCCCGTCCAGACACCTCCAGCTAGCCTCTCATTGGTTCTCGCTATTCCTGTTCATCTTCCGCAGAAATTGCAAACTGGGCCAAACAGGAGATTAAAGGGACTGACTCTCCAAGTGGGGAGAGTGTTAGTAAAGCGTCTGGAATGTTGCACCCGAGTACCAGGGGAGGAAAACTGAGACATATTTGAACACGTCTCCCGATCACATGGTTGATCATACTCTAGGTTCCACATGCATGTTTTAGCTGAAGGAAGAATACCTTAAACCTGGGTAGTTGAAACCCGTGGAATGGGTACCATGCAATATGACTTCAAAGGGTCTTCATTTGCTCACCGAACCTCTCCAATCCTATCACTGCTGCGTTTATGCCCCTGTACACATGCTTGATTCTCTTTCGGAGACATAGCAATCCATAGGTTTTAAGATACTTACAAGTCAGGTACATTCTTAGGCGTTTAATATGCGGTGTTGAGTCCATTTCGTTGAGCAAGGAGTAGCTCTTGTCTATTCCATATTTGGCTTAAGGAACTTTATCTGTGCTCATTTCAATCTCTGGTTTTATGCAGCACCCCAACTCACCTTTCCCCTTAAGCAAGCATAAGTTGTTTTTCTAAATTTGAGAACCTGTTCTGTTTTGGAATTCAGTTCCTGTGTAGCCAAGTTTACATTCCGTGTATTAGTGATATCTTATGATGTTTCTTTTTCTGTGTGACTTATTTCAGTTAGAATCATCGTACCTGAATCTACTCATTATGCTGCTACGGGCCTGATGACATAGATTTCATTGCTGAGTGATACTGCATTGTACGTAAGTACCACAAGTTCTTTATCCATTTTTCACTTTCTGCGATGTTGAACTTGTACTGTAAACGAGGTTCTTGTAAACAGAGCCGTTCCAAACTTTGGGGTGGCTGTGTCTTTTTGATTTTAATTTCCCTAAGCTATAGGACCATAAGTGGAAGTGCCCTAGGCTCTGTTGCTTTGTTTTTTAGATGTTTCAGGAAACACCATACACTTCTCCCGAGTGTCTGTTGGCAATTTACATCCCGCCCATCAGCATAACAAGGCTCCCAGTTCTCAATGGCCTGTTGCCTTTCTGGATTTTACACTTTTTTCAGATGGCCCTTTTGACCGGGGGGAAGTGAGACTTCATTGTAGTGCAGATTTCCTTTGCAAGCTTGCTTGGTTGGCCAAAAAGGGCGTATGCGTTTTTTCCTGAATATATTCAGGAAAAAACGCATACGCCCTTTTTGGCCAAGTGCATCATTGTGGACGTTCTGCCTCTTTTCCTATGCTTTCAATGCAATTCCAGTCTACCTCCTGAAATCGGTTTCCTGCAATTCTGCCCCGCTTTCAAGTCCTCTTGGCAGCCTTACTTCAGTCTATTTTTGGACGATAGCTGTCATTTATAACTCTGCAGGTTTGTGAATTACAGTGCCCCTGAGCTCCTTTCTTCAACTCGGTTTCTTTTGAGCTGGCCGCAACACCGCAGGATGGCTTCAGGCCCTAATCTGGTTCCGGTACGGCACGCTGAGCCTTTGGTTATTTCCTCTTCCTGGTGGGAAATGAGACTTAAATTTGCCCGTCCAGACACCTCCAGCTAGCCTCTCATTGGTTCTCGCTATTCCTGTTCATCTTCCGCAGAAATTGCAAACTGGGCCAAACAGGAGGTTAAAGGCGCTGACTCTCCAAGTGGGGAGAGTGTTAGTAAAGCGTCTGGAATGTTGCACCCGAGTACCAGGGGAGGAAAACTGAGACATATTTGAACACGTCTCCCGTTCACATGGTTGATCATACTTGGGTTCCACATGCATGTTTTAGCTGAAGGAAGAATACCTTAAACCTGGAGAGTTGAGACCCGTGTAATGGGTACCATGCAATATGACTTCAAAGGGTCTTCATTTGCTCACCGAACCTCTCCAATCCTATCACTGCTGCGTTTATGCCCCTGTACACATGCTTGATTCTCTTTTGGAGACATAGCAATCCATAGGTTTTACGATACTTACTAGTCAGGTACATTCTTAGGCGTTTAATATGCGGTGTTGAGTCCATTTCGTTGAGCAAGGAGTAGCTCTTGTCTATTCCATATTTGACTTAAGGAACTTTATCTGTGCTCATTTCAATCTCTGGTTTTATGCAGCACCCCAACTCACCTTTACCCTTAAGCAAGCATAAGTTGGTTTTCTAAATTTGAGACCCTGTTCTGTTCTGTAATTCAGTTCCTGTGTAGCCAAGTTTCCATTCCGTGTATTACTGATATCTTATGATGTTTCTTTTTCTGTGTGACTTATTTCAGTTAGAATCATCATACCTGAATCCACTCATTGTGATGCTAAGGGCCTGATGACATAGATTTCATTGCTGAGTGATATTGCTTTGTAAGTAAATACCACAACTTCTTTATCCATTTTTCACTTTCTACGATGTTGAACTTATACGGTAAACGAGGTTCTTGTAAACAGAGGCGTCCCAAACTTTGGGGTGGCTGTGTCTTTTTGATTTTAATTTCCCTAAGCTATAGGACCATAAGTGGCAGTGCCCTAGGCTCTGTTGCTTTGTTTTTTAGATGTTTCAGGAAACACCATACACTTCTCCGGAGTGTCTGTTGGCAATTTACATCCCGCCCATCAGCATAACAAGGCTCCCAGTTCTCCATGGCCTGTCCTGCCTTTCTGGATTTTACACTTTTTTCAGATGGCCCTTTTGACCGGGGGGAAGTGAGACTTCATTGTAGTGCAGATTTCCTTTGCAAGCTTGCTTGGTTGGCCAAAATGGGCGTATGCGTTTTTTCCTGAATATATTCAGGAAAAAACGCATACGCCCTTTTTGGCCAAGTGCATCATTGTGGACGTTCTGCCTCTTTTCCTATGCTTTCAATGCAATTCCAGTCTACCTCCTGAAATCGGTTTCCTGCAATTCTGCCCCGCTTTCAAGTCCTCTTGGCAGCCTTACTTCAGTCTATTTTTGGACGATAGCTGTCATTTATAACTCTGCAGGTTTGTGAATTACAGGGCCCCTGAGCTCCTTTCTTCAACTCGCTTTCTTTTGAGCTGGCCGCAACACCGCAGGATGGCTTCAGGCCCTAATCTGGTTCCGGTATGGCACGCTGAGCCTTTGGTTATTTCCTCTTCCTGGTGGGAAATGAGAGTTAAATTTGCCCGTCCAGACACCTCCAGCTAGCCTCTCATTGGTTCTCGCTATTCCTGTTCATCTTCCGCAGAAATTGCAAACTGTGCCAAACAGGAGGTTAAAGGCGCTGACTCTCCAAGTGGGGAGAGTGTTAGTAAAGCGTCTGGAATGTTGCACCCGAGTACCAGGGGAGGAAAACTGAGACATATTTGAACACGTCTCCCGTTCACATGGTTGATCATACTTGGGTTCCACATGCATGTTTTAGCTGAAGGAAGAATACCTTAAACCTGGAGAGTTGAGACCCGTGTAATGGGTACCATGCAATATGACTTCAGAGGGTCTTCATTTGCTCACCGAACCTCTCCAATCCTATCACTGCTGCGTTTATGCCCCTGTACACATGCTTGATTCTCTTTTGGAGACATAGCAATCCATAGGTTTTACGATACTTACTAGTCAGGTACATTCTTAGGCGTTTAATATGCGGTGTTGAGTCCATTTCGTTGAGCAAGGAGTAGCTCTTGTCTATTCCATATTTGACTTAAGGAACTTTATCTGTGCTCATTTCAATCTCTGGTTTTATGCAGCACCCCACTCACCTTTACCCTTAAGCAAGCATAAGTTGGTTTTCTAAATTTGAGACCCTGTTCTGTTCTGTAATTCAGTTCCTGTGTAGCCAAGTTTCCATTCCGTGTATTACTGATATCTTATGATGTTTCTTTTTCTGTGTGACTTATTTCAGTTAGAATCATCATACCTGAATCCACTCATTGTGATGCTAAGGGCCTGATGACATAGATTTCATTGCTGAGTGATATTGCTTTGTAAGTAAATACCACAACTTCTTTATCCATTTTTCACTTTCTGCGATGTTGAACTTGTACTGTAAACGAGGTTCTTGTAAACAGAGGCGTCCCAAACTTTGGGGTGGCTGTGTCTTTTTGATTTTAATTTCCCTAAGCTATAGGACCATAAGTGGCAGTGCCCTAGGCTCTGTTGCTTTGTTTTTTAGATGTTTCAGGAAACACCATACACTTCTCCCAAGTGTCTGTTGGCAATTTACATCCCGCCCATCAGCATAACAAGGCTCCCAGTTCTCCATGGCCTGTCCTGCCTTTCTGGATTTTACACTTTTTTCAGATGGCCCTTTTGACCGGGGGGAAGTGAGACTTCATTGTAGTGCAGATTTCCTTTGCAAGCTTGCTTGGTTGGCCAAAAAGGGCGTATGCGTTTTTTCCTGAATATATTCAGGAAAAAACGCATACGCCCTTTTTGGCCAAGTGCATCATTGTGGACGTTCTGCCTCTTTTCCTATGCTTTCAATGCAATTCCAGTCTACCTCCTGAAATCGGTTTCCTGCAATTCTGCCCCGCTTTCAAGTCCTCTTGGCAGCCTTACTTCAGTCTATTTTTGGACGATAGCTGTCATTTATAACTCTGCAGGTTTGTGAATTACAGTGCCTCTGAGCTCCTTTCTTCAACTCGCTTTCTTGTGACCTGGCCGCAACACCGCAGGATGGCTTCAGGCCCTAATCTGGTTCCGGCCCGGCATGCTGAGCCTGTGGTTAATTCCTCTTCCTGGTGGGAAATGAGAGTTAAATTTGCCCGTCCAGACACCTCCAGCTAGCCTCTCATTGGTTCTCACTATTCCTGTTCATCTTCCGCAGAAATTGCAAACTTGGCCAAACAGGAGGTTAAAGGGACTGACTCTCCAAGTGGGGAGAGTGTTAGTAAAGCGTCTGGAATGTTGCACCCGAGTACCAGGGGAGGAAAACTGAGACATATTTGAACACGTCTCCCGATCACATGGTTGATCATACTCTAGGTTCCACATGCATGTTTTAGCTGAAGGAAGAATACCTTAAACCTGGGTAGTTGAAACCCGTGGAATGGGTACCATGCAATATGACTTCAAAGGGTCTTCATTTGCTCACCGAACCTCTCCAATCCTATCACTGCTGCGTTTATGCCCCTGTACACATGCTTGATTCTCTTTCGGAGACATAGCAATCCATAGGTTTTAAGATACTTACAAGTCAGGTACATTCTTAGGCGTTTAATATGCGGTGTTGAGTCCATTTCGTTGAGCAAGGAGTAGCTCTTGTCTATTCCATATTTGGCTTAAGGAACTTTATCTGTGCTCATTTCAATCTCTGGTTTTATGCAGCAACCCAACTCACCTTTCCCCTTAAGCAAGCATAAGTTGGTTTTCTAAATTTGAGACCCTGTTCTGTTCTGTAATTCAGTTCCTGTGTAGCCAAGTTTCCATTCCGTGTATTACTGATATCTTATGATGTTTCTTTTTCTGTGTGACTTATTTCAGTTAGAATCATCATACCTGAATCCACTCATTGTGCTGCTAAGGGCCTGATGACATAGATTTCATTGCTGAGTGATATTGCTTTGTAAGTGAATACCACAACTTCTTTATCCATTTTTCCCTTTCTGCGATGTTGAACTTGTACTGTAAACGAGGTTCTTGTAAACAGAGCCGTTCCAAACTTTGGGGTGGCTGTGTCTTTTTCATTTTAATTTCCCTAAGCTATAGGACCATAAGTGGAAGTGCCCTAGGCTCTGTTGCTTTGTTTTTTGATGTTTCAGGAAACACCATACACTTCTCCCAAGTGTCTGTTGGCAATTTACATCCCGCCCATCAGCATAACAAGGCTCCCAGTTCTCAATGGCCTGTTGCCTTTCTGGATTTTACACTTTTTTCAGATGGCCCTTTTGACCGGGGGGAAGTGAGACTTCATTGTAGTGCAGATTTCCTTTGCAAGCTTGCTTGGTTGGCCAAAAAGGGCGTATGCGTTTTTTCCTGAATATATTCAGGAAAAAACGCATACGCCCTTTTTGGCCAAGTGCATCATTGTGGACGTTCTGCCTCTTTTCCTATGCTTTCAATGCAATTCCAGTCTACCTCCTGAAATCGGTTTCCTGCAATTCTGCCCCGCTTTCAAGTCCTCTTGGCAGCCTTACTTCAGTCTATTTTTGGACGATAGCTGTCATTTATAACTCTGCAGGTTTGTGAATTACAGTGCCCCTGAGCTCCTTTCTTCAACTCGCTTTGTTGTGACCTGGCCGCAACACCGCAGGATGGCTTCAGGCCCTAATCTGGTTCCGGCCCGGCATGCTGAGCCGTTGGTTAATTCCTCTTCCTGGTGGGAAATGAGAGTTAAATTTGCCCGTCCAGACACCTCCAGCTAGCCTCTCATTGGTTCTCGCTATTCCTGTTCATCTTCCGCAGAAATTGCAAACTGGGCCAAACAGGAGGTTAAAGGGACTGACTCTCCAAGTGGGGAGAGTGTTAGTAAAGCGTCTGGAATGTTGCACCCGAGTACCAGGGGAGGAAAACTGAGACATATTTGAACACGTCTCCCGATCACATGGTTGATCATACTCTAGGTTCCACATGCATGTTTTAGCTGAAGGAAGAATACCTTAAACCTGGGTAGTTGAAACCCGTGGAATGGGTACCATGCAATATGACTTCAAAGGGTCTTCATTTGCTCACCGAACCTCTCCAATCCTATCACTGCTGCGTTTATGCCCCTGTACACATGCTTGATTCTCTTTCGGAGACATAGCAATCCATAGGTTTTAAGATACTTACAAGTCAGGTACATTCTTAGGTGTTTAATATGTGGTGTTGAGTCCATTTCGTTGAGCAAGGAGTAGCTCTTGTCTATTCCATATTTGGCTTAAGGAACTTTATCTGTGCTCATTTCAATCTCTGGTTTTATGCAGCACCCCAACTCACCTTTACCCTTAAGCAAGCATAAGTTGTTTTTCTAAATTTGAGACCCTGTTCTGTTCTGTAATTCAGTTCCTGTGTAGCCAAGTTTCCATTCCGTGTATTACTGATATCTTATGATGTTTCTTTTTCTGTGTGACTTATTTCAGTTAGAATCATCATACCTGAATCCACTCATTGTGCTGCTAAGGGCCTGATGACATAGATTTCATTGCTGAGTGATATTGCTTTGTAAGTGAATACCACAACTTCTTTATCCATTTTTCCCTTTCTGCGATGTTGAACTTGTACTGTAAACGAGGTTCTTGTAAACAGAGCCGTTCCAAACTTTGGGGTGGCTGTGTCTTTTTGATTTTAATTTCCCTAAGCTATAGGACCATAAGTGGAAGTGCCCTAGGCTCTGTTGCTTTGTTTTTTAGATGTTTCAGGAAACACCATACACTTCTCCCAAGTGTCTGTTGGCAATTTACATCCCGCCCATCAGCATAACAAGGCTCCCAGTTCTCAATGGTCTGTTGCCTTTCTGGATTTTACACTTTTTTCAGATGGCCCTTTTGACCGGGGGGAAGTGAGACTTCATTGTAGTGCAGATTTCCTTTGCAAGCTTGCTTGGTTGGCCAAAAAGGGCGTATGCGTTTTTTCCTGAATATATTCAGGAAAAAACGCATACGCCCTTTTTGGCCAAGTGCATCATTGTGGACGTTCTGCCTCTTTTCCTATGCTTTCAATGCAATTCCAGTCTACCTCCTGAAATCGGTTTCCTGCAATTCTGCCCCGCTTTCAAGTCCTCTTGGCAGCCTTACTTCAGTCTATTTTTGGACGATAGCTGTCATTTATAACTCTGCAGGTTTGTGAATTACAGTGCCCCTGAGCTCCTTTCTTCAACTCGCTTTCTTGTGACCTGGCCGCAACACCGCAGGATGGCTTCAGGCCCTAATCTGGTTCCGGCCCGGCATGCTGAGCCTGTGGTTAATTCCTCTTCCTGGTGGGAAATGAGAGTTAAATTTGCCCGTCCAGACACCTCCAGCTAGCCTCTCATTGGTTCTCGCTATTCCTGTTCATCTTCCGCAGAAATTGCAAACTGGGCCAAACAGGAGGTTAAAGGGACTGACTCTCCAAGTGGGGAGAGTGTTAGTAAAGCGTCTGGAATGTTGCACCCGAGTACCAGGGGAGGAAAACTGAGACATATTTGAACACGTCTCCCGATCACATGGTTGATCATACTCTAGGTTCCACATGCATGTTTTAGCTGAAGGAAGAATACCTTAAACCTGGGTAGTTGAAACCCGTGGAATGGGTACCATGCAATATGACTTCAAAGGGTCTTCATTTGCTCACTGAACCTCTCCAATCCTATCACTGCTGCGTTTATGCCCCTGTACACATGCTTGATTCTCTTTCGGAGACATAGCAATCCATAGGTTTTAAGATACTTACAAGTCAGGTACATTCTTAGGCGTTTAATATGCGGTGTTGAGTCCATTTCATTGAGCAAGGAGTAGCTCTTGTCTATTCCATATTTGGCTTAAGGAACTTTATCTGTGCTCATTTCAATCTCTGGTTTTATGCAGCACCCCAACTCACCTTTACCCTTAAGCAAGCATAAGTTGGTTTTCTAAATTTGAGACCCTGTTCTGTTCTGTAATTCAGTTCCTGTGTAGCCAAGTTTCCATTCCGTGTATTACTGATATCTTATGATGTTTCTTTTTCTGTGTGACTTATTTCAGTTAGAATCATCATACCTGAATCCACTCATTGTGCTGCTAAGGGCCTGATGACTTAGATTTCATTGCTGAGTGATATTGCTTTGTAAGTGAATACCACAACTTCTTTATCCATTTTTCCCTTTCTGCGATGTTGAACTTGTACTGTAAACGAGGTTCTTGTAAACAGAGCCGTTCCAAACTTTGGGGTGGCTGTGTCATTTTCATTTTAATTTCCCTAAGCTATAGGACCATAAGTGGAAGTGCCCTAGGCTCTGTTGCTTTGTTTTTTAGATGTTTCAGGAAACACCATACACTTCTCCCAAGTGTCTGTTGGCAATTTACATCCCGCCCATCAGCATAACAAGGCTCCCAGTTCTCAATGGCCTGTTGCCTTTCTGGATTTTACACTTTTTTGAGATGGCCCTTTTGACCGGGGGGAAGTGAGACTTCATTGTAGTGCAGATTTCCTTTGCAAGCTTGCTTGGTTGGCCAAAAAGGGCGTATGCGTTTTTTCCTGAATATATTCAGGAAAAAACGCATACGCCCTTTTTGGCCAAGTGCATCATTGTGGACGTTCTGCCTCTTTTCCTATGCTTTCAATGCAATTCCAGTCTACCTCCTGAAATCGGTTTCCTGCAATTCTGCCCCGCTTTCAAGTCCTCTTGGCAGCCTTACTTCAGTCTATTTTTGGACGATAGCTGTCATTTATAACTCTGCAGGTTTGTGAATTACAGTGCCCCTGAGCTCCTTTCTTCACCTCGCTTTCTTGTGACCTGGCCGCAACACCGCAGGATGGCTTCAGGCCCTAATGTGGTTCCGGTACGGCACGCTGAGCCTTTGGTTATTTCCTCTTCCTGGTGGGAAATGAGAGTTAAATTTGCCCGTCCAGACACCTCCAGCTAGCCTCTCATTGGTTCTCGCTATTCCTGTTCATCTTCCGCAGAAATTGCAAACTGGGCCAAACAGGAGATTAAAGGGACTGACTCTCCAAGTGGGGAGAGTGTTAGTAAAGCGTCTGGAATGTTGCACCCGAGTACCAGGGGAGGAAAACTGAGACATATTTGAACACGTCTCCCGATCACATGGTTGATCATACTCTAGGTTCCACATGCATGTTTTAGCTGAAGGAAGAATACCTTAAACCTGGGTAGTTGAAACCCGTGGAATGGGTACCATGCAATATGACTTCAAAGGGTCTTCATTTGCTCACCGAACCTCTCCAATCCTATCACTGCTGCGTTTATGCCCCTGTACACATGCTTGATTCTCTTTCGGAGACATAGCAATCCATAGGTTTTAAGATACTTACAAGTCAGGTACATTCTTAGGCGTTTAATATGCGGTGTTGAGTCCATTTCGTTGAGCAAGGAGTAGCTCTTGTCTATTCCATATTTGGCTTAAGGAACTTTATCTGTGCTCATTTCAATCTCTGGTTTTATGCAGCACCCCAACTCACCTTTCCCCTTAAGCAAGCATAAGTTGGTTTTCTAAATTTGAGAACCTGTTCTGTTTTGGAATTCAGTTCCTGTGTAGCCAAGTTTACATTCCGTGTATTAGTGATATCTTATGATGTTTCTTTTTCTGTGTGACTTATTTCAGTTAGAATCATCGTACCTGAATCTACTCATTATGCTGCTACGGGCCTGATGACATAGATTTCATTGCTGAGTGATACTGCATTGTACGTAAGTACCACAAGTTCTTTATCCATTTTTCACTTTCTGCGATGTTGAACTTGTACTGTAAACGAGGTTCTTGTAAACAGAGCCGTTCCAAACTTTGGGGTGGCTGTGTCTTTTTGATTTTAATTTCCCTAAGCTATAGGACCATAAGTGGAAGTGCCCTAGGCTCTGTTGCTTTGTTTTTTAGATGTTTCAGGAAACACCATACACTTCTCCCGAGTGTCTGTTGGCAATTTACATCCCGCCCATCAGCATAACAAGGCTCCCAGTTCTCAATGGCCTGTTGCCTTTCTGGATTTTACACTTTTTTCAGATGGCCCTTTTGACCGGGGGGAAGTGAGACTTCATTGTAGTGCAGATTTCCTTTGCAAGCTTGCTTGGTTGGCCAAAAAGGGCGTATGCGTTTTTTCCTGAATATATTCAGGAAAAAACGCATACGCCCTTTTTGGCCAAGTGCATCATTGTGGACGTTCTGCCTCTTTTCCTATGCTTTCAATGCAATTCCAGTCTACCTCCTGAAATCGGTTTCCTGCAATTCTGCCCCGCTTTCAAGTCCTCTTGGCAGCCTTACTTCAGTCTATTTTTGGACGATAGCTGTCATTTATAACTCTGCAGGTTTGTGAATTACAGTGCCCCTGAGCTCCTTTCTTCAACTCGGTTTCTTTTGAGCTGGCCGCAACACCGCAGGATGGCTTCAGGCCCTAATCTGGTTCCGGTACGGCACGCTGAGCCTTTGGTTATTTCCTCTTCCTGGTGGGAAATGAGACTTAAATTTGCCCGTCCAGACACCTCCAGCTAGCCTCTCATTGGTTCTCGCTATTCCTGTTCATCTTCCGCAGAAATTGCAAACTGGGCCAAACAGGAGGTTAAAGGCGCTGACTCTCCAAGTGGGGAGAGTGTTAGTAAAGCGTCTGGAATGTTGCACCCGAGTACCAGGGGAGGAAAACTGAGACATATTTGAACACGTCTCCCGTTCACATGGTTGATCATACTTGGGTTCCACATGCATGTTTTAGCTGAAGGAAGAATACCTTAAACCTGGAGAGTTGAGACCCGTGTAATGGGTACCATGCAATATGACTTCAAAGGGTCTTCATTTGCTCACCGAACC
Organism: Delphinus delphis; assembly: GCF_949987515.2. Classification (NCBI taxonomy): domain Eukaryota; kingdom Metazoa; phylum Chordata; class Mammalia; order Artiodactyla; family Delphinidae; genus Delphinus; species Delphinus delphis. Next base: position 439,781 of record NW_027192744.1, read on the forward strand.
TCTCCAATCCTATCACTGCTGCGTTTATGCCCCTGTACACATGCTTGATTCTCTTTTGGAGACATAGCAATCCATAGGTTTTACGATACTTACTAGTCAGGTACATTCTTAGGCGTTTAATATGCGGTGTTGAGTCCATTTCGTTGAGCAAGGAGTAGCTCTTGTCTATTCCATATTTGACTTAAGGAACTTTATCTGTGCTCATTTCAATCTCTGGTTTTATGCAGCACCCCAACTCACCTTTACCCTTAAGCAAGCATAAGTTGGTTTTCTAAATTTGAGACCCTGTTCTGTTCTGTAATTCAGTTCCTGTGTAGCCAAGTTTCCATTCCGTGTATTACTGATATCTTATGATGTTTCTTTTTCTGTGTGACTTATTTCAGTTAGAATCATCATACCTGAATCCACTCATTGTGATGCTAAGGGCCTGATGACATAGATTTCATTGCTGAGTGATATTGCTTTGTAAGTAAATACCACAACTTCTTTATCCATTTTTCACTTTCTACGATGTTGAACTTATACGGTAAACGAGGTTCTTGTAAACAGAGGCGTCCCAAACTTTGGGGTGGCTGTGTCTTTTTGATTTTAATTTCCCTAAGCTATAGGACCATAAGTGGCAGTGCCCTAGGCTCTGTTGCTTTGTTTTTTAGATGTTTCAGGAAACACCATACACTTCTCCGGAGTGTCTGTTGGCAATTTACATCCCGCCCATCAGCATAACAAGGCTCCCAGTTCTCCATGGCCTGTCCTGCCTTTCTGGATTTTACACTTTTTTCAGATGGCCCTTTTGACCGGGGGGAAGTGAGACTTCATTGTAGTGCAGATTTCCTTTGCAAGCTTGCTTGGTTGGCCAAAAAGGGCGTATGCGTTTTTTCCTGAATATATTCAGGAAAAAACGCATACGCCCTTTTTGGCCAAGTGCATCATTGTGGACGTTCTGCCTCTTTTCCTATGCTTTCAATGCAATTCCAGTCTACCTCCTGAAATCGGTTTCCTGCAATTCTGCCCCGCTTTCAAGTCCTCTTGGCAGCCTTACTTCAGTCTATTTTTGGACGATAGCTGTCATTTATAACTCTGCAGGTTTGTGAATTACAGTGCCCCTGAGCTCCTTTCTTCAACTCGCTTTCTTGTGACCTGGCCGCAACACCGCAGGATGGCTTCAGGCCCTAATCTGGTTCCGGCCCGGCATGCTGAGCCTTTAGTTAATTCCTCTTCCTGGTGGGAAATGAGAGTTAAATTTGCCCGTCCAGACACCTCCAGCTAGCCTCTCATTGGTTCTCGCTATTCCTGTTCATCTTCCACAGAAATTGCAAACTGGGCCAAACAGGAGGTTAAAGGGACTGACTCTCCAAGTGGGGAGAGTGTTAGTAAAGCGTCTGGAATGTTGCACCCGAGTACCAGGGGAGGAAAACTGAGACATATTTGAACACGTCTCCCGATCACATGGTTGATCATACTCTAGGTTCCACATGCATGTTTTAGCTGAAGGAAGAATACCTTAAACCTGGGTAGTTGAAACCCGTGGAATGGGTACCATGCAATATGACTTCAAAGGGTCTTCATTTGCTCACCGAACCTCTCCAATCCTATCACTGCTGCGTTTATGCCCCTGTACACATGCTTGATTCTCTTTCGGAGACATAGCAATCCATAGGTTTTAAGATACTTACAAGTCAGGTACATTCTTAGGCGTTTAATATGCGGTGTTGAGTCCATTTCGTTGAGCAAGGAGTAGCTCTTGTCTATTCCATATTTGGCTTAAGGAACTTTATCTGTGCTCATTTCAATCTCTGGTTTTATGCAGCAACCCAACTCACCTTTACCCTTAAGCAAGCATAAGTTGGTTTTCTAAATTTGAGACCCTGTTCTGTTCTGTAATTCAGTTCCTGTGTAGCCAAGTTTCCATTCCGTGTATTACTGATATCTTATGATGTTTCTTTTTCTGTGTGACTTATTTCACTTAGAATCATCATACCTGAATCCACTCATTGTGCTGCTAAGGGCCTGATGACATAGATTTCATTGCTGAGTGATATTGCTTTGTAAGTGAATACCACAACTTCTTTATCCATTTTTCCCTTTCTGCGATGTTGAACTTGTACTGTAAACGAGGTTCTTGTAAACAGAGCCGTTCCAAACTTTGGGGTGGCTGTGTCTTTTTGATTTTAATTTCCCTAAGCTATAGGACCATAAGTGGAAGTGCCCTAGGCTCTGTTGCTTTGTTTTTTAGATGTTTCAGGAAACACCATACACTTCTCCCAAGTGTCTGTTGGCAATTTTCATCCCGCCCATCAGCATAACAAGGCTCCCAGTTCTCAATGGCCTGTTGCCTTTCTGGATTTTACACTTTTTTCAGATGGCCCTTTTGACCGGGGGGAAGTGAGACTTCATTGTAGTGCAGATTTCCTTTGCAAGCTTGCTTGGTTGGCCAAAAAGGGCGTATGCGTTTTTTCCTGAATATATTCAGGAAAAAACGCATACGCCCTTTTTGGCCAAGTGCATCATTGTGGACGTTCTGCGTCTTTTCCTATGCTTTCAATGCAATTCCAGTCTACCTCCTGAAATCGGTTTCCTGCAATTCTGCCCCGCTTTCAAGTCCTCTTGGCAGCCTTACTTCAGTCTATTTTTGGACGATAGCTGTCATTTATAACTCTGCAGGTTTGTGAATTACAGTGCCCCTGAGCTCCTTTCTTCAACTCGCTTTCTTGTGACCTGGCCGCAACACCGCAGGATGGCTTCAGGCCCTAATCTGGTTCCGGCCCGGCATGCTGAGCCTTTGGTTAATTCCTCTTCCTGGTGGGAAATGAGAGTTAAATTTGCCCGTCCTGACACCTCCAGCTAGCCTCTCATTGGTTCTCGCTATTCCTGTTCATCTTCCGCAGAAATTGCAAACTGGGCCAAACAGGAGGTTAAAGGCGCTGACTCTCCAAGTGGGGAGAGTGTTAGTAAAGCGTCTGGAATGTTGCACCCGAGTACCAGGGGAGGAAAACTGAGACATATTTGAACACGTCTCCCGTTCACATGGTTGATCATACTCTAGGTTCCACATGCATGTTTTAGCTTAAGGAAGAATACCTTAAACCTGGGTAGTTGAAACCCGTGGAATGGGTACCATGCAATATGACTTCAAAGGGTCTTCATTTGCTCACCGAACCTCTCCAATCCTATCACTGCTGCGTTTATGCCCCTGTACACATGCTTGATTCTGTTTCGGAGACATAGCAATCCATAGGTTTTAAGATACTTACTAGTCAGGTACATTCTTAGGTGTTTAATATGCGGTGTTGAGTCCATTTCGTTGAGCAAGGAGTAGCTCTTGTCTATTCCATATTTGGCTTAAGGAACTTTATCTGTGCTCATTTCAATCTCTGGTTTTATGCAGCAACCCAACTCACCTTTACCCTTAAGCAAGCATAAGTTGTTTTTCTAAATTTGAGACCCTGTTCTGTTCTGTAATTCAGTTCCTGTGTAGCCAAGGTTCCATTCCGTGTATTACTGATATCTTATGATGTTTCTTTTTCTGTGTGACTTATTTCAGTTAGAATCATCATACCTGAATCCACTCATTGTGCTGCTAAGGGCCTGATGACATAGATTTCATTGCTGAGTGATATTGCTTTGTAAGTGAATACCACAACTTCTTTATCCATTTTTCACTTTCTGCGTTGTTGAACTTGTACTGTAAACGAGGTTCTTGTAAACAGAGCCGTTCCAAACTTTGGGGTGGCTGTGTCTTTTTGATTTTAATTTCCCTAAGCTATAGGACCATAAGTGGAAGTGCCCTAGGCTCTGTTGCTTTGTTTTTTAGATGTTTCAGGAAACACCATACACTTCTCCCAAGTGTCTGTTGGCAATTTACATCCCGCCCATCAGCATAACGAGGCTCCCAGTTCTCAATGGCCTGTTGCCTTTCTGGATTTTACACTTTTTTCAGATGGCCCTTTTGACCGGGGGGAAGTGAGACTTCATTGTAGTGCAGATTTCCTTTGCAAGCTTGCTTGGTTGGCCAAAAAGGGCGTATGCGTTTTTTCCTGAATATATTCAGGAAAAAACGCATACGCCCTTTTTGGCCAAGTGCATCATTGTGGACGTTCTGCCTCTTTTCCTATGCTTTCAATGCAATTCCAGTCTACCTCCTGAAATCGGTTTCCTGCAATTCTGCCCCGCTTTCAAGTCCTCTTGGCAGCCTTACTTCAGTCTATTTTTGGACGATAGCTGTCATTTATAACTCTGCAGGTTTGTGAATTACAGTGCCCCTGAGCTCCTTTCATCAACTCGCTTTCTTTTGAGCTGGCCGCAACACCGCAGGATGGCTTCAGGCCCTAATCTGGTTCCGGTACGGCACGCTGAGCCTTTGGTTATTTCCTCTTCCTGGTGGGAAATGAGAGTTAAATTTGCCCGTCCAGACACCTCCAGCTAGCCTCTCATTGGTTCTCGCTATTCCTGTTCATCTTCCGCAGAAATTGCAAACTGGGCCAAACAGGAGGTTAAAGGTGCTGACTCTCCAAGTGGGGAGAGTGTTAGTAAAGCGTCTGGAATGTTGCACCCGAGTACCAGGGGAGGAAAACTGAGACATATTTGAACACGTCTCCCGATCACATGGTTGATCATACTCTGGGTTCCACATGCATGTTTTAGCTGAAGGAAGAATACCTAAAACCTGGGTAGTTGAAACCCGTGTAATGGGTACCATGCAATATGACTTCAAAGGGTCTTCATTTGCTCACCGAACCTCTCCAATCCTATCACTGCTGCGTTTATGCCCCTGTACACATGCTTGATTCTCTTTTGGAGACATAGCAATCCATAGGTTTTAAGATACTTACTAGTCAGGTACATTCTTAGGCGTTTAATATGCGGTGTTGAGTCCATTTCATTGAGCAAGGAGTAGCTCTTGTCTATTCCATATTTGGCTTAAGGAACTTTATCTGTGCTCATTTCAATCTCTGGTTTTATGCAGCAACCCAACTCACCTTTCCCCTTAAGCAAGCATAAGTTGTTTTTCTAAATTTGAGAACCTGTTCTGTTTTGGAATTCAGTTCCTGTGTAGCCAAGTTTACATTCCGTGTATTAGTGATATCTTATGATGTTTCTTTTTCTGTGTGACTTATTTCAGTTAGAATCATCGTACCTGAATCTACTCATTATGCTGCTACGGGCCTGATGACATAGATTTCATTGCTGAGTGATACTGCATTGTACGTAAGTACCACAAGTTCTTTATCCATTTTTCACTTTCTGCGATGTTGAACTTGTACTGTAAACGAGGTTCTTGTAAACAGAGCCGTTCCAAACTTTGGGGTGGCTGTGTCTTTTTGATTTTAATTTCCCTAAGCTATAGGACCATAAGTGGAAGTGCCCTAGGCTCTGTTGCTTTGTTTTTTAGATGTTTCAGGAAACACCATACACTTCTCCCGAGTGTCTGTTGGCAATTTACATCCCGCCCATCAGCATAAGAAGGCTCCCAGTTCTCAATAGCCTGTTGCCTTTCTGGATTTTACACTTTTTTCAGATGGCCCTTTTGACCGGGGGGAAGTGAGACTTCATTGTAGTGCAGATTTCATTTGCAAGCTTGCTTGGTTGGCCAAAAAGGGCGTATGCGTTTTTTCCTGAATATATTCAGGAAAAAACGCATACGCCCTTTTTGGCCAAGTGCATCATTGTGGACGTTCTGCCTCTTTTCCTATGCTTTCAATGCAATTCCAGTCTACCTCCTGAAATCGGTTTCCTGCAATTCTGCCCCGCTTTCAAGTCCTCTTGGCAGCCTTACTTCAGTCTATTTTTGGACGATAGCTGTCATTTATAACTCTGCAGGTTTGTGAATTACAGTGCCCCTGAGCTCCTTTCATCAACTCGCTTTCTTTTGAGCTGGCCGCAACACCGCAGGATGGCTTCAGGCCCTAATCTGGTTCCGGTACGGCACGCTGAGCCTTTGGTTATTTCCTCTTCCTGGTGGGAAATGAGAGTTAAATTTGCCCGTCCAGACACCTCCAGCTAGCCTCTCATTGGTTCTCGCTATTCCTGTTCATCTTCCGCAGAAATTGCAAACTGGGCCAAACAGGAGGTTAAAGGCGCTGACTCTCCAAGTGGGGAGAGTGTTAGTAAAGCGTCTGGAATGTTGCACCCGAGTACCAGGGGAGGAAAACTGAGACATATTTGAACACGTCTCCCGATCACATGGTTGATCATACTCTGGGTTCCACATGCATGTTTTAGCTGAAGGAAGAATACCTAAAACCTGGGTAGTTGAAACCCGTGTAATGGGTACCATGCAATATGACTTCAAAGGGTCTTCATTTGCTCACCGAACCTCTCCAATCCTATCACTGCTGCGTTTATGCCCCTGTACACATGCTTGATTCTGTTTCGGAGACATAGCAATCCATAGGTTTTAAGATACTTACTAGTCAGGTACATTCTTAGGCGTTTAATATGCGGTGTTGAGTCCATTTCGTTGAGCAAGGAGTAGCTCTTGTCTATTCCATATTTGACTTAAGGAACTTTATCTGTGCTCATTTCAATCTCTGGTTTTATGCAGCACCCCAACTCACCTTTACCCTTAAGCAAGCATAAGTTGGTTTTCTAAATTTGAGACCCTGTTCTGTTCTGTAATTCAGTTCCTGTGTAGCCAAGTTTCCATTCCGTGTATTACTGATATCTTATGATGTTTCTTTTTCTGTGTGACTTATTTCAGTTAGAATCATCATACCTGAATCCACTCATTGTGATGCTAAGGGCCTGATGACATAGATTTCATTGCTGAGTGATATTGCTTTGTAAGTAAATACCACAACTTCTTTATCCATTTTTCACTTTCTACGATGTTGAACTTATACGGTAAACGAGGTTCTTGTAAACAGAGGCGTCCCAAACTTTGGGGTGGCTGTGTCTTTTTGATTTTAATTTCCCTAAGCTATAGGACCATAAGTGGCAGTGCCCTAGGCTCTGTTGCTTTGTTTTTTAGATGTTTCAGGAAACACCATACACTTCTCCGGAGTGTCTGTTGGCAATTTACATCCCGCCCATCAGCATAACAAGGCTCCCAGTTCTCCATGGCCTGTCCTGCCTTTCTGGATTTTACACTTTTTTCAGATGGCCCTTTTGACCGGGGGGAAGTGAGACTTCATTGTAGTGCAGATTTCCTTTGCAAGCTTGCTTGGTTGGCCAAAAAGGGCGTATGCGTTTTTTCCTGAATATATTCAGGAAAAAACGCATACGCCCTTTTTGGCCAAGTGCATCATTGTGGACGTTCTGCCTCTTTTCCTATGCTTTCAATGCAATTCCAGTCTACCTCCTGAAATCGGTTTCCTGCAATTCTGCCCCGCTTTCAAGTCCTCTTGGCAGCCTTACTTCAGTCTATTTTTGGACGATAGCTGTCATTTATAACTCTGCAGGTTTGTGAATTACAGTGCCCCTGAGCTCCTTTCTTCAACTCGCTTTCTTGTGACCTGGCCGCAACACCGCAGGATGGCTTCAGGCCCTAATCTGGTTCCGGCCCGGCATGCTGAGCCTTTAGTTAATTCCTCTTCCTGGTGGGAAATGAGAGTTAAATTTGCCCGTCCAGACACCTCCAGCTAGCCTCTCATTGGTTCTCGCTATTCCTGTTCATCTTCCACAGAAATTGCAAACTGGGCCAAACAGGAGGTTAAAGGGACTGACTCTCCAAGTGGGGAGAGTGTTAGTAAAGCGTCTGGAATGTTGCACCCGAGTACCAGGGGAGGAAAACTGAGACATATTTGAACACGTCTCCCGATCACATGGTTGATCATACTCTAGGTTCCACATGCATGTTTTAGCTGAAGGAAGAATACCTTAAACCTGGGTAGTTGAAACCCGTGGAATGGGTACCATGCAATATGACTTCAAAGGGTCTTCATTTGCTCACCGAACCTCTCCAATCCTATCACTGCTGCGTTTATGCCCCTGTACACATGCTTGATTCTCTTTCGGAGACATAGCAATCCATAGGTTTTAAGATACTTACAAGTCAGGTACATTCTTAGGCGTTTAATATGCGGTGTTGAGTCCATTTCGTTGAGCAAGGAGTAGCTCTTGTCTATTCCATATTTGGCTTAAGGAACTTTATCTGTGCTCATTTCAATCTCTGGTTTTATGCAGCAACCCAACTCACCTTTACCCTTAAGCAAGCATAAGTTGGTTTTCTAAATTTGAGACCCTGTTCTGTTCTGTAATTCAGTTCCTGTGTAGCCAAGTTTCCATTCCGTGTATTACTGATATCTTATGATGTTTCTTTTTCTGTGTGACTTATTTCACTTAGAATCATCATACCTGAATCCACTCATTGTGCTGCTAAGGGCCTGATGACATAGATTTCATTGCTGAGTGATATTGCTTTGTAAGTGAATACCACAACTTCTTTATCCATTTTTCCCTTTCTGCGATGTTGAACTTGTACTGTAAACGAGGTTCTTGTAAACAGAGCCGTTCCAAACTTTGGGGTGGCTGTGTCTTTTTGATTTTAATTTCCCTAAGCTATAGGACCATAAGTGGAAGTGCCCTAGGCTCTGTTGCTTTGTTTTTTAGATGTTTCAGGAAACACCATACACTTCTCCCAAGTGTCTGTTGGCAATTTTCATCCCGCCCATCAGCATAACAAGGCTCCCAGTTCTCAATGGCCTGTTGCCTTTCTGGATTTTACACTTTTTTCAGATGGCCCTTTTGACCGGGGGGAAGTGAGACTTCATTGTAGTGCAGATTTCCTTTGCAAGCTTGCTTGGTTGGCCAAAAAGGGCGTATGCGTTTTTTCCTGAATATATTCAGGAAAAAACGCATACGCCCTTTTTGGCCAAGTGCATCATTGTGGACGTTCTGCGTCTTTTCCTATGCTTTCAATGCAATTCCAGTCTACCTCCTGAAATCGGTTTCCTGCAATTCTGCCCCGCTTTCAAGTCCTCTTGGCAGCCTTACTTCAGTCTATTTTTGGACGATAGCTGTCATTTATAACTCTGCAGGTTTGTGAATTACAGTGCCCCTGAGCTCCTTTCTTCAACTCGCTTTCTTGTGACCTGGCCGCAACACCGCAGGATGGCTTCAGGCCCTAATCTGGTTCCGGCCCGGCATGCTGAGCCTTTGGTTAATTCCTCTTCCTGGTGGGAAATGAGAGTTAAATTTGCCCGTCCTGACACCTCCAGCTAGCCTCTCATTGGTTCTCGCTATTCCTGTTCATCTTCCGCAGAAATTGCAAACTGGGCCAAACAGGAGGTTAAAGGCGCTGACTCTCCAAGTGGGGAGAGTGTTAGTAAAGCGTCTGGAATGTTGCACCCGAGTACCAGGGGAGGAAAACTGAGACATATTTGAACACGTCTCCCGTTCACATGGTTGATCATACTCTAGGTTCCACATGCATGTTTTAGCTTAAGGAAGAATACCTTAAACCTGGGTAGTTGAAACCCGTGGAATGGGTACCATGCAATATGACTTCAAAGGGTCTTCATTTGCTCACCGAACCTCTCCAATCCTATCACTGCTGCGTTTATGCCCCTGTACACATGCTTGATTCTGTTTCGGAGACATAGCAATCCATAGGTTTTAAGATACTTACTAGTCAGGTACATTCTTAGGTGTTTAATATGCGGTGTTGAGTCCATTTCGTTGAGCAAGGAGTAGCTCTTGTCTATTCCATATTTGGCTTAAGGAACTTTATCTGTGCTCATTTCAATCTCTGGTTTTATGCAGCAACCCAACTCACCTTTACCCTTAAGCAAGCATAAGTTGTTTTTCTAAATTTGAGACCCTGTTCTGTTCTGTAATTCAGTTCCTGTGTAGCCAAGGTTCCATTCCGTGTATTACTGATATCTTATGATGTTTCTTTTTCTGTGTGACTTATTTCAGTTAGAATCATCATACCTGAATCCACTCATTGTGCTGCTAAGGGCCTGATGACATAGATTTCATTGCTGAGTGATATTGCTTTGTAAGTGAATACCACAACTTCTTTATCCATTTTTCACTTTCTGCGTTGTTGAACTTGTACTGTAAACGAGGTTCTTGTAAACAGAGCCATTCCAAACTTTGGGGTGGCTGTGTCTTTTTGATTTTAATTTCCCTAAGCTATAGGACCATAAGTGGAAGTGCCCTAGGCTCTGTTGCTTTGTTTTTTAGATGTTTCAGGAAACACCATACACTTCTCCCAAGTGTCTGTTGGCAATTTACATCCCGCCCATCAGCATAACGAGGCTCCCAGTTCTCAATGGCCTGTTGCCTTTCTGGATTTTACACTTTTTTCAGATGGCCCTTTTGACCGGGGGGAAGTGAGACTTCATTGTAGTGCAGATTTCCTTTGCAAGCTTGCTTGGTTGGCCAAAAAGGGCGTATGCGTTTTTTCCTGAATATATTCAGGAAAAAACGCATACGCCCTTTTTGGCCAAGTGCATCATTGTGGACGTTCTGCCTCTTTTCCTATGCTTTCAATGCAATTCCAGTCTACCTCCTGAAATCGGTTTCCTGCAATTCTGCCCCGCTTTCAAGTCCTCTTGGCAGCCTTACTTCAGTCTATTTTTGGACGATAGCTGTCATTTATAACTCTGCAGGTTTGTGAATTACAGTGCCCCTGAGCTCCTTTCATCAACTCGCTTTCTTTTGAGCTGGCCGCAACACCGCAGGATGGCTTCAGGCCCTAATCTGGTTCCGGTACGGCACGCTGAGCCTTTGGTTATTTCCTCTTCCTGGTGGGAAATGAGAGTTAAATTTGCCCGTCCAGACACCTCCAGCTAGCCTCTCATTGGTTCTCGCTATTCCTGTTCATCTTCCGCAGAAATTGCAAACTGGGCCAAACAGGAGGTTAAAGGTGCTGACTCTCCAAGTGGGGAGAGTGTTAGTAAAGCGTCTGGAATGTTGCACCCGAGTACCAGGGGAGGAAAACTGAGACATATTTGAACACGTCTCCCGATCACATGGTTGATCATACTCTGGGTTCCACATGCATGTTTTAGCTGAAGGAAGAATACCTAAAACCTGGGTAGTTGAAACCCATGTAATGGGTACCATGCAATATGACTTCAAAGGGTCTTCATTTGCTCACCGAACCTCTCCAATCCTATCACTGCTGCGTTTATGCCCCTGTACACATGCTTGATTCTCTTTTGGAGACATAGCAATCCATAGGTTTTAAGATACTTACTAGTCAGGTACATTCTTAGGCGTTTAATATGCGGTGTTGAGTCCATTTCATTGAGCAAGGAGTAGCTCTTGTCTATTCCATATTTGGCTTAAGGAACTTTATCTGTGCTCATTTCAATCTCTGGTTTTATGCAGCAACCCAACTCACCTTTCCCCTTAAGCAAGCATAAGTTGTTTTTCTAAATTTGAGAACCTGTTCTGTTTTGGAATTCAGTTCCTGTGTAGCCAAGTTTACATTCCGTGTATTAGTGATACCTTATGATGTTTCTTTTTCTGTGTGACTTATTTCAGTTAGAATCATCGTACCTGAATCTACTCATTATGCTGCTACGGGCCTGATGACATAGATTTCATTGCTGAGTGATACTGCATTGTACGTAAGTACCACAAGTTCTTTATCCATTTTTCACTTTCTGCGATGTTGAACTTGTACTGTAAACGAGGTTCTTGTAAACAGAGCCGTTCCAAACTTTGGGGTGGCTGTGTCTTTTTGATTTTAATTTCCCTAAGCTATAGGACCATAAGTGGAAGTGCCCTAGGCTCTGTTGCTTTGTTTTTTAGATGTTTCAGGAAACACCATACACTTCTCCCGAGTGTCTGTTGGCAATTTACATCCCGCCCATCAGCATAAGAAGGCTCCCAGTTCTCAATAGCCTGTTGCCTTTCTGGATTTTACACTTTTTTCAGATGGCCCTTTTGACCGGGGGGAAGTGAGACTTCATTGTAGTGCAGATTTCATTTGCAAGCTTGCTTGGTTGGCCAAAAAGGGCGTATGCGTTTTTTCCTGAATATATTCAGGAAAAAACGCATACGCCCTTTTTGGCCAAGTGCATCATTGTGGACGTTCTGCCTCTTTTCCTATGCTTTCAATGCAATTCCAGTCTACCTCCTGAAATCGGTTTCCTGCAATTCTGCCCCGCTTTCAAGTCCTCTTGGCAGCCTTACTTCAGTCTATTTTTGGACGATAGCTGTCATTTATAACTCTGCAGGTTTGTGAATTACAGTGCCCCTGAGCTCCTTTCATCAACTCGCTTTCTTTTGAGCTGGCCGCAACACCGCAGGATGGCTTCAGGCCCTAATCTGGTTCCGGTACGGCACGCTGAGCCTTTGGTTATTTCCTCTTCCTGGTGGGAAATGAGAGTTAAATTTGCCCGTCCAGACACCTCCAGCTAGCCTCTCATTGGTTCTCGCTATTCCTGTTCATCTTCCGCAGAAATTGCAAACTGGGCCAAACAGGAGGTTAAAGGCGCTGACTCTCCAAGTGGGGAGAGTGTTAGTAAAGCGTCTGGAATGTTGCACCCGAGTACCAGGGGAGGAAAACTGAGACATATTTGAACACGTCTCCCGATCACATGGTTGATCATACTCTGGGTTCCACATGCATGTTTTAGCTGAAGGAAGAATACCTAAAACCTGGGTAGTTGAAACCCGTGTAATGGGTACCATGCAATATGACTTCAAAGGGTCTTCATTTGCTCACCGAACCTCTCCAATCCTATCACTGCTGCGTTTATGCCCCTGTACACATGCTTGATTCTCTTTCGGAGACATAGCAATCCATAGGTTTTAAGATACTTACTAGTCAGGTACATTCTTAGGCGTTTAATATGCGGTGTTGAGTCCATTTCGTTGAGCAAGGAGTAGCTCTTGTCTATTCCATATTTGGCTTAAGGAACTTTATCTGTGCTCATTTCAATCTCTGGTTTTATGCAGCAACCCAACTCACCTTTCCCCTTAAGCAAGCATAAGTTGTTTTTCTAAATTTGAGAACCTGTTCTGTTTTGGAATTCAGTTCCTGTGTAGCCAAGTTTACATTCCGTGTATTAGTGATATCTTATGATGTTTCTTTTTCTGTGTGACTTATTTCAGTTAGAATCATCGTACCTGAATCTACTCATTATGCTGCTACGGGCCTGATGACATAGATTTCATTGCTGAGTGATACTGCATTGTACGTAAGTACCACAAGTTCTTTATCCATTTTTCACTTTCTGCGATGTTGAACTTGTACTGTAAACGAGGTTCTTGTAAACAGAGCCGTTCCAAACTTTGGGGTGGCTGTGTCTTTTTGATTTTAATTTCCCTAAGCTATAGGACCATAAGTGGAAGTGCCCTAGGCTCTGTTGCTTTGTTTTTTAGATGTTTCAGGAAACACCATACACTTCTCCCGAGTGTCTGTTGGCAATTTACATCCCGCCCATCAGCATAACAAGGCTCCCAGTTCTCAATAGCCTGTTGCCTTTCTGGATTTTACACTTTTTTCAGATGGCCCTTTTGACCGGGGGGAAGTGAGACTTCATTGTAGTGCAGATTTCCTTTGCAAGCTTGCTTGGTTGGCCAAAAAGGGCGTATGCGTTTTTTCCTGAATATATTCAGGAAAAAACGCATACGCCCTTTTTGGCCAAGTGCATCATTGTGGACGTTCTGCCTCTTTTCCTATGCTTTCAATGCAATTCCAGTCTACCTCCTGAAATCGGTTTCCTGCAATTCTGCCCCGCTTTCAAGTCCTCTTGGCAGCCTTACTTCAGTCTATTTTTGGACGATAGCTGTCATTTATAACTCTGCAGGTTTGTGAATTACAGTGCCCCTGAGCTCCTTTCTTCAACTCGCTTTCTTGTGACCTGGCCGCAACACCGCAGGATGGCTTCAGACCCTAATCTGGTTCCGGCACGGCACACTGAGCCTTTGGTTATTTCCTCTTCCTGGTGGGAAATGAGAGTTAAATTTGCCCGTCCAGACACCTCCAGCTAGCCTCTCATTGGTTCTCGCTATTCCTGTTCATCTTCCGCAGAAATTGCAAACTGGGCCAAACAGGAGGTTAAAGGCGCTGACTCTCCAAGTGGGGAGAGTGTTAGTAAAGCGTCTGGAATGTTGCACCCGAGTACCAGGGGAGGAAAAATGAGACATATTTGAACACGTCTCCCATTCACATGGTTGATCATACTCTAGGTTCCACATGCATGTTTTAGCTGAAGGAAGAATACCTTAAACCTGGGTAGTTGAAACCCGTGGAATGGGTACCATGCAATATGACTTCAAAGGGTCTTCATTTGCTCACCGAACCTCTCCAATCCTATCACTGCTGCGTTTATGCCCCTGTACACATGCTTGATTCTCTTTCGGAGACATAGCAATCCATAGGTTTTAAGATACTTACTAGTCAGGTACATTCTTAGGCGTTTAATATGGGGTGTTGAGTCCATTTCGTTGAGCAAGGAGTAGCTCTTGTCTATTCCATATTTGGCTTAAGGAACTTTATCTGTGCTCATTTCAATCTCTGGTTTTATGCAGCACCCCAACTCACCTTTACCCTTAAGCAAGAATAAGTTGGTTTTCTAAATTTGAGACCCTGTTCTGTTCTGTAATTCAGTTCCTGTGTAGCCAAGTTTCCATTCCGTGTATTACTGATATCTTATGATGTTTCTTTTTCTGTGTGACTTATTTCAGTTAGAATCATCATACCTGAATCCACTCATTGTGCTGCTAAGGGCCTGATGACATAGATTTCATTGCTGAGTGATATTGCTTTGTAAGTAAATACCACAACTTCTTTATCCATTTTTCACTTTCTGCGATGTTGAACTTGTACTGTAAACGAGGTTCTTGTAAACAGAGCCGTTCCAAACTTTGGGGTGGCTGTGTCTTTTTGATTTTAATTTCCCTAAGCTATAGGACCATAAGTGGAAGTGCCCTAGGTTCTGTTGCTTTGTTTTTTAGATGTTTCAGGAAACACCATACACTTCTCCCGAGTGGTTGTTGGCAATTTACATCCCGCCCATCAGCATAACAAGGCTCCCAGTTCTCAATGGCCTGTCCTGCCTTTCTTGATTTTACACTTTTTTCAGATGGCCCTTTTGACCGGGGGGAAGTGAGACTTCATTGTAGTGCAGATTTCCTTTGCAAGCTTGCTTGGTTGGCCAAAAAGGGCGTATGCGTTTTTTCCTGAATATATTCAGGAAAAAACGCATACGCCCTTTTTGGCCAAGTGCATCATTGTGGACGTTCTGCCTCTTTTCCTATGCTTTCAATGCAATTCCAGTCTACCTCCTGAAATCGGTTTCCTGCAATTCTGCCCCGCTTTCAAGTCCTCTTGGCAGCCTTACTTCAGTCTATTTTTGGACGATAGCTGTCATTTATAACTCTGCAGGTTTGTGCATTACAGTGCCCCTGAGCTCCTTTCTTCAACTCGGTTTCTTTTGAGATGGCCGCAACACCGCAGGATGGTTTCAGGCCCTAATCTGGTTCCGGTACGGCACGTTGAGCCTTTGGATATTTCCTCTTCCTGTTGGGAAATGAGAGTTAAATTTGCCCGTCCAGACACCTCCAGCTAGCCTCTCATTGGTTCTCGCTATTCCTGTTCATCTTCCGCAGAAATTGCAAACTGTGCCAAACAGGAGGTTAAAGGCGCTGACTCTCCAAGTGGGGAGAGTGTTAGTAAAGCGTCTGGAATGTTGCACCCGAGTACCAGGGGAGGAAAACTGAGACATATTTGAACACGTCTCCCGATCACATGGTTGATCATACTCTGGGTTCCACATGCATGTTTTAGCTGAAGGAAGAATACCTAAAACCTGGGTAGTTGTAACCCGTGGAATGGGTACCATGCAATATGACTTCAAAGGGTCTTCATTTGCTCACCGAACCTCTCCAATCCTATCACTGCTGCGTTTATGCCCCTGTACACATGCTTGATTCTCTTTCGGAGACATAGCAATCCATAGGTTTTAAGATACTTACTAGTCAGGTACATTCTTGGCGTTTAATATGCGGTGTTGAGTCCATTTCGTTGAGCAAGGAGTAGCTCTTGTCTATTCCATATTTGGCTTAAGGAACTTTATCTGTGCTCATTTCAATCTCTGGTTTTATGCAGCAACCCAACTCACCTTTCCCCTTAAGCAAGCATAAGTTGGTTTTCTAAATTTGAGAACCTGTTCTGTTTTGGAATTCAGTTCCTGTGTAGCCAAGTTTACATTCCGTGTATTAGTGATATCTTATGATGTTTCTTTTTCTGTGTGACTTATTTCAGTTAGAATCATCGTACCTGAATCTACTCATTATGCTGCTATGGGCCTGATGACATAGATTTCATTGCTGAGTGATACTGCATTGTATGTAAGTACCACAAGTTCTTTATCCATTTTTCACTTTCTGCGATGTTGAACTTGTACTGTAAACGAGGTTCTTGTAAACAGAGCCGTTCGAAACTTTGGGGTGGCTGTGTCTTTTTCATTTTAAATTCCCTAAGCTATAGGACCATAAGTGGAAGTGCCCTAGGCAGTGTTGCTTTGTTTTTTAGATGTTTCAGGAAACACCATAAACTTCTCCCAAGTGTCTGTTGGCAATTTACATCCCGCCTATCAGCATAACAAGGCTCCCAGTTCTCCATGGCCTGTTGCCTTTCTGGATTTTACACTTTTTTCAGATGGCCCTTTTGACCGGGGGAAAGTGAGACTTCATTGTAGTGCAGATTTCCTTTGCAAGCTTGTTTGGTTGGCCAAAAAGGGCGTATGCGTTTTTTCCTGAATATATTTAGGAAAAAACGCATACGCCCTTTTTGGCCAAGTGCATCATTGTGGACGTTCTGCCTCTTTTCCTATGCTTTCAATGCAATTCCAGTCTACCTCCTGAAATCGGTTTCCTGAAATTCTGCCCCGCTTTCAAGTCCTCTTGGCAGCCTTACTTCAGTCTATTTTTGGACGATAGCTGTCATTTATAACTCTGCAGGTTTGTGAATTACAGTGCCCCTGAGCTCCTTTCTTCAACTCGCTTTCTTGTGACCTGGCCGCAACACCGCAGGATGGCTTCAGGCCCTAATCTGGTTCCGGCCCGGCATGTTGAGCCTTTGGTTAATTCCTCTTCCTGGTGGGAAATGAGAGTTAAATTTGCCCGTCCAGACACCTCCAGCTAGTCTCCATTGGTTCTCGCTATTCCTGTTCATCTTCCGCAGAAATTGCAAACTGGGCCAAACAGGAGGTTAAAGGGACTGACTCTCCAAGTCGGGAGAGTGTTAGTAAAGCGTCTGGAATGTTGCACCCGAGTACCAGGGTACGAAAACTGAGACATATTTGAACACGTCTCCCGATCACATGGTTGATCATACTTGGGTTCCACATGCATGTTTTAGCTGAAGGAAGAATACCTTAAACCTGGAGAGTTGAGACCCGTGTAATGGGTACCATGCAATATGACTTCAAAGGGTCTTCATTTGCTCACCGAACCACTCCAATCCTATCAGTGCTGCGTTTATGCCCCTGTACACATGCTTGATTCTCTTTTGGAGACATAGCAATCCATAGGTTTTAAGATACTTACTAGTCAGGTACATTCTTAGGCGTTTAATATGCGGTGTTGAGTCCATTTCGTTGAGCAAGGAGTAGCTCTTGTCTATTCCATATTTGGCTTAAGGAACTTTATCTGTGCTCATTTCAATCCTGGTTTTATGCAGCACCCCAACTCACCTTTCCCCTTAAGGAAGCATAAGTTGGTTTTCTAAATTTGAGACCCTTTTCTGTTTTGGAATGCAGTTCCTGTGTAGCCAAGTTTACATTCCGTGTATTAGTGATATCTTATGATGTTTCTTTTTCTGTGTGACTTATTTCAGTTAGAATCATCGTACCTGAATCCACTCATTATGCTGCTACGGGCTTGATGACATAGATTTCATTGCTGAGTGATACTGCATTGTACGTAAGTACCACAAGTTCTTTATCCATTTTTCACTTTCTGTGATATTGAACTTGTACGGTAAACGAGGTTCTTGTAAACGGAGGTGTCCCAAACTTTGGGGTGGCTGTGTCTTTTTGATTTTAATTTCCCTAAGCTATAGGACCATAAGTGGCAGTGCCCTAGGCTCTGTTGCTTTGTTTTTTAGATGTTTCAGGAAACACCATACACTTCTCCCGAGTGTCTGTTGGCAATTTACATCCCGCCCATCAGCATAACAAAGCTCCCAGTTCTCCATGGCCTGTCCTGCCTTTCTAGATTTTACACTTTTTTCAGATGGCCCTTTTGAACGGGGGGAAGTGAGATTTCATTGTAGTGCAGATTTCCTTTGCAAGCTTGCTTGGTTGGCCAAAAAGGGCGTATGCGTTTTTTCCTGAATATATTCCGGAAAAGACGCATACGCCCTTTTTGGCCAAGTGCATCATTGTGGACGTTCTGCCTCTTTTCCTATGCTTTCAATGCAATTCCAGTCTACCTCCTGAAATCGGTTTCCTGCAATTCTGCCCCGCTTTCAAGTCCTCTTGGCAGCCTTACTTCAGTCTATTTTTGGACGATAGCTGTCATTTATAACTCTGCAGGTTTGTGAATTACAGTGCCCCTGAGCTCCTTTCTTCAACTCGCTTTCTTTTGAGCTGGCCGCAACACCGCAGGATGGCTTCAGGCCCTAATCTGGTTCCGGTACGGCACGCTGAGCCTTTGGTTATTTCCTCTTCCTGGTGGGAAATGAGAGTTAAATTTGCCCGTCCAGACACCTCCAGCTAGCCTCTCATTGGTTCTCGCTATTCCTGTTCATCTTCCTCAGAAATTGCAAACTGGGCCAAACAGGAGGTTAAAGGCGCTGACTCTCCAAGTGGGGAGAGTGTTAGTAAAGCGTCTGGAATGTTGCACCCGAGTACCAGGGTACGAAAACTGAGACATATTTGAACACGTCTCCCGATCACATGGTTGATCATACTCTAGGTTCCACATGCATGTTTTAGCTGAAGGAATTATACCTTAAACCTGGGTTGTTGAAACCCGTGGAATGGGTACCATGCAATATGACTTCAAAGGGTCTTCATTTGCTCACCGAACCTCTCCAATCCTATCACTGCTGCGTTTATGCCCCTGTACACATGCTTGATTCTCTTTCGGAGACATAGCAATCCATAGGTTTTAAGATACTTACTAGTCAGGTACATTCTTAGGCGTTTAATATGGGGTGTTGAGTCCATTTCGTTGAGCAAGGAGTAGCTCTTGTCTATTCCATATTTGGCTTAAGGAACTTTATCTGTGCTCATTTCAATCTCTGGTTTTATGCAGCACCCCAACTCACCTTTACCCTTAAGCAAGCATAAGTTGGTTTTCTAAATTTGAGACCCTGTTCTGTTCTGTAATTCAGTTCCTGTGTAGCCAAGTTTCCATTCCGTGTATTACTGATATCTTATGATGTTTCTTTTTCTGTGTGCCTTATTTCAGTTAGAATCATCATACCTGAATCCACTCATTGTGCTGCTAAGGGCCTGATGACACAGATTTCATTGCTGAGTGATATTGCTTTGTAAGTAAATACCACAACTTCTTTATCCATTTTTCACTTTCTGCGTTTTTGAACTTGTACTGTAAACGAGGTTCTTGTAAACAGAGCCGTTCCAAACTTTGGGGTGGCTGTGTCTTTTTGATTTTAATTTCCCTAAGCTATAGGACCATAAGTGGAAGTGCCCTAGGCTCTGTTGCTTTGTTTTTTAGATGTTTCAGGAAACACCATACACTTCTCCCAAGTGTCTGTTGGCAATTTACATCCCGCCCATCAGCATAACGAGGCTCCCAGTTCTCAATGGCCTGTTGCCTTTCTGGATTTTACACTTTTTTCAGATGGCCCTTTTGACCGGGGGGAAGTGAGACTTCATTGTAGTGCAGATTTCCTTTGCAAGCTTGCTTGGTTGGCCAAAAAGGGCGTATGCGTTTTTTCCTGAATATATTCAGGAAAAAACGCATACGCCCTTTTTGGCCAAGTGCATCATTGTGGACGTTCTGCCTCTTTTCCTATGCTTTCAATGCAATTCCAGTCTACCTCCTGAAATCGGTTTCCTGCAATTCTGCCCCGCTTTCAAGTCCTCTTGGCAGCCTTACTTCAGTCTATTTTTGGACGATAGCTGTCATTTATAACTCTGCAGGTTTGTGAATTACAGTGCCCCTGAGCTCCTTTCTTCAACTCGCTTTCTTGTGACCTGGCCGCAACACCGCAGGATGGCTTCAGGCCCTAATCTGGTTCCGGCCCGGCATGCTGAACCTTTGGTTAATTCCTCTTCCTGGTGGGAAATGAGAGTTAAATTTGCCCGTCCAGACACCTCCAGCTAGCCTCTCATTGGTTCTCGCTATTCCTGTTCATCTTCCTCAGAAATTGCAAACTGGGCCAAACAGGAGGTTAAAGGCTCTGACTCTCCAAGTGGGGAGAGTGTTAGTAAAGCGTCTGGAATGTTGCACCCGAGTACCAGGGGAGGAAAACTGAGACATATTTGAACACGTCTCCCGATCACATGGTTGATCATACTCTAGGTTCCACATGCATGTTTTAGCTGAAGGAATTATACCTTAAACCTGGGTAGTTGAAACCCGTGGAATGGGTACCATGCAATATGACTTCAAAGGGTCTTCATTTGCTCACCGAACCTCTCCAATCCTATCACTGCTGCGTTTATGCCCCTGTACATATGCTTGATTCTCTTTCGGAGACATAGCAATCCATAGGTTTTAAGATACTTACTAGTCAGGTACATTCTTAGGCGTTTAATATGGGGTGTTGAGTCCATTTCGTTGAGCAAGGAGTAGCTCTTGTCTATTCCATATTTGGCTTAAGGAACTTTATCTGTGCTCATTTCAATCTCTGGTTTTATGCAGCACCCCAACTCACCTTTACCCTTAAGCAAGCATAAGTTGGTTTTCTAAATTTGAGACCCTGTTCTGTTCTGTAATTCAGTTCCTGTGTAGCCAAGTTTCCATTCCGTGTATTACTGATATCTTATGATGTTTCTTTTTCTGTGTGACTTATTTCAGTTAGAATCATCATACCTGAATCCACTCATTGTGCTGCTAAGGGCCTGATGACACAGATTTCATTGCTGAGTGATATTGCTTTGTAAGTAAATACCACAACTTCTTTATCCATTTTTCACTTTCTGCGTTGTTGAACTTGTACTGTAAACGAGGTTCTTGTAAACAGAGCCATTCCAAACTTTGGGGTGGCTGTGTCTTTTTGATTTTAATTTCCCTAAGCTATAGGACCATAAGTGGAAGTGCCCTAGGCTCTGTTGCTTTGTTTTTTAGATGTTTCAGGAAACACCATACACTTCTCCCAAGTGTCTGTTGGCAATTTACATCCCGCCCATCAGCATAACGAGGCTCCCAGTTCTCAATGGCCTGTTGCCTTTCTGGATTTTACACTTTTTTCAGATGGCCCTTTTGACCGGGGGGAAGTGAGACTTCATTGTAGTGCAGATTTCCTTTGCAAGCTTGCTTGGTTGGCCAAAAAGGGCGTATGCGTTTTTTCCTGAATATATTCAGGAAAAAACGCATACGCCCTTTTTGGCCAAGTGCATCATTGTGTATGTTCTGCCTCTTTTCCTATGCTTTCAATGCAATTCCAGTCTACCTCCTGAAATCGGTTTCCTGCAATTCTGCCCCGCTTTCAAGTCCTCTTGGCAGCCTTACTTCAGTCTATTTTTGGACGATAGCTGTCATTTATAACTCTGCAGGTTTGTGAATTACAGTGCCCCTGAGCTCCTTTCATCAACTCGCTTTCTTTTGAGCTGGCCGCAACACCGCAGGATGGCTTCAGGCCCTAATCTGGTTCCGGTACGGCACGCTGAGCCTTTGGTTATTTCCTCTTCCTGGTGGGAAATGAGAGTTAAATTTGCCCGTCCAGACACCTCCAGCTAGCCTCTCATTGGTTCTCACTATTCCTGTTCATCTTCCGCAGAAATTGCAAACTGGGCCAAACAGGAGGTTAAAGGCGCTGACTCTCCAAGTGGGGAGAGTGTTAGTAAAGCGTCTGGAATGTTGCACCCGAGTACCAGGGGAGGAAAACTGAGACATATTTGAACACGTCTCCCGATCACATGGTTGATCATACTCTGGGTTCCACATGCATGTTTTAGCTGAAGGAAGAATACCTAAAACCTGGGTAGTTGAAACCCGTGTAATGGGTACTATGCAATATGACTTCAAAGGGTCTTCATTTGCTCACCGAACCTCTCCAATCCTATCACTGCTGCGTTTATGCCCCTGTACACATGCTTGATTCTCTTTCGGAGACATAGCAATCCATAGGTTTTAAGATACTTACTAGTCAGGTACATTCTTAGGCGTTTAATATGCGGTGTTGAGTCCATTTCGTTCAGCAAGGAGTAGCTCTTGTCTATTCCATATTTGGCTTAAGGAACTTTATCTGTGCTCATTTCAATCTCTGGTTTTATGCAGCACCCCAACTCACCTTTACCCTTAAGCAAGCATAAGTTGGTTTTCTAAATTTGAGACCCTGTTCTGTTCTGTAATTCAGTTCCTGTGTAGCCAAGTTTACATTCCGTGTATTAGTGATATCTTATGATGTTTCTTTTTCTGTGTGACTTATTTCAGTTAGAATCATCGTACCTGAATCTACTCATTATGCTGCTACGGGCCTGATGACATAGATTTCATTGCTGAGTGATACTGCATTGTACGTAAGTACCACAAGTTCTTTATCCATTTTTCACTTTCTGCGATGTTGAACTTGTACTGTAAACGAGGTTCTTGTAAACAGAGCCGTTCCAAACTTTGGGGTGACTGTGTCTTTTTGATTTTAATTTCCCTAAGCTATAGGACCATAAGTGGAAGTGCCCTAGGCTCTGTTGCTTTGTTTTTTAGATGTTTCAGGAAACACCATACACTTCTCCCGAGTGTCTGTTGGCAATTTACATCCCGCCCATCAGCATAACAAGGCTCCCAGTTCTCAATGGCCTGTTGCCTTTCTGGATTTTACACTTATTTCAGATGGCCCTTTTGACCGGGGGGAAGTGAGACTTCATTGTAGTGCAGATTTCCTTTGCAAGCTTGCTTGGTTGGCCAAAATGGGCGTATGCGTTTTTTCCTGAATATATTCAGGAAAAAACGCATACGCCCTTTTTGGCCAAGTGCATCATTGTGGACGTTCTGCCTCTTTTCCTATGCTTTCAATGCAATTCCAGTCTACCTCCTGAAATCGGTTTCCTGCAATTCTGCCCCGCTTTCAAGTCCTCTTGGCAGCCTTACTTCAGTCTATTTTTGGACGATAGCTGTCATTTATAACTCTGCAGGTTTGTGAATTACAGTGCCCCTGAGCTCCTTTCTTCAACTCGCTTTCTTGTGACCTGGCCGCAACACCGCAGGATGGCTTCAGGCCCTAATCTGGTTCCGGCCCGGCATGCTGAACCTTTGGTTAATTCCTCTTCCTGGTGGGAAATGAGAGTTAAATTTGCCCGTCCAGACACCTCCAGCTAGCCTCTCATTGGTTCTCGCTATTCCTGTTCATCTTCCTCAGAAATTGCAAACTGGGCCAAACAGGAGGTTAAAGGCTCTGACTCTCCAAGTGGGGAGAGTGTTAGTAAAGCGTCTGGAATGTTGCACCCGAGTACCAGGGGAGGAAAACTGAGACATATTTGAACACGTCTCCCGATCACATGGTTGATCATACTCTAGGTTCCACATGCATGTTTTAGCTGAAGGAATTATACCTTAAACCTGGGTAGTTGAAACCCGTGGAATGGGTACCATGCAATATGACTTCAAAGGGTCTTCATTTGCTCACCGAACCTCTCCAATCCTATCACTGCTGCGTTTATGCCCCTGTACATATGCTTGATTCTCTTTCGGAGACATAGCAATCCATAGGTTTTAAGATACTTACTAGTCAGGTACATTCTTAGGCGTTTAATATGGGGTGTTGAGTCCATTTCGTTGAGCAAGGAGTAGCTCTTGTCTATTCCATATTTGGCTTAAGGAACTTTATCTGTGCTCATTTCAATCTCTGGTTTTATGCAGCACCCCAACTCACCTTTACCCTTAAGCAAGCATAAGTTGGTTTTCTAAATTTGAGACCCTGTTCTGTTCTGTAATTCAGTTCCTGTGTAGCCAAGTTTCCATTCCGTGTATTACTGATATCTTATGATGTTTCTTTTTCTGTGTGACTTATTTCAGTTAGAATCATCATACCTGAATCCACTCATTGTGCTGCTAAGGGCCTGATGACACAGATTTCATTGCTGAGTGATATTGCTTTGTAAGTAAATACCACAACTTCTTTATCCATTTTTCACTTTCTGCGTTGTTGAACTTGTACTGTAAACGAGGTTCTTGTAAACAGAGCCATTCCAAACTTTGGGGTGGCTGTGTCTTTTTGATTTTAATTTCCCTAAGCTATAGGACCATAAGTGGAAGTGCCCTAGGCTCTGTTGCTTTGTTTTTTAGATGTTTCAGGAAACACCATACACTTCTCCCAAGTGTCTGTTGGCAATTTACATCCCGCCCATCAGCATAACGAGGCTCCCAGTTCTCAATGGCCTGTTGCCTTTCTGGATTTTACACTTTTTTCAGATGGCCCTTTTGACCGGGGGGAAGTGAGACTTCATTGTAGTGCAGATTTCCTTTGCAAGCTTGCTTGGTTGGCCAAAAAGGGCGTATGCGTTTTTTCCTGAATATATTCAGGAAAAAACGCATACGCCCTTTTTGGCCAAGTGCATCATTGTGTATGTTCTGCCTCTTTTCCTATGCTTTCAATGCAATTCCAGTCTACCTCCTGAAATCGGTTTCCTGCAATTCTGCCCCGCTTTCAAGTCCTCTTGGCAGCCTTACTTCAGTCTATTTTTGGACGATAGCTGTCATTTATAACTCTGCAGGTTTGTGAATTACAGTGCCCCTGAGCTCCTTTCATCAACTCGCTTTCTTTTGAGCTGGCCGCAACACCGCAGGATGGCTTCAGGCCCTAATCTGGTTCCGGTACGGCACGCTGAGCCTTTGGTTATTTCCTCTTCCTGGTGGGAAATGAGAGTTAAATTTGCCCGTCCAGACACCTCCAGCTAGCCTCTCATTGGTTCTCACTATTCCTGTTCATCTTCCGCAGAAATTGCAAACTGGGCCAAACAGGAGGTTAAAGGCGCTGACTCTCCAAGTGGGGAGAGTGTTAGTAAAGCGTCTGGAATGTTGCACCCGAGTACCAGGGGAGGAAAACTGAGACATATTTGAACACGTCTCCCGATCACATGGTTGATCATACTCTGGGTTCCACATGCATGTTTTAGCTGAAGGAAGAATACCTAAAACCTGGGTAGTTGAAACCCGTGTAATGGGTACTATGCAATATGACTTCAAAGGGTCTTCATTTGCTCACCGAACCTCTCCAATCCTATCACTGCTGCGTTTATGCCCCTGTACACATGCTTGATTCTCTTTCGGAGACATAGCAATCCATAGGTTTTAAGATACTTACTAGTCAGGTACATTCTTAGGCGTTTAATATGCGGTGTTGAGTCCATTTCGTTCAGCAAGGAGTAGCTCTTGTCTATTCCATATTTGGCTTAAGGAACTTTATCTGTGCTCATTTCAATCTCTGGTTTTATGCAGCACCCCAACTCACCTTTACCCTTAAGCAAGCATAAGTTGGTTTTCTAAATTTGAGACCCTGTTCTGTTCTGTAATTCAGTTCCTGTGTAGCCAAGTTTACATTCCGTGTATTAGTGATATCTTATGATGTTTCTTTTTCTGTGTGACTTATTTCAGTTAGAATCATCGTACCTGAATCTACTCATTATGCTGCTACGGGCCTGATGACATAGATTTCATTGCTGAGTGATACTGCATTGTACGTAAGTACCACAAGTTCTTTATCCATTTTTCACTTTCTGCGATGTTGAACTTGTACTGTAAACGAGGTTCTTGTAAACAGAGCCGTTCCAAACTTTGGGGTGACTGTGTCTTTTTGATTTTAATTTCCCTAAGCTATAGGACCATAAGTGGAAGTGCCCTAGGCTCTGTTGCTTTGTTTTTTAGATGTTTCAGGAAACACCATACACTTCTCCCGAGTGTCTGTTGGCAATTTACATCCCGCCCATCAGCATAACAAGGCTCCCAGTTCTCAATGGCCTGTTGCCTTTCTGGATTTTACACTTATTTCAGATGGCCCTTTTGACCGGGGGGAAGTGAGACTTCATTGTAGTGCAGATTTCCTTTGCAAGCTTGCTTGGTTGGCCAAAATGGGCGTATGCGTTTTTTCCTGAATATATTCAGGAAAAAACGCATACGCCCTTTTTGGCCAAGTGCATCATTGTGGACGTTCTGCCTCTTTTCCTATGCTTTCAATGCAATTCCAGTCTACCTCCTGAAATCGGTTTCCTGCAATTCTGCCCCGCTTTCAAGTCCTCTTGGCAGCCTTACTTCAGTCTATTTTTGGACGATAGCTGTCATTTATAACTCTGCAGGTTTGTGAATTACAGTGCCCCTGAGCTCCTTTCTTCAACTCGCTTTCTTGTGACCTGGCCGCAACACCGCAGGATGGCTTCAGGCCCTAATCTGGTTCCGGCACGGCACACTGAGCCTTTGGTTATTTCCTCTTCCTGGTGGGAAATGAGAGTTAAATTTGCCCGTCCAGACACCTCCAGCTAGCCTCTCATTGGTTCTCGCTATTCCTGTTCATCTTCCGCAGAAATTGCAAACTGGGCCAAACAGGAGGTTAAAGGCGCTGACTCTCCAAGTGGGGAGAGTGTTAGTAAAGCGTCTGGAATGTTGCACCCGAGTACCAGGGGAGGAAAAATGAGACATATTTGAACACGTCTCCCGTTCACATGGTTGATCATACTCTAGGTTCCACATGCATGTTTTAGCTGAAGGAAGAATACCTTAAACCTGGGTAGTTGAAACCCGTGGAATGGGTACCATGCAATATGACTTCAAAGGGTCTTCATTTGCTCACCGAACCTCTCCAATCCTATCACTGCTGCGTTTATGCCCCTGTACACATGCTTGATTCTCTTTCGGAGACATAGCAATCCATAGGTTTTAAGATACTTACTAGTCAGGTACATTCTTAGGCGTTTAATATGGGGTGTTGAGTCCATTTCGTTGAGCAAGGAGTAGCTCTTGTCTATTCCATATTTGGCTTAAGGAACTTTATCTGTGCTCATTTCAATCTCTGGTTTTATGCAGCACCCCAACTCACCTTTACCCTTAAGCAAGAATAAGTTGGTTTTCTAAATTTGAGACCCTGTTCTGTTCTGTAATTCAGTTCCTGTGTAGCCAAGTTTCCATTCCGTGTATTACTGATATCTTATGATGTTTCTTTTTCTGTGTGACTTATTTCAGTTAGAATCATCATACCTGAATCCACTCATTGTGCTGCTAAAGGCCTGATGACACAGATTTCATTGCTCAGTGATATTGCTTTGTAAGTAAATACCACAACTTCTTTATCCATTTTTCACTTTCTGCGATGTTGAACTTGTACTGTAAACGAGGTTCTTGTAAACGGAGGTGTCCCAAACTTTGGGGTGGCTGTGTCTTTTTGATTTTAATTTCCCTAAGCTATAGGACCATAAGCGGCAGTGCCCTAGGCTCTGTTGCTTTGTTTTTTAGATGTTTCAGGAAACACCATACACTTCTCCCGAGTGTCTGTTGGCAATTTACATCCCGCCCATCAGCATAACAAGGCTCCCAGTTCTCCATGGCCTGTCCTGCCTTTCTAGATTTTACACTTTTTTAAGATGGCCCTTTTGACCGGGGGGAAGTGAGACTTCATTGTAGTGCAGATATCCTTTGCAAGCTTGCTTGGTTGGCCAAAAAGGGCGTATGCGTTTTTTCCTGAATATATTCCGGAAAAAACGCATACGCCCTTTTTGGCCAAGTGCATCATTGTGGACCTTCTGCCTCTTTTCCTATGCTTTCAATGCAATTCCAGTCTACCTCCTGAAATCGGTTTCCTGCAATTCTGCCCCGCTTTCAAGTCCTCTTGGCAGCCTTACTTCAGTCTATTTTTGGACGATAGCTGTCATTTATAACTCTGCAGGTTTGTGAATTACAGTGCCCCTGAGCTCCTTTCTTCAACTCGCTTTCTTTTGAGCTGGCCGCAACACCGCAGGATGGCTTCAGGCCCTAATCTGGTTCCGGTACGGCACGCTGAGCCTTTGGTTATTTCCTCTTCCTGGTGGGAAATGAGAGTTAAATTTGCCCGTCCAGACACCTCCAGCTAGCCTCTCATTGGTTCTCGCTATTCCTGTTCATCTTCCGCAGAAATTGCAAACTGTGCCAAACAGGAGGTTAAAGGCGCTGACTCTCCAAGTGGGGAGAGTGTTAGTAAAGCGTCTGGAATGTTGCACCCGAGTACCAGGGGAGGAAAACTGAGACATATTTGAACACGTCTCCCGTTCACATGGTTGATCATACTCTGGGTTCCACATGCATGTTTTAGCTGAAGGAAGAATACCTTAAACCTGGAGAGTTGAGACCCGTGGAATGGGTACCATGCAATATGACTTCAAAGGGTCTTCATTTGCTCACCAAACCTCTCCAATCCTATCACTGCTGCGTTTATGCCCCTGTACACATGCTTGATTCTCTTTTGGAGACATAGCAATCCATAGGTTTTAAGATACTTACTAGTCAGGTACATTCTTAGGCGTTTAATATGGGGTGTTGAGTCCATTTCGTTGAGCAAGGAGTAGCTCTTGTCTATTCCATATTTGGCTTAAGGAACTTTATCTGTGCTCATTTCAATCCTGGTTTTATGCAGCACCCCAACTCACCTTTCCCCTTAAGCAAGCATAAGTTGGTTTTCTAAATTTGAGACCCTGTTCTGTTTTGGAATGCAGTTCCTGTGTAGCCAAGTTTACATTCCGTGTATTAGTGATATCTTATGATGTTTCTTTTTCTGTGTGACTTATTTCAGTTAGAATCATCGTACCTGAATCCACTCATTATGCTGCTATGGGCCTGATGACATAGATTTCATTGCTGAGTGATACTGCATTGTACGTAAGTACCACAAGTTCTTTATCCATTTTTCACTTTCTGTGATATTGAACTTGTATGGTAAACGAGGTTCTTGTAAACGGAGGCGTCCCAAACTTTGGGGTGGCTGTGTCTTTTTGATTTTAATTTCCCTAAGCTATAGGACCATAAGTGGAAGTGCCCTAGGCTCTGTTGCTTTGTTTTTTAGATGTTTCAGGAAACACCATACACTTCTCCCAAGTGTCTGTTGGCAATTTACATCCCGCCCATCAGCATAACAAGGCTCCCAGTTCTCAATGGCCTGTTGCCTTTCTGGATTTTACACTTTTTTCAGATGGCCCTTTTGACCGGGGGAAAGTGAGACTTCATTGTAGTGCAGATTTCCTTTGCAAGCTTGCTTGGTTGGCCAAAAAGGGCGTATGCGTTTTTTCCTGAATATATTCAGGAAAAAACGCATACGCCCTTTTTGGCCAAGTGCATCATTGTGGACGTTCTGCCTCTTTTCCTATGCTTTCAATGCAATTCCAGTCTACCTCCTGAAATCGGTTTCCTGCAATTCTGCCCCGCTTTCAAGTCCTCTTGGCAGCCTTACTTCAGTCTATTTTTGGACGATAGCTGTCATTTATAACTCTGCAGGTTTGTGAATTACAGTGCCCCTGAGCTCCTTTCTTCAACTCGCTTTCTTGTGACCTGGCCGCAACACCGCAGGATGGCTTCAGGCCCTAATCTGGTTCCGGCCCGGCATGCTGAACCTTTGGTTAATTCCTCTTCCTGGTGGGAAATGAGAGTTAAATTTGCCCGTCCAGACACCTCCAGCTAGCCTCTCATTGGTTCTCGCTATTCCTGTTCATCTTCCTCAGAAATTGCAAACTGGGCCAAACAGGAGGTTAAAGGCGCTGACTCTCCAAGTGGGGAGAGTGTTATTAAAGCGTCTGGAATGTTGCACCCGAGTACCAGGGGAGGAAAACTGAGACATATTTGAACACGTCTCCCGATCACATGGTTGATCATACTCTAGGTTCCACATGCATGTTTTAGCTGAAGGAATTATACCTTAAACCTGGGTAGTTGAAACCCGTGGAATGGGTACCATGCAATATGACTTCAAAGGGTCTTCATTTGCTCACCGAACCTCTCCAATCCTATCACTGCTGCGTTTATGCCCCTGTACACATGCTTGATTCTCTTTCAGAGACATAGCAATCCATAGGTTTTAAGATACTTACTAGTCAGGTACATTCTTAGGCGTTTAATATGGGGTGTTGAGTCCATTTCGTTGAGCAAGGAGTAGCTCTTGTCTATTCCATATTTGGCTTAAGGAACTTTATCTGTGCTCATTTCAATCTCTGGTTTTATGCAGCACCCCAACTCACCTTTACCCTTAAGCAAGCATAAGTTGGTTTTCTAAATTTGAGACCCTGTTCTGTTCTGTAATTCAGTTCCTGTGTAGCCAAGTTTCCATTCCGTGTATTACTGATATCTTATGATGTTTCTTTTTCTGTGTGACTTATTTCAGTTAGAATCATCATACCTGAATCCACTCATTGTGCTGCTAAGGGCCTGATGACACAGATTTCATTGCTGAGTGATATTGCTTTGTAAGTAAATACCACAACTTCTTTATCCATTTTTCACTTTCTGCGTTGTTGAACTTGTACTGTAAACGAGGTTCTTGTAAACAGAGCCATTCCAAACTTTGGGGTGGCTGTGTCTTTTTGATTTTAATTTCCCTAAGCTATAGGACCATAAGTGGCAGTGCCCTAGGCTCTGTTGCTTTGTTTTTTAGATGTTTCAGGAAACACCATACACTTCTCCCAAGTGTCTGTTGGCAATTTACATCCCGCCCATCAGCATAACGAGGCTCCCAGTTCTCAATGGCCTGTTGCCTTTCTGGATTTTACACTTTTTTCAGATGGCCCTTTTGACCGGGGGGAAGTGAGACTTCATTGTAGTGCAGATTTCCTTTGCAAGCTTGCTTGGTTGGCCAAAAAGGGCGTATGCGTTTTTTCCTGAATATATTCAGGAAAAAACGCATACGCCCTTTTTGGCCAAGTGCATCATTGTGTATGTTCTGCCTCTTTTCCTATGCTTTCAATGCAATTCCAGTCTACCTCCTGAAATCGGTTTCCTGCAATTCTGCCCCGCTTTCAAGTCCTCTTGGCAGCCTTACTTCAGTCTATTTTTGGACGATAGCTGTCATTTATAACTCTGCAGGTTTGTGAATTACAGTGCCCCTGAGCTCCTTTCATCAACTCGCTTTCTTTTGAGCTGGCCGCAACACCGCAGGATGGCTTCAGGCCCTAATCTGGTTCCGGTACGGCACGCTGAGCCTTTGGTTATTTCCTCTTCCTGGTGGGAAATGAGAGTTAAATTTGCCCGTCCAGACACCTCCAGCTAGCCTCTCATTGGTTCTCGCTATTCCTGTTCATCTTCCGCAGAAATTGCAAACTGGGCCAAACAGGAGGTTAAAGGCGCTGACTCTCCAAGTGGGGAGAGTGTTAGTAAAGCGTCTGGAATGTTGCACCCGAGTACCAGGGGAGGAAAACTGAGACATATTTGAACACGTCTCCCGATCACATGGTTGATCATACTCTGGGTTCCACATGCATGTTTTAGCTGAAGGAAGAATACCTAAAACCTGGGTAGTTGAAACCCGTGTAATGGGTACTATGCAATATGACTTCAAAGGGTCTTCATTTGCTCACCGAACCTCTCCAATCCTATCACTGCTGCGTTTATGCCCCTGTACACATGCTTGATTCTCTTTCGGAGACATAGCAATCCATAGGTTTTAAGATACTTACTAGTCAGGTACATTCTTAGGCGTTTAATATGCGGTGTTGAGTCCATTTCGTTCAGCAAGGAGTAGCTCTTGTCTATTCCATATTTGGCTTAAGGAACTTTATCTGTGCTCATTTCAATCTCTGGTTTTATGCAGCACCCCAACTCACCTTTACCCTTAAGCAAGCATAAGTTGGTTTTCTAAATTTGAGACCCTGTTCTGTTCTGTAATTCAGTTCCTGTGTAGCCAAGTTTACATTCCGTGTATTAGTGATATCTTATGATGTTTCTTTTTCTGTGTGACTTATTTCAGTTAGAATCATCGTACCTGAATCTACTCATTATGCTGCTACGGGCCTGATGACATAGATTTCATTGCTGAGTGATACTGCATTGTACGTAAGTACCACAAGTTCTTTATCCATTTTTCACTTTCTGCGATGTTGAACTTGTACTGTAAACGAGGTTCTTGTAAACAGAGCCGTTCCAAACTTTGGGGTGACTGTGTCTTTTTGATTTTAATTTCCCTAAGCTATAGGACCATAAGTGGAAGTGCCCTAGGCTCTGTTGCTTTGTTTTTTAGATGTTTCAGGAAACACCATACACTTCTCCCGAGTGTCTGTTGGCAATTTACATCCCGCCCATCAGCATAACAAGGCTCCCAGTTCTCAATGGCCTGTTGCCTTTCTGGATTTTACACTTATTTCAGATGGCCCTTTTGACCGGGGGGAAGTGAGACTTCATTGTAGTGCAGATTTCCTTTGCAAGCTTGCTTGGTTGGCCAAAAAGGGCGTATGCGTTTTTTCCTGAATATATTCAGGAAAAAACGCATACGCCCTTTTTGGCCAAGTGCATCATTGTGGACGTTCTGCCTCTTTTCCTATGCTTTCAATGCAATTCCAGTCTACCTCCTGAAATCGGTTTCCTGCAATTCTGCCCCGCTTTCAAGTCCTCTTGGCAGCCTTACTTCAGTCTATTTTTGGACGATAGCTGTCATTTATAACTCTGCAGGTTTGTGAATTACAGTGCCCCTGAGCTCCTTTCTTCAACTCGCTTTCTTGTGACCTGGCCGCAACACCGCAGGATGGCTTCAGGCCCTAATCTGGTTCCGGCACGGCACACTGAGCCTTTGGTTATTTCCTCTTCCTGGTGGGAAATGAGAGTTAAATTTGCCCGTCCAGACACCTCCAGCTAGCCTCTCATTGGTTCTCGCTATTCCTGTTCATCTTCCGCAGAAATTGCAAACTGGGCCAAACAGGAGGTTAAAGGCGCTGACTCTCCAAGTGGGGAGAGTGTTAGTAAAGCGTCTGGAATGTTGCACCCGAGTACCAGGGGAGGAAAAATGAGACATATTTGAACACGTCTCCCGTTCACATGGTTGATCATACTCTAGGTTCCACATGCATGTTTTAGCTGAAGGAAGAATACCTTAAACCTGGGTAGTTGAAACCCGTGGAATGGGTACCATGCAATATGACTTCAAAGGGTCTTCATTTGCTCACCGAACCTCTCCAATCCTATCACTGCTGCGTTTATGCCCCTGTACACATGCTTGATTCTCTTTCGGAGACATAGCAATCCATAGGTTTTAAGATACTTACTAGTCAGGTACATTCTTAGGCGTTTAATATGGGGTGTTGAGTCCATTTCGTTGAGCAAGGAGTAGCTCTTGTCTATTCCATATTTGGCTTAAGGAACTTTATCTGTGCTCATTTCAATCTCTGGTTTTATGCAGCACCCCAACTCACCTTTACCCTTAAGCAAGAATAAGTTGGTTTTCTAAATTTGAGACCCTGTTCTGTTCTGTAATTCAGTTCCTGTGTAGCCAAGTTTCCATTCCGTGTATTACTGATATCTTATGATGTTTCTTTTTCTGTGTGACTTATTTCAGTTAGAATCATCATACCTGAATCCACTCATTGTGCTGCTAAAGGCCTGATGACACAGATTTCATTGCTCAGTGATATTGCTTTGTAAGTAAATACCACAACTTCTTTATCCATTTTTCACTTTCTGCGATGTTGAACTTGTACTGTAAACGAGGTTCTTGTAAACGGAGGTGTCCCAAACTTTGGGGTGGCTGTGTCTTTTTGATTTTAATTTCCCTAAGCTATAGGACCATAAGCGGCAGTGCCCTAGGCTCTGTTGCTTTGTTTTTTAGATGTTTCAGGAAACACCATACACTTCTCCCGAGTGTCTGTTGGCAATTTACATCCCGCCCATCAGCATAACAAGGCTCCCAGTTCTCCATGGCCTGTCCTGCCTTTCTAGATTTTACACTTTTTTAAGATGGCCCTTTTGACCGGGGGGAAGTGAGACTTCATTGTAGTGCAGATATCCTTTGCAAGCTTGCTTGGTTGGCCAAAAAGGGCGTATGCGTTTTTTCCTGAATATATTCCGGAAAAAACGCATACGCCCTTTTTGGCCAAGTGCATCATTGTGGACCTTCTGCCTCTTTTCCTATGCTTTCAATGCAATTCCAGTCTACCTCCTGAAATCGGTTTCCTGCAATTCTGCCCCGCTTTCAAGTCCTCTTGGCAGCCTTACTTCAGTCTATTTTTGGACGATAGCTGTCATTTATAACTCTGCAGGTTTGTGAATTACAGTGCCCCTGAGCTCCTTTCTTCAACTCGCTTTCTTTTGAGCTGGCCGCAACACCGCAGGATGGCTTCAGGCCCTAATCTGGTTCCGGTACGGCACGCTGAGCCTTTGGTTATTTCCTCTTCCTGGTGGGAAATGAGAGTTAAATTTGCCCGTCCAGACACCTCCAGCTAGCCTCTCATTGGTTCTCGCTATTCCTGTTCATCTTCCGCAGAAATTGCAAACTGGGCCAAACAGGAGGTTAAAGGCGCTGACTCTCCAAGTGGGGAGAGTGTTAGTAAAGCGTCTGGAATGTTGCACCCGAGTACCAGGGGAGGAAAACTGAGACATATTTGAACACGTCTCCCGTTCACATGGTTGATCATACTCTGGGTTCCACATGCATGTTTTAGCTGAAGGAAGAATACCTTAAACCTGGAGAGTTGAGACCCGTGGAATGGGTACCATGCAATATGACTTCAAAGGGTCTTCATTTGCTCACCAAACCTCTCCAATCCTATCACTGCTGCGTTTATGCCCCTGTACACATGCTTGATTCTCTTTTGGAGACATAGCAATCCATAGGTTTTAAGATACTTACTAGTCAGGTACATTCTTAGGCGTTTAATATGGGGTGTTGAGTCCATTTCGTTGAGCAAGGAGTAGCTCTTGTCTATTCCATATTTGGCTTAAGGAACTTTATCTGTGCTCATTTCAATCCTGGTTTTATGCAGCACCCCAACTCACCTTTCCCCTTAAGCAAGCATAAGTTGGTTTTCTAAATTTGAGACCCTGTTCTGTTTTGGAATGCAGTTCCTGTGTAGCCAAGTTTACATTCCGTGTATTAGTGATATCTTATGATGTTTCTTTTTCTGTGTGACTTATTTCAGTTAGAATCATCGTACCTGAATCCACTCATTATGCTGCTATGGGCCTGATGACATAGATTTCATTGCTGAGTGATACTGCATTGTACGTAAGTACCACAAGTTCTTTATCCATTTTTCACTTTCTGTGATATTGAACTTGTATGGTAAACGAGGTTCTTGTAAACGGAGGCGTCCCAAACTTTGGGGTGGCTGTGTCTTTTTGATTTTAATTTCCCTAAGCTATAGGACCATAAGTGGAAGTGCCCTAGGCTCTGTTGCTTTGTTTTTTAGATGTTTCAGGAAACACCATACACTTCTCCCAAGTGTCTGTTGGCAATTTACATCCCGCCCATCAGCATAACAAGGCTCCCAGTTCTCAATGGCCTGTTGCCTTTCTGGATTTTACACTTTTTTCAGATGGCCCTTTTGACCGGGGGAAAGTGAGACTTCATTGTAGTGCAGATTTCCTTTGCAAGCTTGCTTGGTTGGCCAAAAAGGGCGTATGCGTTTTTTCCTGAATATATTCAGGAAAAAACGCATACGCCCTTTTTGGCCAAGTGCATCATTGTGGACGTTCTGCCTCTTTTCCTATGCTTTCAATGCAATTCCAGTCTACCTCCTGAAATCGGTTTCCTGCAATTCTGCCCCGCTTTCAAGTCCTCTTGGCAGCCTTACTTCAGTCTATTTTTGGACGATAGCTGTCATTTATAACTCTGCAGATTTGTGAATTACAGTGCCCCTGAGCTCCTTTCTTCAACTCGCTTTCTTGTGACCTGGCCGCAACACCGCAGGATGGCTTCAGGCCCTAATCTGGTTCCGGCCCGGCATGCTGAACCTTTGGTTAATTCCTCTTCCTGGTGGGAAATGAGAGTTAAATTTGCCCGTCCAGACACCTCCAGCTAGCCTCTCATTGGTTCTCGCTATTCCTGTTCATCTTCCTCAGAAATTGCAAACTGGGCCAAACAGGAGGTTAAAGGCGCTGACTCTCCAAGTGGGGAGAGTGTTATTAAAGCGTCTGGAATGTTGCACCCGAGTACCAGGGGAGGAAAACTGAGACATATTTGAACACGTCTCCCGATCACATGGTTGATCATACTCTAGGTTCCACATGCATGTTTTAGCTGAAGGAATTATACCTTAAACCTGGGTAGTTGAAACCCGTGGAATGGGTACCATGCAATATGACTTCAAAGGGTCTTCATTTGCTCACCGAACCTCTCCAATCCTATCACTGCTGCGTTTATGCCCCTGTACACATGCTTGATTCTCTTTCAGAGACATAGCAATCCATAGGTTTTAAGATACTTACTAGTCAGGTACATTCTTAGGCGTTTAATATGGGGTGTTGAGTCCATTTCGTTGAGCAAGGAGTAGCTCTTGTCTATTCCATATTTGGCTTAAGGAACTTTATCTGTGCTCATTTCAATCTCTGGTTTTATGCAGCACCCCAACTCACCTTTCCCCTTAAGCAAGCATAAGTTGGTTTTCTAAATTTGAGACCCTTTTCTGTTTTGGAATTCAGTTACTGTGTAGCCAAGTTTACATTCCGTGTATTAGTGATATCTTATGATGTTTCTTTTTCTGTGTGACTTATTTCAGTTAGAATCATCGTATCTGAATCTACTCATTATGCTGCTACGGGCCTGATGACATAGATTTCATTGCTGAGTGATACTGCATTGTACGTAAGTAACACAAGTTCTTTATCCATTTTTCACTTTCTGCGATGTTGAACTTGTACTGTAAACGAGGTTCTTGTAAACAGAGCCGTTCCAAACTTTGGGGTGGCTGTGTCTGTTTGATTTTAATTTCCCTAAGCTATAGGACCATAAGTGGAAGTGCCCTAGGCTCTGTTGCTTTGTTTTTTAGATGTTTCAGGAAACACCATACACTTCTCCCGAGTGTCTGTTGGCAATTTACATCCCGCCCATCAGCATAACAAGGCTCCCAGTTCTCAATGGCCTGTTGCCTTTCTGGATTTTACACTTTTTTCAGATGGCCCTTTTGACCGGGGGGAAGTGAGACTTCATTGTAGTGCAGATTTCCTTTGCAAGCTTGCTTGGTTGGCCAAAAAGGGCGTATGCGTTTTTTCCTGAATATATTCACGAAAAAACGCATACACCCTTTTTGGCCAAGTGCATCATTGTGGACGTTCTGCCTCTTTTCCTATGCTTTCAATGCAATTCCAGTCTACCTCCTGAAATCGGTTTCCTGCAATTCTGCCCCGCTTTCAAGTCCTCTTGGCAGCCTTACTTCAGTCTATTTTTGGACGATAGCTGTCATTTATAACTCTGCAGGTTTGTGAATTACAGTGCCCCTGAGCTCCTTTCTTCAACTCGCTTTCTTGTGACCTGGCTGCAACACCGCAGGATGGCTTCAGGCCCTAATCTGGTTCCGGCCCGGCATGCTGAGCCTTTGGTTAATTCCTCTTCCTGGTGGGAAATGAGAGTTAAATTTGCCCGTTCAGACACCTCCAGCTAGTCTCTCATTGGTTCTCACTATTCCTGTTCATCTTCCGCAGAAATTGCAAACTGGGCCAAACAGGAGGTTAAAGGGACTGACTCTCCAAGTCGGGAGAGTGTTAGTAAAGCGTCTGGAATGTTGCACCCGAGTACCAGGAGAGGAAAACTGAGACATATTTGAACACGTCTCCCGTTCACATGGTTGATCATACTCTGGGTTCCACATGCATGTTTTAGTTGAAGGAAGAATACCTTAAACCTGCAGAGTAGAGACCCGTGGAATGGGTACCATGCAATATGACTTCAAAGGGTCTTCATTTGCTCACCGAACCTCTCCAATCCTATCACTGCTGCGTTTATGCCCCTGTACACATGCTTGATTCTCTTTTGGAGACATAACAATCCATAGGTTTTACGATACTTACTAGTCAGGTACATTCTTAGGCGTTTAATATGCGGTGTTGAGTCCATTTCGTTGAGCAAGGAGTAGCTCTTGTCTATTCCATATTTGACTTAAGGAACTTTATCTGTGCTCATTTCAATCTCTGGTTTTATGCAGCACCCCAACTCACCTTTACCCTTAAGCAAGCATAAGTTGGTTTTCTAAATTTGAGACCCTGTTCTGTTCTGTAATTCAGTTCCTGTGTAGCCAAGTTTACATTCCGTGTATTACTGATATCTTATGATGTTTCTTTTTCTGTGTGACTTATTTCAGTTAGAATCATCATACCTGAATCCACTCATTGTGATGCTAAGGGCCTGATGACATAGATTTCATTGCTGAGTGATATTGCTTTGTAAGTAAATACCACAACTTCTTTATCCATTTTTCACTTTCTGCGATGTTGAACTTGTACTGTAAACGAGGTTCTTGTAAACAGAGCCGTTCCAAACTTTGGGGTGGCTGTGTCTTTTTGATTTTAATTTCCCTAAGCTATAGGACCATAAGTGGCAGTGCCCTAGGCTCTGTTGCTTTGTTTTTTAGATGTTTCAGGAAACACCATACACTTCTCCCGCGTGTCTGTTGGCAATTTACATCCCGCCCATCAGCATAACAAGGCTCCCAGTTCTCCATGGCCTGTCCTGCCTTTCTGGATTTTACACTTTTTTCAGATGGCCCTTTTGACCGGGGGGAAGTGAGACTTCATTGTAGTGCAGATTTCCTTTGCAAGCTTGCTTGGTTGGCCAAAAAGGGCGTATGCGTTTTTTCCTGAATATATTCAGGAAAAAACGCATACGCCCTTTTTGGCCAAGTGCATCATTGTGGACGTTCTGCCTCTTTTCCTATGCTTTCAATGCAATTCCAGTCTACCTCCTGAAATCGGTTTCCTGCAATTCTGCCCCGCTTTCAAGTCCTCTTGGCAGCCTTACTTCAGTCTATTTTTGGACGATAGCTGTCATTTATAACTCTGCAGGTTTGTGAATTACAGTGCCCCTGAGCTCCTTTCTTCAACTCGCTTTCTTGTGACCTGGCCGCAACACCGCAGGATGGCTTCAGGCCCTAATCTGGTTCCGGCACGGCACGCTGAGCCTTTGGTTATTTCCTCTTCCTGGTGGGAAATGAGAGTTAAATTTGCCCGTCCGGACACCTCCAGCTAGTCTCTTATTGGTTCTCGCTATTCCTGTTCATCTTCCGCAGAAATTGCAAACTGGGCCAAACAGGAGGTTAAAGGCGCTGACTCTCCAAGTGGGGAGAGTGTTAGTAAAGCGTGTGGAATGTTGCACCCGAGTACCAGGGGAGGAAAACTGAGACATATTTGAACACGTCTCCCGTTCACATGGTTGATCATACTTGGGTTCCACATGCATGTTTTAGCTGAAGGAAGAATACCTTAAACCTGGAGAGTTAAGACCCGTGGAATGGGTACCATGCAATATGACTTCAAAGGGTCTTCATTTGCTCACCGAACCTCTCCAATCCTATCACTGCTGCGTTTATGTCCCTGTACACATGCTTGATTCTCTTTCGGAGACATAGCAATCCATAGGTTTTAAGATACTTACTAGTCAGGTACATTCTTAGGCGTTTAATATGCGGTGTTGAGTCCATTTCGTTGAGCAAGGAGTAGCTATTGTCTATTCCATATTTGACTTAAGGAACTTTATCTGTGCTCATTTCAATCTCTGGTTTTATGCAGCACCCCAACTCACCTTTACACTTAAGCAAGCATAAGTTGGTTTTCTAAATTTGAGACCCTGTTCTGTTCTGTAATTCAGTTCCTGTGTAGCCAAGTTTACATTCGGTGTATTACTGATATCTTATGATGTTTCTTTTTCTGTGTGACTTATTTCAGTTAGAATCATCATACCTGAATCCACTCATTGTGCTGCTAAGGGCCTGATGACACAGATTTCATTGCTGAGTGATATTGCTTTGTAAGTAAATACCACAACTTCTTTATCCATTTTTCACTTTCTGCGATGTTGAACTTGTATTGTAAACGAGGTTCTTGTAAACAGAGCCGATCCAAACTTTGGGGTGGCTGTGTCTTTTTGATTTTAATTTCCCTAAGCTATAGGACCATAAGTGGAAGTGCCCTAGGTTCTGTTGCTTTTTTTTTTAGATGTTTCAGGAAACACCATACACTTCTCCCGAGTGAGTGGTTGTTGGCAATTTACATCCCGCCCATCAGCATAACAAGGCTCCCAGTTCTCCATGGCCTGTCCTGCCTTTGTGGATTTTACACTTTTTTCAGATGGCCCTTTTGACCGGGGGGAAGTGAGACTTCATTGTAGTGCAGATTTCCTTTGCAAGCTTGCTTGGTTGGCCAAAAAGGGCGTATGCGTTTTTTCCTGAATATATTCAGGAAAAAACGCATACGCCCTTTTTGGCCAAGTGCATCATTGTGGACGTTCTGCCTCTTTTCCTATGCTTTCAATGCAATTCCAGTCTACCTCCTGAAATCGGTTTCCTGCAATTCTGCCCCGCTTTCAAGTCCTCTTGGCAGCCTTACTTCAGTCTATTTTTGGACGATAGCTGTCATTTATAACTCTGCAGGTTTGTGAATTACAGTGCCCCTGAGCTCCTTTCTTCAACTCGGTTTCTTTTGAGCTGGCCGCAACACCGCAGGATGGCTTCAGGCCCTAATCTGGTTCCGGTACGGCACGCTGAGCCTTTGGTTATTTCCTCTTCCTGGTGGGAAATGAGAGTTAAATTTGCCCGTCCAGACACCTCCAGCTAGCCTCTCATTGGTTCTCGCTATTCCTGTTCATCTTCCGCAGAAATTGCAAACTGTGCCAAACAGGAGGTTAAAGGCGCTGACTCTCCAAGTGGGGAGAGTGTTAGTAAAGCGTCTGGAATGTTGCACCCGAGTACCAGGAGAGGAAAACTGAGACATATTTGAACACGTCTCCCGATCACATGGTTGATCATACTCTGGGTTCCACATGCATGTTTTAGCTGAAGGAAGAATACCTAAATCCTGGGTAGTTGAAACCCGTGGAATGGGTACCATGCAATATGACTTCAAAGGGTCTTCATTTGCTCACCGAACCTCTCCAATCCTATCACTGCTGCGTTTATGCCCCTGTACACATGCTTGATTCTC
Source organism: Delphinus delphis (assembly GCF_949987515.2). Classification (NCBI taxonomy): domain Eukaryota; kingdom Metazoa; phylum Chordata; class Mammalia; order Artiodactyla; family Delphinidae; genus Delphinus; species Delphinus delphis. The sequence goes on from NW_027192744.1 coordinate 480,875, forward strand.
TTTCGGAGACAGCAATCCATAGGTTTTAAGATACTTACTAGTCAGGTACATTCTTAGGCGTTTAATATGCGGTGTTGAGTCCATTTCGTTGAGCAAGGAGTAGCTCTTGTCTATTCCATATTTGGCTTAAGGAACTTTATCTGTGCTCATTTCAATCTCTGGTTTTATGCAGCAACCCAACTCACCTTTCCCCTTAAGTAAGCATAAGTTGGTTTTCTAAATTTGAGAACCTGTTCTGTTTTGGAATTCAGTTCCTGTGTAGCCAAGTTTATATTCCGTGTATTAGTGATATCTTATGATGTTTCTTTTTCTGTGTGACTTATTTCAGTTAGAATCATCGTACCTGAATCTACTCATTATGCTGCTACGGGCCTGATGACATAGATTTCATTGCTGAGTGATACTGCATTGTACGTAAGTACCACAAGTTCTTTATCCATTTTTCACTTTCTGCGATGTTGAACTTGTACTGTAAACGAGGTTCTTGTAAACAGAGCCGTTCCAAACTTTGGGGTGGCTGTGTCTTTTTTATTTTAATTTCCCTAAGCAATAGGACCATAAGTGGAAGTGCCCTAGGCTCTGTTGCTTTGTTTTTTAGATGTTTCAGGAAACACCATACACTTCTCCCGAGTGTCTGTTGGCAATTTACATCCCGCCCATCAGCATAACAAGGCTCCCAGTTCTCAATGGCCTGTTGCCTTTCTGGATTTTACACTTTTTTCAGATGGCCCTTTTGACCGGGGGGAAGTGAGACTTCATTGTAGTGCAGATTTCCTTTGCAAGCTTGCTTGGTTGGCCAAAAAGGGCGTATGCGTTTTTTCATGAATATATTCAGAAAAAAACGCATACGCTCTTTTTGGCCAAGTGCATCATTGTGGACGTTCTGCCTCTTTTCCTATGCTTTCAATGCAATTCCAGTCTACCTCCTGAAATCGGTTTCCTGCAATTCTGCCCCGCTTTCAAGTCCTCTTGGCAGCCTTACTTCAGTCTATTTTTGGACGATAGCTGTCATTTATAACTCTGCAGGTTTGTGAATTACAGTGCCCCTGAGCTCCTTTCTTCAACTCGCTTTCTTGTGACCTGGCCGCAACACCGCAGGATGGCTTCAGGCCCTAATCTGGTTCCGGCACGGCACGCTGAGCCTTTGGTTATTTCCTCTTCCTGGTGGGAAATGAGAGTTAAATTTGCCCGTCCGGACACCTCCAGCTAGTCTCTTATTGGTTCTCGCTATTCCTGTTCATCTTCCGCAGAAATTGCAAACTGGGCCAAACAGGAGGTTAAAGGCGCTGACTCTCCAAGTGGGGAGAGTGTTAGTAAAGCGTGTGGAATGTTGCACCCGAGTACCAGGGGAGGAAAACTGAGACATATTTGAACACGTCTCCCGTTCACATGGTTGATCATACTTGGGTTCCACATGCATGTTTTAGCTGAAGGAAGAATACCTTAAACCTGGAGAGTTAAGACCCGTGGAATGGGTACCATGCAATATGACTTCAAAGGGTCTTCATTTGCTCACCGAACCTCTCCAATCCTATCACTGCTGCGTTTATGTCCCTGTACACATGCTTGATTCTCTTTCGGAGACATAGCAATCCATAGGTTTTAAGATACTTACTAGTCAGGTACATTCTTAGGCGTTTAATATGCGGTGTTGAGTCCATTTCGTTGAGCAAGGAGTAGCTATTGTCTATTCCATATTTGACTTAAGGAACTTTATCTGTGCTCATTTCAATCTCTGGTTTTATGCAGCACCCCAACTCACCTTTACACTTAAGCAAGCATAAGTTGGTTTTCTAAATTTGAGACCCTGTTCTGTTCTGTAATTCAGTTCCTGTGTAGCCAAGTTTACATTCGGTGTATTACTGATATCTTATGATGTTTCTTTTTCTGTGTGACTTATTTCAGTTAGAATCATCATACCTGAATCCACTCATTGTGCTGCTAAGGGCCTGATGACACAGATTTCATTGCTGAGTGATATTGCTTTGTAAGTAAATACCACAACTTCTTTATCCATTTTTCACTTTCTGCGATGTTGAACTTGTATTGTAAACGAGGTTCTTGTAAACAGAGCCGATCCAAACTTTGGGGTGGCTGTGTCTTTTTGATTTTAATTTCCCTAAGCTATAGGACCATAAGTGGCAGTGCCCTAGGTTCTGTTGCTTTTTTTTTTAGATGTTTCAGGAAACACCATACACTTCTCCCGAGTGAGTGGTTGTTGGCAATTTACATCCCGCCCATCAGCATAACAAGGCTCCCAGTTCTCCATGGCCTGTCCTGCCTTTGTGGATTTTACACTTTTTTCAGATGGCCCTTTTGACCGGGGGGAAGTGAGACTTCATTGTAGTGCAGATTTCCTTTGCAAGCTTGCTTGGTTGGCCAAAAAGGGCGTATGCGTTTTTTCCTGAATATATTCAGGAAAAAACGCATACGCCCTTTTTGGCCAAGTGCATCATTGTGGACGTTCTGCCTCTTTTCCTATGCTTTCAATGCAATTCCAGTCTACCTCCTGAAATCGGTTTCCTGCAATTCTGCCCCGCTTTCAAGTCCTCTTGGCAGCCTTACTTCAGTCTATTTTTGGACGATAGCTGTCATTTATAACTCTGCAGGTTTGTGAATTACAGTGCCCCTGAGCTCCTTTCTTCAACTCGGTTTCTTTTGAGCTGGCCGCAACACCGCAGGATGGCTTCAGGCCCTAATCTGGTTCCGGTACGGCACGCTGAGCCTTTGGTTATTTCCTCTTCCTGGTGGGAAATGAGAGTTAAATTTGCCCGTCCAGACACCTCCAGCTAGCCTCTCATTGGTTCTCGCTATTCCTGTTCATCTTCCGCAGAAATTGCAAACTGTGCCAAACAGGAGGTTAAAGGCGCTGACTCTCCAAGTGGGGAGAGTGTTAGTAAAGCGTCTGGAATGTTGCACCCGAGTACCAGGAGAGGAAAACTGAGACATATTTGAACACGTCTCCCGATCACATGGTTGATCATACTCTGGGTTCCACATGCATGTTTTAGCTGAAGGAAGAATACCTAAATCCTGGGTAGTTGAAACCCGTGGAATGGGTACCATGCAATATGACTTCAAAGGGTCTTCATTTGCTCACCGAACCTCTCCAATCCTATCACTGCTGCGTTTATGCCCCTGTACACATGCTTGATTGTCTTTCGGAGACAGCAATCCATAGGTTTTAAGATACTTACTAGTCAGGTACATTCTTAGGCGTTTAATATGCGGTGTTGAGTCCATTTCGTTGAGCAAGGAGTAGCTCTTGTCTATTCCATATTTGGCTTAAGGAACTTTATCTGTGCTCATTTCAATCTCTGGTTTTATGCAGCAACCCAACTCACCTTTCCCCTTAAGTAAGCATAAGTTGGTTTTCTAAATTTGAGAACCTGTTCTGTTTTGGAATTCAGTTCCTGTGTAGCCAAGTTTATATTCCGTGTATTAGTGATATCTTATGATGTTTCTTTTTCTGTGTGACTTATTTCAGTTAGAATCATCGTACCTGAATCTACTCATTATGCTGCTACGGGCCTGATGACATAGATTTCATTGCTGAGTGATACTGCATTGTACGTAAGTACCACAAGTTCTTTATCCATTTTTCACTTTCTGCGATGTTGAACTTGTACTGTAAACGAGGTTCTTGTAAACAGAGCCGTTCCAAACTTTGGGGTGGCTGTGTCTTTTTTATTTTAATTTCCCTAAGCAATAGGACCATAAGTGGAAGTGCCCTAGGCTCTGTTGCTTTGTTTTTTAGATGTTTCAGGAAACACCATACACTTCTCCCGAGTGTCTGTTGGCAATTTACATCCCGCCCATCAGCATAACAAGGCTCCCAGTTCTCAATGGCCTGTTGCCTTTCTGGATTTTACACTTTTTTCAGATGGCCCTTTTGACCGGGGGGAAGTGAGACTTCATTGTAGTGCAGATTTCCTTTGCAAGCTTGCTTGGTTGGCCAAAAAGGGCGTATGCGTTTTTTCATGAATATATTCAGAAAAAAACGCATACGCTCTTTTTGGCCAAGTGCATCATTGTGGACGTTCTGCCTCTTTTCCTATGCTTTCAATGCAATTCCAGTCTACCTCCTGAAATCGGTTTCCTGCAATTCTGCCCCGCTTTCAAGTCCTCTTGGCAGCCTTACTTCAGTCTATTTTTGGACGATAGCTGTCATTTATAACTCTGCAGGTTTGTGAATTACAGTGCCCCTGAGCTCCTTTCTTCAACTCGCTTTCTTGTGACCTGGCCGCAACACCGCAGGATGGCTTCAGGCCCTAATCTGGTTCCGGCACGGCACGCTGAGCCTTTGGTTATTTCCTCTTCCTGGTGGGAAATGAGAGTTAAATTTGCCCGTCCAGACACCTCCAGCTAGCCTCTCATTGGTTCTCGCTATTCCTGTTCATCTTCCGCAGAAATTGCAAACTGGGCCAAACAGGAGGTTAAAGGCGCTGACTCTCCAAGTGGGGAGAGTGTTAGTAAAGCGTCTGGAATGTTGCACCCGAGTACCAGGGGAGGAAAACTGAGACATATTTGAACACGTCTCCCGATCACATGGTTGATCATACTCTGGGTTCCACATGCATGTTTTAGCTGAAGGAAGAATACCTAAATCCTGGGTAGTTGAAACCCGTGGAATGGGTACCATGCAATATGACTTCAAAGGGTCTTCATTTGCTCACCGAACCTCTCCAATCCTATCACTGCTGCGTTTATGCCCCTGTACACATGCTTGATTCTCTTTCGGAGACATAGCAATCCATAGGTTTTAAGATACTTACTAGTCAGGTACATTCTTAGGCGTTTAATATGCGGTGTTGAGTCCATTTCGTTGAGCAAGGAGTAGCTCTTGTCTATTCCATATTTGGCTTAAGGAACTTTATCTGTGCTCATTTCAATCTCTGGTTTTATGCAGCAACCCAACTCACCTTTCCCCTTAAGTAAGCATAAGTTGGTTTTCTAAATTTGAGAACCTGTTCTGTTTTGGAATTCAGTTCCTGTGTAGCCAAGTTTATATTCCGTGTATTAGTGATATCTTATGATGTTTCTTTTTCTGTGTGACTTATTTCAGTTAGAATCATCGTACCTGAATCTACTCATTATGCTGCTACGGGCCTGATGACATAGATTTCATTGCTGAGTGATACTGCATTGTACGTAAGTACCACAAGTTCTTTATCCATTTTTCACTTTCTGCGATGTTGAACTTGTACTGTAAACGAGGTTCTTGTAAACAGAGCCGTTCCAAACTTTGGGGTGGCTGTGTCTTTTTGATTTTAATTTCCCTAAGCAATAGGACCATAAGTGGAAGTGCCCTAGGTTCTGTTGCTTTGTTTTTTAGATGTTTCAGGAAACACCATACACTTCTCCCGAGTGGTTGTTGGCAATTTACATCCCGCCCATCAGCATAACAAGGCTCCCAGTTCTCCATGGCCTGTCCTGCCTTTCTGGATTTTACACTTTTTTCAGATGGCCCTTTTGACCGGGGGGAAGTGAGACTTCATTGTAGTGCAGATTTCCTTTGCAAGTTTGCTTGGTTGGCCAAAAACGGCGTATGCGTTTTTTCCTGAATATATTCAGGAAAAAATGCATACGCCCTTTTTGGCCAAGTGCATCATTGTGGACGTTCTGCCTCTTTTCCTATGCTTTCAATGCAATTCCAGTCTACCTCCTGAAATCGGTTTCCTGCAATTCTGCCCCGCTTTCAAGTCCTCTTGGCAGCCTTACTTCAGTCTATTTTTGGACGATAGCTGTCATTTATAACTCTGCAGGTTTGTGAATTACAGTGCCCCTGAGCTCCTTTCTTCAAATCGGTTTCTTTTGAGCTGGCCGCAACACCTCAGGATGGCTTCAGGCCCTAATCTGGTTCCGGTACGGCACGCTGAGCCTTTGGTTATTTCCTCTTCCTGTTGGGAAATGAGAGTTAAATTTGCCCGTCCAGACACTTCCAGCTAGCCTCTCATTGGTTCTCGCTATTCCTGTTCATCTTCCGCAGAAATTGCAAACTGTGCCAAACAGGAGGTTAAAGGCGCTGACTCTCCAAGTGGGGAGAGTGTTAGTAAAGCGTCTGGAATGTTGCACCCGAGTACCAGGGGAGGAAAACTGAGACATATTTGAACACGTCTCCCGATCACATGGTTGATCATGCTCTGGGTTCCACATGCATGTTTTAGCTGAAGGAAGAATACCTAAATCCTGGGTAGTTGAAACCCGTGGAATGGGTACCATGCAATATGACTTCAAAGGGTCTTCATTTGCTCACCGAACCTCTCCAATCCTATCACTGCTGCGTTTATGCCCCTGTACACATGCTTGATTCTCTTTCGGAGACATAGCAATCCATAGGTTTTAAGATACTTACTAGTCAGGTACATTCTTAGGCGTTTAATATGCGGTGTTGAGTCCATTTCGTTGAGCAAGGAGTAGCTCTTGTCTATTCCATATTTGGCTTAAGGAACTTTATCTGTGCTCATTTCAATCTCTGGTTTTATGCAGCAACCCAACTCACCTTTCCCCTTAAGTAAGCATAAGTTGGTTTTCTAAATTTGAGAACCTGTTCTGTTTTGGAATTCAGTTCCTGTGTAGCCAAGTTTATATTCCGTGTATTAGTGATATCTTATGATGTTTCTTTTTCTGTGTGACTTATTTCAGTTAGAATCATCGTACCTGAATCTACTCATTATGCTGCTACGGGCCTGATGACATAGATTTCATTGCTGAGTGATACTGCATTGTACGTAAGTACCACAAGTTCTTTATCCATTTTTCACTTTCTGCGATGTTGAACTTGTACTGTAAACGAGGTTCTTGTAAACAGAGCCGTTCCAAACTTTGGGGTGGCTGTGTCTTTTTGATTTTAATTTCCCTAAGCAATAGGACCATAAGTGGAAGTGCCCTAGGTTCTGTTGCTTTGTTTTTTAGATGTTTCAGGAAACACCATACACTTCTCCCGAGTGGTTGTTGGCAATTTACATCCCGCCCATCAGCATAACAAGGCTCCCAGTTCTCCATGGCCTGTCCTGCCTTTCTGGATTTTACACTTTTTTCAGATGGCCCTTTTGACCGGGGGGAAGTGAGACTTCATTGTAGTGCAGATTTCCTTTGCAAGCTTGCTTGGTTGGCCAAAAAGGGCGTATGCGTTTTTTCCTGAATATATTCAGGAAAAAACGCATACGCCCTTTTTGGCCAAGTGCATCATTGTGGACGTTCTGCCTCTTTTCCTATGCTTTCAATGCAATTCCAGTCTACCTCCTGAAATCGGTTTCCTGCAATTCTGCCCCGCTTTCAAGTCCTCTTGGCAGCCTTACTTCAGTCTATTTTTGGACGATAGCTGTCATTTATAACTCTGCAGGTTTGTGAATTACAGTGCCCCTGAGCTCCTTTCTTCAACTCGCTTTCTTGTGACCTGGCCGCAACACCGCAGGATGGCTTCAGGCCCTAATCTGGTTCCGGCCCGGCATGCTGAGCCGTTGGTTAATTCCTCTTCCTGGTGGGAAATGAGAGTTAAATTTGCCCGTTCAGACACCTCCAGCTAGTCTCTCATTGGTTCTCGCTATTCCTGTTCATCTTCCGCAGAAATTGCAAACTGGGCCAAACAGGAGGTTAAAGGGACTGACTCTCCAAGTGGGGAGAGTGTTAGTAAAGCGTCTGGAATGTTGCACCCGAGTACCAGGGTACGAAAACTGAGACATATTTGAACACGTCTCCCGATCACATGGTTGATCATACTCTAGGTTCCACATGCATGTTTTAGCTGAAGGAAGAATACCTTAAACCTGGGTAGTTGAAACCCGTGGAATGGGTACCATGCAATTTGATTTCAAAGGGTCTTCATTTGCTCACCGAACCTCTCCAATCCTATCACTGCTGCGTTTATGTCCCTGTACACATGCTTGATTCTCTTTCGGAGACATAGCAATCCATAGGTTTTAAGATACTTACTAGTCAGGTACATTCTTAGGCGTTTAATATGGGGTGTTGAGTCCATTTCGTTGAGCAAGGAGTAGCTCTTGTCTATTCCATATTTGGCTTAAGGAACTTTATCTGTGCTCATTTCAATCTCTGGTTTTATGCAGCACCCCAACTCACCTTTACCCTTAAGCAAGAATAAGTTGGTTTTCTAAATTTGAGAACCTGTTCTGTTTGGAATTCAGTTCCTGTGTAGCCAAGTTTACATTCCGTGTATTACTGATATCTTATGATGCTTCTTTTTCTGTGTGACTTATTTCAGTTAGAATCATCATACCTGAATCCACTCATTGTGCTGCTAAGGGCCTGATGACACAGATTTCATTGCTGAGTGCTATTGCTTTGTAAGTAAATACCACAACTTCTTTATCCATTTTTCACTTTCTGCGATGTTGAACTTGTACTGTAAACGAGGTTCTTGTAAACAGAGCCGTTCCAAACTTTGGGGTGGCTGTGTCTTTTTGATTTTAATTTCCCTAAGCTATAGGAACATAAGTGGTAGTGCCCTAGGTTCTGTTGCTTTGTTTTTTAGATGTTTCAGGAAACACCATACACTTCTCCCGAGTGGTTGTTGGCAATTTACATCCCGCCCATCAGCATAACAAGGCTCCCAGTTCTCCATGGCCTGTCCTGCCTTTCTGGATTTTACACTTTTTTCAGATGGCCCTTTTGACCGGGGGGAAGTGAGACTTCATTGTAGTGCAGATTTCCTTTGCAAGCTTGCTTGGTTGGCCAAAAAGGGCGTATGCGTTTTTTCCTGAATATATTCAGGAAAAAACGCATACGCCCTTTTTGGCCAAGTGCATCATTGTGGACGTTCTGCCTCTTTTCCTATGCTTTCAATGCAATTCCAGTCTACCTCCTGAAATCGGTTTCCTGCAATTCTGCCCCGCTTTCAAGTCCTCTTGGCAGCCTTACTTCAGTCTATTTTTGGACGATAGCTGTCATTTATAACTCTGCAGGTTTGTGAATTACAGTGACCCTGAGCTCCTTTCTTCAACTCGGTTTCCTTTGAGCTGGCCGCAACACCGCAGGATGCTTTCAGGCCCTAATCTGGTTCCGGTACGGCACGCTGAGCCTTTGGTTATTTCCTCTTCCTGGTGGGAAATGAGAGTTAAATTTGCCCGTCCAGACACCTCCAGCTAGCCTCTCATTGGTTCTCGCTATTCCTGTTCATCTTCCGCAGAAATTGCAAACTGGGCCAAACAGGAGGTTAAAGGCGCTGACTCTCCAAGTGGGGAGAGTGTTAGTAAAGCGTCTGGAATGTTGCACCCGAGTACCAGGGGAGGAAAACTGAGACATATTTGAACACGTCTCCCGTTCACATGGTTGATCATACTTGGGTTCCACATGCATGTTTTAGCTGAAGGAAGAATACCTTAAACCTGGAGAGTTGAGACCCGTGGAATGGGTACCATGCAATATGACTTCAAAGGGTCTTCATTTGCTCACCGAACCTCTCCAATCCTATCACTGCTGCGTTTATGCCCCTGTACACATGCTTGATTCTCTTTTGGAGACATAGCAATCCATAGGTTTCACGATACTTACTAGTCAGGTACATTCTTAGGCGTTTAATATGCGGTGTTGAGTCCATTTCGTTGAGCAAGGAGTAGCTCTTGTCTATTCCATATTTGACTTAAGGAACTTTATCTGTGCTCATTTCAATCTCTGGTTTTATGCAGCACCCCAACTCACCTTTACCCTTAAGCAAGCATAAGTTGGTTTTCTAAATTTGAGACTCTGTTCTGTTCTGTAATTCAGTTCCTGTGTAGCCAAGTTTACATTCCGTGTATTACTGATATCTTATGATGTTTCTTTTTCTGTGTGACTTATTTCAGTTAGAATCATCATACCTGAATCCAGTCATTGTGATGCTAAGGGCCTGATGACATAGATTTCATTGCTGAGTGATATTGCTTTGTAAGTAAATACCACAACTTCTTTATCCATTTTTCACTTTCTGCGATGTTGAACTTGTACTGTAAACGAGGTTCTTGTAAACAGAGGCGTCCCAAACTTTGGGGTGGCTGTGTCTTTTTGATTTTAATTTCCCTAAGCTATAGGACCATAAGTGGCAGTGCCCTAGGCTCTGTTGCTTTGTTTTTTAGATGTTTCAGGAAACACCATACACTTCTCCCGAGTGTCTGTTGGCAATTTACATCCCGCCCATCAGCATAACAAGGCTCCCAGTTCTCCATGGCCTGTCCTGCCTTTCTGGATTTTACACTTTTTTCAGATGGCCCTTTTGACCGGGGGGAAGTGAGACTTCATTGTAGTGCAGATTTCCTTTGCAAGCTTGCTTGGTTGGCCAAAAAGGGCGTATGCGTTTTTTCCTGAATATATTCAGGAAAAAACGCATACGCCCTTTTTGGCCAAGTGCATCATTGTGGACGTTCTGCCTCTTTTCCTATGCTTTCAATGCAATTCCAGTCTACCTCCTGAAATCGGTTTCCTGCAATTCTGCCCCGCTTTCAAGTCCTCTTGGCAGCCTTACTTCAGTCTATTTTTGGACGATAGCTGTCATTTATAACTCTGCAGGTTTGTGAATTACAGTGCCCCTGAGCTCCTTTCTTCAACTCGCTTTCTTTTGAGCTGGCCGCAACACCGCAGGATGGCTTCAGGCCCTAATCTGGTTCCGGTACGGCACGCTGAGCCTTTGGTTATTTCCTCTTCCTGTTGGGAAATGAGAGTTAAATTTGCCCGTCCAGACACCTCCAGCTAGCCTCTCATTGGTTCTCGCTATTCCTGTTCATCTTCCGCAGAAATTGCAAACTGTGCCAAACAGGAGGTTAAAGGCGCTGACTCTCCAAGTGGGGAGAGTGTTAGTAAAGCGTCTGGAATGTTGCACCCGAGTACCAGGGTACGAAAACTGAGACATATTTGAACACGTCTCCCGATCACATGGTTGATCATACTCTGGGTTCCACATGCATGTTTTAGCTGAAGGAAGAATACCTAAATCCTGGGTAGTTGAAACCCGTGGAATGGGTACCATGCAATATGACTTCAAAGGGTCTTCATTTGCTCACCGAACCTCTCCAATCCTATCACTGCTGCGTTTATGCCCCTGTACACATGCTTGATTCTCTTTCGGAGACATAGCAATCCATAGGTTTTAAGATACTTACTAGTCAGGTACATTCTTAGGCGTTTAATATGCGGTGTTGAGTCCATTTCGTTGAGCAAGGAGTAGCTCTTGTCTATTCCATATTTGGCTTAAGGAACTTTATCTGTGCTCATTTCAATCTCTGGTTTTATGCAGCAACCCAACTCACCTTTCCCCTTAAGTAAGCATAAGTTGGTTTTCTAAATTGGAGACCCTGTTCTGTTCTGTAATTCAGTTCCTGTGTAGCCAAGTTTACATTCCGTGTATTACTGATATCTTATGATGTTTCTTTTTCTGTGTGACTTATTTCAGTTAGAATCATCATACCTGAATCCACTCATTGTGCTGCTAAGGGCCTGATGACACAGATTTCATTGCTGAGTGATATTGCTTTGTAAGTAAATACCACAACTTCTTTATCCATTTTTCACTTTCTGCGATGTTGAACTTGTACTGTAAACGAGGTTCTTGTAAACGGAGGCGTCCCAAACTTTGGGGTGGCTGTGTCTTTTTGATTTTAATTTCCCTAAGCTATAGGACCATAAGTGGCAGTGCCCTAGCCTCTGTTGCTTTGTTTTTTAGATGTTTCAGGAAACACCATACACTTCTCCCAAGTGTCTGTTGGCAATTTACATCCCGCCCATCAGCATAACAAGGCTCCCAGTTCTCCATGGCCTGTCCTGCCTTTCTGGATTTTACACTTTTTTCAGATGGCCCTTTTGACTGGGGGGAAGTGAGACTTCATTGTAGTGCAGATTTCCTTTGCAAGCTTGCTTGTTTGGCCAAAAAGGGCGTATGCGTTTTTTCCTGAATGTATTCAGGAAAAAACGCATACGCCCTTTTTGGCCAAGTGCATCATTGTGGACGTTCTGCCTCTTTTCCTATGCTTTCAATGCAATTCCAGTCTACCTCCTGAAATCGGTTTCCTGCAATTCTGCTCCGCTTTCAAGTCCTCTTGGCAGCCTTACTTCAGTCTATTTTTGGACGATAGCTGTCATTTATAACTCTGCAGGTTTGTGAATTACAGTGCCCCTGAGCTCCTTTCTTCAACTCGCTTTCTTGTGACCTGGCCGCAACACCGCAGGATGGCTTCAGGCCCTAATCTGGTTCCGGCACGGCACGCTGAGCCTTTGGTTATTTCCTCTTCCTGGTGGGAAATGAGAGTTAAATTTGCCCGTCCAGACACCTCCAGCTAGTCTCTCATTGGTTCTCGTTATTCCTGTTCATCTTCCGCAGAAATTGCAAAGTGGGCCAAACAGGAGGTTAAAGGCGCTGACTTTCCAAGTGGGGAGAGTGTTAGTAAAGCGTCTGGAATGTTGCACCCGAGTACCAGGGGAGGAAAACTGAGACATATTTGAACACGTCTCCCGTTCACATGGTTGATCATACTTGGGTTCCACATGCATGTTTTAGCTGAAGGAAAAATACCTTAAACCTGGGTAGTTGAAACCCGTGGAATGGGTACCATGCAATATGACTTCAAAGGGTCTTCATTTGCTCACCGAACCTCTCCAATCCTATCACTGCTGCGTTTATGCCCCTGTACACATGCTTGATTCTCTTTCGGAGACATAGCAATCCATAGGTTTTAAGATACTTACTTGTCAGGTACATTCTTAGGCGTTTAATATGCGGTGTTGAGTCCATTTCGTTGAGCAAGGAGTAGCTCTTGTCTATTCCATATTTGGCTTAAGGAACTTTATCTGTGCTCATTTCAATCTCTGGTTTTATGCAGCACCCCAACTCACCTTTCCCCTTAAGCAAGCATAAGTTGGTTTTCTAAATTTGAGTCCCTGTTCTGTTTTGGAATGCAGTTCCTGTGTAGCCAAGTTTCCATTCCGTGTATTAGTGATATCTTATGATGTTTCTTTTTCTGTGTGACTTATTTCAGTTAGAATCATCGTACCTGAATCCACTCATTATGCTGCTACGGGCCTGATGACATACATTTCATTGCTGAGTGATACTGCATTGTACGTAAGTACCACAAGTTCTTTATCCATTTTTCACTTTCTGCGATGTTGAACTTCTACTGTAAACGAGGTTCTTGTAAACAGAGCCGTTCGAAACTTTGGGGTGGCTGTGTCTTTTTGATTTTAAATTCCCTAATCTATAGGACCATAAGTGGAAGTGCCCTAGGCTCTGTTGCTTTGTTTTTTAGATGTTTCCGGAAACACCATACACTTCTCCAGAGTGTTTGTTGGCAATTTACATCCCGCCCATCAGCATAACAAGGCTCCCAGTTCTCCATGGCCTGTCCTGCCTTTCTGGATTTTACACTTTTTTCAGATGGCCCTTTTGACCGGGGGGAAGTGAGACTTCATTGTAGTGCAGATTTCCTTTGGAAGCTTGCTTGGTTGGCCAAAAAGGGCGTATGCGTTTTTTCCTGAATATATTCAGGAAAAAACGCATACGCCCTTTTTGGCCAAGTGCATCATTGTGGACGTTCTGCCTCTTTTCCTATGCTTGCAATGCAATTCCAGTCTACCTCCTGAAATCGGTTTCCTGCAATTCTGCCCCGCTTTCAAGTCCTCCTGGCAGCCTTACTTCAGTCAATTTTTGGACGATAGCTGTCATTTATAACTCTGCAGGTTTGTGAATTACAGTGCCCCTGAGCTCCTTTCTTCAACTCGCTTTCTTTTGAGCTGGCCGCAACACCGCAGGATGGATTCAGGCCCTAATCTGGTTCCGGCACGGCACGCTGAGCCTTTGGTTATTTCCTCTTCCTGGTGGGAAATGAGAGTTAAATTTGCCCGTCCAGACACCTCCAGCTAGCCTCTCATTGGTTCTCGCTATTCCTGTTCATCTTCCGCAGAAATTGCAAACTGGGACAAACAGGAGGTTAAAGGCGCTGACTTTCCAAGTGGGGAGAGTGTTAGTAAAGCGTCTGGAATGTTGCACCCGAGTACCAGGGGAGGAAAACTGAGACATATTTTAACACGTCTCCCGTTCACATGGTTGATCATACTTGGGTTCCACATGCATGTTTTAGCTGAAGGAAGAATACCTAAAACCTGGGTAGTTGAAACCCGTGGAATGGGTACCATGCAATATGACTTCAAAGGGTCTTCATTTGCTCACCGAACCTCTCCAATCCTATCACTGCTGCGTTTATGCCCCTGTACACATGCTTGATTCTCTTTCGGAGACATAGCAATCCATAGGTTTTAAGATACTTACTAGTCAGGTACATTCTTAGGCGTTTAATATGCGGTGTTGAGTCCATTTCGTTGAACAAGGAGTAGCTCTTGTCTATTCCATATTTGGCTTAAGGAACTTTATCTGTGCTCATTTCAATCTCTGGTTTTATGCAGCACCCCAACTCACCTTTACCCTTAAGCAAGCATAAGTTGGTTTTCTAAATTTGAGACCCTGTTCTGTTCTGTAATTCAGTTCCTGTGTAGCCAAGTTTCCATTCCGTGTATTACTGATATCTTATGATGTTTCTTTTTCTGTGTGACTTATTTCAGTTAGAATCATCGTACCTGAATCCACTCATTATGCTGCTAAGGGCCTGATGACATAGATTTCATTGCTGAGTGATACTGCATTGTACGTAAGTACCACAAGTTCTTTATCCATTTTTCCCTTTCTGCGATGTTGAACTTGTACTGTAAACGAGGTTCTTGTAAACAGAGCCGTTCGAAACTTTGGGGTGGCTGTGTCTTTTTGATTTTAATTTCCCTAAGCTATAGGACCATAAGTGGAAGTGCCCTAGGCTCTGTTGCTTTGTTTTTTAGATGTTTCAGGAAACACCATACACTTCTCCCGAGTGTTTGTTGGCAATTTACATCCCGCCCTTCAGCATAACAAGGCTCCCAGTTCTCCATGGCCTGTCCTGCCTTTCTGGATTTTACACTTTTTTCAGATTGCCCTTTTGACCGGGGGGAAGTGAGACTTCATTGTAGTGCAGATTTCCTTTGGAAGCTTGCTTGGTTGGCCAAAAAGGGCGTATGCGTTTTTTCCTGAATATATTCAGGAAAAAACGCATACGCCCTTTTTGGCCAAGTGCATCATTGTGGACGTTCTGCCTCTTTTCCTATGCTTTCAATGCAATTCCAGTCTACCTCCTGAAATCGGTTTCCTGCAATTCTGCTCCGCTTTCAAGTCCTCTTGGCAGCCTTACTTCAGTCTATTTTTGGACGATAGCTGTCATTTATAACTCTGCAGGTTTGTGAATTACAGTGCCCCTGAGCTCCTTTCTTCAACTCGCTTTCTTGTGACCTGGCCGCAACACCGCAGGATGTCTTCAGGCCCTAATCTGTTTCTGGCACGGCACGCTGAGCCTTTGGTTAATTCCTCTTCCTGGTGGGAAATGAGAGTTAAATTTGCCCGACCAGACACCTCCAGCTAGTCTCTCATTGGTTCTCGCTATTCCTGTTCATCTTCCGTAGAAATTGCAAACTGGGCCAAACAGGAGGTTAAAGGCGCTGACTTTCCAAGTGGGGAGAGTGTTAGTAAAGCGTCTGGAATGTTGCACCCGAGTACCAGGGGAGGAAAACTGAGACATATTTGAACACGTCTCCCGTTCACATGGTTGATCATACTTGGGTTCCACATGCATGTTTTAGCTGAAGGAGGAATACCTAAAACCTGGGTAGTTGAAACCCGTGGAATGGGTACCATGCAATATGACTTCAAAGGGTCTTCATTTGCTCACCGAACCTCTCCAATCCTATCACTGCTTCGTTTATGCCCCTGTACACATGCTTGATTCTCTTTCGGAGACATAGCAATCCATAGGTTTTAAGATACTTACTAGTCAGGTACATTCTTAGGCGTTTAATATGCGGTGTTGAGTCCATTTCGTTGAGCAAGGAGTAGCTCTTGTCTATTCCATATTTGGCTTAAGGAACTTTATCTGTGCTCATTTCAATCTCTGGTTTTATGCAGCACCCCAACTCACCTTTACCCTTAAGCAAGCATAAGTTGGTTTTCTAAATTTGAGACCCTGTTCTGTTCTGTAATTCAGTTCCTGTGTAGCCAAGTTTCCATTCCGTGTATTACTGATATCTTATGATGTTTCTTTTTCTGTGTGACTTATTTCAGTTAGAATCATCATACCTGAATCCACTCATTGTGCTGCTAAGGGCCTGATGACACAGATTTCATTGCTGAGTGATATTGCTTTGTAAGTAAATACCACAACTTCTTTATCCATTTTTCAATTTCTGCGATGTTTAACTTGTACTGTAAACGAGGTTCTTGTAAACAGAGCCGTTCCAAACTTTGGGGTGGCTGTGTCTTTTTGATTTTAAATTCCCTAAGCTATAGGACCATAAGTGGAAGTGCCCTAGGCTCTGTTGCTTTGTTTTTTAGATGTTTCAGGAAACACCATACACTTCTCCCGAGTGGTTGTTGGCAATTTACATCCCGCCCATCAGCATAACAAGGCTCCCAGTTCTCCATGGCCTGTCCTGCCTTTCTGGATTTTACACTTTTTTCAGATGGCCCTTTTGACCGGGGGGAAGTGAGACTTCATTGTAGTGCAGATTTCCTTTGCAAGCTTGCTTGGTTGGCCAAAAAGGGCGTATGCGTTTTTTCCTGAATATATTCAGGAAAAAACGCATACGCCCTTTTTGGCCAAGTGCATCATTGTGGACGTTCTGCCTCTTTTCCTATGCTTGCAATGCAATTCCAGTCTACCTCCTGAAATCGGTTTCCTGCAATTCTGCCCCGCTTTCAAGTCCTCTTGGCAGCCTTACTTCAGTCTATTTTTGGACGATAGCTGTCATTTATAACTCTGCAGCTTTGTGAATTACAGTGCCCCTGAGCTCCTTTCTTCAACTCGCTTTCTTGTGACCTGGCCGCAACACCGCAGGATGGCTTCAGGCCCTAATCTGGTTCCGGCACGGCACGCTGAGCCTTTGGTTAATTCCTCTTCCTGGTGGGAAATGAGAGTTAAATTTGCCCGTCCAGACACCTCCAGCTAGCCTCTCATTGGTTCTCGCTATTCCTGTTCATCTTCCGCAGAAATTGCAAACTGGGACAAACAGGAGGTTAAAGGCGCTGACTTTCCAAGTGGGGAGAGTGTTAGTAAAGCGTCTGGAATGTTGCACCCGAGTACCAGGGGAGGAAAACTGAGACATATTTGAACACGTCTCCCGTTCACATGGTTGATCATACTTGGGTTCCACATGCATGTTTTAGCTGAAGGAAGAATACCTAAAACCTGGGTAGTTGAAACCCGTGGAATGGGTACCATGCAATATGACTTCAAAGGGTCTTCATTTCCTCACCGAACCTCTCCAATCCTATCACTGCTGCGTTTATGCCCCTGTACACATGCTTGATTCTGTTTCGGAGACATAGCAATCCATAGGTTTTAAGATACTTACTAGTCAGGTACATTCTTAGGCGTTTAATATGCGGTGTTGAGTCCATTTCGTTGAGCAAGGAGTAGCTCTTGTCTATTCCATATTTGGCTTAAGGAACTTTATCTGTGCTCATTTCAATCTCTGGTTTTATGCAGCACCCCAACTCACCTTTCCCCTTAAGCAAGCATAAGTTGGTTTTCTAAATTTGAGACCCTGTTCTGTTCTGTAATTCAGTTCCTGTGTAGCCAAGTTTACATTCCGTGTATTACTGATATCTTATGATGTTTCTTTTTCTGTGTGACTTATTTCAGTTAGAATCATCATACCTGAATCCACTCATTGTGCTGCTAAGGGCCTGATGACACAGATTTCATTGCTGAGTGATATTGCTTTGTAAGTAAATACCACAACTTCTTTATCCATTTTTCAATTTCTGCGATGTTGAACTTGTACTGTAAACGAGGTTCTTGTAAACAGAGCCGTTCCAAACTTTGGGGTGGCTGTGTCTTTTTGATTTTAAATTCCCTAAGCTATAGGACCATAAGTGGAAGTGCCCTAGGCTCTGTTGCTTTGTTTTTTAGATGTTTCAGGAAACACCATACACTTCTCCGGAGTGGTTGTTGGCAATTTACATCCCGCCCATCAGCATAACAAGGCTCCCAGTTCTCCATGGCCTGTCCTGCCTTTCTGGATTTTACACTTTTTTCAGATGGCCCTTTTGACCGGGGGGAAGTGAGACTTCATTGTAGTGCAGATTTCCTTTGCAAGCTTGCTTGGTTGGCCAAAAAGGGCGTATGCGTTTTTTCCTGAATATATTCAGGAAAAAACGCATACGCCCTTTTTGGCCAAGTGCATCATTGTGGACGTTCTGCCTCTTTTCCTATGCTTGCAATGCAATTCCAGTCTACCTCCTGAAATCGGTTTCCTGCAATTCTGCCCCGCTTTCAAGTCCTCTTGGCAGCCTTACTTCAGTCTATTTTTGGACGATAGCTGTCATTTATAACTCTGCAGCTTTGTGAATTACAGTGCCCCTGAGCTCCTTTCTTCAACTCGCTTTCTTTTGAGCTGGCCGCAACACCGCAGCATGGCTTCAGGCCCTAATCTGGTTCCGGCACGGCACGCTGAGCCTTTGGTTAATTCCTCTTCCTGGTGGGAAATGAGAGTTAAATTTGCCCGTCCAGACACCTCCAGCTAGCCTCTCATTGGTTCTCGCTATTCCTGTTCATCTTCCGCAGAAATTGCAAACTGGGCCAAACAGGAGGTTAAAGGCGCTGACTTTCCAAGTGGGGAGAGTGTTAGTAAAGCGTCTGGAATGTTGCACCCGAGTACCAGGGGAGGAAAACTGAGACATATTTGAACACGTCTCCCGTTCACATGGTTGATCATACTTGGGTTCCACATGCATGTTTTAGCTGAAGGAAGAATACCTAAAACCTGGGTAGTTGAAACCCGTGGAATGGGTACCATGCAATATGACTTCAAAGGGTCTTCATTTCCTCACCGAATCTCTCCAATCCTATCACTGCTGCGTTTATGCCCCTGTACACATGCTTGATTCTGTTTCGCAGACATAGCAATCCATAGGTTTTAAGATACTTACTAGTCAGGTACATTCTTAGGCGTTTAATATGCGGTGTTGAGTCCATTTCGTTGAGCAAGGAGTAGCTCTTGTCTATTCCATATTTGGCTTAAGGAACTTTATCTGTGCTCATTTCAATCTCTGGTTTTATGCAGCACCCCAACTCACCTTTCCCCTTAAGCAAGCATAAGTTGGTTTTCTAAATTTGAGACCCTGTTCTGTTCTGTAATTCAGTTCCTGTGTAGCCAAGTTTACATTCCGTGTATTACTGATATCTTATGATGTTTCTTTTTCTGTGTGACTTATTTCAGTTAGAATCATCATACCTGAATCCACTCATTGTGCTGCTAAGGGCCTGATGACACAGATTTCATTGCTGAGTGATATTGCTTTGTAAGTAAATACCACAACTTCTTTATCCATTTTTCAATTTCTGCGATGTTGAACTTGTACTGTAAACGAGGTTCTTGTAAACAGAGCCGTTCCAAACTTTGGGGTGGCTGTGTCTTTTTGATTTTAAATTCCCTAAGCTATAGGACCATAATTGGAAGTGCCCTAGGCTCTGTTGCTTTGTTTTTTAGATGTTTCAGGAAACACCATACACTTCTCCCGAGTGGTTGTTGGCAATTTACATCCCGCCCATCAGCATAACAAGGCTCCCAGTTCTCCATGGCCTGTCCTGCCTTTCTGGATTTTACACTTTTTTCAGATGGCCCTTTTGACCGGGGGGAAGTGAGACTTCATTGTAGTGCAGATTTCCTTTGCAAGCTTGCTTGGTTGGCCAAAAAGGGCGTATGCGTTTTTTCCTGAATATATTCAGGAAAAAACGCATACTCCCTTTTTGGCCAAGTGCATCATTGTGGACGTTCTGCCTCTTTTCCTATGCTTTCAATGCAATTCCAGTCTACCTCCTGAAATCGGTTTCCTGCAATTCTGCCCCGCTTTCAAGTCCTCTTGGCAGCCTTACTTCAGTCTATTTTTGGACGATAGCTGTCATTTATAACTCTGCAGGTTTGTGAATTACAGTGCCCCTGAGCTCCTTTCTTCAACTCGCTTTCTTTTGAGCTGGCCGCAACACCGCAGGATGGCTTCAGGCCCTAATCTGGTTCCAGCACGGCACGCTGAGCCTTTGGTTATTTCCTCTTCCTGGTGGGAAATGAGAGTTAAATTTGCCCGTCCAGACACCTCCAGCTAGTCTCTCATTGGTTCTCGCTATTCGTGTTCATCTTCCGCAGAAATTGCAAACTGGGCCAAACAGGAGGTTAAAGGGACTGACTCTCCAAGTGGGGAGAGTATTAGTAAAGCGTCTGGAATGTTGCACCCGAGTACCAGGGTACGAAAACTGAGACATATTTGAACACGTCTCCCGTTCACATGGTTGATCATAATCTAGGTTCCACATGCATGTTTTAGCTGAAGGAAGAATACCTTAAACCTGGGTAGTTGAAACCCGTGGAATGGGTACCATGCAATATGACTTCAAAGGGTCTTCATTTGCTCACCGAACCTCTCCAATCCTATCACTGCTGCGTTTATGCCCCTGTACACATGCTTGATTCTCTTTCGGAGACATAGCAATCCATAGGTTTTAAGATACTTACTAGTCAGGTACATTCTTAGGCATTTAATATGGGGTGTTGAGTCCATTTCGTTGAGCAAGGAGTAGCTCTTGTCTATTCCATATTTGGCTTAAGGAACTTTATCTGTGCTCATTTCAATCTCTGGTTTTATGCAGCACCCCAACTCACCTTTACCCTTAAGCAAGCATAAGTTGGTTTTCTAAATTTGAGACCCTGTTCTGTTCTGTAATTCAGTTCCTGTGTAGCCAAGTTTACATTCCGTGTATTAGTGATATCTTATGATGTTTCTTTTTCTGTGTGACTTATTTCAGTTAGAATCATCGTACCTGAATCCACTCATTATGCTGCTACGGGCCTGATGACATAGATTTCATTGCTGAGTGATACTGCATTGTACGTAAGTACCACAAGTTCTTTATCCATTTTTCACTTTCTGCGATGTTGAACTTCTACTGTAAACGAGGTTCTTGTAAACAGAGCCATTCCAAACTTTGGGGTGGCTGTGTCTTTTTGATTTTAATTTCCCTAAGCTATAGGACCATAAGTGGAAGTGCCCTAGGCTCTGTTGCTTTGTTTTTTAGATGTTTCAGGAAACACCATACACTTCTCCCGAGTGGTTGTTGGCAATTTACATCCCGCCCATCAGCATAACAAGGCTCCCAGTTCTCCATGGCCTGTCCTGCCTTTCTGGATTTTACACTTTTTTCAGATGGCCCTTTTGACCGGGGGGAAGTGAGACTTCATTGTAGTGCAGATTTCCTTTGCAAGCTTGCTTGGTTGGCCAAAAAGTGCGTATGCGTTTTTTCCTGAATATATTCTGGAAAAAACGTATACGCCCTTTTTGGCCAAGTGCATCATTGTGGACGTTCTGCCTCTTTTCCTATGCTTTCAATGCAATTCCAGTCTACCTCCTGAAATCGGTTTCCTGCAATTCTGCCCCGCTTTCAAATCCTCTTGGCAGCCTTACTTCAGTCTATTTTTGGACGATAGCTGTCATTTATAACTCTGCAGGTTTGTGAATTACAGTGCCCCTGAGCTCCTTTCTTCAACTCGCTTTCTTTCGAGCTGGCCGCAACACCGCAGGATGTCTTCAGGCCCTAATCTCGTTCCGGCACGGCATGCGGAGCCTTTGGTTATTTCCTCTTGCTGGTGGGAAATGAGAGTTAAAGTTGCCCGTCCAGACACCTCCAGCTAGTCTCTCATTGGTTCTCGCTATTCCTGTTCATCTTCCGCAGAAATTGCAAACTGGGCCAAACAGGAGGTTAAAGGCGCTGACTTTCCAAGTGGGGAGAGTGTTAGTAAAGCGTCTGGAATGTTGCACCCGAGTACCAGGGGAGGAAAACTGAGACATATTTGAACACGTCTCCCGTTCACATGGTTGATCATACTTGGGTTCCACATGCATGTTTTAGCTGAAGGAAGAATACCTTAAACCTGTGTATTTGAAACCCGTGGAATGGGTACCATGCAATATGACTTCAAAGGGTCTTCATTTGCTCACCGAACCTCTCCAATCCTATCACTGCTGCGTTTATGCCCCTGTACACATGCTTGATTCTCTTTCGGAGACATAGCAATCCATAGGTTTTAAGATACTTACTAGTCAGGTACATTCTTAGGCGTTTAATATGCGGTGTTGAGTCCATTTCGTTGAGCAAGGAGTAGCTCTTGTCTATTCCATATTTGGCTTAAGGAACTTTATCTGTGCTCATTTCAATCTCTGGTTTTATGCAGCACCCCAACTCACCTTTACCCTTAAGCAAGCATAAGTTGGTTTTCTAAATTTGAGACCCTGTTCTGTTCTGTAATTCAGTTCCTGTGTAGCCAAGTTTACATTCCGTGTATTACTGATATCTTATGATGTTTCTTTTTCTGTGTGACTTATTTCAGTTAGAATCATCATACCTGAATCCACTCATTGTGCTGCTAAGGGCCTGATGACACAGATTTCATTGCTGAGTGATATTGCTTTGTAAGTAAATACCACAACTTCTTTATCCATTTTTCAATTTCTGCGATGTTGAACTTGTACTGTAAACGAGGTTCTTGTAAACAGAGCCGTTCCAAACTTTGGGGTGGCTGTGTCTTTTTGATTTTAAATTCCCTAAGCTATAGGACCATAAGTGGAAGTGCCCTAGGCTCTGTTGCTTTGTTTTTTAGATGTTTCAGGAAACACCATACACTTCTCCCGAGTGGTTGTTGGCAATTTACATCCCACCCATCAGCATAACAAGGCTCCCAGTTCTCCATGGCCTGTCCTGCCTTTCTGGATTTTACACTTTTTTCAGATGGCCCTTTTGACCGGGGGGAAGTGAGACTTCATTGTAGTGCAGATTTCCTTTGCAAGCTTGCTTGGTTGGCCAAAAAGGGCGTATGCGTTTTTTCCTGAATGTATTCAGGAAAAAACGCATACGCCCTTTTTGGCCAAGTGCATCATTGTGGACGTTCTGCCTCTTTTCCTATGCTTTCAATGCAATTCCAGTCTACCTCCTGAAATCGGTTTCCTGCAATTCTGCTCCGCTTTCAAGTCCTCTTGGCAGCCTTACTTCAGTCTATTTTTGGACGATAGCTGTCATTTATAACTCTGCAGCTTTGTGAATTACAGTGCCCCTGAGCTCCTTTCTTCAACTCGCTTTCTTGTGACCTGGCCGCAACACCGCAGGATGGCTTCAGGCCCTAATCTGGTTCCGGCACGGCACGCTGAGCCTTTGGTTATTTCCTCTTCCTGGTGGGAAATGAGAGTTAAATTTGCCCGTCCAGACACCTCCAGCTAGTCTCTCATTGGTTCTCGTTATTCCTGTTCATCTTCCGCAGAAATTGCAAAGTGGGCCAAACAGGAGGTTAAAGGCGCTGACTTTCCAAGTGGGGAGAGTGTTAGTAAAGCGTCTGGAATGTTGCACCCGAGTACCAGGGGAGGAAAACTGAGACATATTTGAACACGTCTCCCGTTCACATGGTTGATCATACTTGGGTTCCACATGCATGTTTTAGCTGAAGGAAGAATACCTTAAACCTGGGTAGTTGAAACCCGTGGAATGGGTACCATGCACTATGACTTCAAAGGGTCTTCATTTGCTCACCGAACCTCTCCAATCCTATCACTGCTGCGTTTATGCCCCTGTACACATGCTTGATTCTCTTTCGGAGACATAGCAATCCATAGGTTTTAAGATACTTACTAGTCAGGTACATTCTTAGGCGTTTAATATGCGGTGTTGAGTCCATTTCGTTGAGCAAGGAGTAGCTCTTGTCTATTCCATATTTGGCTTAAGGAACTTTATCTGTGCTCATTTCAATCTCTGGTTTTATGCAGCACCCCAACTCACCTTTCCCCTTAAGCAAGCATAAGTTGGTTTTCTAAATTTGAGACCCTGTTCTGTTCTGTAATTCAGTTCCTGTGTAGCCAAGTTTACATTCCGTGTATTACTGATATCTTATGATGTTTCTTTTTCTGTGTGACTTATTTCATTTAGAATCATCATACCTGAATCCACTCATTGTGCTGCTAAGGGCCTGATGACACAGATTTCATTGCTGAGTGATATTGCTTTGTAAGTAAATACCACAACTTCTTTATCCATTTTTCAATTTCTGCGATGTTGAACTTGTACTGTAAACGAGGTTCTTGTAAACAGAGCCGTTCCAAACTTTTGGGTGGCTGTGTCTTTTTGATTTTAAATTCCCTAAGCTATAGGACCATAAGTGGAAGTGCCCTAGGCTCTGTTGCTTTGTTTTTTAGATGTTTCAGGAAACACCATACACTTCTCCCGAGTGTTTGTTGGCAATTTACATCCCGCCCTTCAGCATAACAAGGCTCCCAGTTCTCCATGGCCTGTCCTGCCTTTCTGGATTTTACACTTTTTTCAGATGGCCCTTTTGACCGGGGGGAAGTGAGACTTCATTGTAGTGCAGATTTCCTTTGCAAGCTTGCTTGGTTGGCCAAAAAGGGCGTATGCGTTTTTTCCTGAATATATTAAGGAAAAAACGCATACGCCCTTTTTGGCCAAGTGCATCATTGTGGACGTTCTGCCTCTTTTCCTATGCTTTCAATGCAATTCCAGTCTACCTCCTGAAATCGGTTTCCTGCAATTCTGCCCCGCTTTCAAGTCCTCTTGGCAGCCTTACTTCAGTCTATTTTTGGACGATAGCTGTCATTTATAACTCTGCAGGTTTGTGAATTACAGTGCCCCTGAGCTCCTTTCTTCAACTCGCTTTCTTGTGACCTGGCCGCAACACCGCAGGATGTCTTCAGGCCCTAATCTGGTTCTGGCACGGCACGCTGAGCCTTTGGTTAATTCCTCTTCCTGGTGGGAAATGAGAGTTAAATTTGCCCATCCAGACACCTCCAGCTAATCTCTCATTGGTTCTCGCTATTCCTGTTCATCTTCCACAGAAATTGCAAACTGGGCCAAACAGTAGGTTAAAGGGACTGACTCTCCAAGTGGGGAGAGTGTTAGTAAAGCGTCTGGAATGTTGCACCCGAGTACCAGGGTACGAAAAGTGAGACATATTTGAACACGTCTCCCGTTCACATGGTTGATCATACTTGGGTTCCACATGCATGTTTTAGCTGAAGGAAGAATACCTAAAACCTGGGTAGTTGAAACCCGTGGAATGGGTACCATGCAATATGACTTCAAAGGGTCTTCATTTGCTCACCGAACCTCTCCAATCCTATCACTGCTGCGTTTATGCCCCTGTACACATGCTTGATTCTCTTTCGGAGACATAGCAATCCATAGGTTTTAAGATACTTACTAGTCAGGTACATTCTTAGGCGTTTAATATGCGGTGTTGAGTCCATTTCGTTGAGCAAGGAGTAGCTCTTGTCTATTCCATATTTGGCTTAAGGAACTTTATCTGTGCTCATTTCAATCTCTGGTTTTATGCAGCACCCCAACTCACCTTTCCCCTTAAGCAAGCATAAGTTGGTTTTCTAAATTTGAGACCCTGTTCTGTTCTGTAATTCAGTTCCTGTGTAGCCAAGTTTACATTCCGTGTATTAGTGATATCTTATGATGTTTCTTTTTCTGTGTGACTTATTTCAGTTAGAATCATCATACCTGAATCCACTCATTGTGCTGCTAAGGGCCTGATGACATAGATTTCATTGCTGAGTGATATTGCTTTGTAAGTGAATACCACAACTTCTTTATCCATTTTTCACTTTCTGTGATATTGAACTTGTACGGTAAACGAGGTTCTTGTAAACGGAGGCGTCCCAAACTTTGGGGTGGCTGTGTCTTTTTGATTTTAATTTCCCTAAGCTATAGGACCATAAGTGGAAGTGCCCTAGGCTCTGTTGCTTTGTTTTTTAGATGTTTCAGGAAACACCATACACTTCTCCCAAGTGTCTGTTGGCAATTTACATCCCGCCCATCAGCATAAGAAGGCTCCCAATTCTCAATGGCCTGTCCTGCCTTTCTGGATTTTACACTTTTTTCAGATGGCCCTTTTGACCGGGGGGAAGTGAGACTTCATTGTAGTGCAGATTTCCTTTGCAAGCTTGCTTGGTTGGCCAAAAAGGGCGTATGCGTTTTTTCCTGAATATATTCAGGAAAAAACGCATACGCCCTTTTTGGCCAAGTGCATCATTGTGGACGTTCTGCCTCTTTTCCTATGCTTTCAATGCAATTCCAGTCTACCTCCTGAAATCGGTTTCCTGCAATTCTGCCCCGCTTTCAAGTCCTCTTGGCAGCCTTACTTCAGTCTATTTTTGGACGATAGCTGTCATTTATAACTCTGCAGGTTTGTGAATTACAGTGCCCCTGAGCTCCTTTCTTCAACTCGCTTTCTTGTGACCTGGCCGCAACACCGCAGGATGGCTTCAGGCCCTAATCTGGTTCCGGCACGGCACGATGAGCCTTTGGTTATTTCCTCTTCCTGGTGGGAAATGAGAGTTAAATTTGCCCGTCCAGACACCTCCAGCTAGTCTCTCATTGGTTCTCGCTATTCCTGTTCATCTTCCGCAGAAATTGCAAACTGGGCCAAACAGGAGGTTAAAGGCGCTGACTTTCCAAGTGGGGAGAGTGTTAGTAAAGTGTCTGGAATGTTGCACCCGAGTACCAGGGGAGGAAAACTGAGACATATTTGAACACGTCTCCCGTTCACATGGTTGATCATACTTGGGTTCCACATGCATGTTTTAGCTGAAGGAAGAATACCTAAAACCTGGGTAGTTGAAACCCGTGGAATGGGTACCATGCAATATGACTTCAAAGGGTCTTCATTTGCTCACCGAACCTCTCCAATCCTATCACTGCTGCGTTTATGCCCCTGTACACATGCTTGATTCTGTTTCGGAGACATAGCAATCCATAGGTTTTAAGATACTTACTAGTCAGGTACATTCTTAGGCGTTTAATATGCGGTGTTGAGTCCATTTCGTTGAGCAAGGAGTAGCTCTTGTCTATTCCATATTTGGCTTAAGGAACTTTATCTGTGCTCATTTCAATCTCTGGTTTTATGCAGCACCCCAACTCACCTTTCCCCTTAAGCAAGCATAAGTTGGTTTTCTAAATTTGAGACCCTGTTCTGTTCTGTAATTCAGTTCCTGTGTAGCCAAGTTTACATTCCGTGTATTACTGATATCTTATGATGTTTCTTTTTCTGTGTGACTTATTTCAGTTAGAATCATCATACCTGAATCCACTCATTGTGCTGCTAAGGGCCTGATGACACAGATTTCATTGCTGAGTGATATTGCTTTGTAAATGAATACCACAACTTCTTTATCCATTTTTCAATTTCTGCGATGTTGAACTTGTACTGTAAATGAGGTTCTTGTAAACAGAGCTGTTCCAAACTTTGGGGTGGCTGTGTCTTTTTGATTTTAAATTCCCTAAGCTATAGGACCATAAGTGGAAGTGCCCTAGGCTCTGTTGCTTTGTTTTTTAGATGTTTCAGGAAACACCATACACTTCTCCCGAGTGGTTGTTGGCAATTTACATCCCGCCCATCAGCATAACAAGGCTCCCAGTTCTCCATGGCCTGTCCTGCCTTTCTGGATTTTACACTTTTTTCAGATGGCCCTTTTGACCGGGGGGAAGTGAGACTTCATTGTAGTGCAGATTTCCTTTGCAAGCTTGCTTGGTTGGCCAAAAAGGGCGTATGCGTTTTTTCCTGAATATATTCAGGAAAAAACGCATACGCCCTTTTTGGCCAAGTGCATCATTGTGGACGTTCTGCCTCTTTTCCTATGCTTGCAATGCAATTCCAGTCTACCTCCTGAAATCGGTTTCCTGCAATTCTGCCCCGCTTTCAAGTCCTCTTGGCAGCCTTACTTCAGTCTATTTTTGGACAATAGCTGTCATTTATAACTCTGCAGGTTTGTGAATTACAGTGCCCCTGAGCTCCTTTCTTCAACTCGCTTTCTTGTGACCTGGCCGCAACACCGCAGGATGTCTTCAGGCCCTAATCTGGTTCTGGCACGGCACGCTGAGCCTTTGGTTAATTCCTCTTCCTGGTGGGAAATGAGAGTTAAATTTGCCCATCCAGACACCTCCAGCTAGTCTCTCATTGGTTCTCGCTATTCCTGTTCATCTTCCACAGAAATTGCAAACTGGGCCAAACAGGAGGTTAAAGGGACTGACTCTCCAAGTGGGGAGAGTGTTAGTAAAGCGTCTGGAATGTTGCACCCGAGTACCAGGGTACGAAAACTGAGACATATTTGAACACGTCTCCCGATCACATGGTTGATCATACTCTAGGTTCCACATGCATGTTTTAGCTGAAGGAAGAATACCTTAAACCTGGGTAGTTGAAACCCGTGGAATGGGTACCATGCAATATGACTTCAAAGGGTCTTCATTTGCTCACCGAACCTCTCCAATCCTATCACTGCTGCGTTTATGCCCCTGTACACATGCTTGATTCTCTTTCGGAGACATAGCAATCCATAGGTTTTAAGATACTTACTAGTCAGGTACATTCTTAGGCATTTAATATGCAGTGTTGAGTCCATTTCGTTGAGCAAGGAGTAGCTCTTGTCTATTCCATATTTGGCTTAAGGAACTTTATCTGTGCTCATTTCAATCTCTGGTTTTATGCAGCACCCCAACTCACCTTTCCCCTTAAGCAAGCATAAGTTGGTTTTCTAAATTTGAGACCCTGTTCTGTTCTGTAATTCAGTTCCTGTGTAGCCAAGTTTACATTCCGTGTATTACTGATATCTTATGATGTTTCTTTTTCTGTGTGACTTATTTCAGTTAGAATCATCATACCTGAATCCACTCATTGTGCTGCTAAGGGCCTGATGACACAGATTTCATTGCTGAGTGATATTGCTTTGTAAGTAAATACCACAACTTCTTTATCCATTTTTCAATTTCTGCGATGTTGAACTTGTACTGTAAACGAGGTTCTTGTAAACAGAGCCGTTCCAAACTTTGGGGTGGCTGTGTCTTTTTGATTTTAAATTCCCTAAGCTATAGGACCATAAGTGGAAGTGCCCTAGGCTCTGTTGCTTTGTTTTTTAGATGTTTCAGGAAACACCATACACTTCTCCCGAGTGGGTGTTGGCAATTTACATCCCGCCCATCAGCATAACAAGGCTCCCAGTTCTCCATTTGCCTGTCCTGCCTTTCTGGATTTTACACTTTTTTCAGATGGCCCTTTTGACCGGGGGGAAGTGAGACTTCATTGTAGTGCAGATTTCCTTTGCAAGCTTGCTTGGTTGGCCAAAAAGGGCGTATGCGTTTTTTCCTGAATATATTCAGGAAAAAACGCATACGCCCTTTTTGGCCAAGTGCATCATTGTGGACGTTCTGCCTCTTTTCCTATGCTTTCAATGCAATTCCAGTCTACCTCCTGAAATCGGTTTCCTGCAATTCTGCCCCGCTTTCAAGTCCTCTTGGCAGCCTTACTTCAGTCTATTTTTGGATGATAGCTGTCATTTATAACTCTGCAGGTTTGTGAATTACAGTGCCCCTGAGCTCCTTTCTTCAACTCGCTTTCTTGTGACCTGGCTGCAACACCGCAGGATGTCTTCAGGCCCTAATCTGGTTCTGGCACGGCACGCTGAGCCTTTGGTTAATTCCACTTCCTGGTGGAAAATGAGAGTTAAATTTGCCCATCCAGACACCTCCAGCTAGTCTCTCATTGGTTCTCGCTATTCCTGTTCATCTTCCACAGAAATTGCAAACTGGGCCAAACAGGAGGTTAAAGGGACTGACTCTCCAAGTGGGGAGAGTGTTAGTAAAGCGTCGGGAATGTTGCACCCGAGTAGCAGGGTACGAAAACTGAGACATATTTGAACACGTCTCTTGATCACATGGTTGATCATACTCTAGGTTCCACATGCATGTTTTAGCTGAAGGAAGAATACCTTAAACCTGGGTAGTTGAAACCCGTGGAATGGGTACCATGCAATATGACTTCAAAGGGTCTTCATTTGCTCACCGAACCTCTCCAATCCTATCACTGCTGCGTTTATGCCCCTGTACACATGCTTGATTCTCTTTCGGAGACATAGCAATCCATAGGTTTTAAGATACTTACTAGTCAGGTACATTCTTAGGCATTTAATATGCGGTGTTCTGTCCATTTCGTTGAGCAAGGAGTAGCTCTTGTCTATTCCATATTTGGCTTAAGGAACTTTATCTGTGCTCATTTCAATCTCTGGTTTTATGCAGCACCCCAACTCACCTTTCACCTTAAGCAAGCATAAGTTGGTTTTCTAAATTTGAGACCCTGTTCTGTTTTGGAATGCAGTTCCTGTGTAGCCAAGTTTACATTCCGTGTATTAGTGATATCTTATGATGTTTCTCTTTCTGTGTGACTTATTTCAGTTAGAATCATCGTACCTGAATCCACTCATTATGCTGCTACGGGCCTGATGACACAGATTTCATTGCTGAGTGATATTGCTTTGTACGTAAATACCACAACTTCTTTATCCACTTTTCACTTTCTGCGATGTTGAACTTGTACTGTAAACGAGGTTCTTGTAAACAGAGCCGTTCGAAACTTTGGGGTGGCTGTGTCTTTTTGATTTTAAATTCCCTAAGCTATAGGACCATAAGTGGAAGTGCCCTAGGCTCTGTTGCTTTGTTTTTTAGATGTTTCAGGAAACACCATACACTTCTCCCGAGTGGTTGTTGGCAATTTACATCCCGCCCATCAGCATAACAAGGCTCCCAGTTCTCCATGGCCTGTCCTGCCTTTCTGGATTTTACACTTTTTTCAGATGGCCCTTTTGACCGGGGGGGAAGTGAGACTTCATTGTAGTGCAGATTTCCTTTGCAAGCTTGCTTAGTTGGCCAAAAAGGGCGTATGC
The DNA here is from genome assembly GCF_949987515.2 of Delphinus delphis. Taxonomy (NCBI): domain Eukaryota; kingdom Metazoa; phylum Chordata; class Mammalia; order Artiodactyla; family Delphinidae; genus Delphinus; species Delphinus delphis. The sequence goes on from NW_027192744.1 coordinate 511,698, forward strand.
GTTTTTTCCTGAATATATTCAGGAAAAAACGCATACGCCCTTTTTGGCCAAGTGCATCATTGTGGACGTTCTGCCTCTTTTCCTATGCTTTCAATGCAATTCCAGTCTACCTCCTGAAATCGGTTTCCTGCAATTCTGCCCCGCTTTCAAGTCCTCTTGGCAGCCTTACTTCAGTCTATTTTTGGACGATAGCTGTCATTTATAACTCTGCAGGTTTGTGAATTACAGTGCCCCTGAGCTCGTTTCTTCAACTCGCTTTCTTGTGAGCTGGCCGCAACACCGCAGGATGGCTTCAGGCCCTAATCTGGTTCCGGCACGGCACGCTGAGCCTTTGGTTATTTACTCTTCCTGGTGGGAAATGAGAGTTAAATTTGCCCGTCCAGACACCTCCAGCTAGTCTCTCATTGGTTCTCGCTATTCCTGTTCATCTTCCGCAGAAATTGCAAACTGGGCCAAACAGGAGGTTAAAGGGACTGACTCTCCAAGTGGGGAGAGTGTTAGTAAAGCGTCTGGAATGTTGCACCCGAGTACCAGGGGAGGAAAACTGAGACATATTTGAACACGTCTCCCGTTCACATGGTTGATCATACTTGGGTTCCACATGCATGTTTTAGCTGAAGGAAGAATACCTTAAACCTCGGTAGTTGAAACCCGTGGAATGGGTACCATACAATATGACTTCAAAGGTTCTTCATTTGCTCACCGAACCTCTCCAATCCTATCACTGCTGTGTTTATGCCCCTGTACACATGCTTGATTCTCTTTCGGAGACATAGCAATCCATAGGTTTTAAGATACTTACTAGTCAGGTACATTCTTAGGCGTTTAATATGCGGTGTTGAGTCCATTTCGTTGAGCAAGGAGTAGCTCTTGTCTATTCCATATTTGGCTTAAGGAACTTTATCTGTGCTCATTTCAATCTCTGGTTTTAGGCAGCACCCCAACTCACCTTTCCCCTTAAGCAAGCATAAGTTGGTTTTCTAAATTTGAGACCCTGTTCTGTTCTGTAATTCAGTTCCTGTGTAGCCAAGTTTACATTCCGTGTATTACTGATATCTTATGATGTTTCTTTTTCTGTGTGACTTACTTCAGTTAGAATCATCATACCTGAATCCACTCATTGTGCTGCTAAGGGCCTGATGACACAGATTTCATTGCTGAGTGATATTGCTTTGTAAGTAAATACCACAACTTCTTTATCCATTTTTCACTTTCTGCGATGTTGAACTTGTACTGTAAACGAGGTTCTTGTAAACAGAGCCGTTCAAAACTTTGGGGTGGCTGTGTCTTTTTGATTTTAATTTCCCTAAGCTATAGGACCATAAGTGGAAGTGCCCTAGGTTCTGTTGCTTTGTTTTTTAGATGTTTCAGGAAACACCATACACTTCTCCCAAGTGGTTGTTGGCAATTTACATCCCGCCCATCAGCATAACAAGGCTCCCAGTTCTCCATGGCCTGTCCTGCCTTTCTGGATTTTACACTTTTTTCAGATGGCCCTTTTGTCCGGGGGGAAGTGAGACTTCATTGTAGTGCAGATTTCCTTTGCAAGCTTGCTTGGTTGGCCAAAAAGGGCGTATGCGTTTTTACCTGAATATATTCAGGAAAAAACGCATACGCCCTTTTTGGCCAAGTGCATCATTGTGGACGTTCTGCCTCTTTTCCTATGCTTTCAATGCAATTCCAGTCTACCTCCTGAAATCGGTTTCCTGCAATTCTGCCCCGCTTTCAAGTCCTCTTGGCAGCCTTACTTCAGTCTATTTTTGGACGATAGCTGTCATTTATAACTCTGCAGGTTTGTGAATTACAGTGCCCCTGAGCTCCTTTCTTCAACTCGCTTTCTTGTGACCTGGCCGCAACACCGCAGGATGGCTTCAGGCCCTAATCTGGTTCCGGCACGGCACGCTGAGCCTTTGGTTAATTCCTCTTCCTGGTGGGAAATGAGAGTTAAATTTGCCCGTCCAGACACCTCCAGCTAGTCTCTCATTGGTTCTCGCTATTCCTGTTCATCTTCCGCAGAAATTGCAAACTGGGCCAAACAGGAGGTTAAAGGCGCTGACTCTCCAAGTGGGGAGAGTGTTAGTAAAGCGTCTGGAATGTTGCACCCGAGTACCAGGGGAGGAAAACTGAGACATATTTGAACACGTCTCCCGTTCACATGGTTGATCATACTCTGGGTTCCACATGCATGTTTTAGCTGAAGGAAGAATACCTTAAACCTGGAGAGTTAAGACCCGTGTAATGGGTACCATGCAATATGACTTCAAAGGGTCTTCATTTGCTCACCGAACCTCTCCAATCCTATCACTGCTGCGTTTATGCCCCTGTACACATGCTTGATTCTCTTTTGGAGACATAGCAATCCATAGGTTTTAAGATACTTACTAGTCAGGTACATTCTTAGGCGTTTAATATGGGGTTTTGAGTCCATTTCGTTGAGCAAGGAGTAGCTCTTGTCTATTCCATATTTGGCTTAAGGAACTTTATCTGTGCTCATTTCAATCTCTGGTTTTATGCAGCACCCCAACTCACCTTTCCCCTTAAGCAAGCATAAGTTGGTTTTCTAAATTTGAGACCCTGTTCTGTTTTGGAATGCAGTTCCTGTGTAGCCAAGTTTACATTCCGTGTATTACTGATATCTTATGATGTTTCTTTTTCTGTGTGACTTATTTCAGTTAGAATCATCGTACCTGAATCCACTCATTATGCTGCTACGGGCCTGATGACATAGATTTCATTGCTGAGTGATACTGCATTGTACGTAAGTACCACAAGTTCTTTATCCATTTTTCACTTTCTGTGATATTGAACTTGTACGGTAAACGAGGTTCTTGTAAACGGAGGCGTCCCAAACTTTGGGGTGGCTGTGTCTTTTTGAGTTTAATTTCCCTAAGCTACAACCATAAGTGAAAGTGCCCTAGGCTCTGATGCTTTGTTTTTTAGATGTTTCAGGAAACACCATACACTTCTCCTGAGTGTCTGTTGGCAATTTACATCCCGCCCATCAGCATAACAAGGCTCCCAGTTCTCCATGGCCTGTCCTGCCTTTCTGGATTTTACACTTTTTTCAGATGGCCCTTTTGACCGGGGGGAAGTGAGACTTCATTGTAGTGCAGATTTCCTTTGCAAGTTTGCTTGGTTGGCCAAAAAGGGCGTATGCGTTTTTTCCTGAATATATTCAGGAAAAAACGCATACGCCCTTTTTGGCCAAGTGCATCATTGTGGACGTTCTGCCTCTTTTCCTATGCTTTCAATGCAATTCCAGTCTACCTCCTGAAATCGGTTTCCTGCAATTCTGCCCCGCTTTCAAGTCCTCTTGGCAGCCTTACTTCAGTCTATTTTTGGACAATAGCTGTCATTTATAACTCTGCAGGTTTGTGAATTGCAGTGCCCCTGAGCTCCTTTCTTCAACTCGCTTTCTTGTGACCTGGCCGCAACACCGCAGGATGTCTTCAGGCCCTAATCTGGTTCTGGCACGGCACGCTGAGCCTTTGGTTAATTCCTCTTCCTGGTGGGAAATGAGAGTTAAATTTGCCCATCCAGACACCTCCAGCTAGCCTCTCATTGGTTCTCGCTATTCCTGTTCATCTTCCACAGAAATTGCAAACTGGGCCAAACAGGAGGTTAAAGGGACTGACTCTCCAAGTGGGGAGAGTGTTAGTAAAGCGTCTGGAATGTTGCACCCGAGTACCAGGGTACGAAAACTGAGACATATTTGAACACGTCTCCCGATCACATGGTTGATCATACTCTAGGTTCCACATGCATGTTTTAGATGAAGGAAGAATACCTTAAACCTGGGTAGTTGAAACCCGTGGAATGGGTACCATGCAATATGACTTCAAAGGGTCTTCATTTGCTCACGAACCTCTCCAATCCTATCACTGCTGCGTTTATGCCCCTGTACACACGCTTGATTCTCTTTCGGAGACATAGCAATCCATAGGTTTTACGATACTTACTAGTCAGGTGCATTCTTAGGCGTTTAATATGGGGTTTTGTGTCCATTTCGTTGAGCAAGGAGTAGCTCTTGTCTATTCCATATTTGGCTTAAGGAACTTTATCTGTGCTCATTTCAATCTCTGGTTTTATGCAGCACCCCAACTCACGTTTCCCCTTAAGCAAGCATAAGTTGGTTTTCTAAATTTGAGACCCTGTTCTGTTTTGGAATGCAGTTCCTGTGTAGCCAAGTTTACATTCCGTGTATTAGTGATATCTTATGATGTTTCTTTTTCTGTGTGACTTATTTCAGTTAGAATCATCGTACCTGAATCCACTCATTATGCTGCTACGGGCCTGATGACACAGATTTCATTGCTGAGTGATATTGCTTTGTACGTAAATACCACAAATTCTTTATCCATTTTTCACTTTCTGCGATGTTGAACTTGTACTGTAAACGAGGTTCTTGTAAACAGAGCCGTTCCAAACTTTGGGGTGGCTGTGTCTTTTTGATTTTAATTTCCCTAAGCTATAGGACCATAAGTGGAAGTGCCCTAGGTTCTGTTGCTTTGTTTTTTAGATGTTTCAGGAAACACCATACACTTCTCCTGAGTGTCTGTTGGCAATTTACATCCCGCCCATCAGCATAACAAGGCTCCCAGTTCTCCATGGCCTGTCCTGCCTTTCTGGATTTTACACTTTTTTCAGATGGCCCTTTTGACCGGGGGGAAGTGAGACTTCATTGTAGTGCAGATTTCCTTTGCAAGCTTGCTTGGTTGGCCAAAAAGGGCGTATGCGTTTTTTCCTGAATATATTCAGGAAAAAACGCATACGCCCTTTTTGGCCAAGTGCATCATTGTGGACGTTCTGCCTCTTTTCCTATGCTTTCAATGCAATTCCAGTCTCCCTCCTGAAATCGGTTTCCTGCAATTCTGCCCCGCTTTCAAGTCCTCTTGGCAGCCTTACTTCAGTCTATTTTTGGACGATAGCTGTCATTTATAACTCTGCAGGTTTGTGAATTACAGTGCCCCTGAGCTCGTTTCTTCAACTCGCTTTCTTGTGAGCTGGCCGCAACACCGCAGGATGGCTTCAGGCCCTAATCTGGTTCCGGCACGGCACGCTGAGCCTTTGGTTATTTCCTCTTCCTGGTGGGAAATGAGAGTTAAATTTGCCCGTCCAGACACCTCCAGCTAGTCTCTCATTGGTTCTCGCTATTCCTGTTCATCTTCCGCAGAAATTGCAAACTGGGCCAAACAGGAGGTTAAAGGCGCTGACTCTCCAAGTGGGGAGAGTGTTAGTAAAGCGTCTGGAATGTTGCACCCGAGTACCAGGGTACGAAAACTGAGACATATTTGAACACGTCTCCCGTTCACATGGTTGATCATACTTGGGTTCCACATGCATGTTTTAGCTGAAGGAAGAATACCTTAAACCTGGAGAGTTAAGACCCGTGGAATGGGTACCATGCAATATGACTTCAAAGGGTCTTCATTTGCTCACCGAACCTCTCCAATCCTATCACTGCTGCGTTTATGCCCCTGTACACACGCTTGATTCTCTTTCGGAGACATAGCAATCCATAGGTTTTACGATACTTACTAGTCAGGTACATTCTTAGGCGTTTAATATGCGGTGTTGAGTCCATTTCGTTGAGCAAGTAGTAGCTCTTGTCTATTCCATATTTGACTTAAGGAACTTTATCTGTGCTCATTTCAATCTCTGGTTTTATGCAGCACCCCAACTCACCTTTACCCTTAAGCAAGCATAAGTTGGTTTTCTAAATTTGAGACCCTGTTCTGTTCTGTAATTCAGTTCCTGTGTAGCCAAGTTTACATTCCGTGTATTACTGATATCTTATGATGTTTCTTTTTCTGTGTGACTTACTTCAGTTAGAATCATCATACCTGAATCCACTCATTGTGCTGCTAAGGGCCTGATGACACAGATTTCATTGCTGAGTGATATTGCTTTGTAAGTAAATGCCACAACTTCTTTATCCATTTTTCACTTTCTGCGATGTTGAACTTGTACTGTAAACGAGGTTCTTGTAAACAGAGCCGTTCCAAACTTTGGGGTGGCTGTGTCTTTTTGATTTTAATTTCCCTAAGCTACAGGACCATAAGTGGAAGTGCCCTAGGTTCTGTTGCTTTGTTTTTTAGATGTTTCAGGAAACACCATACACTTCTCCCAAGTGGTTGTTGGCAATTTACATCCCGCCCATCAGCATAACAAGGCTCCCAGTTCTCCATGGCCTGTCCTGCCTTTCTGGATTTTACACTTTTTTCAGATGGCCCTTTTGACCGGGGGGAAGTGAGACTTCATTGTAGTGCAGATTTCCTTTGCAAGCTTGCTTGGTTGGCCAAAAAGGGCGTATGCGTTTTTTCCTGAATATATTCAGGAAAAAACGCATACGCCCTTTTTGGCCAAGTGCATCATTGTGGACGTTCTGCCTCTTTTCCTATGCTTTCAATGCAATTCCAGTCTACCTCCTGAAATCGGTTTCCTGCAATTCTGCCCCGCTTTCAAGTCCTCTTGGCAGCCTTACTTCAGTCTATTTTTGGACGATAGCTGTCATTTATAACTCTGCAGGTTTGTGAATTACAGTGCCCCTGAGCTCCTTTCTTCAACTCGCTTTCTTGTGACCTGGCCGCAACACCGCAGGATGGCTTCAGGCCCTAATCTGGTTCCGGCACGGCACGCTGAGCCTTTGGTTAATTCCTCTTCCTGGTGGGAAATGAGAGTTAAATTTGCCCGTCCAGACACCTCCAGCTAGTCTCTCATTGGTTCTCGCTATTCCTGTTCATCTTCCGCAGAAATTGCAAACTGGGCCAAACAGGAGGTTAAAGGGACTGACTCTCCAAGTGGGGAGAGTGTTAGTAAAGCGTCTGGAATGTTGCACCCGAGTACCAGGGGAGGAAAACTGAGACATATTTGAACACGTCTCCCGTTCACATGGTTGATCATACTTGGGTTCCACATGCATGTTTTAGCTGAAGGAAGAATACCTTAAACCTCGGTAGTTGAAACCCGTGGAATGGGTACCATACAATATGACTTCAAAGGTTCTTCATTTGCTCACCGAACCTCTCCAATCCTATCACTGCTGCGTTTATGCCCCTGTACACATGCTTGATTCTCTTTCGGAGACATAGCAATCCATAGGTTTTAAGATACTTACTAGTCAGGTACATTCTTAGGCGTTTAATATGCGGTGTTGAGTCCATTTCGTTGAGCAAGGAGTAGCTCTTGTCTATTCCATATTTGGCTTAAGGAACTTTATCTGTGCTCATTTCGATCTCTGGTTATGCAGCACCCCAATTCACCTTTCCCCTTAAGCAAGCATAAGTTGGTTTTCTAAATTTGAGACCCTGTTCTGTTCTGTAATTCAGTTCCTGTGTAGCCAAGTTTACATTCCGTGTATTACTGATATATTATGATGTTTCTTTTTCTGTGTGACTTATTTCAGTTAGAATCATCATACCTGAATCCACTCATTGTGCTGCTAAGGGACTGATGACATAGATTTCATTGCTGAGTGATATTGCTTTGTAAGTAAATACCAGAAGTTCTTTATCCATTTTTCACTTTCTGCGATGTTGAACTTGTACTGTAAACGAGGTTCTTGTAAACAGAGCCGTTTCAAACTTTGGGGTGGCTGTGTCTTTTTTATTTTAATTTCCCTAAGCTATAGGACCATAAGTGGAAGTGCCCTAGGCTCTGTTGATTTGTTTTTTAGATGTTTCAGGAAACACCATACACTTCTCCCGAGTGGTTGTTGGCAATTTACATCCCGCCCATCAGCATAACAAGGCTCCCAGTTCTCCATGGCCTGTCCTGCCTTTCTGGATTTTACACTTTTTTCAGATGGCCCTTTTGACCGGGGGGAAGTGAGACTTCATTGTAGTGCAGATTTCCTTTGCAAGCTTGCTTGGTTGGCCAAAACGGGCGTATGCGTTTTTTCCTGAATATATTCAGGAAAAAACGCATACGCCCTTTTTGGCCAAGTGCATCATTGTGGACGTTCTGCCTCTTTTCCTATGCTTTCAATGCAATTCCAGTCTACCTCCTGAAATCGGTTTCCTGCAATTCTGCCCCGCTTTCAAGTCCTCTTGGCAGCCTTACTTCAGTCTATTTTTGGACGATAGCTGTCATTTATAACTCTGCAGGTTTGTGAATTACAGTGTCCCTGAGCTCCTTTCTTCACCTCGCTTTCTTGTGAGCTGGCCGCAACACCGCAGGATGGCTTCAGGCCCTAATTTGGTTCCGGCACGGCACGCTGAGCCTTTGGTTATTTCCTCTTCCTGGTGGGAAATGAGAGTTAAATTTGCCCGTCCAGACACCTCCAGCTAGTCTCTCATTGGTTCTCGCTATTCCTGTTCATCTTCCGCAGAAATTGCAAACTGGGCCAAACAGGAGGTTAAAGGCGCTGACTCTCCAAGTGGGGAGAGTGTTAGTAAAGCGTCTGGAATGTTGCACCCGAGTTCCAGGGGAGGAAAACTGAGACATATTTGAACACGTCTCCCGTTCACATGATTGATCATACTTGGGTTCCACATGCATGTTTTAGCTGAAGGAAGAATACCTTAAACCTGGAGAGTTAAGACCCGTGTAATGGGTACCATGCAATATGACTTCAAAGGGTCTTCATTTGCTCACCGAACCTCTCCAATCCTATCACTGCTGCGTTTATGCCCCTGTACACATGCTTGATTCTCTTTCGGAGACATAGCAATCCATAGGTTTTAGGATACTTACTAGTCAGGTACATTCTTAGGCGTTTAATATGGGGTGTTGAGTCCATTTCGTTGAGCAAGGAGTAGCTCTTGTCTATTCCATATTTGGCTTAAGGAACTTTATCTGTGCTCATTTCAATCTCTGGTTTTATGCAGCACCCCTACTCACCTTTACCCTTAAGCAAGCATAAGTTGGTTTTCTAAATTTGAGACCCTGTTCTGTTCTGTAATTCAGTTCCTGTGTAGCCAAGTTTCCATTCCGTGTATTACTGATATCTTATGATGTTTCTTTTTCTGTGTGACTTATTTCAGTTAGAATCATCATACCTGAATCCACTCATTGTGCTGCTAAGGGCCTGGTGACATAGATTTCATTGCTAAGTGATATTGCTTTGTAAGTAAATACCGCAACTTCTTTATCCATTTTTCACTTTCTGAGATGTTGAACTTGTACTGAAAACGAGGTTCTTGTAAACAGAGCCGTTCCAAACTTTGGGGTGGCTGTGTCTTTTTGATTTTAATTTCCCTAAGCTATAGGACCATAAGTGGAAGTGCCCTAGGCTCTGTTGCTTTGTTTTTTAGATGTTTCAGGAAACACCATACACTTCTCCCGAGTGTCTTTTGGCAATTTACATCCCGCCCATCAGCATAACAAGGCTCCCAGTTCTCCATGGCCTGTCCTGCCTTTCTGGATTTTACACTTTTTTCAGATGGCCCTTTTGACCGGGGGGAAGTGAGACTTCATTGTAGTGCAGATTTCCTTTGCAAGCTTGCTTGGTTGGCCAAAAAGGGCGTATGCGTTTTTTCCTGAATATATTCAGGAAAAAACGCATACGCCCTTTTTGGCCAAGTGCTTCATTGTGGACGTTCTGCCTCTTTTCCTATGCTTTCAATGCAATTCCAGTCTACCTCCTGAAATCGGTTTCCTGCAATTCTGCCCCGCTTTCAAGTCCTTTTGGCAGCCTTACTTCAGTCTATTTTTGGACGATAGCTGTCATTTATAACTCTGCAGGTTTGTGAATTACAGTGCCCCTGAGCTCCTTTCTTCAACTCGCTTTCTTGTGAGCTGGCCGCAACACCGCAGGATGGCTTCAGGCCCTAATCTGGTTCCGGCATGGCATGCTTAGCCTTTGGTTATTTCCTCTTCCTGGTGGGAAATGAGAGTTAAATTTGCCCGTCCAGACACCTCCAGCTAGTCTCTCATTGGTTCTCGCTATTCCTGTTCATCTTCCGCAGAAATTGCAAACTGGGCCAAACAGGAGGTTAAAGGCGCTGACTCTCCAAGTGGGGAGAGTGTTAGTAAAGCGTCTGGAATGTTGCACCCGAGTACCAGGGGAGGAAAACTGAGACATATTTGAACACGTCTCCCGTTCACACGGTTGATCATACTCTGGGTTCCACATGCATGTTTTAGCTGAAGGAAGAATACCTTAAACCTGGAGAGTTGAGACCCGTGGAATGGGTACCATGCAATATGACTTCAAAGGGTCTTCATTTGCTCACCGAACCTCTCCAATCCTATCACTGCTGCGTTTATGCCCCTGTACACACGCTTGATTCTCTTTTGGAGACATAGCAATCCATAGGTTTTAAGATACTTACTAGTCAGGTACATTATTAGGCGTTTAATATGGGGTGTTGGGTCCATTTCGTTGAGCAAGGAGTAGCTCTTGTGTATTCCATATTTGGCTGAAGGAACGTTATCTGTGCTCATTTGAATCTCTGGTTTTATGCAGCACCCCAACTCACCTTTACCCTTAAGCAAGCATAAGTTGTTTTTCTAAATTTGAGACCCTGTTCTGTTTTGGAATTCAGTTCCTGTGTAGCCAAGTTTACATTCCGTGTATTAGTGATATCTTATGATGTTTCTTTTTCTGTGTGACTTATTTCAGTTAGAATCATCGTACCTGAATCCACTCATTATGCTGCTACGGGCCTGATGACATAGATTTCATTGCTGAGTGATACTGCATTGTACGTAAGCACCACAAGTTCTTTATCCATTTTTCACTTTCTGTGATATTGAACTTGTACGGTAAACGAGGTTCTTGTAAACAGAGGCGTCCCAAACTTTGGGGTGGCTGTGTCTTTTTGATTTTAATTTCCCTAAGCTATAGGACCATAAGTGGCAGTGCCCTAGGCTCTGTTGCTTTGTTTTTTAGATGTTTCAGGAAACACCATACACTTCTCCCGAGTGTCTGCTGGCAATTTACATCCCGCCCATCAGCATAACAAGGCTCCCAGTTCTCCATGGCCTGTCCGGCCTTTCTGGATTTTACACCTTTTTCAGATGCCCCTTTTGACAGGGGGGAAGTGAGACTTCATTGTAGTGCAGATTTCCTTTGCAAGCTTGCTTGGTTGGCCAAAAAGGGCGTATGCGTTTTTTCCTGAATATATTCAGGAAAAAACGCATACGCCCTTTTTGGCCAAGTGCATCATTGTGGACGTTCTGCCTCTTTTCCTATGCTTTCAATGCAATTCCAGTCTACCTCCTGAAATCGGTTTCCTGCAATTCTGCCCCGCTTTCAAGTCCTCTTGGCAGCCTTACTTCAGTCTATTTTTGGACGATAGCTGTCATTTATAACTCTGCAGGTTTGTGAATTACAGTGCCCCTGAGCTCCTTTCTTCAACTCGCATTCTTGTGACCTGGCCGCAACACCGCAGGATGGCTTCAGGCCCTAATCTGGTTCCGGCACGGCACGCTGAGCCTTTGGTTAATTCCTCTTCCTGGTGGGAAATGATAGTTAAATTTGCCCGTCCAGACACCTCCAGCTAATCTCTCATTGGTTCTCGCTATTTTGTTCATTTTCCGCAGAAATTGCAAACTGGGCCAAACAGGAGGTTAAAGGGACTGACTCTCCAAGTCGGGAGAGTGTTAGTAAAGCGTCTGGAATGTTGCACCCGAGTATCAGGGTACGAAAACTGAGACATAAATGAACACGTCTCCCGATCTCATGGTTGATCATACTCTGGGTTCCATATGCATGTTTTAGCTGAAGGAAGAATACCTAAAACCTGGGTAGTTGAAACCCGTGGAATGGGTACCATGCAATATGATTTCAAAGGGTCTTCATTTGCTCACCGAACCTCTCCAATCCTATCACTGCTGCGTTTATGCCCCTGTACACATGCTTGATTCTCTTTCGGAGACATAGCAATCCATAGGTTTTAAGATACTTACTAGTCAGGTACATTCTTAGGCGTTTAATATGCGGTGTTGAGTCCATTTCGTTGAGCAAGGAGTAGCTCTTGTCTATTCCATATTTGGCTTAAGGAACTTTATCTGTGCTCATTTCAATCTCTGGTTTTATGCAGCACCCCAACTCACCTTTCCCCTTAAGCAAGCATAAGTTGGTTTTCTAAATTTGAGACCCTGTTCTGTTCTGTAATTCAGTTCCTGTGTAGCCAAGTTTACATTCCGTGTATTACTGATATCTTATGATGTTTCTTTTTCTGTGTGACTTATTTCAGTTAGAATCATCATACCTGAATCCACTCATTGTGCTGCTAAGGGCCTGATGACACAGATTTCATTGCTGAGTGATATTGCTTTGTAAGTAAATACCACAACTTTTTTATCCATTTTTCACTTTCTGCGATGTTGAACTTGTGTTTTAAACGAGGTTCTTGTAAACAGAGCCGTTCCAAACTTTGGGGTGGCTGTGTCTTTTTGATTTTAAATTCCCTAAGCTATAGGACCATAAGTGGAAGTGCCCTAGGTTCTGTTGCTTTGTTTTTTAGATGTTTCAGGAAGCACCATACACTTCTCCTGAGTGGTTTTTGGCAATTTACATCCCGCCCATCAGCATAACAAGGCTCCCAGTTCTCCATGGCCTGTCCTGCCTTTCTGGATTTTACACTTTTCTCAGATGGCCCTTTTGACCGGGGGGAAGTGAGACTTCATTGTAGTGCAGATTTCCTTTGCAAGCTTGCTTGGTTGGCCAAAAAGGGCGTATGCGTTTTTTCCTGAATATATTAAGGAAAAAACGCATACACCCTTTTTGTCCAAGTGCATCATTGTGGACGTTCTGCCTCTTTTCCTATGCTTTCAATGCAATTCCAGTCTACCTCCTGAAATCGGTTTCCTGCAATTCTGCCCCGCTTTCAAGTCCTCTTGGCAGCCTTACTTCAGTATATTTTTGGACGATAGCTGTCATTTATAAGTCTGCAGGTTTGTGAATTACAGTGCCCCTGAGCTCCTTTCTTCAACTCGCTTTCTTGTGAGCTGGCCGAAACACCGCAGGATGGCTTCAGGCCCTAATCTGGTTCTGGCATGGCACGCTGAGCCTTTGGTTATTTCGTCCTCCTGGTGGGAAATGAGAGTTAAATTTGCCCGTCCAGACACCTCCAGCTAGCCTATCATTGGTTCTCGCTATTCCTGTTCATCTTCCGCAGAAATTGCAAACTGGGCCAAACAGGAGGTTAAAGGGACTGACTCTCCAAGTCGGGAGAGTGTTAGTAAAGCGTCTGGAATGTTGCACCCGAGTACCAGGGTACGAAAACTGAGACATATTTGAACACGTCTCCCGATCACATGGTTGATCATACTCTAGGTTCCACATGCATGTTTTAGCTGAAGGGAGAATACCTTAAACCTGGGTACTTGAAACCCGTGGAATGGGTACCATGCAATATGACTTCAAAGGGTCTTCATTTGCTCACCGAACCTCTCCAATCCTATCACTGCTGCGTTTATGCCCCTGTACACATGCTTGATTCTCTTTCGGAGACATAGCAATCCATAGGTTTTAAGATACTTACTAGTCAGGTACATTCTTAGGCGTTTAATATGCGGTGTTGAGTCCATTTCGTTGAGCAAGGAGTAGCTCTTGTCTATTCCATATTTGACTTAAGGAACTTTATCTGTGCTCATTTCAATCTCTGGTTTTATGTAGCACCCCAACTCACCTTTACCCTTAAGCAAGCATAAGTTGGTTTTCTAAATTTGAGACCCTGTTCTGTTCTGTAATTCAGTTCCTGTGTAGCCAAGTTTACATTCCGTGTATTACTGATATCTTATGATGTTTCTTTTTCTGTGTGACTTATTTCAGTTAGAATCATCATACCTGAATCCACTCATTGTGCTGCTAAGGGCCTGATGACACAGATTTCATTGCTGAGTGATATTGTTTTGTAAGTAAATACCACAACTTCTTTATCCATTTTTCACTTTCTGCGATGTTGAACTTGTACTGTAAACGAGGTTCTTGTAAACAGAGCCGTCCCAAACTTTGGGGTGGCTGTGTCTTTTTGATTTTAATTTCCCTAAGCTATAGGACCATAAGTGGAAGTGCCCTAGGTTCTGTTGCTTTGTTTTTTAGATGTTTCAGGAAACACCATACACTTCTCCCGAGTGGTTGTTGGCAATTTACATCCCGCCCATCAGCATAACAAGGCTCCCAGTTCTCCATGGCCTGTCCTGCCTTTCTGGATTTTACACTTTTTTCAGATGGCCCTTTTGACCGGGGGGAAGTGAGACTTCATTGTAGTGCAGATTTCCTTTGCAAGCTTGCTGGGTTGGCCAAAAAGGGCGTATGCGTTTTTTCCTGAATATATTCAGGAAAAAACGCATACGCCCTTTTTGGCCAAGTGCATCATTGTGGACGTTCTGCCTCTTTTCCTATGCTTGCAATGCAATTCCAGTCTACCTCCTGAAATCGGTTTCCTGCAATTCTGCCCCGCTTTCAAGTCCTCTTGGCAGCCTTACTTCAGTCTATTTTTGGACGATAGCTGTCATTTATAACTCTGCAGGTTTGTGAATTACAGTGCCCCTGAGCTCCTTTCTTCAACTCGCTTTCTTGTGAGCTGGCCGAAACACCGCAGGATGGCTTCAGGCCCTAATCTGGTTCCGGCACGGCACGCTGAGCCTTTGGTTAATTCCTCTTCCTGGTGGGAAATGAGAGTTAAATTTGCCCGTCCAGACACCTCCAGCTAGCCTCTCATTGGTTCTCGCTATTCCTGTTCATCTTCCGCAGAAATTGCAAACTGGGCCAAACAGGAGGTTAAAGGGACTGACTCTCCAAGTCGGGAGAGTGTTAGTAAAGTGTCTGGAATGTTGCACCCGAGTACCAGGGTACGAAAACTGAGACATATTTGAACACGTCTCCCGATCACATGGTTGATCATACTCTAGGTTCCACATGCATGTTTTAGCTGAAGGAAGAATACCTTAAACCTGGGTAGTTGAAACCCGTGGAATGGGTACCATGCAATATGACTTCAAAGGGTCTTCATTTGCTCACCGAACCTCTCTAATCCTATCACTGCTGCGTTTATGCCCCTGTACACATGCTTGATTCTCTTTCGGAGACATAGCAATCCATAGGTTTTAAGATACTTACTAGTCAGGTACATTCTTAGGCGTTTAATATGGGGTGTTGAGTCCATTTCGTTGAGCAAGGAGTAGCTCTTGTCTATTCCATATTTGGCTTAAGGAACTTTATCTGTGCTCATTTCAATCACTGGTTTTATGCAGCACCCCAACTCACCTTTACCCTTAAGCAAGAATAAGTTGGTTTTCTAAATTTGAGACCCTGTTCTGTTCTGTAATTCAGTTCCTGTGTAGCCAAGTTTACATTCCGTGTATTACTGATATCTTATGATGTTTCTTTTTCTGTGTGACTTATTTCAGTTAGAATCATCATACCTGAATCCACTCATTGTGCTGCTAAGGGCCTGATGACACAGATTTCATTGCTGAGTGATATTGTTTTGTAAGTAAATACCACAACTTCTTTATCCATTTTTCACTTTCTGCGATGTTGAACTTGTACTGTAAACGAGGTTCTTGTAAACAGAGCCGTCCCAAACTTTGGGGTGGCTGTGTCTTTTTGATTTTAATTTCCCTAAGCTATAGGACCATAAGTGGAAGTGCCCTAGGTTCTGTTGCTTTGTTTTTTAGATGTTTCAGGAAACACCATACACTTCTCCCGAGTGGTTGTTGGCAATTTACATCCCGCCCATCAGCATAACAAGGCTCCCAGTTCTCCATGGCCTGTCCTGCCTTTCTGGATTTTACACTTTTTTCAGATGGCCCTTTTGACCGGGGGGAAGTGAGACTTCATTGTAGTGCAGATTTCCTTTGCAAGCTTGCTTGGTTGGCCAAAAAGGGCGTATGCGTTTTTTCCTGAATATATTCAGGAAAAAACGCATACGCCCTTTTTGGCCAAGTGCATCATTGTGGACGTTCTGCCTCTTTTCCTATGCTTTCAATGCAATTCCAGTCTACCTCCTGAAATCGGTATCCTGCAATTCTGCCCCGCTTTCCAGTCCTCTTGGCAGCCTTACTTCAGTCTATTTTTGGACGATAGCTGTCATTTATAACTCTGCAGGTTTGTGAATTACAGTGCCCCTGAGCTCCTTTCTTCAACTTGCTTTCTTGTGACCTGGCCGCAACACCGCAGGATGGCTTCAGGCCCTAATCTGGTTCCAGCACGGCACGCTGAGCCTTTGGTTATTTCCTCTTCCTGGTGGGAAATGAGAGTTAAATTTGCCCGTCCAGACACCTCCAGCTAGTCTCTCATTGGTTCTCGCTATTCCTGTTCATCTTCCGCAGAATTTGCAAACTGGGCCAAACAGGAGGTTAAAGGCGCTGACTCTCCAAGTGGGGAGAGTGTTAGTAAAGCGTCTGGAATGTTGCACCCGAGTACCAGGGGAGGAAAACTGAGACATATTTGAACACGTCTCCCGTTCACATGGTTGATCATACTTGGGTTCCACATGCATGTTTTAGCTGAAGGAAGAATACCTTAAACCTGCAGAGTTAAGACCAGTGTAATGGGTACCATGCAATATGACTTCAAAGGGTCTTCATTTGCTCACCGAACCTCTCCAATCCTATCACTGCTGCGTTTATGCCCCTGTACACATGCTTGATTCTCTTTCGGAGACATAGCAATCCATAGGTTTTAAGATACTTACTAGTCAGGTACATTCTTAGGCGTTTAATATGCGGTGTTGAGTCCATTTCGTTGAGCAAGGAGTAGCTCTTGTCTATTCCATATTTGACTTAAGGAACTTTATCTGTGCTCATTTCAATCTCTGGTTTTATGCAGCACCCCAACTCACCTTTCCCCTTAAGCAAGCATAAGTTGGTTTTCTAAATTTGAGACCCTGTTCTGTTCTGTAATTCAGTTCCTGTGTAGCCAAGTTTACATTCCGTGTATTACTGATATCTTATGATGTTTCTTTTTCTGCGTGACTTATTTCAGTTAGAATCATCATACCTGAATCCACTCATTGTGCTGCTAAGGGCCTGATGACACAGATTTCATTGCTGAGTGATATTGCTTTGTAAGTAAATACCACAACTTCTTTATCCATTTTTCACTTTCTGCGATGTTGAACTTGTACTGTAAACGAGGTTCTTGTAAACAGAGCCGTTCGAAACTTTGGGGTGGCTGTGTCTTTTTGATTTTAATTTCCCTAAGCTATAGGACCATAAGTGGAAGTGCCCTAGGTTCTGTTGCTTTGTTTTTTAGATGTTTCAGGAAACACCATACACTTCTCCCGAGTGGTTGTTGGCAATTTACATCCCGCCCATCAGCATAACAAGGCTCCCAGTTCTCCATGGCCTGTCCTGCCTTTCTGGATTTTACACTTTTCTCAGATGGCCCTTTTGACCGGGGGGAAGTGAGACTTCATTGTAGTGCAGATTTCCTTTGCAAGCTTGCTTGGTTGGCCAAAAAGGGCGTATGCGTTTTTTCCTGAATATATTCAGGAAAAAACGCATACGCCCTTTTTGGCCAAGTGCATCATTGTGGACGTTCTGCCTCTTTTCCTATGCTTGCAATGCAATTCCAGTCTACCTCCTGAAATCGGTTTCCTGCAATTCTGCCCCGCTTTCAAGTCCTCTTGGCAGCCTTACTTCAGTCTATTTTTGGACGATAGCTGTCATTTATAACTCTGCAGGTTTGTGAATTACAGTGCCCCTGAGCTCCTTTCTTCAACTTGCTTTCTTGTGACCTGGCCGCAACACCACAGGATGGCTTCAGGCCCTAATCTGGTTCCGGCACGGCATGCTGAGCCTTTGGTTAATTCCTCTTCCTGGTGGGAAATGAGAGTTAAATTTGCCCGTCCAGACACCTCCAGCTAGCCTCTCATTGGTTCTCGCTATTCCTGTTCATCTTCCGCAGAAATTGCAAACTGGGCCAAACAGGAGGTTAAAGGGACTGACTCTCCAAGTCGGGAGAGTGTTAGTAAAGTGTCTGGAATGTTGCACCCGAGTACCAGGGTACGAAAACTGAGACATATTTGAACACGTCTCCCGATCACATGGTTGATCATACTCTAGGTTCCACATGCATGTTTTAGCTGAAGGAAGAATACCTTAAACCTGCAGAGTTAAGACCAGTGTAATGGGTACCATGCAATATGACTTCAAAGGGTCTTCATTTGCTCACCGAACCTCTCCAATCCTATCACTGCTGCGTTTATGCCCCTGTACACATGCTTGATTCTCTTTCGGAGACATAGCAATCCATAGGTTTTAAGATACTTACTAGTCAGGTACATTCTTAGGCGTTTAATATGGGGTGTTGAGTCCATTTCGTTGAGCAAGGAGTAGCTCTTGTCTATTCCATATTTGGCTTAAGGAACTTTATCTGTGCTCATTTCAATCACTGGTTTTATGCAGCACCCCAACTCACCTTTACCCTTAAGCAAGAATAAGTTGGTTTTCTAAATTTGAGACCCTGTTCTGTTCTGTAATTCAGTTCCTGTGTAGCCAAGTTTACATTCCGTGTATTACTGATATCTTATGATGTTTCTTTTTCTGTGTGACTTATTTCAGTTAGAATCATCATACCTGAATCCACTCATTGTGCTGCTAAGGGCCTGATGACACAGATTTCATTGCTGAGTGATATTGTTTTGTAAGTAAATTCCACAACTTCTTTATCCATTTTTCACTTTCTACGATGTTGAACTTGTACTGTAAACGAGGTTCTTGTAAACAGAGCCTTTCCAAACTTTGGGGTGGCTGTGTCTTTTTGATTTTAAATTCCCTAAGCTATAGGACCATAAGTGGAAGTGCCCTAGGCTCTGTTGCTTTGTTTTTTAGATGCTTCAGGAAACACCATACACTTCTCCCTAGTGGTTGTTGGCAATTTACATCCCGCCCATCAGCATAACAAGGCTCCCAGTTCTCCATGGCCTGTCCTGCCTTTCTGGATTTTACACTTTTTTCAGATGGCCCTTTTGACCGGGGGGAAGTGAGACTTCATTGTAGTGCAGATTTCCTTTGCAAGCTTGCTTGGTTGGCCAAAAAGGGCGTATGCATTTTTCCTGAATATATTCAGGAAAAAACGCATACGCCCTTTTTGGCCAAGTGCATCATTGTGGACGTTCTGCCTCTTTTCCTATGCTTTCAATGCAATTCCAGTCTACCTCCTGAAATCGGTTTCCTGCAATGCTGCCCCGCTTTCAAGTCCTCTTGGCAGCCTTACTTCAGTCTATTTTTGGACGATAGCTGTCATTTATAACTCTGCAGGTTTGTGAATTACAGTGCCCCTGAGCTCCTTTCTTCTACTCACTTTCTTGTGACCTGGCCGCAACACCGCAGGATGGCTTCAGGCCCTAATCTGGTTCTGGCACGGCATGCTGAGCCTTTGGTTAATTCCTCTTCCTGGTGGGAAATGAGAGTTAAATTTGCCCGTCCAGACACCTCCAGCTAGTCTCTCATTGGTTCTCGCTATTCCTGTTCATCTTCCGCAGAAATTGCAAACTGGGCCAAACAGGAGGTTAAAGGGACTGACTCTCCAAGTGGGGAGAGTGTTAGTAAAGCGTCTGGAATGTTGCACCCGAGTACCAGGGTACGAAAACTGAGACATATTTGAACACGTCTCCCGTTCACATGGTTGATCATACTCTGGGTTCCACATGCATGTTTTAGCTGAAGGAAGAATACCTTAAACCTGGGTAGTTGAAACCCGTGGAATGGGTACCATGCAATATGACTTCAATGGGTCTTCATTTCCTCACCAAACCTCTCCAATCCTATCACTGCTGCGTTTATGCCCCTGTACACACGCTTGATTCTCTTTCGGAGACATAGCAATCCATAGGTTTTAAGATACTTACTAGTCAGGTACATTCTTAGGCGTTTAATATGCGGTGTTGAGTCCATTTCGTTGAGCAAGGAGTAGCTCTTGTCTATTCCATATTTGGCTTAAGGAACTTTATCTGTGCTCATTTCAATCTCTGGTTTTATGCAGCACCCCAACTCACCTTTACCCTTAAGCAAGCATAAGTTGGTTTTCTAAATTTGAGACCCTGTTCTGTTCTGTAATTCAGTTCCTGTGTAGCCAAGTTTACGTTCCGTGTATTACTGATATCTTATGATGTTTCTTTTTCTGTGTGACTTATTTCAGTTAGAATCATCATACCTGAATCCACTCATTGTGCTGCTAAGGGCCTGATGACATAGATTTCATTGCTGAGTGATATTGCTTTGTAAGTGAATACCACAAATCCTTTATCCATTTTTCACTTTCTGCGATGTTGAACTTGTACTGTAAACGAGGTTCTTGTAAACAGAGGCGTCCCAAACTTTGGGGTGGCTGTGTCTTTTTGATTTTAATTTCCCTAAGCTATAGGACCATAAGTGGAAGTGCCCTAGGCTCTGTTGCTTTGTTTTTTAGATGTTTCAGGAAACACCATACACTTCTCCCAAGTGTCTGTTGGCAATTTACATCCAGCCCATCAGCATAACAAGGCTCCCAGTTCTCAATGGCCTGTCCTGCCTTTCTGGATTTTACACTTTTTTCAGATGGCCCTTTTGACCGGGGGGAAGTGAGACTTCATTGTAGTGCAGATTTCCTTTGCAAGCTTGCTTGGTTGGCCAAAAAGGGCGTATGCGTTTTTCCTGAATATATTCAGGAAAAAACGCATACGCTCTTTTTGGCCAAGTGCATCATTGTGGACGTTCTGCCTCTTTTCCTATGCTTTCAATGCAATTCCAGTCTACCTCCTGAAATCGGTTTCCTGCAATGCTGCCCCGCTTTCAAGTCCTCTTGGCAGCCTTACTTCAGTCTATTTTTGGACGATAGCTGTCATTTATAACTCTGCAGGTTTGTGAATTACAGTGCCCCTGAGCTCCTTTCTTCAACTCGCTTTCTTGTGACCTGGCCGCAACACCGCAGGATGGCTTCAGGCCCTAATCTGGTTCCGGCACGGCACGCTGAGCCTTTGGTTAATTCCTCTTCCTGGTGGGAAATGAGAGTTAAATTTGCCCGTCCAGACACCTCCAGCTAGTCTGTCATTGGTTCTCGCTATTCCTGTTCATCTTCCGCAGAAATTGCAAACTGGGCCAAACAGGAGGTTAAAGGGACTGACTCTCCAAGTCGGGAGAGTGTTAGTAAAGCATCTGGAATGTTGCACCCGAGTACCAGGGTACGAGAACTGAGACATATTTGAACACGTCTCCCGATCACATGGTTGATCATACTCTGGGTTCCACATGCATGTTTTAGCTGAAGGAAGAATACCTTAAACCTGGGTAGTTGAAACCCGTGGAATGGGTACCATGCAATGTGACTTCAATGGGTCTTCATTTCCTCACCAAACCTCTCCAATCCTATCACTGCTGCGTTTATGCCCCTGTACACACGCTTAATTCTCTTTCGGAGACATAGCAATCCATAGGTTTTAAGATACTTACTAGTCAGGTACATTCTTAGGCGTTTAATATGGGGTGTTGAGTCCATTTCGTTGAGCAAGGAGTAGCTCTTGTCTATTCCATATTTGGCTTAAGGAACTTTATCTGTGCTCATTTCAATCTCTGGTTTTATGCAGCACCCCAACTCACCTTTCCCCTTAAGCAAGCATAAGTTGGTTTTCTAAATTTGAGACCCTGTTCTGTTTTAGAATGCAGTTCCTGTGTAGCCAAGTTTACATTTCGTGTATTACTGATATCTTATGATGTTTCTTTTTCTGTGTGACTTATTTCAGTTAGAATCATCGTACCTGAATCCACTCATTATGCTGCTAAGGGCCTGATGACATAGATTTCATTGCTGAGTGATACTGCATTGTAAGTAAGTACCTCAAGTTCTTTATCCATTTTTCACTTTCTGTGATATTGAACTTGTACGGTAAACGAGGTTCTTGTAAACGGAGGCGTCCCAAACTTTGGGGTGGCTGTGTCTTTTTGATTTTAATTTCCCTAAGCTATAGGACCATAAGTGGAAGTGCCCTAGGCTCTGTTGCTTTGTTTTTTAGATGTTTCAGGAAACACCATACACTTCTCCAGAGTGGCTGTTGGCAATTTACATCCCGCCCATCAGCATAAGAAGGCTCCCAGTTCTCCATGGCCTGTCGTGCCTTTATGGATTTTACACTTTTTCAGATGGCCCTTTTTACCAGGTGGAAGTGAGACTTCATTGTAGTGCAGATTTCCTTTGCAAGCTTGCTTGGTTGGCCAAAAAGTGCGTATGCGTTTTTTCCTGAATATATTCAGGAAAAAACGCATACGCCCTTTTTGGCCAAGTGCATCATTGTGTACGTTCTGCCTCTTTTCCTATGCTTTCAATGCAATTTCAGTCTACCTCCTGAAATCGGTTTCCTGCAATTCTGCCCCGCTTTCAAGTCCTCTTGGCAGCCTTACTTCAGTATATTTTTGGACGATAGCTGACATTTATAACTCTGCAGGTTTGTGAATTACAGTGCCCCTGAGCTCCTTTCTACAACTCGCTTTCTTGTGACCTGGCCGCAACACCGCAGGATGGCTTCAGGCCCTAATTTGGTTCCGGCACGGCACGCTGAGCCTTTGGTTAATTCCTCTTCCTGGTGGGAAATGAGAGTTAAATTTGCCCGTCCAGACACCTCCAGCTAGTCTCTCATTGGTTCTCGCTATTCCTGTTCATCTTCCGCAGAAATTGCAAACTGGGCCAAACAGGAGGTTAAAGGCGCTGACTCTCCAAGTGGGGAGAGTGTTAGTAAAGCGTCTGGAATGTTGCACCCGAGTACCAGGGGAGGAAAACTGAGACATATTTGAACACGTCTCCCGATCACATGGTTGATCATACTCTGGGTTCCACATGCATGTTTTAGCTGAAGGAAGAATACCTAAAACCTGGGTAGTTGAAACCCGTGGAATGGGTACCATGCAATGTGACTTCAAAGGGTCTTCATTTGCTCACCGAACCTCTCCAATCCTATCACTGCTGCGTTTATGCCCCTGTACACATGCTTGATTCTCTTTCGGAGACATAGCAATCCATAGGTTTTAAGATACTTACTAGTCAGGTACATTCTTAGGCGTTTAATATGGGGTGTTGAGTCCATTTCGTTGAGCAAGGAGTAGCTCTTGTCTATTCCATATTTGACTTAAGGAACTTTATCTGTGCTCATTTCAATCTCTGGTTTTATGTAGCACCCCAACTCACCTTTACCCTTAAGCAAGCATAAGTTGGTTTTCTAAATTTGAGACCCTGTTCTGTTCTGTAATTCAGTTCCTGTGTAGCCAAGTTTACATTCCGTGTATTACTGATATCTTATGATGTTTCTTTTTCTGTGTGACTTATTTCAGTTAGAATCATCATACCTGAATCCACTCATTGTGCTGCTAAGGGCCTGATGACACAGATTTCATTGCTGAGTGATATTGCTTTGTAAGTAAATACCACAACTTCTTTATCCATTTTTCACTTTCTGCGATATTGAACTTGTACTGTAAACGAGGTTCTGGTAAACAGAGCCGTCCCAAACTTTGGGGTGGCTGTGTCTTTTTGATTTTAATTTCCCTAAGCTATAGGACCATAAGTGGAAGTGCCCTATGCTCTGTTGCTTTGTTTTTTAGATGTTTCAGGAAACACCATACACTTCTCCAGAGTGGCTGTTGGCAATTTACATCCCGCCCATCAGCATAAGAAGGCTCCCAGTTCTCCATGGCCTGTCGTGCCTTTCTGGATTTTACACTTTTTTCAGATGGCCCTTTTGACCGGGGGGAAGTGAGACTTCATTGTAGTGCAGATTTCCTTTGCAAGCTTGCTTGGTTGGCCAAAAAGGGCGTATGCGTTTTTTCCTGAATATATTTAGGAAAAAACACATACGCCCTTTTTGGCCAAGTGCATCATTGTCGAGTTTCTGACTCTCTTCATATGCTTTCAATGCAATTCCAGTCTACCTCCTGAAATCGGTTTCCTGCAATTCTGCCTTGCTTTCAATGCCTCTTCATAGCCTTACCTCAATATATTTTTTAAAAATAGTTGGCCTTTATAACTCTGCAGGTTTTTGAATTGCAGTGGCCCTTAGCTCCATTTTTTAGCTCTTATTTTTGTGGTATTGCCCCATAACCAAAGGATTCCTTGAAGCCCTATTTTTCTTCTGGGGCACCTGCTGTGCCTTTGGTTAATTCTTCTTACTGATGTGATATTAGAGTGACATGTGCCCATTGAAACCGCTACAGCTAGTTTCTCACTGGTTCCCCCTATTCCCATTCATCCTCTGCACTAACTGCAGACTGTGCGATACCAGAACTTAAAGGCATTGACTCCATGTGGGGATGTTGTTAGTAAAGCGGCTGGAATGTCGATCCGGAGCCCCAGGAGAGGAAAAATGAGGTGCGTTTTAGAAACCTTTCCCGATCATATGGTATACCAGTCGCTGGGTTTCCCAAGCATGGTTTAGCTGTAGGAAGATTCCCTTCAACCTGGAGTGTTGGGACCCTTGGACTGAGTAGCATGAAGTATTGCATTAAACTTTCGGCAGTTGCTCACCAAAGCTCACCAATCCTGTCAGCCCCAAGTGTCCAGCCTTATGTCTTATCCAGCTGTGGGTTTATATGTGGTCAATCCAGGTTGCATCACAGCCCCTGAGCGAATTTTGTAAGAATTTTTCTCTCTTTCATTGTTTCAGCGTTTTGTTTTTAAAATTTATTTCTATAATGGGGTTTAGCTCCTTTTCACTGCTGTGTTTGTGCCGCTCTGCACACACTTGATTCCCTTATGGAGATATATCAATACATGGGTTTTAAGATTCTTATTCCTCAGATATATTTCTCTGCGGTGTATAGGGTGTGTTGAGGCCTGTTCATTGAGCAAGGTGTAGATCTTGTCTAATACCTATTTGGTTTATTGAACGGTATCTGTGCTAATTTCAAACTCTGGTTTTATGCATCACCCCACCTCTCCTTTCCCCTTAAGCTGACATAAGTGTGTTTTCTAAATGTGAGACACTGTTCTGTTCTGTAATTCATTTCTTGTGCAGCCATATTTACCCTCCCTCTATAAGTGATATCTTATGATATGTTTCTTTTTCTGTTTGACTTATTTCAAGTAGTATTATCGGACCTAAATCCACTCTTTATCCTTCTACTAGCCTTATTACATTGATTTCATGGTGAAGAGATATTCCATTGTACATAAGTACCACATCTTCTTTATCCATTGTTCTCTTTCCTGGGATATTTAAGGTGTACTGAAGTTGAGGTTCTTGTAAACAGAGTAGCCCTAAACTGTGGTGTGCTTGTGTCTTGTTGATTTTTAGACTTCCCTAGATATACTCCCATGATTGGAAGTGTCCTATGCTCTGTAGCTCTGTTTTTTAGATGATTTAGGAACCACCATACACTTCTCCAGAGTGGCTCTCAGCAGTTCACACACTGCCCATCAGCGTATAAAGGCTCCCTGTTCTCCATGGCCTGTCCTGCATTTCTGGTTTTTACAATTTTTTAGGATGGCCCTTTTGACCGGTGGGAAGTGAGACTTCTTTGTTGTGCACATTTGCATTGCTTGCTTGCTTCGTTGCCCATAAAGTGCGTATGCGTTTTTTCCTGGATATAATCAGGAAAAAACGCATACGCCCTTTTGGGCCAACTGCATCATTGTCGAAATTCTGCCGCTTTTCATGTGCGTTAAAGACGAGTCCAATCTATCTCTTGAAATCTGTTTCTTGCAATTCTGTCTTGCATTCAGATCCTCTTCTTTGCCTTACCTCAACATATTTTTGGACGTTAGTTTTCATTTATAACTCTGCAGGTTTGTGAATTGCAGTGACCCTGAGCTCCATTTTTTAAGTTGCTCTTTTGTGAGCTGGCCTCAAACCCGCAGGATTGCTTCAGGCCCTATTTTGGCTCCGGCGAGGCAGGCTGAGCCTTTCTTTAATTCTTATTCTTAATGGGAAATTAGAGTGATATGTGCCCGTCCAAACCCCTACAACTCTTCTCTCATTGGTTCCCCCTCTTCCCGTTCATCCTCCTCACAATTTGCAAAATGTGTGAAACAGAAGTTTAAATGTGCTGATTCTCCAAGTGGGGAGATTCTAAGTAGCGTGGCTGGAATGGTGAACAGGAGCACCAGGAGAGGATAAATGAGGTGCATTTTAGACACATCTCCCGATCACATGGTGTACAGTCCTCTGGGTTTTCCATGCATGTTTTAGCTGTAGGAAGATCCCTTGAACCTGCAGATTTGGGACCCATTGAATGGGTACCAGGTAGTATTACTTTAAAGGGTGTGCATTTCCTCACCCAACCTCACATTTCTCTTAGCGCAAACAGTTTCCAGCCTTATGTCTCATCCTGCTGTGGGTCTAGATGTGTTCAATCCATGTTGCATCACCGTCCCTGAGGAAAAGTTGTAAGAGGTTTTCTCTGTCTCTCTGTCGTTTATTTTTTTCAATTTATTACTATATTGGTTACAGCTGATTTTCAAAGCTCTGTTTCTTGCTGCTGTACATCCACTTGATTCGCGTACAGAGAGACATCAATAAATTCTTTTTCAGATTCTTACCAGTCGTATATATTCTTTTCCGGTGACTTGAGTGTGCTGAGTGCAGTTCTTTTAGCTACCGTGTAGGCCTTGTTGATTATCAGTTTGGTATTTGGAATGGTATCTTTGCTAATTTCAACCTCCTGGATGATGCCTCACCCCTCCCCACCTTTCCCGTTTAGCAGCCTTATGCGTGTTTTCTACATATTTGACTATGTTTTTGTTTTGTAATTTATTTCATGTGTAGCCATTTTGGATTCCACCTTTAAGTGATATCTTATGATATGTGTCTTTTTCTTTTTGAATTCTGTCACTTAGAATGATCATACGTAACTCCTCCGGAGTTGTTACAACTGGCCATATTTCATTGATTTCCAGGCTGAATAATATTCCACTCTACCTAAGTACCACATCTCTATCCATTTTTTCCCTCCAGAGACATTTAAGTTATATCCTAGTCGAGGATCTTTTAAACAGAGAGGGGGTAAACATTGGGGTGCCTGTGTCCTCTCGATTTTTGTTTTTCCCAAGATATACGCCCATGAGTGCAAGTGCCCTATGCTCTGTAGCTCATTTTTTAGATGCTTTAGTAAACACAATACACTTCTCCAGAATGGCCGTTGGCAATATACATTTCCACTATAAGTCTCACAGGGCTCCCTCTTCTCGTTGCCCTGTCCTGCATTTCTGTTGTTTACGCTTTATGAGGATGGCTCTTCTGACTGATGCGAAGTGATATCTTTTGTAGTATTGACTTCCAGTGCCCACCTGTTTGGTTGGCTAAAAAAGTGTATGCCCTTTTCTTGAATATATACAGAAAAGAACGCATACACCCTTTTTGGCCAACTGCAATGTTGGCAATGTTCAGCTCCTTTTCTTGTGCTTAATGGCGAGTCCTTTCTACCTCCTCAAATCCCTTTCCTGCCATTCTCCCTTGCTTACAAGTCCTTTTCTCTGACTTTCCTCAAGACATTTTTCAGTGATGGATATTTTCAACTCTGCAGTTTTGTGAATTTTACTGCCCCTGAGTTCCATTGTTCAACTCGTGTTTATGGGAACTGGCCACAAAGCAGCGGGATTTCCTCAAGCCCTATACTGTTTCCATGGGCAACCCTAGCCTTTGGTCAATTCGTCTTCCTGATTGGAAATTAGAGTGACATGTGCCTGTCTGAACACCTAGGACTTGTCTCTCATTGTTCCTCATCCTTCCGCTTCATCCTCTGGACAAATTCCAAACTGTACGCAACAGGATGTTGACAGTGCTGACATCTCCAAGTGGGGAGACTGTTAGTAAAGACGCTGGAGGGGTGAACCCGAGCACCAGGAGATGAGGAGATGAGATGCCTTTTCCAAACTCTTCCCGATCAGACGGTATACCATCCTCTGGGTGTGACAGACATGTTTTAGCAGTAGGAAGAGTCCCATTCATGTAAGGAGAACACCAGGGCTTTTTCAAAATCAGTGTCTCCCCGAAACCCAAACTGGGGAAGTTTTTAAGCTACGGCTACACATATGTTCATTAAGGGCCTTGGGAAGTAGGCAGAGTCCAAACTTTAGATGATTGAAGTCTTCAGGGTCAGAAGCACTCACCACCAGCTTCCCTTAGGCTACACTTTAACTGTCATTGATAGATGATGTCAATAAAAATATCTATTCTTTTTCAGATTATTTCCCCTTATAGGTTATTGCAAAATGTTGAGTGTAGTTCCCTGTGCTATACAGTAGTTCCTTGTTGATGATCTATTTTATACATAGCAGTGTGTATGTGTTCATTCCAAACTGTTAATTTATCCCTCCTCCCACCTTTCCCCTTTGGTAATAATAAATTATAAGATTTTATACTTCTCAGAAATGGGGGAGCTGAAAGAGAGGTATCATTTTCAATGGAAAAGCATTTAAAACAAGATTGAAGGTTTAACCAAGATTATTAGCTGTACATCCTTGGAAAGAAATCACTTCGTTTCTCTAATATTGACCTGACAAATAAGACAAACCTTTTCACTGAACTTGCTTATAAAAAGTGATGGAAATATCAAATGGAAGTGTTAAAAACATCTTATTTTACCCGAGCCTTATACACTGTTCTATGTTAACTACAGTTTGGCTCACACATCTGTTCATTGAGGTTACAATAGTCTCAATTTCTGTTACTGATCCTCCAGACTGGACCCCAACAAGTGTCCCCCTGCCCAGTGTCATTGGGGCCAACAGATCGAGACTGAGTTTGGTTCACAAGCAAAGGAAACTTTATATTTTGATCAGAGAATGGAGAGGTGAGAGCATGCACTACCCCGTGGGCTGTGGGCTGGGCTGCTGTGTAGAGATCCTGTCAGAGTCAGTGGGAGGGAGGGAGGCGGCGGAGCTCTCGAGGGCCGGGTTGGCTGTAGCTCAGGCTCTATATCGTGGAGTCTGCACTGGGCCCCAGGAGCTGAGGTGTCGACCCAGCCATTCTGCACTAGGAAATCTGGTCTGAAGTGCCGGGTGTGGAACCTCTGCATGCGGGACCCTAGGAGCACGTGAAATTAGACAAAGCACAAAGGATAAAAAAGGTTAGACTTGACTTTATTGCCCAGATTCTATTTTTATCTCCCAGGGATTTTTAATGGGCTTTGCTGGGGACAAACCCCTCCTCTGCCTTTTGTCCCGTTCCTCATTCTTGGAGTGCTGAGGGTGCAGACCCTTCTTCTGTAACTGCTGAGTGCTGAGTTGGGAGCCCTCATACCCTGGGGCGAGGGTCAGAGCTTCTCCCCAGCAGCCTCCCGGTGACGTTGATTGTCCCCAGGACCCCTGCCTCCCTGCTCGTCCACCTGAGCACCAGCATTGGAAGTGTTATAGATTCTAATGACCTTTAAGGGTCCAGGAAAGAGATGTGCAGAGACGCTGTGGGGGCCGGTTTCACCCCGCCCCACATTTGTTCGGCCACCTTAGGCTGACCGTCTCTGCCAGCCTAGATGCTCTGACCAGTAGTCTGCGCTTTCTTCAGTTAGGCCCCTGAATTAACGTACAAACAGCACCAGGTGTCAGAGCCCTGCCCGCTCAACTCCCAGACAGTCCAGGGTCAGTGGTGATCAAGGACCATGATGGCTACTGAGTCAACAGCCTTTTGAAGTAAACAGGAGTCCAGCCGGTCTTATTGGCCACCATCATCACGGTGTCTGTAGGCTTTTCTATGGTGACAGTGTGGTATACTGTTCCCCCGCCAAGATTATTAGCTCCCCTCTGGGTGCAGTAAGTCCTGCAAGCAGTAGTCTACTCTTTTGGGACACACTCTTGTTGTTTTATGAGAGAAACTCCAGGTCAAGTGATGTTCACACGAGTCGTCATGGTGCCCTGTTGCCCCCGGTTATCTCTCTGGATGTTGGAGTTGGAGGGCCTCCTCACTCGAGGTCGGTGTGCCCACGGAGCGAACCCTGCAACTTCAGGGCATGGTTGGTGGTTAGGATCACCACGTGGGGTCCTTTTCCCTTAGGAGGGAGGTGGCCTTTTGGGCTGCTGATTTCCAGGTTTTTAGATACCGCCAGTATCTTGGCCAGATGTGGCAGTGGGCCAAGCCCCTTAGTGACCGTAGTTTATCCTACCTGGATGGCATTCTTGCATTGTTCCATTTCAAGTGGTCCCAGTTTTTGCACTAATTCTCCAATGGCGATTCACCTTTCACCGGGAATGTAAAGGTCAAAGGGTTTAGCTAAATTAGGGAGTTCCAGGGCAAGGGTCTGAATTGACTGCTCTTTCCATTCTTGAAAGGCCACTTCTGGATTCTATTCAAAAGGATCATCATCTTTTCCTTTCAGTGTTTCATATAGAGGCCCAGCTAGTAGACTGTAGCTAGGGATCCAGAAGCAGCAAACCCTGGCCTCCCCAGGAACCCCTAAGCTGTCTTCTAGTTTTAGAAAGGGGTAAGGCTGAAAATGGTTTCTTCCCTTTCCTGGGATGGGCTTCTCTGACCTTCTGTGAGAATGAAGCCCAGGCAGGTCACCGCAGTCTGTGATATTTGAGCTTTTTCTTGGACAACTTCTATCCTTTATTGGCTTGGTAGTTCAGAGGCCTCCTTAGTAGGGCTGGTGATCAGAATGTCGTCTGCATATTGAAGGAGGGTTTCCTTTTCCAGAGGTAGAACTTTTAGGTCTTTAGCTAAGCTTTCCCCAAAGATGGTGTGGGAATTTTTGCACCCTTGGGGCCAGACGGCCCGGAAGTATTGTTTTAGTTGTATGTTGAGTCCTGCCACTCACAAGCCAAAATTTCTTGTGACTCTGGGACTAATGGAATACAAAAGAAGGCATCATTGAAGACTAATACAGAATACCATGTCCTGGTGGTTGGTAGAATGACCAGCAGGGTGTAGGAATTAGGAGCAACTGGAGGTATATCCTCGGTGGCTTCACTGACTGTCCTGACATCCTTTACCAGGTCCCCAGCAGCCCATGGGGCTCTCGTGGTCAGACCAATCCCAGAATATGGAGCTCACCTGGGCAGGTACCCCACCCCCACCCCAGCCCACGGGGCTCTCGTGGTCAGGCCCCTCCCAGGATACAGAGCTACCCTTGCAGGTACCGTGGCAGGGCTGGGCACACAGGAACCGTGCACATAGCCCTCATTGCAGAGCACCCCCAGCTCACCTGTCGCTCAGAGCTGACACAGAGCACCTCAGAGCAGGACTTGAACTAACAAACAGCAGCTGCGACAGGTCTGTGACCCTGGGCATCACTCCGTGAGGCCTCCCTCCACCTGGTCTTCCAGAGACTTCCACTGCACCCGGGGCACCAGGCCTCTGTCTCCAACCACCACCCACCCCTCCTCTCCCTGACTCCTGGGTTCCTCTCATTAGGAGAGGGTTTTCTTGAAGTTGTCTCCCACTCATGGGCCAGATAAAATGATTAGAAAACAAGCCAAAGCTGCAGCCCCTTGTCTATCCTGACTCTCAGGAGCCCACACCTGTTCCTTGGACCTGGCCGGTTCAGCAAGTTCCATTTTCTGCAACTGTGAGCCCCTGAGGGGTGATGATTGGCTGACCTGGGCAGCCTTACCGTGCCGGCCAGCCCTCCCCAGGTGTGCCTGGGTTGAGATCAATATAAATACCACTCCAGGCAGCAAGAGCCCCTGCAGCCGTGCCTGACGCCATTTTCTCTGCCCTGTCAGCAGTCTCGGGGCTGGGCTGGTGGGAGGGAGTGAGAGGCCACGGCTTTGTGGGTGGCCCAGTGTGAGTGGGGCTCTGCTGGACTTTCTGCAGCAGTTGCCAGGCTGCCACCTGCTAAAGAAGAGGATGTGTCACCCATACCTGCTGCTGGAATTTCTCCCTGGGCAGAGGTGAGGAAGGAAAAAAGCAGTGGGGGCAGGGACAGGACGGGTATCTCAGGCAGGGAAATGGAAATCTTCCAGAAGAGCACCCAGGGCCAGGACCATCCTGGCTGGCCTGCAGGCACCAAGTCGGCCGGCATGCTGTCACTCGTGTGGCTCTATGGCCCTTCCTCTAGGCTTTCAAGTCCTTGTATATATTCAGGTGTTTTACCTGGGACGGGTGGGAATAGTTCAGCAGCAACTGGCCTGGGGCTCAGCTCACGTTTACTCACAGATGCCTCGGCACGGTGCCCCAGCTTTGCAATGAGGACGCTTGTTGCGTGGGGGCTGCTGGCTGAATGGGAGACGATTCCCCACCACTGACCAACTTCAGAATTGTTTACAACTGGAGCAAGTGCCCTGATACGGTTTTCCTCTGTGTAACTGGTGGGTTCTGTGTTTTTTTTCTCTTTTTCGTTTTTGGTTCAAGGTAGATTTTATTCCTCTTTTTTGTATTTACAGATATAAGCATGGAAATAATTTATTCATATAAATACATGTATGTGCAGGGAATAATTGTTTTTTCTGTTTTATTTTTTAAATTTTATTTCTTTTTAATTTTGAATTTTATTTTATATTTTTATACAGCAGGTTCTTATTGGTTATCTATTTTATACATATAAATGTATACATGCCAATCCCAGTCTCTCAACTCCTCCCACCACCACCCCCCCAACAGCTTTCCCCCCTTGTTGTCCATACGTTTGTTGTCTACATCTGTTGCTCTATTTATGCCTTGCAAAATGGTTAATCTGTACAGTTTTTCTAGGTTCCACATATATGCATGAATATACAAGATTTGTTTTTCTCTTTCTGACTTACTTCACTCTGTATGACAGTCTCTAGATCCATCGACGTCTCTACAAATGACCCAATTTCATTCCTTTTCATGGCTTAGTAATATTCCATTTTATATATGTACCACAGCTTTATGCATTCGTCTGTCTGTGGGCATTTAGGTTGCTTCCATTACCTCGATATTGTAAATAGTGATGCAATGAACATTGCGGTGAATGACTCTTTTTGATTTATGGTTTTGTCTGGGTATATGTCCAGTACTGGGATTGCTGTATCATATGGTAATTCTATTGTTAGTTTCTTAAGAAATTCCATATTGTTCTCCATAATGACTGTATCAATTTATATTCCCAACAATAGTGGAAGAGGGTTCCTTTTCTCCACACCCTTTCCAGCATTTTTTGTTTGTAGATTTTCAATGATGCCTATTCTACCAGGTGTGAGGTGATACCTCATTGTTGAATCCATTTCGTTGAGCAAGGGGTAGCTCTTGTCTATTCCATATTTGGCTTATGGAACGGTATCTGTGCTAATTTCAAACTCTGCTTTTATGCAGCACCCCAACTCACCTTCCCCCTTAAGCAGGCATAAGTTGGTTTTCTAAACTTGAGACCCTGTTCTGTTTTGTAATTCAGTTCATGTGTAGCCAAGTTCACAACCCGTGTATTACTGATACCTTATGATGTTTCTTTTTCTGTGTGACTTATTTCACTTAGAATCATCGTGCCTCAATGCACTCATTATGCTGGTACGGGCCTGGTGACATAGATTTCATTGCTGAGTGGTATTCTGTTGTACATAAGTACCACAACTTCTTTATCCATTATTTGCTCTCTGGGATATTTAACTTGTGCCGTAGAAGAGATTTCTGTAAAAAGAGCCATCCCAAATTTTGGGGTTGCTGTGTCTTTTTGATATTAATTTCCCTAAGCTATAGGACCATAAGTGGAAGTGCCCTAGGCTCTGTTGCTTTGTTTTTTAGATGTTTCAGGAAACAACATACACATCTCCCGAGTGTCTGTTGGCAATTTACATCCTGCCCATCAGCATAACAAGGCTCCCAGTTCTCCATGGCCTGTCCTGCCTTTCTGGGTTTTACACTTTTTTCAGATGGCCCTTTTGACCGGGGGGAAGTGAGACTTCATTGTAGTGCAGATTTCCTTTGCAAGCTTGCTTGGTTGGCCAGAAAGGGCGTATGCGTTTTTTCCTGAATATATTCAGGAAAAAACGCATACGCCCTTTTGGCCAAGTGCATCATTGTGGACGTTCTGCCTCTTTTCCTATGCTTTCAATGCAATTCCAGTCTACCTCCTGAAATCGGTTTCCTGCAATTCTGCCCCGCTTTCAAGTCCTCTTGGCAGCCTTACTTCAGTCTATTTTTGGACGATAGCTGTCATTTATAACTCTGCAGGTTTGTGAATTACAGTGCCCCTGAGCTCCTTTCTTCAACTCGCTTTCTTGTGACCTGGCCGCAACACCGCAGGATGGCTTCAGGCCCTAATCTGGTTCCGGTCCGGCACGCTGAGCCTTTGGTTAATTCCTCTTCCTGGTGGGAAATGAGAGTTAAATTTGCCCGTTCAGACACCTCCAGCTAGCCTCTCATTGGTTCTCGCTATTCCTGTTCATCTTCCGCAGAAATTGCAAACTGGGCCAAACAGGAGGTTAAAGGCACTGACTCTCCAAGTCGGGAGAGTGTTAGTAAAGCGTCTGGAATGTTGCACCCGAGTACCAGGGGAGGAAAACTGAGACATATTTGAACACGTCTCCCGTTCACACGGTAGATCATACACGGGGTTCCACATGCATGTTTTAGCTGAAGGAAGAATACCTTAAACCTGGAGAGTTGAGACCCGTGTAATGGGTACCATGCAATATGACTTCAAAGGGTCTTCATTTGCTCACCGAACCTCTCCAATCCTATCACTGCTGCGTTCATGCCCCTGTACACATGCTTGATTCTCTTTCGGAGACATAGCAATCCATAGGTTTTAAGATACTTACTAGTCAGGTACATTCTTAGGCGTTTAATATGGGGTGTTGAGTCCATTTCGTTGAGCAAGGAGTAGCTCTTGTCTATTCCATATTTGGCTTAAGGAACTTTATCTGTGCTCATTTCAATCTCTGGTTTTATGCAGCACCCCAACTCACCTTTCCCCTTAAGCAAGCATAAGTTGGTTTTCTAAATTTGAGACCCTGTTCTGTTCTGTAATTCAGTTCCTGTGTAGCCAAGTTTACATTCCGTGTATTACTGATATCTTATGATGTTTCTTTTTCTGTGTGACTTATTTCAGTTAGAATCATCATACCTGAATCCACTCATTGTGCTGCTAAGGGCCTGATGACACAGATTTCATTGCTGAGTGATATTGCTTTGTAAGTAAATACCACAACTTCTTTATCCATTTTTCACTTTCTGCGATGTTGAACTTGTACTGTAAACGAGGTTCTTGTAAACAGAGCCGTTCCAAACTTTGGGGTGGCTGTGTCTTTTTGATTTTAAATTCCCTAAGCTATAGGACCATAAGTGGAAGTGCCCTAGGCTCTGTTGCTTTGTTTTTTAGATGTTTCAGGAAACACCATACACTTCTCCCGAGTGGTTGTTGGCAATTTACATCCCGCCCATCAGCATAACAAGGCTCCCAGTTCTCCATGGCCTGTCCTGCCTTTCTGGATTTTACAGTTTTTTCAGATGGCCCTTTTGACCGGGGGGAAGTGAGACTTCATTGTAGTGCAGATTTCCTTTGCAAGCTTGCTTGGTTGGCCAAAAAGGGCGTATGCGTTTTTTCCTGAATATATTCAGGAAAAAACGCATACGCCCTTTTTGGCCAAGTGCATCATTGTGGACGTTCTGCCTCTTTTCCTATGCTTTCAATGCAATTCCAGTCTACCTCCTGAAATCGGTTTCCTGCAATTCTGCCCCGCTTTCAAGTCCTCTTGGCAGCCTTACTTCAGTCTATTTTTGGACGATAGCTGTCATTTATAACTCTGCAGGTTTGTGAATTACAGTGCCCCTGAGCTCCTTTCTTCAACTCGCTTTCTTGTCACCTGGCCGCAACACCGCAGGATGGCTTCAGGCCCTAATCTGGTTCCGGCACGGCACGCTGAGCCTTTGGTTATTTCCTCTTCCTGGTGGGAAATGAGAGTTAAATTTGCCCGTCCAGACACCTCCAGCTAGTCTCTCATTGGTTCTCGCTATTCCTGTTCATCTTCCAAGAAATTGCAAACTGGGCCAAACAGGAGGTTAAAGGCGCTGACTCTCCAAGTGGGGAGACTGTTAGTAAAGCGTCTGGAATGTTGCACCCGAGTACCAGGGGAGGAAAACTGAGACATATTTGAACACGTCTCCCGTTCACATGGTTGATCATACTTGGGTTCCACATGCATCTTTTAGCTGAAGGAAGAATACCTTAAACCTGGGTATTTGAAACCCGTGGAATGGGTACCATGCAATATGACTTCAAAGGGTCTTCATTTGCTCACCGAACCTCTCCAATCCTATCACTGCTGCGTTTATGCCCCTGTACACATGCTTGATTCTCTTTCGGAGACATAGCAATCCATAGGTTTTAAGATACTTACTAGTCAGGTACATTCTTAGGCGTTTAATATGCGGTGTTGAGTCCATTTCGTTGAGCAAGGAGTAGCTCTTGTCTATTCCATATTTGGCTTAAGGAACTTTATCTGTGCTCATTTCAATCTCTGGTTTTATGCAGCACCCCAACTCACCTTTCCCCTTAAGCAAGCATAAGTTGGTTTTCTAAATTTGAGACCCTGTTCTGTTCTGTAATTCAGTTCCTGTGTAGCCAAGTTTCCATTCCGTGTATTACTGATATCTTATGATGTTTCTTTTTCTGTGTGACTTATTTCAGTTAGAATCATCATACCTGAATCCACTCATTGTGCTGCTAAGGGCCTGATGACACAGATTTCATTGCTGAGTGATATTGCTTTGTAAGTAAATACCACAACTTCTTTATCCATTTTTCACTTTCTGCGATGTTGAACTTGTACTGTAAACGAGGTTCTTGTAAACAGAGCCGTTCCAAACTTTGGGGTGGCTGTGTCTTTTTGATTTTAAATTCCCTAAGCTATAGGACCATAAGTGGAAGTGCCCTAGGCTCTGTTGCTTTGTTTTTTAGATGTTTCAGGAAACACCATACACTTCTCCCGAGTGGTTGTTGGCAATTTACATCCCGCCCATCAGCATAACAAGGCTCCCAGTTCTCCATGGCCTGTCCTGCCTTTCTGGATTTTACAGTTTTTTCAGATGGCCCTTTTGACCGGGGGGAAGTGAGACTTCATTGTAGTGCAGATTTCCTTTGCAAGCTTGCTTGGTTGGCCAAAAAGGGCGTATGCGTTTTTTCCTGAATATATTCAGGAAAAAACGCATACGCCCTTTTTGGCCAAGTGCATCATTGTGGACGTTCTGCCTCTTTTCCTATGCTTTCAATGCAATTCCAGTCTACCTCCTGAAATCGGTTTCCTGCAATTCTGCCCCGCTTTCAAGTCCTCTTGGCAGCCTTACTTCAGTCTATTTTTGGACGATAGCTGTCATTTATAACTCTGCAGGTTTGTGAATTACAGTGCCCCTGAGCTCCTTTCTTCAACTCGCTTTCTTGTCACCTGGCCGCAACACCGCAGGATGGCTTCAGGCCCTAATCTGGTTCCGGCACGGCACGCTGAGCCTTTGGTTATTTCCTCTTCCTGGTGGGAAATGAGAGTTAAATTTGCCCGTCCAGACACCTCCAGCTAGTCTCTCATTGGTTCTCGCTATTCCTGTTCATCTTCCAAGAAATTGCAAACTGGGCCAAACAGGAGGTTAAAGGCGCTGACTCTCCAAGTGGGGAGACTGTTAGTAAAGCGTCTGGAATGTTGCACCCGAGTACCAGGGGAGGAAAACTGAGACATATTTGAACACGTCTCCCGTTCACATGGTTGATCATACTTGGGTTCCACATGCATCTTTTAGCTGAAGGAAGAATACCTTAAACCTGGGTATTTGAAACCCGTGGAATGGGTACCATGCAATATGACTTCAAAGGGTCTTCATTTGCTCACCGAACCTCTCCAATCCTATCACTGCTGCGTTTATGCCCCTGTACACATGCTTGATTCTCTTTCGGAGACATAGCAATCCATAGGTTTTAAGATACTTACTAGTCAGGTACATTCTTAGGCGTTTAATATGCGGTGTTGAGTCCATTTCGTTGAGCAAGGAGTAGCTCTTGTCTATTCCATATTTGGCTTAAGGAACTTTATCTGTGCTCATTTCAATCTCTGGTTTTATGCAGCACCCCAACTCACCTTTCCCCTTAAGCAAGCATAAGTTGGTTTTCTAAATTTGAGACCCTGTTCTGTTCTGTAATTCAGTTCCTGTGTAGCCAAGTTTCCATTCCGTGTATTACTGATATCTTATGATGTTTCTTTTTCTGTGTGACTTATTTCAGTTAGAATCATCATACCTGAATCCACTCATTGTGCTGCTAAGGGCCTGATGACACAGATTTCATTGCTGAGTGATATAGCTTTGTAAGTAAATACCACAACTTCTTTATCCATTTTTCAATTTCTGCGATGTTGAACTTGTACTGTAAACGAGGTTCTTGTAAACAGAGCCGTTCCAAACTTTGGGGTGGCTGTGTCTTTTTGATTTTAAATTCCCTAAGCTATAGGACCATAAGTGGAAGTGCCCTAGGCTCTGTTGCTTTGTATTTTAGATGTTTCAAGAAACACCATACACTTCTCCCGAGTGGTTGTTGGCAATTTACATCCCGCCCATGAGCCTAACAAGGCTCCCAGTTCTCCATGGCCTGTCCTGCCTTTCTGGATTTTACACTTTTTTCAGATGGCCCTTTTGACCGGGGGGAAGTGAGACTTCATTGTAGTGCAGATTTCCTTTGCAAGCTTGCTTGGTTGGCCAAAAAGGGCGTATGCGTTTTTTCCTGAATATATTCAGGAAAAAACGCATACGCCCTTTTTGGCCAAGTGCATCATTGTGGACGTTCTGCCTCTTTTCCTATGCTTTCAATGCAATTCCAGTCTACCTCCTGAAATCGGTTTCCTGCAATTCTGCCCCGCTTTCAAGTCCTCTTGGCAGCCTTACTTCAGTCTATTTTTGGACGATAGCTGTCATTTATAACTCTGCAGGTTTGTGAATTACAGTGCCCCTGAGCTCCTTTCTTCAACTCGCTTTCTTGTCACCTGGCCGCAACACCGCAGGATGGCTTCAGGCCCTAATCTGGTTCCGGCACGGCACGCTGAGCCTTTGGTTATTTCCTCTTCCTGGTGGGAAATGAGAGTTAAATTTGCCCGTCCAGACACCTCCAGCTAGCCTCTCATTGGTTCTCGCTATTCCTGTTCATCTTCCAAGAAATTGCAAACTGGGCCAAACAGGAGGTTAAAGGCGCTGACTCTCCAAGTGGGGAGACTGTTAGTAAAGCGTCTGGAATGTTGCACCCGAGTACCAGGGGAGGAAAACTGAGACATATTTGAACACGTCTCCCGTTCACATGGTTGATCATACTTGGGTTCCACATGCATCTTTTAGCTGAAGGAAGAATACCTTAAACCTGGGTATTTGAAACCCGTGGAATGGGTACCATGCAATATGACTTCAAAGGGTCTTCATTTGCTCACCGAACCTCTCCAATCCTATCACTGCTGCGTTTATGCCCCTGAACACATGCTTGATTCTCTTTCGGAGACATAGCAATCCATAGGTTTTAAGATACTTACTAGTCAGGTACATTCTTAGGCGTTTAATATGCGGTGTTGAGTCCATTTCGTTGAGCAAGGAGTAGCTCTTGTCTATTCCATATTTGGCTTAAGGAACTTTATCTGTGCTCATTTCAATCTCTGGTTTTATGCAGCACCCCAACTCACCTTTCCCCTTAAGCAAGCATAAGTTGGTTTTCTAAATTTGAGACCCTGTTCTGTTTTGGAATGCAGTTCCTGTGTAGCCAAGTTTACATTCCGTGTATTAGTGATATCTTATGATGTTTCTTTTTCTGTGTGACTTATTTCAGTTAGAATCATCGTACCTGAATCCACTCATTATGCTGCTACGGGCCTGATGACATAGATTTCATTGCTGAGTGATACTGCATTGTACGTAAGTACCACAAGTTCTTTATCCATTTTTCACTTTCTGTGATATTGAACTTGTACGGTTAACGAGGTTCTTGTAAACGGAGGCGTCCCAAACTTTGGGGTGGCTGTGTCTTTTTGATTTTAATTTCGCTAAGCTATAGGACCATAAGTGGAAGTGCCCTAGGCTCTGTTGCTTTGTTTTTTAGATGTTTCAGGAAACACCATACACTTCTCCCGAGTGTCTGTTGGCAATTTACATCCCGCCCCTCAGCATAACAAGGCTCTCAGTTCTCCATGGCCTGTCCTGCCTTTCTGGATTTTACACTTTATTCTGATGGCCCTTTTGACCGGGGGGAAGTGAGACTTCATTGTAGTGCAGATTTCCTTTGCAAGCTTGCTTGGTTGGCCAAAAAGGGCGTATGCGTTTTTTCCTGAATATATTCAGGAAAAAACGCATACGCCCTTTTTGGCCAAGTGCATCATTGTGGACGTTCTGCCTCTTTTCCTATGCTTTCAATGCAATTCCAGTCTACCTCCTGAAATCGGTTTCCTGCAATTCTGCCCCGCTTTCAAGTCCTCTTGGCAGCCTTACTTTAGTCTATTTTTGGATGATAGCTGTCATTTATAACTCTGCAGGTTTGTGAATTACAGTGCCCCTGAGCTCCTTTCTTCAACTCGCTTTCTTTTGAGCTGGCCGCAACACCGCAGGATGGCTTCAGGCCCTAATCTGGTTCCGGTACGGCACGCTGAGCCTTTGGTTATTTCCTCTTCCTGGTGGGAAATGAGAGTTAAATTTGCCCGTCCAGACACCTCCAGCTAGCCTCTCATTGGTTCTCGCTATTCCTGTTCATCTTCCGCAGAAATTGCAAACTGGGCCAAAGAGGAGGTTAAAGGCGCTGACTCTCCAAGTGGGGAGACTGTTAGTAAAGCGTCTGGAATGTTGCACCCGAGTACCAGGGGAGGAAAACTGAGACATATTTGAACACGTCTCCCGTTCACATGGTTGATCATACTTGGGTTCCACATGCATGTTTTAGCTGAAGGAAGAATACCTAAAACCTGGGTAGTTGAAACCCGTGGAATGGGTACCATGCAATATGCCTTCAAAGGGTCTTCATTTGATCACCGAACCTCTCCAATCCTATCACTGCTTCATTTATGCCCCTGTACACATGCTTGATTCTGTTTCGGAGACATAGCAATCCATAGGTTTTAAGATACTTACTAGTCAGGTACATTCTTAGGCGTTTAATATGCGGTGTTGAGTCCATTTCGTTGAGCAAGGAGTAGCTCTTGTCTATTCCATATTTGGCTTAAGGAACTTTATCTGTGCTCATTTCAATCTCTGGTTTTATGCAGCACCCCAACTCACCTTTCCCCTTAAGCAAGCATAAGTTGGTTTTCTAAATTTGAGACCCTGTTCTGTTCTGCAATTCAGTTCCTGTGTAGCCAAGTTTCCATTCCGTGTATTACTGATATCTTATGATGTTTCTTTTTCTGTGTGACTTATTTCAGTTAGAATCATCATACCTGAATCCACTCATTGTGCTGCTAAGGGCCTGATGACATAGATTTCATTGCTGAGTGATATTGCTTTGTAAGTGAATACCACAACTTCTTTATCCATTTTTCACTTTCTGCGATGTTGAACTTGTACTTTAAACGAGGTTCTTGTAAACAGAGCCGTTCCGAACTTTGGGGTGGCTGTGTCTTTTTGATTTTAATTTCCCTAAGCTATAGGACCATAATTGGAAGTGCCCTAGGCTCTGTTGCTTTGTTTTTTAGATGTTTCTGGAAACACCATACACTTCTCCCGAATGGTTGTTGGCAATTTACATCCCGCCCATCATCATAACAAGGCTCCCAGTTCTCCATGGCCTGTCCTGCCTTTCTGGATTTTACACTTTTTTCAGATGGCCCTTTTGACCGGGGGGAAGTGAGACTTCATTGTAGTGCAGATTTCCTTTGCAAGCTTGCTTGGTTGGCCAAAAAGTGCGTATGCGTTTTTTCCTGGATATATTCAGGAAAAAACGCATACGCCCTTTTTGGCCAAGTGCATCATTGTGGACGTTCTGCCTCTTTTCCTATGCTTTCAATGCAATTCCAGTCTACCTCCTGAAATCGGTTTCCTGCAATTCTGCCCCTCTTTCAAGTCCTCTTGGCAGCCTTACTTCAGTCTATTTTTGGACGATAGCTGTCATTTATAACTCTGCAGGTTTGTGAATTACAGTGCCCCTGAGCTCCTTTCTTCAACTCGCTTTCTTGTGACCTGGCCACAACACCGCAGGATGTCTTCAGGCCCTAATCTGGTTCCGGCACGGCATGCTGAGCCTTTGGTTATTTCCTCTTCCTGGTGGGAAATGAGAGTTAAATTTGCCCGTCCAGACACCTCCAGCTAGCCTCTCATTAGTTCTCGCTATTCCTGTTCATCTTCCGCAGAAATTGCAAACTGGGACAAACAGGAGGTTAAAGGCGCTGACTTTCCAAGTGGGGAGAGTGTTAGTAAAGCGTCTGGAATGTTGCACCCGAGTACCAGGGAAGGAAAACTGAGACATATTTGAACACGTCTCCCGTTCACATGGTTGATCATACTTGGGTTCCACATGCATGTTTTAGCTGAAGGAAGAATACCTTAAACCTGTGTATTTGAAACCCGTGGAATGGGTACCATGCAATATGACTTCAAAGGGTCTTCATTTGCTCACCGAACCTCTCCAATCCTATCACTGCTGCGTTTATGCCCCTGTACACATGCTTGATTCTCTTTCGGAGACATAGCAATCCATAGGTTTTAAGATACTTACTAGTCAGGTACATTCTTAGGCGTTTAATATGCGGTGTTGAGTCCATTTCGTTGAGCAAGGAGTAGCTCTTGTCTATTCCATATTTGGCTTAAGGAACTTTATCTGTGCTCATTTCAATCTCTGGTTTTATGCAGCACCCCAACTCACCTTTCCCCTTAAGCAAGCATAAGTTGGTTTTCTAAATTTGAGACCCTGTTCTGTTCTGTAATTCAGTTCCTGTGTAGCCAAGTTTCCATTCCGTGTATTACTGATATCTTATGATGTTTCTTTTTCTGTGTGACTTATTTCAGTTAGAATCATCATTCCTGAATCCACTCATTGTGCTGCTAAGGTCTTGATGACACAGATTTCATTGCTGAGTGATATTGCTTTGTAAGTAAATACCACAACTTTTTTATCCATTTTTCACTTTCTGCGATGTTGAACTTGTACTGTAAACGAGGTTCTTGTAAACAGAGCCGTTCA
Source organism: Delphinus delphis (assembly GCF_949987515.2). NCBI lineage: Eukaryota > Metazoa > Chordata > Mammalia > Artiodactyla > Delphinidae > Delphinus > Delphinus delphis. The sequence goes on from NW_027192744.1 coordinate 554,568, forward strand.
AAACTTTGGGGTGGCTGTGTCTTTTTGATTTTAAATTCCCTAAGCTATAGGACCATAAGTGGAAGTGCCCTAGGCTCTGTTGCTTTGTTTTTTAGATGTTTCAGGAAACACCATACACTTCTCCCGAGTGTTTGTTGGCAATTTACATCCCGCCCTTCAGCATAACAATGCTCCCAGTTCTCCATGGCCTGTCCTGCCTTTCTGGATTTTACACTTTTTTCAGATGGCCCTTTTGACCAGGGTGAAGTGAGACTTCATTGTAGTGCAGATTTCCTTTGCAAGCTTGCTTGGTTGGCCAAAAAGGGCGTATGCGTTTTTTCCTGAATATATTCAGGAAAAAACGCATACGCCCTTTTTGGCCAAGTGCATCATTGTGGACGTTCTGCCTCTTTTCCTATGCTTTCAATGCAATTCCAGTCTACCTCCTGAAATCGGTTTCCTGCAATTCTGCCCCGCTTTCAAGTCCTCTTGGCAGCCTTACTTCAGTCTATTTTTGGACGATAGCTGTCATTTATAACTCTGTAGGTTTGTGAATTACAGTGCCCCTGAGCTCCTTTCTTCAACTCGCTTTCTTTTGAGCTGGCCGCAACACCGCAGGATGGCTTCAGGCCCTAATCTGGTTCCGGCACGGCACGCTGAGCCTTTGGTTAATTCCTCTTCCTGGTGGGAAATGAGAGTTAAATTTGCCCGTCCAGACACCTCCAGCTAGCCTCTCATTGGTTCTCGCTATTCCTGTTCATCTTCCGCAGAAATTGCAAACTGGGCCAAACAGGAGGTTAAAGGCGCTGACTTTCCAAGTGGGGAGAGTGTTAGTAAAGCGTCTGGAATGTTGCACCCGAGTACCAGGGGAGGAAAACTGAGACGTATTTGAACACGTCTCCCGTTCACATGGTTGATCATACTTGGGTTCCACATGCATGTTTTAGCTGAAGGAAGAATACCTAAAACCTGGGTAGTTGAAACCCGTGGAATGGGTACCATGCAATATGACTTCAAAGGGTCTTCATTTGCTCACCGAACCTCTCCAATCCTATCACTGCTGCGTTTATGCCCCTGTACACATGCTTGATTCTGTTTCGGAGACATAGCAATCCATAGGTTTTAAGATACTTACTAGTCAGGTACATTCTTAGGCGTTTAATATGCGGTGTTGAGTCCATTTCGTTGAGCAAGGAGTAGCTCTTGTCTATTCCATATTTGGCTTAAGGAACTTTATCTGTGCTCATTTCAATCTCTGGTTTTATGCAGCACCCCAACTCACCTTTCCCCTTAAGCAAGCATAAGTTGGTTTTCTAAATTTGAGACCCTGTTCTGTTCTGTAATTCAGTTCCTGTGTAGCCAAGTTTACATTCCGTGTATTACTGATATCTTATGATGTTTCTTTTTCTGTGTGACTTATTTCAGTTAGAATCATCATACCTGAATCCACTCATTGTGCTGCTAAGGGCCTGATGACACAGATTTCATTGCTGAGTGATATTGCTTTGTAAGTAAATACCACAAGTTCTTTATCCATTTTTCAATTTCTGCGATGTTGAACTTGTACTGTAAACGAGGTTCTTGTAAACAGAGCCGTTCCAAACTTTGGGGTGGCTGTGTCTTTTTGATTTTAAATTCCCTAAGCTATAGGACCATAAGTGGAAGTGCCCTAGGCTCTGTTGCTTTGTTTTTTAGATGTTTCAGGAAACACCATACACTTCTCCCGAGTGGTTGTTGGCAATTTACATCCCGCCCATCATCATAACAAGGCTCCCAGTTCTCCATGGCCTGTCCTGCCTTTCTGGATTTTACACTTTTTTCAGATGGCCCTTTTGACCGGGGGGAAGTGAGACTTCATTGTAGTGCAGATTTCCTTTGCAAGCTTGCTTGGTTGGCCAAAAAGGGCGTATGCGTTTTTTCCTGAATATATTCAGGAAAAAACGCATACGCCCTTTTTGGCCAAGTGCATCATTGTGGACGTTCTGCCTCTTTTCCTATGCTTTCAATGCAATTCCAGTCTACCTCCTGAAATCGGTTTCCTGCAATTCTGCCCCGCTTTCAAGTCCTCTTGGCAGCCTTACTTCAGTCTATTTTTGGACGATAGCTGTCATTTATAACTCTGCAGGTTTGTGAATTACAGTGCCCCTGAGCTCCTTTCTTCAACTCGCTTTCTTTTGAGCTGGCCGCGACACCGCAGGATGTCTTCAGGCCCTAATCTGGTTCCGGCACGGCACGCTGAGCCTTTGGTTATTTCCTCTTCCTGGTGGGAAATGAGAGTTAAATTTGCCCGTCCAGACACCTCCAGCTAGCCTCTCATTGGTTCTCGCTATTCCTGTTCATCTTCCGCAGAAATTGCAAACTGGGACAAACAGGAGGTTAAAGGCGCTGACTTTCCAAGTGGGGAGAGTGTTAGTAAAGCGTCTGGAATGTTGCACCCGAGTACCAGGGGAGGAAAACTGAGACATATTTGAACACGTCTCCCGTTCACATGGTTGATCATACTTGGGTTCCACATGCATGTTTTAGCTGAAGGAAGAATACCTAAAACCTGGGTAGTTGAAACCCGTGGAATGGGTACCATGCAATATGACTTCAAAGGGTCTTCATTTGCTCACCGAACCTCTCCAATCCTATCACTGCTGCGTTTATGCCCCTGTACACATGCTTGATTCTCTTTCGGAGACATAGCAATCCATAGGTTTTAAGATACTTACTAGTCAGGTACATTCTTAGGCGTTTAATATGCGGTGTTGAGTCCATTTCGTTGAGCAAGGAGTAGCTCTTGTCTATTCCATATTTGGCTTAAGGAACTTTATCTGTGCTCATTTCAATCTCTGGTTTTATGCAGCACCCCAACTCACCTTTCCCCTTAAGCAAGCATAAGTTGGTTTTCTAAATTTGAGACCCTGTTCTGTTCTGTAATTCAGTTCCTGTGTAGCCAAGTTTACATTCCGTGTATTACTGATATCTTATGATGTTTCTTTTTCTGTGTGACTTATTTCAGTTAGAATCATCATACCTGAATCCACTCATTGTGCTGCTAAGGGCCTGATGACACAGATTTCATTGCTGAGTGATATTGCTTTGTAAGTAAATACCACAACTTCTTTATCCATTTTTCAATTTCTGCGATGTTGAACTTGTACTGTAAACGAGGTTCTTGTAAACAGAGCCGTTCCAAACTTTGGGGTGGCTGTGTCTTTTTGATTTTAATTTCCCTAAGCTATAGGACCATAATTGGAAGTGCCCTAGGCTCTGTTGCTTTGTTTTTTAGATGTTTCAGGAAACACCATACACTTCTCCGGAGTGGTTGTTGGCAATTTACATCCCGCCCATCAGCATAACAAGGCTCCCAGTTTTCCATGGCCTGTCCTGCCTTTCTGGATTTTACACTTTTTTCAGATGGCCCTTTTGACCGGGGGGAAGTGAGACTTCATTGTAGTGCAGATTTCCTTTGCAAGCTTGCTTGGTTGGCCAAAAAGGGCGTATGCGTTTTTTCCTGAATATATTCAGGAAAAAACGCATACGCCCTTTTTGGCCAAGTGCATCATTGTGGACGTTCTGCCTCTTTTCCTATGCTTTCAATGCAATTCCAGTCTACCTCCTGAAATCGGTTTCCTGCAATTCTGCCCCGCTTTCAAGTCCTCTTGGCAGCCTTACTTCAGTCTATTTTTGGACGATAGCTGTCATTTATAACTCTGCAGGTTTGTGAATTACAGTGCCCCTGAGCTCCTTTCTACAACTCGCTTTCTTGTGAGCTGGCCGCAACACCGCAGGATGGCTTCAGGCCCTAATCTGGTTCCGGCACGGCACGCTGAGCCTTTGGTTAATTCATCTTCCTGGTGGGAAATGAGAGTTAAATTTGCCCGTCCAGACACCTCCAGCTAGTCTCTCATTGGTTCTCGCTATTCCTGTTCACCTTCCGCAGAAATTGCAAACTGGGCCAAACAGGAGGTTAAAGGGACTGACTCTCCAAGTCGGGAGAGTGTTAGTAAAGCGTCTGGAATGTTGCACCCGAGTACCAGGGGAGGAAAACTGAGACATATTTGAACACGTCTCCCGTTCACATGGTTGATCATACTCTGGGTTCCACATGCATGTTTTAGCTGAAGGAAGAATACCTTAAACCTGGAGAGTTGAGACCCGTGTAATGGGTACCATGCAATATGACTTCAAAGGGTCTTCATTTGCTCACGAACCTCTCCAATCCTATCACTGCTGCGTTTATGCCCCTGTACACATGCTTGATTCTCTTTCGGAGACATAGCAATCCATAGGTTTTAAGATACTTACTAGACAGGTACCTTCTTAGGCGTTTAATATGCGGTGTTGAGTCCATTTCGTTGAGCAAGGAGTAGCTCTTGTCTATTCCATATTTGGCTTAAGGAACTTTATCTGTGCTCATTTCAATCTCTGGTTTTATGCAGCACCCCAACTCACCTTTACCCTTAAGCAAGAATAAGTTGGTTTTCTAAATTTGAGACCCTGTTCTGTTCTGTAATTCAGTTCCTGTGTAGCCAAGTTTACATTCTGTGTATTACTGATATCTTATGATGTTTCTTTTTCTGTGTGACTTATTTCAGTTAGAATCATCATACCTGAATCCACTCATTGTGCTGCTAAGGGCCTGATGACACAGATTTCATTGCTGAGTGATATTGCTTTGTAAGTAAATACCACAACTTCTTTATCCATTTTTCACTTTCTGCGATGTTGAACTTGTACTGTAAACGAGGTTCTTGTAAACAGAGCCGTTCCAAACTTTGGGGTGGCTGTGTCTTTTTGATTTTAATTTCCCTAAGCTATAGGACCATAAGTGGAAGTGCCCTAGGTTCTGTTGCTTTGTTTTTTAGATGTTTCAGGAAACACCATACACTTCTCCCGAGTGGTTGTTGGCAATTTACATCCCGCCCATCAGCATAACAAGGCTCCCATTTCTCCATGGCCTGTCCTGCCTTTCTGGATTTTACACTTTCTTCAGATGGCCCTTTTGACCGGGGGGAAGTGAGACTTCATTGTAGTGCAGATTTCCTTTGCAAGCTTGCTGGGTTGGCCAAAAAGGGCGTATGCGTTTTTTCCTGAATATATTCAGGAAAAAATGCATACGCCCTTTTTGGCCAAGTGCATCATTGTGGACGTTCTGCCTCTTTTCCTATGCTTTCAATGCAATTCCAGTCTACCTCCTGAAATCGGTTTCCTGCAATTCTGCCCCGCTTTCAAGTCCTCTTGGCAGCCTTACTTCAGTCTATTTTTGGACGATAGCTGTCATTTATAACTCTGCAGGTTTTTGAATTACAGTGCCCCTGAGCTCCTTTCTTCAACTCGCTTTCTTGTCACCTGGCCGCAACACCGCAGGATGGCTTCAGGCCCTAATCTGGTTCCGGCACGGCACGCTGAGCCTTTGGTTATTTCCTCTTCCTGGTGGGAAATGAGAGTTAAATTTGCCCGTCCAGACACCTCCAGCTAGTCTCTCATTGGTTCTCGCTATTCCTGTTCATCTTCCAAGAAATTGCAAACTGGGCCAAACAGGAGGTTAAAGGCGCTGACTCTCCAAGTGGGGAGACTGTTAGTAAAGCGTCTGTAATGTTGCACCCGAGTACCAGGGGAGGAAAACTGAGACATATTTGAACACGTCTCCCGTTCACATGGTTGATCATACTTGGGTTCCACATGCATCTTTTAGCTGAAGGAAGAATACCTTAAACCTGGGTATTTGAAACCCGTGGAATGGGTACCATGCAATATGACTTCAAAGGGTCTTCATTTGCTCACCGAACCTCTCCAATCCTATCACTGCTGCGTTTATGCCCCTGTACACATGCTTGATTCTGTTTCGGAGACATAGCAATCCATAGGTTTTAAGATACTTACTAGTCAGGTACATTCTTAGGCGTTTAATATGCGGTGTTGAGTCCATTTCGTTGAGCAAGGAGTAGCTCTTGTCTATTCCATATTTGGCTTAAGGAACTTTATCTGTGCTCATTTCAATCTCTGGTTTTATGCAGCACCCCAACTCACCTTTCCCCTTAAGCAAGCATAAGTTGGTTTTCTAAATTTGAGACCCTGTTCTGTTCTGTAATTCAGTTCCTGTGTAGCCAAGTTTACATTCCGTGTATTACTGATATCTTATGATGTTTCTTTTTCTGTGTGACTTATTTCAGTTAGAATCATCATACCTGAATCCACTCATTGTGCTGCTAAGGGCCTGATGACACAGATTTCATTGCTGAGTGATATTGCTTTGTAAGTAAATACCACAACTTCTTTATCCATTTTTCAATTTCTGCGATGTTGAACTTGTACTGTAAACGAGGTTCTTGTAAACAGAGCCGTTCCAAACTTTGGGGTGGCTGTGTCTTTTTGATTTTAAATTCCCTAAGCTATAGGACCATAAGTGGAAGTGCCCTAGGCTCTGTTGCTTTGTATTTTAGATGTTTCAAGAAACACCATACACTTCTCCCGAGTGGTTGTTGGCAATTTACATCCCGCCCATGAGCCTAACAAGGCTCCCAGTTCTCCATGGCCTGTCCTGCCTTTCTGGATTTTACACTTTTTTCAGATGGCCCTTTTGACCGGGGGGAAGTGAGACTTCATTGTAGTGCAGATTTCCTTTGCAAGCTTGCTTGGTTGGCCAAAAAGGGCGTATGCATTTTTTCCTGAATATATTCAGGAAAAAACGCATACGCCCTTTTTGGCCAAGTGCATCATTGTGGACGTTCTGCCTCTTTTCCTATGCTTTCAATGCAATTCCAGTCTACCTCCTGAAATCGGTTTCCTGCAATTCTGCCCCGCTTTCAAGTCCTCTTGGCAGCCTTACTTCAGTCTATTTTTGGACGATAGCTGTCATTTATAACTCTGCAGGTTTGTGAATTACAGTGCCCCTGAGCTCCTTTCTTCAACTCGCTTTCTTGTGACCTGGCCGCAACACCGCAGGATGGCTTCAGGCCCTAATCTGGTTCCGGCATGGCACGCTGAGCCTTTGGTTAATTCATCTTCCTGGTGGGAAATGAGAGTTAAATTTGCCCGTCCAGACACCTCCAGCTAGTCTCTCATTGGTTCTCGCTATTCCTGTTCACCTTCCGCAGAAATTGCAAACTGGGCCAAACAGGAGGTTAAAGGGACTGACTCTCCAAGTCGGGAGAGTGTTAGTAAAGCGTCTGGAATGTTGCACCCGAGTACCAGGGGAGGAAAACTGAGACATATTTGAACACGTCTCCCATTCACACGGTTGATCATACTCTGGGTTCCACATGCATGTTTTAGCTGAAGGAAGAATACCTTAAACCTGGAGAGTTGAGACCCGTGTAATGGGTACCATGCAATATGACTTCAAAGGGTCTTCATTTGCTCACGAACCTCTCCAATCCTATCACTGCTGCGTTTATGCCCCTGTACACATGCTTGATTCTCTTTCGGAGACATAGCAATCCATAGGTTTTAAGATACTTACTAGACAGGTACCTTCTTAGGCGTTTAATATGCGGTGTTGAGTCCATTTCGTTGAGCAAGGAGTAGCTCTTGTCTATTCCATATTTGGCTTAAGGAACTTTATCTGTGCTCATTTCAATCTCTGGTTTTATGCAGCACCCCAACTCACCTTTACCCTTAAGCAAGAATAAGTTGGTTTTCTAAATTTGAGACCCTGTTCTGTTCTGTAATTCAGTTCCTGTGTAGCCAAGTTTACATTCTGTGTATTACTGATATCTTATGATGTTTCTTTTTCTGTGTGACTTATTTCAGTTAGAATCATCATACCTGAATCCACTCATTGTGCTGCTAAGGGCCTGATGACACAGATTTCATTGCTGAGTGATATTGCTTTGTAAGTAAATACCACAACTTCTTTATCCATTTTTCACTTTCTGCGATGTTGAACTTGTACTGTAAACGAGGTTCTTGTAAACAGAGCCGTTCCAAACTTTGGGGTGGCTGTGTCTTTTTGATTTTAATTTCCCTAAGCTATAGGACCATAAGTGGAAGTGCCCTAGGCTCTGTTGCTTTGTTTTTTAGATGTTTCAGGAAACACCATACACTTCTCCCAAGTGTCTGTTGGCAATTTACATCCCGCCCATCAGCATAAGAAGGCTCACAATTCTCAATGGCCTGTCCTGCCTTTCTGGATTTTACACTTTTTTCAGATGGCCCTTTTGACCGGGGGGAAGTGAGACTTCATTGTAGTGCAGATTTCCTTTGCAAGCTTGCTTGGTTGGCCAAAAAGGGCGTATGTGTTTTTTCCTGAATATATTCAGGAAAAAACGCATACGCCCTTTTTGGCCAAGTGCATCATTGTGGACGTTCTGCCTCTTTTCCTATGCTTTCAATGCAATTTCAGTCTACCTCCTGAAATCGGTTTCCTGCAATTCTGCCCCGCTTTCAAGTCCTCTTGGCAGCCTTACTTCAGTATATTTTTGGACGATAGCTGTCATTTATAACTCTGCAGGTTTGTGAATTACAGTGCCCCTGAGCTCCTTTCTACAACTCGCTTTCTTGTGAGCTGGCCGCAACACCGCAGGATGGCTTCAGGCCCTAATCTGGTTCCGGCACGGCACGCTGAGCCTTTGGTTAATTCCTCTTCCTGGTGGGAAATGAGAGTTAAATTTGCCCGTCCAGACACCTCCAGCTAGTCTCTCATTGGTTCTCGCTATTCCTGTTCATCTTCCGCAGAAATTGCAAACTGGGCCAAACAGGAGGTTAAAGGGACTGACTCTCCAAGTCGGGAGAGTGTTAGTAAAGCGTCTGGAATGTTGCACCCGAGTACCAGGGGAGGAAAACTGAGACATATTTGAACACGTCTCCCGTTCACATGGTTGATCATACTTGGGTTCCACATGCATGTTTTAGCTGAAGGAAGAATACCTTAAACCTGTGTATTTGAAACCCGTGGAATGGGTACCATGCAATATGACTTCAAAGGGTCTTCATTTGCTCACCGAACCTCTCCAATCCTATCACTGCTGCGTTTATACCCCTGTACACATGCTTGATTCTCTTTCGGAGACATAGCAATCCATAGGTTTTAAGATACTTACTAGTCAGGTACATTCTTAGGCGTTTAATATGCGGTGTTGAGTCCATTTCGTTGAGCAAGGAGTAGCTCTTGTCTATTCCATATTTGGCTTAAGGAACTTTATCTGTGCTCATTTCAATCTCTGGTTTTATGCAGCACCCCAACTCACCTTTCCCCTTAAGCAAGCATAAGTTGGTTTTCTAAATTTGAGACCCTGTTCTGTTCTGTAATTCAGTTCCTGTGTAGCCAACTTTCCATTCCGTGTATTACTGATATCTTATGATGTTTCTTTTTCTGTGTGACTTATTTCAGTTAGAATCATCATACCTGAATCCACTCATTGTGCTGCTAAGGTCCTGATGACACAGATTTCATTGCTGAGTGATATTGCTTTGTAAGTAAATACGACAACTTTTTTATCCATTTTTCACTTTCTGCGATGTTGAACTTGTACTGTAAACGAGGTTCTTGTAAACAGAGCCGTTCGAAAGTTTGGGGTGGCTGTGTCTTTTTGATTTTAAATTCCCTAAGCAATAGGACCATAAGTGGAAGTGCCCTAGGCTCTGTTGCTTTGTTTTTTAGATGTTTCAGGAAACACCATACACTTCTCCCGAGTGTTTGTTGGCAATTTACATCCCGCCCTTCAGCATAACAAGGCTCCCAGTTCTCCATGGCCTGTCCTGCCTTTCTGGATTTTACACTTTTTTCAGATGGCCCTTTTGACCGGGGGGAAGTGAGACTTCATTGTAGTGCAGATTTCCTTTGCAAGCTTGCTTGGTTGGCCAAAAAGGGCGTATGCGTTTTCTCCTGAATATATTCAGGAAAAAACGCATACGCCCTTTTTGGCCAAGTGCATCATTGTGGACGTTCTGCCTCTTTTCCTATGCTTTCAATGCAATTCCAGTCTACCTCCTGAAATCGGTTTCCTGCAATTCTGCCCCGCTTTCAAGTCCTCTTGGCAGCCTTACTTCAGTCTATTTTTGGACGATAGCTGTCATTTATAACTCTGCAGGTTTGTGAATTACAGTGCCCCTGAGCTCGTTTCTTCAACTCGCTTTCTTGTGACCTGGCCGCAACACCGCAGGATGGCTTCAGGCCCTTATCTGGTTCCGGCACGGCACGCTGAGCCTTTGGTTATTTCCTCTTCCTGGTGGGAAATGAGAGTGAAATTTGCCCGTCCAGACACCTCCAGCTAGCCTCTCATTGGTTCTCGCTATTCCTGTTCATCTTCCGCAGAAATTGCAAACTGGGCCAAACAGCAGGTTAAAGGCGCTGACTTTCCAAGTGGGGAGAGTGTTAGTAAAGCGTCTGGAATGTTGCACCCGAGTACCAGGGGAGGAAAACTGAGACATATTTGAACACGTCTCCCGTTCACATGGTTGATCATACTTGGGTTCCACATGCATGTTTTAGCTGAAGGAAGAATACCTAAAACTTGGGTAGTTGAAACCCGTGGAATGGGTACCATGCAATATGACTTCAAAGGGTCTTCATTTGCTCACCGAACCTCTCCAATCCTATCACTGCTGCGTTTATGCCCCTGTACACATGCTTGATTCTCTTTCGGAGACATAGCAATCCATAGGTTTTAAGATACTTACTAGTCAGGTACATTCTTAGGCATTTAATATGCGGTGTTGAGTCCATTTCGTTGAGCAAGGAGTAGCTCTTGTCTATTCCATATTTGGCTTAAGGAACTTTATCTGTGCTCATTTCAATCTCTGGTTTTATGCAGCACCCCAACTCACCTTTACCCTTAAGCAAGCATAAGTTGTTTTTCTAAATTTGAGACCCTGTTCTGTTCTGTAATTCAGTTCCTGTGTAGCCAAGTTTACATTCCGTGTATTACTGATATCTTATGATGTTTCTTTTTCTGTGTGACTTATTTCAGTTAGAATCATCGTACCTGAATCCAATCATTGTGCTGCTAAGGGCCTGATGACACAGATTTCATTGCTGAGTGATATTGCTTTGTAAGTAAATACCACAACTTCTTTATCCATTTTTCACTTTCTGCGATGTTGAACTTGTACTGTAAACGAGGTTCTTGTAAACAGAGCCGTTCCAAACGTTGGGGTGGCTGTGTCTTTTTGATTTTAATTTCCCTAAGCTATAGGACCATAAGTGGAAATGCCCTAGGTTCTGTTGCTTTGTTTTTTAGATGTTTCAGGAAACACCATACACTTCTCCTGAGTGTCTGTTGGCAATTTACATCCCGCCCATCAGCATAACAAGGCTCCCAGTTCTCAATGGCCTGTTGCCTTTCTGGATTTTACACTTTTTTCAGATGGCCCTTTTGACCGGGGGGAAGTGAGACTTCATTGTAGTGCAGATTTCCTTTGCAAGCTTGCTTGGTTGGCCAAAAAGGGCGTATGCGTTTTTTCCTGAATATATTCAGGAAAAAACGCATACGCCCTTTTTGGCCAAGTGCATCATTGTGGACGTTCTGCCTCTTTTCCTATGCTTTCAATGCAATTCCAGTCTACCTCCTGAAATCGGTTTCCTGCAATTCTGCCCCGCTTTCAAGTCCTCTTGGCAGCCTTACTTCAGTCTATTTTTGGACGATAGCTGTCATTTATAACTCTGCAGGTTTGTGAATTACAGTGCCCCTGAGCTCGTTTCTTCAACTCGCTTTCTTGTGACCTGGCCGCAACACCGCAGGATGGCTTCAGGCCCTAATCTGGTTCCGGCCCGGCATGCTGAGCCTTTGGTTAATTCCTCTTCCTGGTGGGAAATGAGAGTTAAATTTGCCCGTCCAGGCACCTCCAGCTAGTCTCTCATTTGTTCTCGCTATTCCTGTTCATCTTCCGCAGAAATTGCAAACTGGGCCAAACAGGAGGTTAAAGGGACTGACTCTCCAAATCGGGAGAGTGTTAGTAAAGCGTCTGGAATGTTGCACCCGAGTACCAGGGGAGGAAAACTGAGACATATTTGAACACGTCTCCCGATCACATGGTTGATCATACTCTGGGTTCCACATGCATGTTTTAGCTGAAGGAAGAATACCTTAAACCTGGAGAGTTGAGACCCGTGTAATGGGTACCATGCAATATGACTTGAAAGGGTCTTCATTTGCTCACCGAACCTCTCCAATCCTATCACTGCTGCGTTTATGCCCCTGTACACACGCTTGATTCTCTTTTGGAGACCTAGCAATCCATAGGTTTTAAGATACTTACTAGTCAGGTACATTCTTAGGCGTTTAATATGGGTTGTTGAGTCCATTTCGTTGAGCAAGGAGTAGCTCTTGTCTATTCCATATTTGGCTTAAGGAACTTTATCTGTGCTCATTTCAATCTCTGGTTTTATGCAGCACGCCAACTCACCTTTCCCCTTAAGCAAGCATAAGTTGGTTTTCTAAATTTGAGACCCTGTTCTGTTTTGGAATGCAGTTCCTGTGTAGCCAAGTTTACATTCCGTGTATTAGTGATATCTTATGATGTTTCTTTTTCTGTGTGATTTATTTCAGTTAGAATCATCGTACCTGAATCCACTCATTGTGCTGCTAAGGGTCTGATGACACAGATTTCATTGCTGAGTGATATTGCTTTGTAAGTAAATACCACAACTTCTTTATCCATTTTTCAATTTCTGCGATGTTGAACTTGTACTGTAAACTAGGTTCTTGTAAACAGAGCCGTTCCAAACTTTGGGGTGGCTGTGCCTTTTTGATTTTAAATTCCCAAAGCTATAGGACCATAAGTGGAAGTGCCCTAGGCTCTGTTGCTTTGTTTTTTAGATGTTTCAGGAAACACCATACACTTCTCCCGAGTGGTTGTTGGCAATTTACAACCCGCCCATCAGCATAACAAGGCTCCCAGTTCTCCATGGCCTGTCCTGCCTTTCTGGATTTTACACTTTTTTCAGATGGCCCTTTTGACCGGGGGGAAGTGAGACTTCATTGTAGTGCAGATTTCCTTTGCAAGCTTGCTTGGTTGGCCAAAAAGGGCGTATGCGTTTTTTCCTGAATATATTCAGGAAAAAACGCATACGCCCTTTTTGGCCAAGTGCATCATTGTGGACGTTCTGCCTCTTTTCCTATGCTTTCAATGCAATTCCAGTCTACCTCCTGAAATCGGTTTCCTGCAATTCTGCCCCGCTTTCAAGTCCTCTTGGCAGCCTTACTTCAGTCTATTTTTGGACGATAGCTGTCATTTATAACTCTGCAGGTTTGTGAATTACAGTGCCCCTGAGCTCGTTTCTTCAACTCGCTTTCTTGTGACCTGGCCGCAACACCGCAGGATGTCTTCAGGCCCTAATCTGGTTCTGGCATGGCACGCTGAGCCTTTGGTTAATTCCTCTTCCTGGTCGGAAATGAGAGTTAAATTTGCCCATCCAGACACCTCCAGCTAGTCTTTCATTGGTTCTCGCTATTCCTGTTCATCTTCCACAGAAATTGCAAACTGGGCCAAACAGGAAGTTAAAGGGATTGACTCTCCAAGTGGGGAGAGTGTTAGTAAAGCGTCTGGAATGTTGCACCCGAGTAGCAGGGTACGAAAACTGAGACATATTTGAACACGTCTCCCGATCACATGGTTGATCATACTCTAGGTTCCACATGCATGTTTTAGATGAAGGAAGAATACCTTAAACCTGGGTAGTTGAAACCCGTGGAATGGGTACCATGCAATATGACTTCAAAGGGTCTTCATTTGCTCACGAACCTCTCCAATCTTATCACTGCTGCGTTTATGCCCCTGTACACATGCTTGATTCTCTTTCGGAGACATAGCAATCCATAGGTTTTAAGATACTAGTCAGGTGCATTCTTAGGCGTTTAATATGGGTTTTGTGTCTATTTCGTTGAGCAAGGAGTAGCTCTTGTCTATTCCATATTTGGCTTAAGGAACTTTATCTGTGCTCATTTCAATCTCTGGTTTTATGCAGCACCCCAACTCACCTTTACCCTTAAGCAAGCATAAGTTGGTTTTCTAAATTTGAGACCCTGTTCTGTTTTGGAATGCAGTTCCTGTGTAGCCAAGTTTACATTCTGTGTATTACTGATATCTTATGATGTTTCTTTTTCTGTGTGACTTATTTCAGTTAGAATCATCGTACCTGAATCCACTCATTATGCTGCTACGGGCCTGATGACATAGATTTCATTGCTGAGTGATACTGCATTGTACGTAAGTACCACAAGTTCTTTATCCATTTTTCACTTTCTGTGATATTGAACTTGTACGGTAAACGAGGTTCTTGTAAACGGAGGCGTCCCAAACTTTGGGGTGGCTGTGTCTTTTTGATTTTAATTTCCCTAAGCTATAGGACCATAAGTGGAAGTGCCCTAGGCTCTGATGCTTTGTTTTTTAGATGTTTCAGGAAACACCATACACTTCTCCTGAGTGTCTGTTGGCAATTTACATCCCGCCCATCAGCATAACAAGGCTCCCAGTTCTCCATGGCCTGTCCTGCCTTTCTGGAGTTTACACTTTTTTCAGATGGCCCTTTTGACCGGGGAAAAGTGAGACTTCATTGTAGTGCAGATTTCCTTTGCAAGCTTGCTTGGTTGGCCAAAAAGGGCGTATGCGTTTTTTCCTGAATATATTCAGGAAAAAACGCATACGCCCTTTTTGGCCAAGTGCATCATTGTGGACGTTCTGCCTGTTTTCCTATGCTTTCAATGCAATTCCAGTCTACCTCCTGAAATCGGTTTCCTGCAATTCTGCCCCGCTTTCAAGTCCTCTTGGCAGCCTTACTTCAGTCTATTTTTGGACGATAGCTGTCATTTATAACTCTGCAGGTTTGTGAATTGCAGTGCCCCTGAGCTCCTTTCTTCAACTCGCTTTCTTGTGACCTGGCCGCAACACCGCAGGATGTCTTCAGGCCCTAATCTGGTTCTGGCACGGCACGCTGAGCCTTTGGTTAATTCCTCTTCCTGGTGGGAAATGAGAGTTAAATTTGCCCATCCAGACACCTCCAGCTAGCCTCTCATTGGTTCTCGCTATTCCTGTTCATCTTCCACAGAAATTGCAAACTGGGCCAAACAGGAGGTTAAAGGGACTGACTCTCCAAGTGGGGAGAGTGTTAGTAAAGCGTCTGGAATGTTGCACCCGAGTACCAGGGTACGAAAACTGAGACATATTTGAACACGTCTCCAGATCACATGGTTGATCATACTCTAGGTTCCACATGCATGTTTTAGATGAAGGAAGAATACCTTAAACCTGGGTAGTTGAAACCCGTGGAATGGGTACCATGCAATATGACTTCAAAGGGTCTTCATTTGCTCACGAACCTCTCCAATCCTATCACTGCTGCATTTATGCCCCTGTACACACGCTTGATTCTCTTTCGGAGACATAGCAATCCATAGGTTTTACGATACTTACTAGTCAGGTGCATTCTTAGGCGTTTAATATGGGGTTTTGTGTCCATTTCGTTGAGCAAGGAGTAGCTCTTGTCTATTCCATATTTGGCTTAAGGAACTTTATCTGTGCTCATTTCAATCTCTGGTTTTATGCAGCACCCCAACTCACCTTTCACCTTAAGCAAGCATAAGTTGGTTTTCTAAATTTGAGACCCTGTTCTGTTTTGGAATGCAGTTCCTGTGTAGCCAAGTTTACATTCCGTGTATTAGTGATATCTTATGATGTTTCTCTTTCTGTGTGACTTATTTCAGTTAGAATCATCGTACCTGAATCCACTCATTATGCTGCTACGGGCCTGATGACACAGATTTCATTGCTGAGTGATATTGCTTTGTACGTAAATACCACAACTTCTTTATCCATTTTTCACTTTCTGCGATGTTGAACTTGTACTGTAAACGAGGTTCTTGTAAACAGAGCCATTCCAAACTTTGGGGTGGCTGTGTCTTTTTGATTTTAATTTCCCTAAGCTATAGGACCATAAGTGGAAGTGCCCTAGGTTCTGTTGCTTTGTTTTTTAGATGTTTCAGGAAACACCATACACTTCTCCCGAGTGTTTGTTGGCAATTTACATCCCGCCCATCAGCATAACAAGGCTCCCAGTTCTCCATGGCCTGTCCTGCCTTTCTGTATTTTACACTTTTTTCAGATGGCCCTTTTGACCGGGGGGCAGTGAGACTTCATTGTAGTGCAGATTTCCTTTGCAAGCTTGCTTGGTTGGCCAAAAAGGGCGTATGCGTTTTTTCCTGAATATATTCAGGAAAAAACGCATACGCCCTTTTTGGCCAAGTGCATCATTGTGGACGTTCTGCCTCTTTTCCTATGCTTTCAATGCAATTCCAGTCTACCTCCTGAAATCGGTTTCCTGCAATTCTGCCCCGCTTTCAAGTCCTCTTGGCAGCCTTACTTCAGTCTATTTTTGGACGATAGCTGTCATTTATAACTCTGCAGGTTTGTGAATTACAGTGCCCCTGAGCTCGTTTCTTCAACTCGCTTTCTTGTGACCTGGCCGCAACACCGCAGGATGGCTTCAGGCCCTAATCTGATTCCGCCACGGCACGCTGAGCCTTTGGTTATTTCCTCTTCCTGGTGGGAAATGAGAGTTAAATTTGCCCGTCCAGACACCTCCAGCTAGTCTCTCATTGGTTCTCGCTATTCCTGTTCATCTTCCGCAGAAATTGCAAACTGGGCCAAACAGGAGGTTAAAGGCGCTGACTCTCCAAGTGGGGAGAGTGTTAGTAAAGCGTCTGGAATGTTGCACCCGAGTACCAGGAGAGGAAAACTGAGACATATTTGAACACGTCTCCCGTTCACATGGTTGATCATACTTGGGTTCCACATGCATGTTTTAGCTGAAGGAAGAATACCTTAAACCGGGAGAGTTAAGACCCGTGTAATGGGTACCATGCAATATGACTTCAAAGGGTCTTCATTTGCTCACCGAACCTCTCCAATCCTATCACTGCTGCGTTTATGCCCCTGTACACATGGTTGATTCTCTTTCGGAGACATAGCAATCCATAGGTTTTAAGATACTTACTAGTCAGGTACATACTTAGGCGTTTAATATGCGGTGTTGAGTCCATTTCGTTGAGCAAGGAGTAGCTCTTGTCTATTCCATATTTGACTTAAGGAACTTTATCTGTGCTCATTTCAATCTCTGGTTTTATGCAGCACCCCAACTCACCTTTACCCTTAAGCAAGCATAAGTTGGTTTTCTAAATTTGAGACCCTGTTCTGTTCTGTAATTCAGTTCCTGTGTAGCCAAGTTTACATTCCGTGTATTACTGATATCTTAAGATGTTTCTTTTTCTGTGTGACTTACTTCAGTTTGAATCATCATACCTGAATCCACTCATTGTGCTGCTAAGTGCCTGATGACACAGATTTCATTGCTGAGTGATACTGCATTGTACGTAAGTACCACAAGTTCTTTATCCATTTTTCACTTTCTGTGATATTGAACTTGTACGGTAAACGAGGTTCTTGTAAACGGAGGCATCCCAAACTTTGGGGTGGCTGTGTCTTTTTGATTTTAATTTCCCTAAGCTATAGGACCATAAGTGGAAGTGCCCTAGGCTCTGATGCTTTGTTTTTTAGATGTTTCAGGAAACACCATACACTTCTCTTGAGTGTCTGTTGGCAATTTACATCCCGCCCATCAGCATAACAAGGCTCCCAGTTCTCCATGGCCTGTCCTGCCTTTCTGGAGTTTACACTTTTTTCAGATGGCCCTTTTGACCGGGGAAAAGTGAGACTTCATTGTAGTGCAGATTTCCTTTGCAAGTTTGCTTGGTTGGCCAAAAAGGGCGTATGCGTTTTTTCCTGAATATATTCAGGAAAAAACGCATACGCCCTTTTTGGCCAAGTGCATCATTGTGTACGTTCTGCCTCTTTTCCTATGCTTTCAATGCAATTCCAGTCTACCTCCTGAAATCGGTTTCCTGCAATTCTGCCCCGCTTTCAAGTCCTCTTGGCAGCCTTACTTCAGTCTATTTTTGGACGATAGCTGTCATTTATAACTCTGCAGGTTTGTGAATTGCAGTGCCCCTGAGCTCCTTTCTTCAACTCGCTTTCTTGTGACCTGGCCGCAACACCGCAGGATGTCTTCAGGCCCTAATCTGGTTCTGGCACGGCACGCTGAGCCTTTGGTTAATTCCTCTTCCTGGTGGGAAATGAGAGTTAAATTTGCCCATCCAGACACCTCCAGCTAGCCTCTCATTGGTTCTCGCTATTCCTGTTCATCTTCCACAGAAATTGCAAACTGGGCCAAACAGGAGGTTAAAGGGACTGACTCTCCAAGTGGGGAGAGTGTTAGTAAAGCGTCTGGAATGTTGCACCCGAGTACCAGGGTACGAAAACTGAGACATATTTGAACACGTCTCCCGATCACATGGTTGATCATACTCTAGGTTCCACATGCATGTATTAGATGAAGGAAGAATACCTTAAACCTGGGTAGTTGAAACCCGTGGAATGGGTACCATGCAATATGACTTCAAAGGGTCTTCATTTGCTCACGAACCTCTCCAATCCTATCACTGCTGCGTTTATGCCCCTGTACACATGCTTGATTCTCTTTCGGAGACATAGCAATCCATAGGTTTTACGATACTTACTAGTCAGGTGCATTCTTAGGCGTTTAATATGGGGTTTTGTGTCCATTTCGTTGAGCAAGGAGTAGCTCTTGTCTATTCCATATTTGGCTTAAGGAACTTTATCTGTGCTCATTTCAATCTCTGGTTTTATGCAGCACCCCAACTCACCTTTACCCTTAAGCAAGCATAAGTTGGTTTTCTAAATTTGAGACCCTGTTCTGTTTTGGAATGCAGTTCCTGTGTAGCCAAGTTTACATTCCGTGTATTAGTGATATCTTATGATGTTTCTCTTTCTGTGTGACTTATTTCAGTTAGAATCATCGTACCTGAATCCACTCATTATGCTGCTACGGGCCTGATGACACAGATTTCATTGCTGAGTGATATTGCTTTGTACGTAAATACCACAACTTCTTTATCCATTTTTCACTTTCTGCGATGTTGAACTTGTACTGTAAACGAGGTTCTTGTAAACAGAGCCATTCGAAACTTTGGGGTGGCTGTGTCTTTTTGATTTTAATTTCCCTAAGCTATAGGACCATAAGTGGAAGTGCCCTAGGTTCTGTTGCTTTGTTTTTTAGATGTTTCAGGAAACACCATACACTTCTCCCGAGTGGTTGTTGGCAATTTACATCCCGCCCATCAGCATAACAAGGCTCCCAGTTCTCCATGGCCTGTCCTGCCTTTCTGGATTTTACACTTTTTTCAGATGGCCCTTTTGACCGGGGGGAAGTGAGACTTCATTGTAGTGCAGATTTCCTTTGCAAGCTTGCTTGGTTGGCCAAAAAGGGCGTATGCGTTTTTTCCTGAATATATTCAGGAAAAAACGCATACGCCCTTTTTGGCCAAGTGCATCATTGTGGACGTTCTGCCTCTTTTCCTATGCTTTCAATGCAATTCCAGTCTACCTCCTGAAATCGGTTTCCTGCAATTCTGCCCCGCTTTCAAGTCCTCTTGGCAGCCTTACTTCAGTCTATTTTTGGACGATAGCTGTCATTTATAACTCTGCAGGTTTGTGAATTACAGTGCCCCTGAGCTCCTTTCTTCAACTCGCTTTCTTGTGACCTGGCCGCAATACCGCAGGATGGCTTCAGGCCCTAATCTGATTCCGGCACGGCACGCTGAGCCTTTGGTTAATTCCTCTTCCTGGTGGGAAATGAGAGTTAAATTTGCCCGTCCAGACACCTCCAGGTAGTCTCTCATTGGTTCTCGCTATTCCTGTTCATCTTCCGCAGAAATTGCAAACTGGGCCAAACAGGAGGTTAAAGGGACTGACTCTCCAAGTGGGGAGAGTGTTAGTAAAGCGTCTGGAATGTTGCACCCGAGTACCAGGGGAGGAAAACTGAGACATATTTGAACACGTCTCCCGATCACATGGTTGATCATACTCTAGGTTCCACATGCATGTTTTAGATGAAGGAAGAATACCTTAAACCTGGGTAGTTGAAACCCGTGGAATGGGTACCATGCAATATGACTTCAAAGGGTCTTCATTTGCTCACGAACCTCTCCAATCCTATCACTGCTGCGTTTATGCCCCTGTACACATGCTTGATTCTCTTTCGGAGACATAGCAATCCATAGGTTTTACGATACTTACTAGTCAGGTGCATTCTTAGGCGTTTAATATGGGGTTTTGTGTCCATTTCGTTGAGCAAGGAGTAGCTCTTGTCTATTCCATATTTGGCTTAAGGAACTTTATCTGTGCTCATTTCAATCTCTGGTTTTATGCAGCACCCCAACTCACCTTTCACCTTAAGCAAGCATAAGTTGGTTTTCTAAATTTGAGACCCTGTTCTGTTTTGGAATGCAGTTCCTGTGTAGCCAAGTTTACATTCCGTGTATTAGTGATATCTTATGATGTTTCTCTTTCTGTGTGACTTATTTCAGTTAGAATCATCGTACCTGAATCCACTCATTATGCTGCTACGGGCCTGATGACACAGATTTCATTGCTGAGTGATATTGCTTTGTACGTAAATACCACAACTTCTTTATCCATTTTTCACTTTCTGCGATGTTGAACTTGTACTGTAAACGAGGTTCTTGTAAACAGAGCCATTCCAAACTTTGGGGTGGCTGTGTCTTTTTGATTTTAATTTCCCTAAGCTATAGGACCATAAGTGGAAGTGCCCTAGGTTCTGTTGCTTTGTTTTTTAGATGTTTCAGGAAACACCATACACTTCTTCCGAGTGGTTGTTGGCAATTTACATCCCGCCCTTCAGCATAACAAGGCTCCCAGTTCTCCATGGCCTGCCCTGCCTTTCTGGATTTTACACTTTTTTCAGATGGCCCTTTTGACCGGGGGGAAGTGAGACTTCATTGTAGTGCAGATTTCCTTTGCAAGCTTGCTTGGTTGGCCAAAAAGGGCGTATGCGTTTTTTCCTGAATATATTCAGGAAAAAACGCATACGCCCTTTTTGGCCAAGTGCATCATTGTGGACGTTCTGCCTCTTTTCCTATGCTTTCAATGCAATTCCAGTCTACCTCCTGAAATCGGTTTCCTGCAATTCTGCCCCGCTTTCAAGTCCTCTTGGCAGCCTTACTTCAGTCTATTTTTGGACGATAGCTGTCATTTATAACTCTGCAGGTTTCTGAATTACAGTGCCCCTGAGCTCCTTTCTTCAACTCGCTTTCTTGTGACCTGGCCGCAACACCGCAGGATGGCTTCAGGCCCTAATCTGGTTCCGGCACGGCACGCTGAGCCTTTGGTTAATTCCTCTTCCTGGTGGGAAATGAGAGTTAAATTTGCCCGTCCAGACACCTCCAGGTAGTCTCTCATTGGTTCTCGCTATTCCTGTTCATCTTCCGCAGAAATTGCAAACTGGGCCAAACAGGAGGTTAAAGGGACTGACTCTCCAAGTGGGGAGAGTGTTAGTAAAGCGTCTGGAATGTTGCACCCGAGTACCAGGGGAGGAAAACTGAGACATATTTGAACACGTCTCCCGTTCACATGGTTGATCATACTCTGGGTTCCACGTGCATGTTTTAGCTGAAGGAAGAATACCTTAAACCTGGAGAGTTAAGACCCGTGTAATGGGTACCATGCAATATGACTTCAAAGGGTCTTCATTTGCTCACCGAACCTCTCCAATCCTATCACTGCTGCGTTTATGCCCCTGTACACACGCTTGATTCTCTTTTGGAGACATAGCAATCCATAGGTTTTAAGATACTTAGTAGTCAGGTACATTCTTAGGCGTTTAATATGGGGTGTTGAGTCCATTTCGTTGAGCAAGGAGTAGCTCTTGTCTATTCCATATTTGGCTTAAGGAACTTTATCTGTGCTCATTTCAATCTCTGGTTTTATGCAGCACCCCAACTCACCTTTCCCCTTAAGCAAGCATAAGTTGGTTTTCTAAATTTGAGACCCTGTTCTGTTTTGGAATGCAGTTCCTGTGTAGCCAAGTTTACATTCTGTGTATTACTGATATCTTATGATGTTTCTTTTTCTGTGTGACTTATTTCAGGTAGAATCATCGTACCTGAATCCACTCATTATGCTGCTATGGGCCTGATGACATAGATTTCATTGCTGAGTGATACTGCATTGTACGTAAGTACCACAAGTTCTTTATCCATTTTTCACTTTCTGTGATATTGAACTTGTACGGTAAACGAGGTTCTTGTAAACGGAGGCATCCCAAACTTTGGGGTGGCTGTGTCTTTTTGATTTTAATTTCCCTAAGCTATAGGACCATAAGTGGAAGTGCCCTAGGCTCTGATGCTTTGTTTTTTAGATGTTTCAGGAAACACCATACACTTCCTCTGAGTGTCTGTTGGCAATTTACATCCCGCCCATCAGCATAACAAGGCTCCCAGTTCTCCATGGCCTGTCCTGCCTTTCTGGAGTTTACACTTTTTTCAGATGGCCCTTTTGACCGGGGAGAAGTGAGACTACATTGTAGTGCAGATTTCCTTTGCAAGTTTGCTTGGTTGGCCAAAAAGGGCGTATGCGTTTTTTCCTGAATATATTCAGGAAAAAACGCATACGCCCTTTTTGGCCAAGTGCATCATTGTGTACGTTCTGCCTCTTTTCCTATGCTTTCAATGCAATTCCAGTCTACCTCCTGAAATCGGTTTCCTGCAATTCTGCCCCGCTTTCAAGTCCTCTTGGCAGCCTTACTTCAGTCTATTTTTGGACGATAGCTGTCATTTATAGCTCTGCAGGTTTGTGAATTGCAGTGCCCCTGAGCTCCTTTCTTCAACTCGCTTTCTTGTGACCTGGCCGCAACACCGCAGGATGTCTTCAGGCCCTAATCTGGTTCTGGCACGGCACGCTGAGCCTTTGGTTAATTCCTCTTCCTGGTGGGAAATGAGAGTTAAATTTGCCCATCCAGACACCTCCAGCTAGCCTCTCATTGGTTCTCGCTATTCCTGTTCATCTTCCACAGAAATTGCAAACTGGGCCAAACAGGAGGTTAAAGGGACTGACTCTCCAAGTGGGGAGAGTGTTAGTAAAGCGTCTGGAATGTTGCACCCGAGTACCAGGGTACGAAAACTGAGACATATTTGAACACGTCTCCCGATCACATGGTTGATCATACTCTAGGTTCCACATGCATGTTTTAGCTGAAGGAAGAATACCTTAAACCTGGGTAGTTGAAACCCGTGGAATGGGTACCATGCAATATGACTTCAAAGGGTCTTCATTTGCTCACCGAACCTCTCCAATCCTATCACTGCTGCGTTTATGCCCCTGTACACATGCTTGATTCTGTTTCGGAGACATAGCAATCCATAGGTTTTAAGATACTTACTAGTCAGGTACATTCTTAGGCGTTTAATATGCGGTGTTGAGTCCATTTCGTTGAGCAAGGAGTAGCTCTTGTCTATTCCATATTTGGCTTAAGGAACTTTATCTGTGCTCATTTCAATCTCTGGTTTTATGCAGCACCCCAACTCACCTTTCCCCTTAAGCAAGCATAAGTTGGTTTTCTAAATTTGAGACCCTGTTCTGTTCTGTAATTCAGTTCCTGTGTAGCCAAGTTTACATTCCGTGTATTACTGATATCTTATGATGTTTCTTTTTCTGTGTGACTTATTTCAGTTAGAATCATCATACCTGAATCCACTCATTGTGCTGCTAAGGGCCTGATGACACAGATTTCATTGCTGAGTGATATTGCTTTGTAAGTAAATACCACAACTTTTTTATCCATTTTTCACTTTCTGCGATGTTGAACTTGTACTGTAAACGAGGTTCTTGTAAACAGAGCCGTTCGAAATTTTGGGGTGGCTGTGTCTTTTTGATTTTAAATTCCCTAAGCTATAGGACAATAAGTGGAAGTGCCCTAGGCTCTGTTGCTTTGTTTTTTAGATGTTTCAGGAAACACCATACACTTCTCCCGAGTGTTTGTTGGCAATTTACATCCCACCCTTCAGCATAACAAGGCTCCCAGTTCTCCATGGCCTGTCCTGCCTTTCTGGATTTTACACTTTTTTCAGATGGCCCTTTTGACTGGGGGGAAGTGAGACTTCATTGTAGTGCAGATTTCCTTTGCAAGCTTGCTTGGTTGGCCAAAAAGGGCGTATGCGTTTTTTCCTGAATATATTCAGGAAAAAACGCATACGCCCTTATTGGCCAAGTGCATCATTGTGGACGTTCTGCCTCTTTTCCTATGCTTTCAATGCAATTCCAGTCTACCTCCTGAAATCAGTTTCCTGCAATTCTGCCCCGCTTTCAAGTCCTCTTGGCAGCCTTACTTCAGTCTATTTTTGGACGATAGCTGTCATTTATAACTCTGCAGGTTTGTGAATTACAGTGCCCCTGAGCTGCTTTCTTCAACTCGCTTTCTTTTGAGCTGGCCGCAACACCGCAGGATGGCTTCAGGCCCTAATCTTGTTCTGGCCCGGCATGCTGAGCCTTTGGTTATTTCCTCTTCCTGGTGGGAAATGAGAGTTAAATTTGCCCGTCCAGACACCTCCAGCTAGCCTCTCATTGGTTCTCGCTATTCCTGTTCATCTTCCGCAGAAATTGCAAACTGGGCCAAACAGGAGGTTAAAGGCGCTGACTTTCCAAGTGGGGAGAGTATTAGTAAAGCGTCTGGAATGTTGCACCCGAGTACCAGGGGAAGAAAACTGAGACATATTTGAACACGTCTCCCGTTCACATGGTTGATCATACTTGGGTTCCACATGCATGTTTTAGCTGAAGGAAGAATACCTAAAACCTGGGTAGTTGAAACCCGTGGAATGGGTACCATGCAATATGACTTCAAAGGGTCTTCATTTGCTCACCGAACCTCTCCAATCCTATCACTGCTGCGTTTATGCCCCTGTACACATGCTTGATTCTCTTTCGGAGACATAGCAATCCATAGGTTTTAAGATACTTACTAGTCAGGTACATTCTTAGGCGTTTAATATGCGGTGTTGAGTCCATTTCGTTGAGCAAGGAGTAGCTCTTGTCTATTCCATATTTGGCTTAAGGAACTTTATCTGTGCTCATTTCAATCTCTGGTTTTATGCAGCACCCCAACTCACCTTTCCCCTTAAGCAAGCATAAGTTGGTTTTCTAAATTTGAGACCCTGTTCTGTTCTGTAATTCAGTTCCTGTGTAGCCAAGTTTACATTCCGTGTATTAGTGATATCTTATGATGTTTCTTTTTCTGTGTGACTTATTTCAGTTAGAATCATCATACCTGAATCCACTCATTGTGCTGCTAAGGGCCTGATGACACAGATTTCATTGCTGAGTGATATTGCTTTGTAAGTAAATACCACAACTTCTTTATCCATTTTTCACTTTCTGCGATGTTGAACTTGTACTGTAAACGAGGTTCTTGTAAACAGAGCCATTCCAAACTTTGGGGTGGCTGTGTCTTTTTCATTTTAATTTCCCTAAGCTATAGGACCATAAGTGGAAGTGCCCTAGGCTCTGTTGCTTTGTTTTTTAGATGTTTCAGGAAACACCATACACTTCTCCCAAGTGTCTGTTGGCAATTTACATCCCGCCCATCAGCATAACAAGGCTCCCAGTTCTCCATGGCCTGTCCTGCCTTTCTGGATTTTACACTTTTTTCAGATGGCCCTTTTGACCGGGGGGAAGTGAGACTTCATTGTAGTGCAGATTTCCTTTGCAAGCTTGCTTGGTTGGCCAAAAAGGGCGTATGCGTTTTTTCCTGAATATATTCAGGAAAAAACGCATACGCCCTTTTTGGCCAAGTGCATCATTGTGGACGTTCTGCCTCTTTTCCTATGCTTTCAATGCAATTCCAGTCTACCTCCTGAAATCGGTTTCCTGCAATTCTGCCCCGCTTTCAAGTCCTCTTGGCAGCCTTACTTCAGTCTATTTTTGGACGATAGCTGTCATTTATAACTCTGCAGGTTTGTGAATTACAGTGCCCCTGAGCTCCTTTCTTCAACTCGCTTTCTTGTGACCTGGCCGCAACACCGCAGAATGGCTTCAGGCCCTAATCTGGTTCCGGCACGGCACGCTGAGCCTTTGGTTATTTCCTCTTCCTGGTGGGAAATGAGAGTTAAGTTTGCCCGTCCAGACACCTCCAGGTAGTCTCTCATTGGTTCTCGCTATTCCTGTTCATCTTCCGCAGAAATTGCAAACTGGGCCAAACAGGAGGTTAAAGGCGCTGACTCTCCAAGTGGGGAGAGTGTTAGTAAAGCGTCTGGAATGTTGCACCCGAGTACCAGGGGAGGAAAACTGAGACATATTTGAACACGTCTCCCGTTCACATGGTTGATCATACTTGGGTTCCACATGCATGTTTTAGCTGAAGGAGGAATACCTTAAACCGGGAGAGTTAAGACCCGTGTAATGGGTACCATGCAATATGACTTCAAAGGGTCTTCATTTGCTCACCGAACCTCTCCAATCCTATCACTGCTGCGTTTATGCCCCTGTACACATGCTTGATTCTCTTTCGGAGACATAGCAATCCATAGGTTTTAAGATACTTACTAGTCAGGTACATTCTTAGGCGTTTAATATGCGGTGTTGAGTCCATTTCGTTGAGCAAGGAGTAGCTCTTGTCTATTCCATATTTGGCTTAAGGAACTTTATCTGTGCTCATTTCAATCTCTGGTTTTATGCAGCACCCCAACTCACCTTTACCCTTAAGCAAGCATAAGTTGGTTTTCTAAATTTGAGACCCTGTTCTGTTCTGTAATTCAGTTCCTGTGTAGCCAAGTTTCCATTCCGTGTATTACTGATATCTTATGATGTTTCTTTTTCTGTGTGACTTATTTCAGTTAGAATCATCATACCTGAATCCACTCATTGTGCTGCTAAGGGCCTGATGACACAGATTTCATTGCTGAGTGATATTGCTTTGTAAGTAAATACCACAAGTTCTTTATCCATTTTTCTCTTTCTGTGATATTGAACTTGTACGGTAAACGAGGTTCTTGTAAACGGAGGCGTTCGAAACTTTGGGGTGGCTGTGTCTTTTTTGATTTTAATTTCCCTAAGCTATAGGACCATAAGTGGAAGTGCCCTAGGCTCTGTTGCTTTGTTTTTTAGATGTTTCAGGAAACACCATACACTTCTCCTGAGTGTCTGTTGGCAATTTATATCCCGCCCATCAGCATAACAAGGCTCCCAGTTCTCCTTGGCCTGTCCTGCCTTTCTGGATTTTACACTTTTTTCAGATGGCCCTTTTAACCGGGGAGAAGTGAGACTTCATTGTACTGCAGATTTCCTTTGCAAGTTTGCTTGGTTGACCAAAAAGGGCGTATGCGTTTTTCCCTGAATATATTCAGGAAAAAACGCATACGCCCTTTTTGGCCAAGTGCATCATTGTGGACGTTCTGCCTCTTTTCCTATGCTTTCAATGCAATTCCAGTCTACCTCCTGAAATCGGTTTCCTGCAATTCTGCCCCGCTATCAAGTCCTCTTGGCAGCCTTACTTCAGTCTATTTTTGGACGATAGCTGTCATTTATAACTCTGCAGGTTTGTGAATTACAGTGCCCCTGAGCTCCTTTCTTCAACTCGCTTTCTTGTGACCTGGCCGCAACACCGCAGGATGTCTTCAGGCCCTAATCTGGTTCTGGCACGGCACGCTGAGCCTTTGGTTAATTCCTCTTCCTGGTGGGAAATGAGAGTTAAATTTGCCCATCCTAACACCTCCAGCTAGTCTCTCATTGATTCTCGCTATTCCTGTTCATCTTCCGCAGAAATTGCAAACTGGGCCAAACAGGAGGTTAAAGGGACTGACTCTCCAAGTGGGGAGAGTGTTAGTAAGCGTCTGGAATGTTGCACCCGAGTACCAGGGTACGAAAACTGAGACATATTTGAACACGTCTCCCGATCACATGGTTGATCATACTCTAGGTTCCACATGCATGTTTTAGCTGAAGGAAGAATACCTTAAACCTGGGTAGTTGAAACCCGTGAAATGGGTACCATGCAATATGACTTCAAACGGTCTTCATTTGCTCACCGAACCTCTCCAATCCTATCACTGCTGCGTTTATGCCCCTGTACACATGCTTGATTCTCTTTCAGAGACATAGCAATCCATAGGTTTTAAGATACTTACTAGACAGGTACATTCTTAGGCGTTTAATATGCGGTGTTGAGTCCATTTCGTTGAGCAAGGAGTAGCTCTTGTCTATTCCATATTTGGCTTAAGGAACTTTATCTGTGCTCATTTCAATCTCTGGTTTTATGCAGCACCCCAACTCACCTTTCCCCTTAAGCAAGCATAAGTTGGTTTTCTAAATTTGAGACCCTGTTCTGTTCTGTAATTCAGTTCCTGTATAGCCAAGTTTACATTCCGTCTATTAGTGATATCTTATGATGTTTCTTTTTCTGTGTGACTTATTTCAGTTAGAATCATCGTACCTGAATCCACTCATTATGCTGCTACGGGCCTGATGACATAGATTTCATTGCTGAGTGATACTGCATTGTACGTAAGTACCACAAGTTCTTTATCCATTTTTCACTTTCTGCGATGTTGAACTTGTACTGTAAACGAGGTTCTTGTAAACAGAGCCGTTCCAAACTTTGGGGTGGCTGTGTCTTTTTGATTTTAATTTCCCTAAGCTATAGGACCATAAGTGGAAGTGCCCTAGGCTCTGTTGCTTTGTTTTTTAGATGTTTCAGGAAACACCATACACTTCTCCCGAGTGGTTGTTGGCAATTTACATCCCGCCCATCAGCATAACAAGGCTCCCAGTTCTCCATGGCCTGTCCTGCCTTTCTGGATTTTACACGTTTTTCAGATGGCCCTTTTGACCGGGGGGAAGTGAGACTTCATTGTAGTGCAGATTTCCTTTGCAAGCTTGCTTGGTTGGCCAAAAAGGGCGTATGCGTTTTTTCCTGAATATATTCAGGAAAAAACGCATACGCCCTTTTTGGCCAAGTGCATCATTGTGGACGTTCTGCCTCTTTTCCTATGCTTTCAATGCAATTCCAGTCTACCTCCTGAAATCGGTTTCCTGCAATTCTGCCCCGCTTTCAAGTCCTCTTGGCAGCCTTACTTCAGTCTATTTTTGGACGATAGCTGTCATTTATAACTCTGCAGGTTTGTGAATTACAGTGCCCCTGAGCTCCTTTCTTCAACTCGCTTTCTTGTGACCTGGCCGCAACACCGCAGGATGGCTTCAGGCCCTAATCTGGTTCCGGCACGGCATGCTGAGCCTTTGGTTATTTCCTCTTCCTGGTGGGAAATGAGAGTTAAATTTGCCCGTCCAGACACCTTCAGCTAGTCTCTCATTGGTTCTCGCTATTCCTGTTCATCTTCCGCAGAAATTGCAAACTGGGCCAAACAGGAGGTTAAAGGCACTGACTTTCCAAGTGGGGAGAGTGTTAGTAAAGCGTCTGGAATGTTGCACCCGAGTACCAGGGTACGAAAATTGAGACATATTTGAACACGTCTCCCGTTCACATGGTTGATCATACTTGGGTTCCACATGCATGTTTTAGCTGAAGGAAGAATACCTTAAACCTGGGTAGTTGAAACCCGTGGAATGGGTACCATGCAATATGACTTCAAAGGGTCTTCATTTGCTCACTGAACCTCTCCAATCCTATCACTGCTGCGTTTATGCCCCTGTACACATGCTTGATTCTCTTTCGGAGACATAGCAATCCATAGGTTTTAAGATACTTACTAGTCAGGTACATTCTTAGGCGTTTAATATGCGGTGTTGAGTCCATTTCGTTGAGCAAGGAGTAGCTCTTGTCTATTCCATATTTGGCTTAAGGAACTTTATCTGTGCTCATTTCAATCTCTGGTTTTATGCAGCACCCCAACTCACCTTTCCCCTTAAGCAAGCATAAGTTGGTTTTCTAAATTTGAGACCCTGTTCTGTTCTGTAATTCAGTTCCTGTGTAGCCAAGTTTACATTCCGTGTATTACTGATATCTTATGATGTTTCTTTTTCTGTGTGACTTATTTCAGTTAGAATCATCGTACCTGAATCCACTCATTATGCTGCTATGGGCCTGATGACATAGATTTCATTGCTGAGTGATACTGCATTGTACGTAAGTACCACAAGTTCTTTATCCATTTTTCTCTTTCTGTGATATTGAACTTGTACGGTAAACGAGGTTCTTGTAAACGGAGGCGTTCGAAACTTTGGGGTGGCTGTGTCTTTTTTGATTTTAATTTCCCTAAGCTATAGGACCATAAGTGGAAGTGCCCTAGGCTCTGTTGCTTTGTTTTTTAGATGTTTCAGGAAACACCATACACTTCTCCTGAGTGTCTGTTGGCAATTTACATCCCGCCCATCAGCATAACAAGGCTCCCAGTTCTCCTTGGCCTGTCCTGCCTTTCTGGATTTTACACTTTTTTCAGATGGCCCTTTTAACCGGGGAGAAGTGAGACTTCATTGTACTGCAGATTTCCTTTGCAAGTTTGCTTGGTTGACCAAAAAGGGCGTATGCGTTTTTCCCTGAATATATTCAGGGAAAAACGCATACGCCCTTTTTGGCCAAGTGCATCATTGTGGACGTTCTGCCTCTTTTCTTATGCTTTCAATGCAATTCCAGTCTACCTCCTGAAATCGGTTTCCTGCAATTCTGCCCCGCTTTCAAGTCCTCTTGGCAGCCTTACTTCAGTCTATTTTTGGACAATAGCTGTCATTTATAACTCTGCAGGTTTGTGAATTACAGTGCCCCTGAGCTCCTTTCTTCAACTCGCTTTCTTGTGACCTGGCCGCAACACCGCAGGATGTCTTCAGGCCCTAATCTGGTTCTGGCATGGCACGCTGAGCCTTTGGTTAATTCCTCTTCCTGGTGGGAAATGAGAGTTAAATTTGCCCATCCTAACACCTCCAGCTAGTCTCTCATTGATTCTCGCTATTCCTGTTCATCTTCCGCAGAAATTGCAAACTGGGCCAAACAGGAGGTTAAAGGGACTGACTCTCCAAGTGGGGAGAGTGTTAGTAAGCGTCTGGAATGTTGCACCCGAGTACCAGGGTACGAAAACTGAGACATATTTGAACACGTCTCCCGATCACATGGTTGATCATACTCTAGGTTCCACATGCATGTTTTAGCTGAAGGAAGAATACCTTAAACCTGGGTAGTTGAAACCCGTGAAATGGGTACCATGCAATATGACTTCAAACGGTCTTCATTTGCTCACCGAACCTCTCCAATCCTATCACTGCTGCGTTTATGCCCCTGTACACATGCTTGATTCTCTTTCGGAGACATAGCAATCCATAGGTTTTAAGATACTTACTAGACAGGTACATTCTTAGGCGTTTAATATGCGGTGTTGAGTCCATTTCGTTGAGCAAGGAGTAGCTCTTGTCTATTCCATATTTGGCTTAAGGAACTTTATCTGTGCTCATTTCAATCTCTGGTTTTATGCAGCACCCCAACTCACCTTTACCCTTAAGCAAGCATAAGTTGGTTTTCTAAATTTGAGACCCTGTTCTGTTCTGTAATTCAGTTCCTGTATAGCCAAGTTTACATTCCGTCTATTAGTGATATCTTATGATGTTTCTTTTTCTGTGTGACTTATTTCAGTTAGAATCATCGTACCTGAATCCACTCATTATGCTGCTACGGGCCTGATGACATAGATTTCATTGCTGAGTGATACTGCATTGTACGTAAGTACCACAAGTTCTTTATCCATTTTTCACTTTCTGCGATGTTGAACTTGTACTGTAAACGAGGTTCTTGTAAACAGAGCCGTTCCAAACTTTGGGGTGGCTGTGTCTTTTTGATTTTAATTTCCCTAAGCTATAGGACCATAAGTGGAAGTGCCCTAGGCTCTGTTGCTTTGTTTTTTAGATGTTTCAGGAAACACCATACACTTCTCCCGAGTGGTTGTTGGCAATTTACATCCCGCCCATCAGCATAACAAGGCTCCCAGTTCTCCATGGCCTGTCCTGCCTTTCTGGATTTTACACGTTTTTCAGATGGCCCTTTTGACCGGGGGGAAGTGAGACTTCATTGTAGTGCAGATTTCCTTTGTAAGCTTGCTTGGTTGGCCAAAAAGGGCGTATGCGTTTTTTCCTGAATATATTCAGGAAAAAACGCATACGCCCTTTTTGGCCAAGTGCATCATTGTGGACGTTCTGCCTCTTTTCCTATGCTTTCAATGCAATTCCAGTCTACCTCCTGAAATCGGTTTCCTGCAATTCTGCCCCGCTTTCAAGTCCTCTTGGCAGCCTTACTTCAGTCTATTTTTGGACGATAGCTGTCATTTATAACTCTGCAGGTTTGTGAATTACAGTGCCCCTGAGCTCCTTTCTTCAACTCGCTTTCTTGTGACCTGGCCGCAACACCGCAGGATGGCTTCAGGCCCTAATCTGGTTCCGGCACGGCATGCTGAGCCTTTGGTTATTTCCTCTTCCTGGTGGGAAATGAGAGTTAAATTTGCCCGTCCAGACACCTTCAGCTAGTCTCTCATTGGTTCTCGCTATTCCTGTTCATCTTCCGCAGAAATTGCAAACTGGGCCAAACAGGAGGTTAAAGGCGCTGACTTTCCAAGTGGGGAGAGTGTTAGTAAAGCGTCTGGAATGTTGCACCCGAGTACCAGGGTACGAAAATTGAGACATATTTGAACACGTCTCCCGTTCACATGGTTGATCATACTTGGGTTCCACATGCATGTTTTAGCTGAAGGAAGAATACCTTAAACCTGGGTAGTTGAAACCCGTGGAATGGGTACCATGCAATATGACTTCAAAGGGTCTTCATTTGCTCACTGAACCTCTCCAATCCTATCACTGCTGCGTTTATGCCCCTGTACACATGCTTGATTCTCTTTCGGAGACATAGCAATCCATAGGTTTTAAGATACTTACTAGTCAGGTACATTCTTAGGCGTTTAATATGCGGTGTTGAGTCCATTTCGTTGAGCAAGGAGTAGCTCTTGTCTATTCCATATTTGGCTTAAGGAACTTTATCTGTGCTCATTTCAATCTCTGGTTTTATGCAGCACCCCAACTCACCTTTACCCTTAAGCAAGCATAAGTTGGTTTTCTAAATTTGAGACCCTGTTCTGTTCTGTAATTCAGTTCCTGTGTAGCCAAGTTTACATTCCGTGTATTACTGATATCTTATGATGTTTCTTTTTCTGTGTGACTTATTTCAGTTAGAATCATCGTACCTGAATCCACTCATTATGCTGCTATGGGCCTGATGACATAGATTTCATTGCTGAGTGATACTGCATTGTACGTAAGTACCACAAGTTCTTTATCCATTTTTCTCTTTCTGTGATATTGAACTTGTACGGTAAACGAGGTTCTTGTAAACGGAGGCGTTCGAAACTTTGGGGTGGCTGTGTCTTTTTTGATTTTAATTTCCCTAAGCTATAGGACCATAAGTGGAAGTGCCCTAGGCTCTGTTGCTTTGTTTTTTAGATGTTTCAGGAAACACCATACACTTCTCCTGAGTGTCTGTTGGCAATTTACATCCCGCCCATCAGCATAACAAGGCTCCCAGTTCTCCTTGGCCTGTCCTGCCTTTCTGGATTTTACACTTTTTTCAGATGGCCCTTTTAACCGGGGAGAAGTGAGACTTCATTGTACTGCAGATTTCCTTTGCAAGTTTGCTTGGTTGACCAAAAAGGGCGTATGCGTTTTTCCCTGAATATATTCAGGAAAAAACGCATATGCCCTTTTTGGCCAAGTGCATCATTGTGGACGTTCTGCCTCTTTTCCTATGCTTTCAATGCAATTCCAGTCTACCTCCTGAAATCGGTTTCCTGCAATTCTGCCCCGCTTTCAAGTCCTCTTGGCAGCCTTACTTCAGTCTATTTTTGGACGATAGCTGTCATTTATAACTCTGCAGGTTTGTGAATTACAGTGCCCCTGAGCTCCTTTCTTCAACTCGCTTTCTTGTGACCTGGCCGCAACACCGCAGGATGTCTTCAGGCCCTAATCTGGTTCTGGCACGGCACGCTGAGCCTTTGGTTAATTCCTCTTCCTGGTGGGAAATGAGAGTTAAATTTGCCCATCCTAACACCTCCAGCTAGTCTCTCATTGATTCTCGCTATTCCTGTTCATCTTCCGCAGAAATTGCAAACTGGGCCAAACAGGAGGTTAAAGGGACTGACTCTCCAAGTGGGGAGAGTGTTAGTAAGCGTCTGGAATGTTGCACCCGAGTACCAGGGTACGAAAACTGAGACATATTTGAACACGTCTCCCGATCACATGGTTGATCATACTCTAGGTTCCACATGCATGTTTTAGCTGAAGGAAGAATACCTTAAACCTGGGTAGTTGAAACCCGTGAAATGGGTACCATGCAATATGACTTCAAACGGTCTTCATTTGCTCACCGAACCTCTCCAATCCTATCACTGCTGCGTTTATGCCCCTGTACACATGCTTGATTCTCTTTCGGAGACATAGCAATCCATAGGTTTTAAGATACTTACTAGACAGGTACATTCTTAGGCGTTTAATATGCGGTGTTGAGTCCATTTCGTTGAGCAAGGAGTAGCTCTTGTCTATTCCATATTTGGCTTAAGGAACTTTATCTGTGCTCATTTCAATCTCTGGTTTTATGCAGCACCCCAACTCACCTTTACCCTTAAGCAAGCATAAGTTGGTTTTCTAAATTTGAGACCCTGTTCTGTTCTGTAATTCAGTTCCTGTATAGCCAAGTTTACATTCCGTGTATTAGTGATATCTTATGATGTTTCTTTTTCTGTGTGACTTATTTCAGTTAGAATCATCGTACCTGAATCCACTCATTATGCTGCTACGGGCCTGATGACATAGATTTCATTGCTGAGTGATACTGCATTGTACGTAAGTACCACAAGTTCTTTATCCATTTTGCACTTTCTGCGATGTTGAACTTGTACTGTAAACGAGGTTCTTGTAAACAGAACCGTTCCAAACTTTGGGGTGGCTGTGTCTTTTTGATTTTAATTTCCCTAAGCTATAGGACCATAAGTGGAAGTGCCCTAGGCTCTGTTGCTTTGTTTTTTAGATGTTTCAGGAAACACCATACACTTCTCCCGAGTGGTTGTTGGCAATTTACATCCCGCCCATCAGCATAACAAGGCTCCCAGTTCTCCATGGCCTGTCCTGCCTTTCTGGATTTTACACGTTTTTCAGATGGCCCTTTTGACCGGGGGGAAGTGAGACTTCATTGTAGTGCAGATTTCCTTTGCAAGCTTGCTTGGTTGGCCAAAAAGGGCGTATGCGTTTTTTCCTGAATATATTCAGGAAAAAACGCATACGCCCTTTTTGGCCAAGTGCATCATTGTGGACGTTCTGCCTCTTTTCCTATGCTTTCAATGCAATTCCAGTCTACCTCCTGAAATCGGTTTCCTGCAATTCTGCCCCGCTTTCAAGTCCTCTTGGCAGCCTTACTTCAGTCTATTTTTGGACGATAGCTGTCATTTATAACTCTGCAGGTTTGTGAATTACAGTGCCCCTGAGTTCCTTTCTTCAACTCGCTTTCTTTTGAGCTGGCCGCAACACCGCAGGATGGCTTCAGGCCCTAATCTGGTTCCGGCACGGCACGCTGAGCCTTTGGTTATTTCCTCTTCCTGGTGGGAAATGAGAGTTAAATTTGCCCGTCCAGACACCTCCAGCTAGCCTCTCATTGGTTCTCGCTATTCCTGTTCATCTTCCGCAGAAATTGCAAACTGGGCCAAACAGGAGGTTAAAGGCGCTGACTTTCCAAGTGGGGAGAGTGTTAGTAAAGCGTCTGGAATGTTGCACCCGAGTACCAGGGGAGGAAAACTGAGACATATTTGAACACGTCTCCCGTTCACATGGTTGATCATACTTGGGTTCCACATGCATGTTTTAGCTGAAGGAAGAATACCTAAAACCTGGGTAGTTGAAACCCGTGGAATGGGTACCATGCAATATGACTTCAAAGGGTTTTCATTTGCCCACCGAACCTCTCCAATCCTATCACTGCTGCGTTTATGCCCCTGTACACATGCTTGATTCTGTTTCGGAGACATAGCAATCCATAGGTTTTAAGATACTTACTAGTCAGGTACATTCTTAGGCGTTTAATATGCGGTATTGAGTCCATTTCGTTGAGCAAGGAGTAGCTCTTGTCTATTCCATATTTGGCTTAAGGAACTTTATCTGTGCTCATTTCAATCTCTGGTTTTATGCAGCACCCCAACTCACCTTTCCCCTTAAGCAAGCATAAGTTGCTTTTCTAAATTTGAGACCCTGTTCTGTTCTGTAATACAGTTCCTGTGTAGCCAAGTTTACATTCCGTGTATTACTGATATCTTATGATGTTTCTTTTTCTGTGTGACTTATTTCAGTTAGAATCATCATACCTGAATCCACTCATTGTGCTGCTAAGGGCCTGATGACACAGATTTCATTGCTGAGTGATATTGCTTTGTAAGTAAATACCACAACTTCTTTATCCATTTTTCACTTTCTGCGATGTTGAACTTGTACTGTAAACGAGGTTCTTGTAAACAGAGCCGTTCCAAACTTTGGGGTGGCTGTGTCTTTTTGATTTTAAATTCCCTAAGCTATAGGACCATAAGTGGAAGTGCCCTAGGCTCTGTTGCTTTGTTTTTTAGATGTTTCAGGAAACACCATACACTTCTCCCGAGTGTCTGTTGGCAATTTACATCCCGCCCATCAGCATAACAAGGCTCCCAGTTCTCCATGGCGTGTCCTGCCTTTCTGGATTTTACACTTTTTTCAGATGGCCCTTTTGACCGGGGGGAAGTGAGACTTCATTGTAGTGCAGATTTCCTTTGCAAGCTTGCTTGGTTGGCCAAAAAGGGCGTATGCGTTTTTTCCTGAATATATTCAGGAAAAAACGCATACGCCCTTTTTGGCCAAGTGCATCATTGTGGACGTTCTGCCTCTTTTCCTATGCTTTCAATGCAATTCCAGTCTACCTCCTGAAATCGGTTTCCTGCAATTCTGCCCCGCTTTCAAGTCCTCTTGGCAGCCTTACTTCAGTCTATTTTTGGACAATAGCTGTCATTTATAACTCTGCAGGTTTGTGAATTACAGTGCCCCTGAGCTCCTTTCTTCAACTCGCTTTCTTGTGACCTGGCCGCAACACCGCAGGATGTCTTCAGGCCCTAATCTGGTTCTGGCATGGCACGCTGAGCCTTTGGTTAATTCCTCTTCCTGGTGGGAAATGAGAGTTAAATTTGCCCATCCTAACACCTCCAGCTAGTCTCTCATTGATTCTCGCTATTCCTGTTCATCTTCCGCAGAAATTGCAAACTGGGCCAAACAGGAGGTTAAAGGGACTGACTCTCCAAGTGGGGAGAGTGTTAGTAAGCGTCTGGAATGTTGCACCCGAGTACCAGGGTACGAAAACTGAGACATATTTGAACACGTCTCCCGATCACATGGTTGATCATACTCTAGGTTCCACATGCATGTTTTAGCTGAAGGAAGAATACCTTAAACCTGGGTAGTTGAAACCCGTGAAATGGGTACCATGCAATATGACTTCAAACGGTCTTCATTTGCTCACCGAACCTCTCCAATCCTATCACTGCTGCGTTTATGCCCCTGTACACATGCTTGATTCTCTTTCGGAGACATAGCAATCCATAGGTTTTAAGATACTTACTAGACAGGTACATTCTTAGGCGTTTAATATGCGGTGTTGAGTCCATTTCGTTGAGCAAGGAGTAGCTCTTGTCTATTCCATATTTGGCTTAAGGAACTTTATCTGTGCTCATTTCAATCTCTGGTTTTATGCAGCACCCCAACTCACCTTTACCCTTAAGCAAGCATAAGTTGGTTTTCTAAATTTGAGACCCTGTTCTGTTCTGTAATTCAGTTCCTGTATAGCCAAGTTTACATTCCGTCTATTAGTGATATCTTATGATGTTTCTTTTTCTGTGTGACTTATTTCAGTTAGAATCATCGTACCTGAATCCACTCATTATGCTGCTACGGGCCTGATGACATAGATTTCATTGCTGAGTGATACTGCATTGTACGTAAGTACCACAAGTTCTTTATCCATTTTTCACTTTCTGCGATGTTGAACTTGTACTGTAAACGAGGTTCTTGTAAACAGAGCCGTTCCAAACTTTGGGGTGGCTGTGTCTTTTTGATTTTAATTTCCCTAAGCTATAGGACCATAAGTGGAAGTGCCCTAGGCTCTGTTGCTTTGTTTTTTAGATGTTTCAGGAAACACCATACACTTCTCCCGAGTGGTTGTTGGCAATTTACATCCCGCCCATCAGCATAACAAGGCTCCCAGTTCTCCATGGCCTGTCCTGCCTTTCTGGATTTTACACGTTTTTCAGATGGCCCTTTTGACCGGGGGGAAGTGAGACTTCATTGTAGTGCAGATTTCCTTTGTAAGCTTGCTTGGTTGGCCAAAAAGGGCGTATGCGTTTTTTCCTGAATATATTCAGGAAAAAACGCATACGCCCTTTTTGGCCAAGTGCATCATTGTGGACGTTCTGCCTCTTTTCCTATGCTTTCAATGCAATTCCAGTCTACCTCCTGAAATCGGTTTCCTGCAATTCTGCCCCGCTTTCAAGTCCTCTTGGCAGCCTTACTTCAGTCTATTTTTGGACGATAGCTGTCATTTATAACTCTGCAGGTTTGTGAATTACAGTGCCCCTGAGCTCCTTTCTTCAACTCGCTTTCTTGTGACCTGGCCGCAACACCGCAGGATGGCTTCAGGCCCTAATCTGGTTCCGGCACGGCATGCTGAGCCTTTGGTTATTTCCTCTTCCTGGTGGGAAATGAGAGTTAAATTTGCCCGTCCAGACACCTTCAGCTAGTCTCTCATTGGTTCTCGCTATTCCTGTTCATCTTCCGCAGAAATTGCAAACTGGGCCAAACAGGAGGTTAAAGGCGCTGACTTTCCAAGTGGGGAGAGTGTTAGTAAAGCGTCTGGAATGTTGCACCCGAGTACCAGGGTACGAAAATTGAGACATATTTGAACACGTCTCCCGTTCACATGGTTGATCATACTTGGGTTCCACATGCATGTTTTAGCTGAAGGAAGAATACCTTAAACCTGGGTAGTTGAAACCCGTGGAATGGGTACCATGCAATATGACTTCAAAGGGTCTTCATTTGCTCACTGAACCTCTCCAATCCTATCACTGCTGCGTTTATGCCCCTGTACACATGCTTGATTCTCTTTCGGAGACATAGCAATCCATAGGTTTTAAGATACTTACTAGTCAGGTACATTCTTAGGCGTTTAATATGCGGTGTTGAGTCCATTTCGTTGAGCAAGGAGTAGCTCTTGTCTATTCCATATTTGGCTTAAGGAACTTTATCTGTGCTCATTTCAATCTCTGGTTTTATGCAGCACCCCAACTCACCTTTACCCTTAAGCAAGCATAAGTTGGTTTTCTAAATTTGAGACCCTGTTCTGTTCTGTAATTCAGTTCCTGTGTAGCCAAGTTTACATTCCGTGTATTACTGATATCTTATGATGTTTCTTTTTCTGTGTGACTTATTTCAGTTAGAATCATCGTACCTGAATCCACTCATTATGCTGCTATGGGCCTGATGACATAGATTTCATTGCTGAGTGATACTGCATTGTACGTAAGTACCACAAGTTCTTTATCCATTTTTCTCTTTCTGTGATATTGAACTTGTACGGTAAACGAGGTTCTTGTAAACGGAGGCGTTCGAAACTTTGGGGTGGCTGTGTCTTTTTTGATTTTAATTTCCCTAAGCTATAGGACCATAAGTGGAAGTGCCCTAGGCTCTGTTGCTTTGTTTTTTAGATGTTTCAGGAAACACCATACACTTCTCCTGAGTGTCTGTTGGCAATTTACATCCCGCCCATCAGCATAACAAGGCTCCCAGTTCTCCTTGGCCTGTCCTGCCTTTCTGGATTTTACACTTTTTTCAGATGGCCCTTTTAACCGGGGAGAAGTGAGACTTCATTGTACTGCAGATTTCCTTTGCAAGTTTGCTTGGTTGACCAAAAAGGGCGTATGCGTTTTTCCCTGAATATATTCAGGAAAAAACGCATATGCCCTTTTTGGCCAAGTGCATCATTGTGGACGTTCTGCCTCTTTTCCTATGCTTTCAATGCAATTCCAGTCTACCTCCTGAAATCGGTTTCCTGCAATTCTGCCCCGCTTTCAAGTCCTCTTGGCAGCCTTACTTCAGTCTATTTTTGGACGATAGCTGTCATTTATAACTCTGCAGGTTTGTGAATTACAGTGCCCCTGAGCTCCTTTCTTCAACTCGCTTTCTTGTGACCTGGCCGCAACACCGCAGGATGTCTTCAGGCCCTAATCTGGTTCTGGCACGGCACGCTGAGCCTTTGGTTAATTCCTCTTCCTGGTGGGAAATGAGAGTTAAATTTGCCCATCCTAACACCTCCAGCTAGTCTCTCATTGATTCTCGCTATTCCTGTTCATCTTCCGCAGAAATTGCAAACTGGGCCAAACAGGAGGTTAAAGGGACTGACTCTCCAAGTGGGGAGAGTGTTAGTAAGCGTCTGGAATGTTGCACCCGAGTACCAGGGTACGAAAACTGAGACATATTTGAACACGTCTCCCGATCACATGGTTGATCATACTCTAGGTTCCACATGCATGTTTTAGCTGAAGGAAGAATACCTTAAACCTGGGTAGTTGAAACCCGTGAAATGGGTACCATGCAATATGACTTCAAACGGTCTTCATTTGCTCACCGAACCTCTCCAATCCTATCACTGCTGCGTTTATGCCCCTGTACACATGCTTGATTCTCTTTCGGAGACATAGCAATCCATAGGTTTTAAGATACTTACTAGACAGGTACATTCTTAGGCGTTTAATATGCGGTGTTGAGTCCATTTCGTTGAGCAAGGAGTAGCTCTTGTCTATTCCATATTTGGCTTAAGGAACTTTATCTGTGCTCATTTCAATCTCTGGTTTTATGCAGCACCCCAACTCACCTTTACCCTTAAGCAAGCATAAGTTGGTTTTCTAAATTTGAGACCCTGTTCTGTTCTGTAATTCAGTTCCTGTATAGCCAAGTTTACATTCCGTGTATTAGTGATATCTTATGATGTTTCTTTTTCTGTGTGACTTATTTCAGTTAGAATCATCGTACCTGAATCCACTCATTATGCTGCTACGGGCCTGATGACATAGATTTCATTGCTGAGTGATACTGCATTGTACGTAAGTACCACAAGTTCTTTATCCATTTTGCACTTTCTGCGATGTTGAACTTGTACTGTAAACGAGGTTCTTGTAAACAGAACCGTTCCAAACTTTGGGGTGGCTGTGTCTTTTTGATTTTAATTTCCCTAAGCTATAGGACCATAAGTGGAAGTGCCCTAGGCTCTGTTGCTTTGTTTTTTAGATGTTTCAGGAAACACCATACACTTCTCCCGAGTGGTTGTTGGCAATTTACATCCCGCCCATCAGCATAACAAGGCTCCCAGTTCTCCATGGCCTGTCCTGCCTTTCTGGATTTTACACGTTTTTCAGATGGCCCTTTTGACCGGGGGGAAGTGAGACTTCATTGTAGTGCAGATTTCCTTTGCAAGCTTGCTTGGTTGGCCAAAAAGGGCGTATGCGTTTTTTCCTGAATATATTCAGGAAAAAACGCATACGCCCTTTTTGGCCAAGTGCATCATTGTGGACGTTCTGCCTCTTTTCCTATGCTTTCAATGCAATTCCAGTCTACCTCCTGAAATCGGTTTCCTGCAATTCTGCCCCGCTTTCAAGTCCTCTTGGCAGCCTTACTTCAGTCTATTTTTGGACGATAGCTGTCATTTATAACTCTGCAGGTTTGTGAATTACAGTGCCCCTGAGTTCCTTTCTTCAACTCGCTTTCTTTTGAGCTGGCCGCAACACCGCAGGATGGCTTCAGGCCCTAATCTGGTTCCGGCACGGCACGCTGAGCCTTTGGTTATTTCCTCTTCCTGGTGGGAAATGAGAGTTAAATTTGCCCGTCCAGACACCTCCAGCTAGCCTCTCATTGGTTCTCGCTATTCCTGTTCATCTTCCGCAGAAATTGCAAACTGGGCCAAACAGGAGGTTAAAGGCGCTGACTTTCCAAGTGGGGAGAGTGTTAGTAAAGCGTCTGGAATGTTGCACCCGAGTACCAGGGGAGGAAAACTGAGACATATTTGAACACGTCTCCCGTTCACATGGTTGATCATACTTGGGTTCCACATGCATGTTTTAGCTGAAGGAAGAATACCTAAAACCTGGGTAGTTGAAACCCGTGGAATGGGTACCATGCAATATGACTTCAAAGGGTTTTCATTTGCCCACCGAACCTCTCCAATCCTATCACTGCTGCGTTTATGCCCCTGTACACATGCTTGATTCTGTTTCGGAGACATAGCAATCCATAGGTTTTAAGATACTTACTAGTCAGGTACATTCTTAGGCGTTTAATATGCGGTATTGAGTCCATTTCGTTGAGCAAGGAGTAGCTCTTGTCTATTCCATATTTGGCTTAAGGAACTTTATCTGTGCTCATTTCAATCTCTGGTTTTATGCAGCACCCCAACTCACCTTTCCCCTTAAGCAAGCATAAGTTGCTTTTCTAAATTTGAGACCCTGTTCTGTTCTGTAATACAGTTCCTGTGTAGCCAAGTTTACATTCCGTGTATTACTGATATCTTATGATGTTTCTTTTTCTGTGTGACTTATTTCAGTTAGAATCATCATACCTGAATCCACTCATTGTGCTGCTAAGGGCCTGATGACACAGATTTCATTGCTGAGTGATATTGCTTTGTAAGTAAATACCACAACTTCTTTATCCATTTTTCACTTTCTGCGATGTTGAACTTGTACTGTAAACGAGGTTCTTGTAAACAGAGCCGTTCCAAACTTTGGGGTGGCTGTGTCTTTTTGATTTTAAATTCCCTAAGCTATAGGACCATAAGTGGAAGTGCCCTAGGCTCTGTTGCTTTGTTTTTTAGATGTTTCAGGAAACACCATACACTTCTCCCGAGTGTCTGTTGGCAATTTACATCCCGCCCATCAGCATAACAAGGCTCCCAGTTCTCCATGGCGTGTCCTGCCTTTCTGGATTTTACACTTTTTTCAGATGGCCCTTTTGACCGGGGGGAAGTGAGACTTCATTGTAGTGCAGATTTCCTTTGCAAGCTTGCTTGGTTGGCCAAAAAGGGCGTATGCGTTTTTTCCTGAATATATTCAGGAAAAAACGCATACGCCCTTTTTGGCCAAGTGCATCATTGTGGACGTTCTGCCTCTTTTCCTATGCTTTCAATGCAATTCCAGTCTACCTCCTGAAATCGGTTTCCTGCAATTCTGCCCCGCTTTCAAGTCCTCTTGGCAGCCTTACTTCAGTATATTTTTGGACAATAGCTGTCATTTATAACTCTGCAGGTTGGTGAATTACAGTGTCCCTGAGCTCCTTTCTTCAACTCGCTTTCTTGTGAGCTGGCCGCAACACCGCAGGATGTCTTCAGGCCCTAATCTGGTTCTGGCACGGCATGCTGAGCCTTTGGTTAATTCCTCTTCCTGGTGGGAAATGAGAGTTAAATTTGCCCATCCAGACACCTCCAGCTAGTCTCTCATTGGTTCTCGCTATTCCTGTTCATCTTCCACAGAAATTGCAAACTGGGCCAAACAGGAGGTTAAAGGGACTGACTCTCCAAGTGGGGAGAGTGTTAGTAAAGCGTCTGGAATGTTGCACCCGAGTACCAGGGTACGAAAACTGAGACATATTTGAACACGTCTCCCGATCACATGGTTGATCATACTCTAGGTCCCGCATGCATGTTTTAGCTGAAGGAACAATACCTTAAACCTGGGTAGTTGAAACACGTGGAATGGGTACCATGCAATATGACTTCAAAGGGTCTTCATTTGCTCACCGAACCTCTCCAATCCTATCACTGCTGCGTTTATGCCCCTGTACACATGCTTGATTCTCTTTCGGAGACATAGCAATCCATAGGTTTTAAGATACTTACTAGTCAGGTACATTCTTAGGCGTTTAATATGCGGTGTTGAGTCCATTTCGTTGAGCAAGGAGTAGCTCTTGTCTATTCCATATTTGGCTTAAGGAACTTTATCTGTGCTCATTTCAATCTCTGGTTTTATGCAGCACCCCAACTCACCTTTACCCTTAAGCAAGCATAAGTTGGTTTTCTAAATTTGAGACCCTGTTCTGTTCTGTAATTCAGTTCCTGTGTAGCCAAGTTTACATTCCGTGTATTAGTGATATCTTATGATGTTTCTTTTTCTGTGTGACTTATTTCAGTTAGAATCATCATACCTGAATCCACTCATTGTGCTGCTAAGGGCCTGATGACATAGATTTCATTGCTGAGTGATATTGCTTTGTAAGTAAATACCACAACTTTTTTATCCATTTTTCACTTTCTGCGATGTTGAACTTGTACTGTAAATGAGGTTCTTGTAAACAGAGCCGTTCCAAACTTTGGGGTGGCTTTGTCTTTTTGATTTTAAATTCCCTAAGCTATAGGACCATAAGTGGAAGTGCCCTAGGCTCTGTTGCTTTGTTTTTTAGATGTTTCAGGAAACACCATACACTTCTTCCGAGTGGTTGTTGGCAATTTACCTCCCGCCCTTCAGCATAACAAGGCTCCCAGTTCTCCATGGCCTGTC
This sequence comes from Delphinus delphis, assembly GCF_949987515.2. Taxonomy (NCBI): domain Eukaryota; kingdom Metazoa; phylum Chordata; class Mammalia; order Artiodactyla; family Delphinidae; genus Delphinus; species Delphinus delphis. Next base: position 598,973 of record NW_027192744.1, read on the forward strand.
CTGCCTTTCTGGATTTTACACTTTTTTCAGATGGCCCTTTTGACCGGGGGGAAGTGAGACTTCATTGTAGTGCAGATTTCCTTTGCAAGCTTGCTTGGTTGGCCAAAAAGTGCATATGCGTTTTTTCCTGAATATATTAAGGAAAAAACGCATACGTCCTTTTTGGCCAAGTGCATCATTGTGGACGTTCTGCCTCTTTTCCTATGCTTTCAATGCAATTCCAGTCTACCTCCTGAAATCGGTTTCCTGCAATTCTGCCCCGCTTTCAAGTCCTCTTGGCAGCCTTACTTCAGTCTATTTTTGGACGATAGCTGTCATTTATAACTCTGCAGCTTTGCGAATTACAGTGCCCCTGAGCTCCTTTCTTCAACTCGCTTTCTTGTGACCTGGCCGCAACACCGCAGGATGGCTGCAGGCCCTAATCTGGTTCTGGCACGGCACGCTGAGCCTTTGGTTATTTCGTCCTCCTGGTGGGAAATGAGAGTTAAATTTGCCCGTGCAGACACCTCCAGCTAGCCTATCATTGGTTTTCACTATTCCTGTTCATCTTCCACAGAAATTGCAAACTGGGCCAAACAGGAGGTTAAAGGGACTGACTCTCCAAGTCGGGAGAGTGTTAGTAAAGTGTCTGGAATGTTGCACCCGAGTACCAGGGTACGAAAACTGAGACATATTTGAACACGTCTCCCGATCACATGGTTGATCATACTCTAGGTTCCACATGCATGTTTTAGCTGAAGGAAGAATACCTTAAACCTGGGTAGTTGAAACCCGTGGATGGGTACCATGCAATATGACTTCAAAGGGTCTTCATTTGCTCACCGAACCTCTCCAATCCTATCACTGCTGCGTTTATGCCCCTGTACACATGCTTGATTCTCTTTTGGAGACATAGCAATCCATAGGTTTTAAGATACTTACTAGTCAGGTACATTCTTAGGCGTTTAATATGGGGTGTTGAGTCCATTTCGTGGAGCAAGGAGTAGCTCTTGTCTATTCCATATTTGGCTTAAGGAACTTTATCTGTG